>NC_046645.1:7201323-8401323 GCF_900324485.2 Mastacembelus armatus | reverse complement strand
GTCGTGAAGGAACGCAACCGCAAGTATGGTCACACTCAAGCAGGGTGTACACATACAAAAACACTTGCATAAATGAGTGAAGGGTGAAATATTGCATATAGCTATATATATAGCTATATATATATATATATATATATATTTTTTTTTTTTTTTTTTTTAAAGGGGTTTTCTTATATTAATCTTCACTTTGATGTGTAATGTGTTAATGATGGTTGCCAACAGCATTAGGTAGACAGGCAGGTGATTACACAGCACAGTGCAAAATGCAGATTTAAATTACTTTTGTGTGTTCAATGTGTGTTTTGTTCATTTTGGTTTTTCACATAACACCCTCATATGGAAGCTCGTCAACATATTCAGTAAAATAATTTTGAACCCCTTCAAAAAAACATCTATAAAATGCTGAACTTTACTACATGAATCTCTCTGCAGCAAACTAACCAGGGAGAGCGGCACAGACTTCCCCATACCTGTGGTGCCTGGAGTGACGGACGAGACAGAAAAGCTCATCCGAGAGAAGGATGAGGAGGTACGGCACCCTGACCGTGAGCTGGAGTCACATCACCACCAGCATGAGCATGAGCCAGAGCACAGTTCTGAACTCCATGAGCACAGAGACCCACATCCCAGCCCAGAGACACACACAGATCACATAGACGACGAAGCCCTTTGAGTGTCTTCAGCTCAGATAGTGTTTAAGCTTTGTTTGAAGAGCACTCACATCATGTTTTCTGAGGCTGACAATGAGTAGCCCCAAAAATATGAATCGGTGCAATTGTACATTCAAACCAACAGCTCCACTGTTCTCTCAGGCCTTGTGGATAGGAAAAGTGCTCAATGAGTACTATTTTGCACATACACTGCCCTTTAATGAACTATGCACATACTCATAGCGCTAGAGTTACATCCAGATACCCTGTGCCAGTGCAGTGCGAACACCTAAGACAAGCAATTATATTTAAGGGCTAAACACTGAAATTAGATGAACATAATTTTTTGTCAGAAAAATCATCAGACATCTAGCTTAGAAGGAATAATCTTAGAGGAAATGTTATTATATGAAGTGATCTTCCTTTTAGCTTCCAGACCCAGTCACTGATTATTTCCCAGTTAACTGAAGAATGAGCAGATATTCGTTATTGTGCATGGTATTAGTATTCATTAAAATCAAATTCATTCAGTCATTGTGAATTTGATTTGTGAAAAAGTGGTGAATTATCTCAGCTGTTTTTAAGATCCTTCCCTCTTCCCCAAGAAAATCCATTTATTTTATTAAATAAAGAGATAATTAATCCTGAGTTTCTGTTTCTGTTTAGTCCACATTAAATTTTGGTTAGAGATGACAATGCCACTCTTTCAATGTGTGATGGGAATGTGGAATCAGCCCATATACTATACTACAAAACATACATATACATCACAGCACAGTACACACACTATAGCACAACTGCAGACTGAGTGAGGCAGTGGTTCCCTGCAGTCTGTCAGCACAGGTCACGTGATCTAGAAACAACAGACTGCGTTATTGATTTGTTGTCTGTGCAGTCGTGGAAATAATTAGCATGCATGAAGGCTACAGTGCCTGTTGACATATTTATATCTCTATAAATTTAAAAATGAATGTGCTGCATCAAACTGTGGTAGTAACATTGGCCTCCTCTATCCCCTCAGTTGCGACGGATGCAGGAGATGCTGCAGAAGATCCAGGATCAAATGCACACTCAGAGAGATGCCTATTAGCAGAGGAAACCAGTCGTGCTGTGTATGTCTCTCACGCAGGAAACCTTTATTGATCTCTAGAACATTGACATCCCAACATGCCTCACTCAACCTCATCAACAGCATGTTACACATGGGTCAGGGACCTGCGAGAAGGTGGTAAGATGTTTTGGCATTTGCAGCTTAACAACACCCTTTATTCACCCCAGAATCTGTGACAACAGCACCACTGCTGCAAAAACACTCCAGCCTTTTCCACTTTATTGTTCTTTTCTGTCAAACCTATAAAATAACTTTCAAAAGGAACTTGTTTAATGTTTTTTTCAATAAATCTGTCTTGAGTCTGAGGGTTAGTTGACATATCTGAACTTTACCTAGTCACATGATCACAGGGTTGTTTTGTTTTTATTTTTTTACATAAGGTCTGATATGAGGTTTACATCCAAATACTGGGGGCCTACTCAGATTTTTCGAAGCACACTTTTCTGGTTCAAGCATTTATTTTTATCTCTATAGGTCAACAAGCATATATACTGTAATAATTTAATTTTCTATATTACTTGCGAACATTTTTTTCTACTGTCATTCATATTTTATGTATTGTTTTTTTTTAACTGCACCCTTTGACTCTGCTTGACATTGTGTATGGCTGCTTGTTTTATGTAGATTCAATTAAGCTAAATTTACTGTTGATTCATTGGGTTTAATTTTCATGTGTTTAGGTGTATATACATTTTGTTTTCCTCACTGTCTGCATGTTCATCATAGTTGCCACCTCTGCTGCCTGACAACATGGATGTTGGTGACTGTGCTCAATGCTGGCCAGTCTTAACTCACATAAGAAACCACTGCTTATGGTGTCTGACAGGTATGACAGACAGATCCTAACATTTAACATTCTGCAAAGCAGAACTGGTTCAATGTCGGTTCATCTCATATGTGGCTGTATCGTGGCAGAACCATCAACAGGTCACGTGTGTGTTGATGGCTTTGGTAAGACAAGACCCTTGTTTTGCATGAGGTGACATCCAAGAAAGGGGATGTGTCAAAAACCATGCAGTCTATTTATTTTTACATATGTTTTGTGAAGGTTGCTCACATCGCAGACCAATTTAGACGACATGAGGTTATTTATAAGGAATGAAATTATGTAGCTATGCAGCTGCCGGGAAGAAATATGTAGGAGGAATTTTTTTTTGGTTAGTTATGATGTTCACTTAAAGATCACATATTGGATCTGCTAACCTTAAAATTTATTTTTTAATCAAAGCCAACTCTGACAGACTTAATTGTCCTAAATTTAGTTTTTTCAAAGTGTGAATTTAGTTTTGTATTGACATGAAAAATATTGTTTTGGAATAATTTATCAGAAAAGTTGAATGAAGTTGATTATCTGGAAATTAGACGACTCTGCCATGTTTTGTAACCTTTGTTTAAAAAAAAAAAAAAAAAATTACATTCCTTGAGCTTTTTTCCCAGAGTCAGGTATTGGTTTTCTTAGTTGTTTGTTTTATATTAAATTTGACTTTTTTATTCTACTTTTTGGAGTATATTTATGTAATAAATGTATAAATAAAATCGGATGGAGAGGACAATATGTACAAATTCTAATATTGTAATAAAATATGAATTTTGTTTCATGTCTCCATCACACATTGGGTTTGTTGTGGAAAATTTAAGGCGAATTGAATGCTATGCCTTTATTTAAATAAATAAGTTCTCGCATTTTTAATCATCTAGTCCTAAATTAGATTTTTCGTCATTTGTGTGTTAGAGTTTCATTGTACTCAAAGGTTTGAGCGTCCAAGACTAAACTATGGCCCTCGTGTGTGTGTGTGCGTGTGTGTTGTTTGTCTGTGCGCGCGCCCGCGCGGACTCAGGGTTTGGCACAACTAATAGTTTTCAAAAACAGGTCTGTGTTGTTGAGTAGCCATCGCGGAGGACAGTCGAAGAAGCTCTTACAGACTAATTCATGATGACCTGCCATAGTAAGACTAATTTATAACGACCTGTAAAATGTTAGCGCAGGTTACGCTAGCATAATTTGTTAGCGACAGACGCCCAGGCTAACGCTAGCATGCTAGGGCTACCAGCTAGCTGAAGTTCATTTGCGTTATCCCATAATCTGACTAAAACCCTTTCGTTTTCGGTATATTGATTCATTCAGTCAATGCAGTGTCCATCGTAGTTACTCCTTCAGAACTAAATTAATTATTGGACTCTAGCTAACGCTACAGTGACAAGAAAAGAAAAGAAAACACATTGTCATGGTGAGTCTGAGACAGACGATATGTAGCAGGTGTTTCACATTTTTATGTCAACTTCATTTTTGACGCCAAAAGTGTGTGGTGACAAAGTAATGAAAATGGAGTCGACTGCGAAACCAAAAACCCATGGCGATATGAGATGCAATTGATTTATTTCCATTTAAAAACTTAAATGGTCTCCAACAAGCCCATTTAATTTCCAATTAAAAAATCAGCTGCAATTACTAAGTCACTTGTAGCTAGAGTAATCATTGTGGCTTTGTCGTCTTTGTTTTAACACGCACTTATATTCCTAATTTTTTAACACGCACTTATATTCCTAATTTTTATGTCGATATTTTCTCCATAAAACAAGATAGTATGATAAATAACTGACCAATCACGTGCCGCTAACAGACTAATTTATGACTTCCTTGTCTCCTCGTTCCACTCCTACGTGGGATGATTGACACATTTGATTGAGGTTGTTTCACCCATACACAGATTGCCGACGCTCACCATTTTGTAGAATTAATTGTGAATAACAGATATTTAGATATTTAGCCTTATGGCTAACGCCAGATCAGATTGTAGCCTTAGTAGCTTTTGCCGCTGTCTCCATTCCACAAGCTTGGTTCTGATTGGCTCAGTGGTCGTCATGGGAACGTTCACGTTTGGTGAGTTGATTGGTTTTCTAACGTCCGTTTCGGCCACTGGGATGAAAAATGAAACGAGCCTCTAAGTCAAAATAGGGAGATACTTTCTCAATATTCTGACTTGGTAACGAGAACTCGTGACTTCGTTACGCATGCCTTTCCATTGTCGGCCTTATTGTAGTAACGTCATGTAATACCCAATATTTTAAAGACTCGTGTTGTTGGCATAATTCAACAAGCATGTCTGCAATGCGCCTTTTGGCGCTGGTTTTGATTTGCCGCCATGTTTGTGAGGCATAAAGGTACACGACATCTGGTTGGTGACGTTTTCCTGTATGCTCCCAGGAATCATCAAACATGTTTGACATTTATGATCGAGGCCCCGACCCGATCAGGAGCAGTAAAATACTCGTGTTGACACCACACATTTGAGGATTGTTTAGACAAATCATCGGTCGATGGGAAATCTGGCATGAAATCGGACTTTAAAAACTGTGCCCATCAGAAGTCAGAATATTGAGAAAGTATGTTGTTTTTCAGAATATTGAGAAAGTATCTTATTTTGTCAGAATACTGAGAAAGTATCTTTTTTGTCAAAATATTGAGAAAGTATCTTATTTTGTCAGAATACTGAGAAAGTATCTTTTTTGTCAAAATATTGAGAAAGTATCTTGTCAAAATACTGAGAAAGTATCGTTTGTCAAAATACTGAGAAAGTCTTATTTTGTCAGAATTTTGAGAAAGTATATGATTTTTTTTGTCAGAATATTGAGAAAGTATCTTATTTTGTCAGAATACTGAGAAAGTATCTTGTTTGTCAAAATACTGAGAAAGTATCTTGTTTGTCAAAATACTGAGAAAGTATCTTGTTTGTCAAAATACTAAGAAAGTCTTAATTTGTCAGAATTTTGAGAAAGTATCTCGTTATTTTGACTTGCAAAGTCAGAATAAGGAGAAATTATATGCTTGTTTTGTCAGAATATTGAGAAAGTATCTTATTTTTGTCAGAATATTGAGAAGGTATCTTATTTTGACTTGCTAAGTCAGAATATTGAGAAAGTGTCTTTTTGTCAGAATATTGAAAAAGTATCTTATTTTTTGTCAGAATATTGAGAAAGTATCTTTTTTTTGGTCAGAATATTGAGAAAGTATCTTATTTTTTGTCAGAATATTGAGAAGGTATCTTATTTTGACTTGCTAAGTCATAATTTTGAGAAAGTATCTTTTTGTCAGAATATTGAGAAGGTATCTTATTTTGACTTGCTAAGTCATAATTTTGAGAAAGTATCTTTTTGTCAGAATATTGAGAAGGTATCTTATTTTGACTTGCTAAGTCATAATTTTGAGAAAGTATCTTTTTGTCAGAATATTGACAAGGTATCTTATTTTTTTGTCAGAATACTGAGAAAGTATCTTATTTTGTCAGAATATTGAGAAAGTATCTTTTTTTGTTAGAATATTGAGAAAGTATCTTATTTTTTGTCAGAATATTGAGAAGGTATCTTATTTTGACTTGCTAAGTCATAATTTTGAGAAAGTATCTTTTTGTCAGAATATTGACAAGGTATCTTATTTTGACTTGCTAAGTCATAATTTTGAGAAAGTATCTTTTTGTCAGAATATTGAGAAGGTATCTTATTTTGACTTGCTAAGTCATAATTTTGAGAAAGTATCTTTTTGTCAGAATATTGACAAGGTATCTTATTTTTTTGTCAGAATACTGAGAAAGTATCTTATTTTGTCAGAATATTGAGAAAGTATCTTTTTTTGTTAGAATATTGAGAAAGTATCTTATTTTTTGTCAGAATATTGAGAAGGTATCTTATTTTGACTTGCTAAGTCATAATTTTGAGAAAGTATCTTTTTGTCAGAATATTGAGAAGGTATCTTATTTTGACTTGCTAAGTCATAATTTTGAGAAAGTATCTTTTTGTCAGAATATTGACAAGGTATCTTATTTTTTTGTCAGAATACTGAGAAAGTATCTTATTTTGTCAGAATATTGAGAAAGTATCTTTTTTTGTTAGAATATTGAGAAAGTATCTTATTTTTTGTCAGAATATTGAGAAGGTATCTTATTTTGACTTGCTAAGTCATAATTTTGAGAAAGTATCTTTTTGTCAGAATATTGAGAAGGTATCTTATTTTGACTTGCTAAGTCATAATTTTGAGAAAGTATCTTTTTGTCAGAATATTGAGAAGGTATCTTATTTTGACTTGCTAAGTCATAATTTTGAGAAAGTATCTTTTGTCAGAATATTGAGAAGGTATCTTATTTTGACTTGCTAAGTCATAATTTTGAGAAAGTATCTTTTTGTCAGAATATTGACAAGGTATCTTATTTTTTTGTCAGAATACTGAGAAAGTATCTTATTTTGTCAGAATATTGAGAAAGTATCTTTTTTTGTTAGAATATTGAGAAAGTATCTTATTTTTTGTCAGAATATTGAGAAGGTATCTTATTTTGACTTGCTAAGTCATAATTTTGAGAAAGTATCTTTTTGTCAGAATATTGAGAAGGTATCTTATTTTGACTTGCTAAGTCATAATTTTGAGAAAGTATCTTATTTTGTCAGAATATTGAGAAAGTATCTTATTTTTTGTCAGAATATTGAGAAGGTATCTTATTTTGTCAGAACATTGAGAAAGTATCTTTTTTGTCAGAATATTGAGAAAGTATCTTGCTTGTCAGAATACTGAGAAAGTATCTTGCTTGTTAGAATACTGAGAAAGTATCTTATTTTGTCAGACAAAATATCTTTTTTGTCAGAATACTGAGAAGGTATCTTGTTTGTCAGAATATTGAGAAAGTATCTCATTATTTTCACTTGGAGGGTCGTTTTATTTTCCATTGACGGCAATAGCCTCAATATTTTTCACTATTTTGTGACATTTTATTGCAAAATTGCCCCCTCCCAATATTAAGCTGTCTGGTGTGTCTGCTCCAGTATAAAAAAAAGAAAAAAGAAAATGCAGTTTCAGGCATTTGTAAACATAAAACAATTTATTAAGTATCTTTTTTTAATAACTTTGTAATTATACATATTTCCCCAGCTTTTAACATGATACAGTTAGATCTAAATGCAGCCCAGTATTTACAGGCAATATACAACTTAAACTTTCTCCATAGGGAAAACGTGTGTTGTTGCTTCTTCAAGTATTTGAATCCGTGTTAACTTTTAACCCTGTTAACAAGTTGTTATGTTACAATATGATTTTAAAATCCATTTAAGACCATTTTCATAAAATCTGATAGTCCCTGCTCTGATCATATTGCATCACAACAAAAACAAAAAACATTTAGGAGTTAATACTTTCCATAGTGGCCAAATGTGCTAAACATGGGAAGAGGTCGTAGTCATTAACCCGATATACAGCACTGTACCTGGTCCCAGGGGCAAGGTGGCAAAAAAAAAAAAAAAAAAAAACCTATTATAAAATTTACACTGAACAGAAATAACGTTAGTCTCCAGATGAAACAAGCAACAGTAAATCTTAAAATACAAAATGTGTTTTAAATGTTACTTTACAAACATGATAGTTAATACATGTGATACCTTAAAGTAATCGCATATTTCTTTAAAAATAAAAAATAAGGTGGGGGGTTAAACTTCTGAAGAGTGCTCTACTCCATATCCTTTTACAAATGGGTACATTCAGATGAATTAGGAGGGCACATCATGTCGCTGTTCTGACAAGTGCTCTACTAAACTGCCAGTGTGCTGCACTCACCTGGCCAGCAGACTAACCTGTTCTCTATTCTATACAAAGAATTCTTTCACTAAGAAAGGACTGGGTTGGGCTGGCCAGGCTAGTGCTGCATAACTCAAATAAGAGAAATTAGTTTTCACAGCATTAGCTTTGAAAAAGGATACTCTTGAAATCAAACACGCATTAACTGTATTTATGTCAGGTATTTTCAGTGTGTACTCTGTATCCCAACCCAAAGTTATGGAGAGCAGAGCTTTGTGCCAAAAACTGCCAAATTCCTTTCTGCATCTTGATGTTGTCCATAGAGCAGATCAGACAGCAATGGGTCTTCCCTCTCAAAATAATCACTAAATTAACACAACATGGCGTGCATTCACAGCATGCAAACACACGTCCTACTATAATTCACCATACAAGACGGCACAAACTTTTTTTAAGGACCTTTTTAGGTATGCAATCAAAATCTCTAAACACCTAGCTCCCCCAACTCGGTATCACATTTGGCATTTGAACACACTGCTTGTGGAGTTTACATTTAGAGGGCATGTAGACCTAGAAACCAATCAAATTTTGCAATGTATCAGCATCTGTGACAAAAATATAACTTTATCCAAAATATGACCTTGTACTTGTACTTGTGCACAGTTGCCAGTATAGCTGAGAAATAGATACTAGAGAGAAGTAACTATTTGATTTGTCCTTTAATTATAACACTAAAAACCCAACACTGCTAAAGCTGTTCTTTAAGTTGCCTTGGTTTGACATCTTTTAGCATTACACATCACTGGAGGATTGCCTTTACCACCTCAAGGATAGCAGTACTATGTTGAACAGCTACAGTCAGCAGAGGGAGCTATTGCCTTATGCACCATCCCTGATGTCTGCAGCTCCTGTTCAGGGGGATAAATTCAGTCCACGATTTAGCTCCAACCCTGCAGCATGTGCCTCTGCTGGAGAGGAGGAGCTCCTCTAAATCACATTCCCAGTGTGCTGGTTATGGCGGGTCCAACACTCTGATCCCACAGTCACAACTCTCAAAAGCCAGTATAGCCTCTCCGGGTTGTGATCTAGTATTGGGTAATCCACAGCCGTCAAGCAGCTTAGGAACTAACTCGTACCTACATAAACACAGTCACAGGATGCTGTCTTTGACTGTGTTGTCAGCATTACATTTCCCTATCTGAAGCAGTTTCTATTAAGCTTGTGTGTAAATGACTATTGTTCCATTACATGTGATGATAGATTGCAAGTGAAAGTCTAAAACTGTGCATGTAGCCTGGCAAGTCCCAATTTCACTACCAAGACTTTAGGACACTGTGGTAGACTAATATTGAAAGATCTTTGCTGTTTGTTTTCAGGAATGTTCCCAGGTGTTTTTCAACAGCTGTTATGCTTAACGCACTGTAACATGCTCTGTGGATCAACGAGATGTCCAGCAGCTCCCCTGCCTTCACTGTCTGCGTGTTGCTGGCCTGACCTGAGGCCTCTGGTTCTTCCCTGTCACGGGGTGTCTTGGCCTGCAGTCTGGTGGTCCTGTTGGCAGTGTTCAGGCCAGCTTCAGAGTGCTGATGGGGAACGAGGGCATTGTCACCATTGTCACGGGGTTGAGCACTGTCTGACCAACTAGCTGCGGATGGTGGGTCATCATTTGGGTGCTCACTGTTGTCTGCTTGCCAATGATAGTCGCAGGTGGTTGGGTGGGTGTAGCACCTTTCACCTGAGCGTGGGCATGGTTTAATGCGTGGGTGATGTGACCAACCATAGCTGGCTGTGTAACAGCCACCGGTTGTGGATAGAGGGCAGGAAGATGCTGGCTCAGGTGAGCCACTGGGTGCACAGTGATGTGGCCAATGGGCTGGTGGCTGGTGGCTAACTGAACAGAGCTGGTGGTGGTGGAAGAAGCCAGATGGGTGATGTGTTTGTGACCCCCTCCTTGGATGACATGGTTGACTGCTTGGATGACTGAGGGATGGGACACTGAAGCATGGGCAATAACTGTGGGGTGGAGAGTTGGTGTGGTCACGATCTGTTTCTGCGTGGGGTTTAAGGGCTGACTCGGGATAGGTGGAGTGCTGGATGTTGTGCCTGTGAGTGAAGGTGGAGCTGCAGGATTGGATGCTGGCTGTGAAGGAGTCACAAGCAGTGGCTGAGGCTGCTGCAGAGGGGCTTTATTTTGGATGGATATGTGTTGAGTGATGATGGAGGTAGTGGTGGTGGCAGGTGTTAGGGTTGGGGTCTGTGTGGGTGGTGCAGTCTTGTGTAGCTCAGGTTTCATGGTTTGAGGCAAGGCAGGTAAGGCAGTCTGTGCTCTGGGCGGGGTCTCTTCATCTACGTCTTCGTCCATAATGTCTTCACCTTCTGTAACACCAGTACAGGAGCATTAACTCCATAGCTGCAATTGTGATTTTGCACATAGAGATATAATAATTAGACCCCGACTGATATGGATTTTTTTGGGCTGATACCGATATGAATTTAAAAAAAAAAAAAAAAAAAATCTGATCCGATACATAAACCGATATTATTGTGTATATTATAGTACGGTACCAGTTAAAAGTTTGGATACACTTGCACAGGCAATGGCATTTCAATTCATGTATCCAAACTTTTGACTAGTACTGTATATAGAATACAGAATACATAAACGCATTTTTAAAAAAATGTTAATATCGGCGACATATTCACCGATACTGTTATATCTGCGATAGGCTCATATTAACCGATAAAATCAGCAAAACGATATGTCAGTCGGGCTCTAATAATAATATTAATACAGGGGGAGGACTGCAGTGGCCCTTCCTCGACTGGTTACCTGAGGCAGTGGAGGTTGAGGCCTGGTCCTCCTCAGGCTGCACCGTCTGTCGCAGGACACGGTCGATCTCAATCACATCCATCCATTGGCTCAGCTCGTTCTTCAGCTCTGCTAATCGCTGCTGCGTGGCTATCTTCTCTCTGGCCAGTCGCTCCATGTCGTGCTCGTACTCCTTCTCTTTCCGCTTCAACGTCTGAAAGCAGAAGATGGTAGAAATGTTTTGTCTGCACAATAATAGACTGCAATATTCCATGGTACTGTGAATGTACACAAAGCAAATAGTTTATTAGATTCACATGTACAGGCTAATGAAATAATCTGGTACAACAGCTCCATAATAAATCCTGTCTTTGTAAAGTGCTTATGTTGTATATTGGGTTAGAGGAGCACTGATTCAGATGCAGGTGATATTTGTACTGCTACATGAATAGTTCCATTTACCTTAGACTTCTCCCCTACAATTCATAGGGAAATATACTTTTAACTTTAGTTACTACTTACTTTGCAGATGAAAAATATTAGTGATAATAGTAATAATACATTTTATTTATATAGCACTTTCTAAAACAAAGTGCAGCACAACATAAAATGGATAAGTTAGAAACATCTAAGACATACAAATAACAGTGCAGATACAGACACAGGCAAATACGCACGTATACGTTTAAGTACACTGACATGCATGCATCGCTTATACAATTAAACCACAAAGTAAAAGAAACATTTCTAAGAGTACAAAATACAATGAAATTTATGATGAATTATAGATTAAGTGTCCTGGTGGTATATAAAGTAGTTGAAATCAGTGATGTTTATACAGTAATTCATTAAAAAATACAACCCAGTAATTAAATACATAATATTCTTAAATGGACCAGACTGCACTATGAATACTTTTGGTACTTTATGTTTATGCATTCAATCAATTTTCTATATCACTTATTTGTATCAAGTGACGCTGGAGTCAATCGTGGGAGGAACCATAGTACCAAGAGAAAATCCACACAGACAGGGAGAACCTGTGAGTATATAAAGGTACCAGATCAACCAGCATTCAAACCCAGAACTAGTTACTGCACCACTACATCAGCCATATTCATTGTATTTCATTGCCAAACGAAGTAAAATTTTGAACTTTTAATTATTTTATCATTTTAGTATTGCTAGTTTAAAGGTAAAGTTCTGTAAACTCTTTCCACCATTGTCCACCCAGGTTAAACAAATACTTTATATTGTGCAGTACAACAGTCAGTTGGATCGTATCAAAACTTGCAAGGCCCGACTGTACAAAAAGAGCATCATCACAGACAATTAAACATGAAGCTCACGTCAGCCACTAAAGGAAGAGTGAGAATCTCAGGGACCGTTCACATCACGGCTTTTGTGCACTCAAGTTTATTTTTCAGCGGAGACATGCACTCAGAATATAGAGCGACTATTTTTCCAATCACGCTGATGCCGCAGCGAGATGAAAAAAAAGAGTCAACTTTTCAGAATGCAGCAAGTGCACCGGAGGTCATGTGACAAGAACCAACCAATCAGCCTCACCCTCTGTAACAACCTCCAGTTCAAAGTTCAGCAAGAATGGAGAAAACGCTGGTAATCCGTATACCTAGTTTTACAGTCTGTCAAGCTCGTTTTAGTTCGACACCAACAGGAGAAACAACGTCTAGAGACACTTAGGCGCAGAGTTTGTGATAACTGCTGAGCGATACATTGTTTTTACATGAATGCAAATCCATTTTGATTTATCCTGCAACTTCCTCGTCGTCATGCAGCACGTAGCTCATGGTTTCTAAGCAACGGCAAATGCAACTGGAGCACTTGCTTCGAAAGGAGGAGACACAGCGTGGTTGGCATTTTCCACGCCTTTTTAGACACGACATGTGAACGGCCCCTTATTAGTTCAACTATAAACCAATAAACCTCTAAAACGCCATGCTGCCTTCATGTCTGCCTATGTTCAGCTAATAATTTAACTGTAAACCTAAGACTTTAAAAACACTGCCTATGTGCAGGGAGCAGAATTACACAGCTACAATAGCAGGGGGAGGGAGGAAACAAGTATGGGCAGCAAGAGGTTTTTCCAGGCAGCGGCTCTGTATGACCCAGTTTCCACTAGCCTGTCAGCTGATGAGACAAAACCAAACAAACCTAGCTAGACTTCCATGTACACTGTAACAGCAGGAAAAGTTAAAAATGTATGAAAATATAAAAGGCAAAAAACATGTAAACACAAACACCAAGCCCCTAAAATACTCTCAGTACAAAACTTTTTTCCCCCCCACATAAATGGCTCTTGGCTAAAGCAGCACCAGCAAGATATAGTTACTGTTGGGAAACGCAAACATTACATATAATTTATTGTGTGTCAACTTCTGCTTGGTTAAGCTATTCAGCAGACTGTCTGGCCTCTTTAAGAGAGGCTAAAGGAAATGGCAGAGTGAAAACTGTGACCAGCAACCTGATGACTCAGGATTATAAAGCCTTTTTCCCCAAATGGTGGACTTCCTGTTACTGTTCAGGCCACCATGTCATTTGTTTGCGTGAGTGTACATGTGCAAGTCATCTTGTATGTGAGGGTGTGTGATCAGGAAAAGGTTATCTATATGTGTAAGCATGTTGTTGGTTTTGACTTCAGCTTTACTGTGTTTAAATGTGAGTAAGCTTTCTGCGTGGTCCATATCTACACTATAATATATGCACAAAAATGGCAAAGGGGGACAAAAGGGAGAACTTGTGTAGTTCACCATCCATCTCTTGTCTTCTAGGCAAAGTGGTCTGTGCTTGGGCTCTGTCCAACTGGGAATATTTTCAGTCAAACCCATTTTAGTTGGACAGAGGAGAGGTACGACAACAAGAAGACAATTAAACCCAATTACATCTGCGTGAACAAGCTGTTTATGTGGACGGCTGTCTAGTTATTAAGGTGAAAAGCAAGACTTAGAATTACAGGCCAATGGTGATAGATATTTAGGGGTTAAAAAAAAATCCCATATCTTGATACATATTATTTAAATATGTGTAATTAGCTATTGTCAGTTTTATCATATTAATCAGATTTATCAATTATCAGTCTGCTTTGTGTGTTTGTGTGCCTGTTTAATATGAAGTACTAAATTATATTAAAAATTGGTGGTTGAGTAAACCACACGTATTCAAGCATAGTATTCAGACAAGATGTTTTTAATTATTGCTTTTAGAACGAAATATAATATTGCGGGTATGCACTAAATTTTATAGCTTAATGAGATCAAATCGTATACTTATTAATGAATAAGATTATTTCTTACTATGTACTTAGAAACATCTGGACACAGATTAACTCGTGACCATCTGACAGCTGTCCTGCTCTCATCTAGAAGTGCTGAGGGTATCCATGTTTCAATCTGAACACATCAGCAGTGTCCTTGGTCTCAACACATCAAGTACTGAAATCCGCCTGTCTTTTGGGTTGTCATGGAAACAGCTGAAAACCTCTTAATGTTTCCTCAGTAACCCAAAAGACCATGCACAGCTTTGTGTGCCAAAGGTGCTATTTAGTTTTCTCTGCCAGTGCTCCAACATGTAAAGATTTAATGTAAAAGTATCTGGCCACAATCATAAAAACAGTTATTCACACTGATTCTGACACAGATACACAAACACTTATCTCAAAGGACTGTCAACGGAGTGAAATGTTACAAAGAGTGTACACAGCGTGTGACACGTGGACTAAAAAGGGTTGGCTGCCTCCCTTTTATCCTCATGCATTAGAAACCAGCCGTAGATGAGTGGCTCTACAACTGTGGATGCCAAAAACTATGACTCATGCAGAGACAGAACAAGGGTGGGGAGAAATGCTCTACAAACACCAAGACCCACTGAGCTGTCCCTGTTACAGTGCTAATAGTGGATAGCGTCAACGATAAGCTCGTCTTTCTGAAACAGCTAGTCTGAGATTAACCATGTGAATCTGATAAACAAGTCTTCAGCAGATGGATCCCACATGACTTCATTGCTGTGTTAATGTCACCAGGTTGGTAGGAAACAAGGTGCCAAGTACCTTTGTTTCTTTGCACATGGCCGCACCCCCTAAGCCTCTCCCCTCATCCTTCCACAGAGCCAAGGCCCCACCTCAGCCTTGTTTGTGTGTGAAACTCTACATCAGTACAGGGCTAACTGCATTGTGTGTGTGTGTGTGTGTGTGTGTGTGTGTGTGTGTGTGTGTGTGTGTGTGTGTGTGTGTGTGTGTGTGTGTGTGTGTGTGTATAAACACCACTCAAGCTCTGTCGCAAGCAATGCGCGGGCCGAGCACATGGCCCCACATAGAACGGGGAAGGGAGGGCAGCAGAACAGAGCAATACAAGCTGTACTCACTGACTTGCTTTTGCAGCAGTCGGGACAGACAGCACAAGGCTGTTTTCTTAAAGGGCCAGGAGCGCAGAAGGCCACGTTGCAGACATGCTGCTCAGCTTAGCTGACTGATCAGGCTTCTGCACACTGGTCTTGTGACAGTGTGGAAACCATAAACCCTTGTCTTTTTTTGCCTTCAAGCTGGAGCCGATAACTGCACGCAGTGCCTGGCTGTAACAATAAAAGGCTTGTCTGTGATAAAAATACCTACTTTTGCAAACTATTCCTTGCTTGTAAACTTGTGCTGCTCATAACTGGCCTAATGACCTTATCCTGGCTGAAAATTAACAGCTTGATGATCCAGATCATGCTACAGTGCAATCAAACAATACTGTTAGACTGCTCTGTGATAACAAATCTACACTGCACCTAATACTGTGGTGTGATACACTGTTATATTATAGTTCATATAACAGCTGAGATAACTTTTTCTTTTTTTAAAGAAAAAAGTACATTTATGTTCTACACAAAATTAACCATCAGATATTCAACTAGTGTAGACTTGAAACCATAAAAGAAGAAAACCAAGTGACTGTCACAAATACTAAAGCTCAGACTTTTAAGAATAGTGACCTTGACTGCTAAGGAAGTATAATTATATTTAATGTTCACAGCTAACTATGAAAATGTCAAAGCAATCAGTGCAACTGTGTTTTAAGGCAACTCTTCATGGGAAATATGCCATTTTGTGCACAAGGAAATGTCATTACGTGCTGAAAATATTTAAACATACGCTTCTTTTCTTCTATTCAGCTTATTTGTACATCAGGTTCCCCACCTGATGGTACGTTTCAGACTAGACATCTGGGGACGAGCAGTGGAGGAACAAGTTTAGTCAGCTTTAAGGGGGAAATGAAGCGCAAGTGGAGTAAACCGAGCCTTGTGTTTACAGCTCCATGTTCTCGCCCTGCTCCTGGCAGCTAAGCCTGGTGGTATGGCAAGTCCTGCCTGTTGCAGTGCTGGGCGGGGGCCCAGCACGGGGGGGTGACGTCACGCGGCTCAGGCTAGCCATGTGCTTGCTACTCATGTGGCCTTAAAAGCTCAGAGAGGCAGGACAGAGGGAGGGGGAGGAGAGAGGAGGAGCTCTGATGCATCAGGGCTTATTTTACAGCCCCAGCTTTTACAGCACCACTACAGCTCAGGAGAAAGCCTTTAGGAACAACATTCAGTAAATTAAAAGTAAAAACCCAGAGCCCAGTGTACGTCTTTAACACTACCAACTCCAGACACAAATGAAGTAAATGAATCTTTTCTACCTTTTCTGATCATAGTTGCTAAGATATTTTCACTTGAAATGAAACAAGGAAGTGGAACTTAAACTATGTCGCCACTGAGCATCATAATGACTTACTGTGGAAAACTGATAAACCAAGCCACAAAGACCACCACTATATGTGTACTAGAGATAAGCAAAATAAATCAAATGAGAAGTAGAGCCTAGAGCCTTTTTAACCCTTTCATGAGCTCTGTGTTCAAAGTCCCACTCAGACCTACAATATAAACTATTACAGGACGTATGTACAGCAAAGCTGATTGCTGGAAGGTTGTATTTTTTTGGACATCTGTGCAGAAAACTTATAAGCTGAGATTTGTTTCCTCTATTTGCTTTTAATAGAGCTCTTGTCCAGCTCAGCTGTTGACAAGAATAAAAAAAAAAAAAAAGAGGCAGGTCAGTCTGCCAGGCGAATACAACACACTGCACACACCGTGTTGCTTAATCACACAGGGTGGTGGTGACAAGCTCTGCACCCACGCTGTCCTAGTTTCCCTTCAGTATCCATGCACAGAAAGGAACAACCAGACTGCTGCCATTTAGAGCATCAAATCAGCAGCACATGGTCATCTGCAGAATTTACATGAATAGATCTGCACCACAGTTATATAACAGGGATATGAACAACTACAAGGTGGAGTCCTCAAACAGAGACCTTAAAAGCTCATAACAAACCGTGCACACCAGATGCTGCTGCTTAGCATAACCATACAAAGGAACCACCATAAGTAATTATTATGCAAGCCTAATATCAAATTCTAGGAAGACATGTACAAATACACATACAATAAAAACGGATCTGCCAGCTTATATGCATATTAATTATACTAGGAAGCATGTACTGTACCTGATTTATGTAAATGCAATTATAACCACAAAACAAAAAATGTGATAGCCATTGTTACACCACAACAACCAATACAAAGCTGGGCCTATGGGTGAACTTGTGTGTCTAGTTTAAAACTGTGACCCTACAAGGATTATCTATAGGAAAAGAAAGAAATGACTCACAGTAAACACTGACATACATAGTAGCACAGTCACAATCTGAAGGAGTTTAAACTAGGCCAGTGATGAACCTTTGACCCAGCACTTTAGAACAAGGATACTCTCACTGTACGTGCCACACATGCACACAGTGAGTCATTTCCAGACATGGCACATATTCTCAACATGAAACGCAGAGTCAGTGCTACAAACGTTAGAGTCCTCAGTAAAAAATAATCTAAATACTGACAGATAAAAGACACCAAATGTTAGAAAAAGCAGAATGGGACTAGAATCAATAAGAAAGCCAACAAGATGAAGCTGGACATATTTTCCAAAACATTTAAATTCTATTCAAGAAGATAAGAAGCAGACCTATGAATAATGAAAGTAACTAGTTGCAGCCCTATATCTAACCATGACTTGTTGAAGAAAAAAAAAAAAAAAAAAAAGTATACCAATGTTACATCCAGCTTAGACCCAACAACTGTGATCACTCTTTCCTATTTTTTTTAACAATTGCTCCTCCTCCTGTACCTCACACTGGAGCTTCTTTTGTAGTGTGGCTTCTAAAGAATGGAGGCATCACTGCTTGGTAATCATGAGTGGCAATAAACAAGTAGAAACAAGTCTTTGCAAACTTCCTAGATATCAGACGATGGTAGTACACAGGCCGAAGGTCAGTAATATTTCCCAAGTTAGAATATTTTGTCTACACTTGCATACATTATTAAAAAAAAAAAGTTTGTGTAGCATAGTTGCTTAACCACAGGTCTTTGCTGAAATTAAACAATCACTATTAGTAAAACACACTTGTCTTCACACCAATAACCAGCATTAAGCCACATCTGTCCCAGTTAAAACTGCAGATGACAATAAAAAGGGGACCAAGCCTTCCAAGCACTCATCCAAGCCTCCTCAAATGAAACAACTGAAACCATTCATGTTATGATAATAAAAGATGATATGAATTATGATTATGAACAGACTCCACCAGACATCTAGCTACCATTTGATCATTCACAAACTTTACACAGTTAGCAGTAAGAAAAACCACATCACCACATGCTTACCTGAATGTATCTCAGAGCACTTCTTAGCACACTCAGATTGGAGGTCTTCTTCTCATCAATGTTGGGGATGTTCTTTTTCAGCGTCTCAAAGCACTCCTTCAAGTGTGCTCGTCTGACCAACACAAGACAAACAAGGGACTTGAGACAGAAATAATAAAGCCACATTTGGATTTATTTTAGTAACAGGTGAACAAAGTTTTTCAGGTAGTGTGGTTGATGGAAGGTCAATAAGCAAAGCCATCAGTCAGAGAACAGAAGCTACTATTATTATTATTATTATTATTATTATCAATTCTTCTTGTTAAAACCTAATAAAACAACATCAAACCTGTCCCTCTTTAAGGAGGCTCTAAGGTAGACAGGTTAAACCCACCTGTTTTTCTCAAGCTTGTTATGTACTTCTCTTGTGCCTGCCCTGCAAAAGCACAGATGAGAGCACAGTAAGAATTTGGAGTCTAAAAAGGTCAACTTTAAGATGAATAATCGATACCAACCAGAAACCAGAAGAGTTTTCTTGCAGATAGTTTTTTGACTGATATTATCATCAGTGTCTAATTTAAAGTAGATTTTATCATGTGAGCTGAACCATCATACCTTAACACGTATACAAAGTATACTTTCTGATAAAATGGTCTTAGTTTAGTGCTTAAAAAAATATTTTAAAATAATTTTTACTTGTGCTTTTGGATGATTTTGAGGGCTGCAGGTCAATCATATTTGATTTTAAAAATACTGATCCACTGAGAAATATTACCAGATCTGTTAGAAACAATACTCCAGCCCTTTATCACTTTAATTTGGACTTACCCTCCCGGCTTCTTCTTGTTGTCTAAGTGGCGGCCGTCATCAGGAGGGCTCCCCCGGCTAATGGGGCTGTTCTGTAGAGGAGCCTGCTGGAGCACAGGGCCCGACTGTGGGACTAAGGCATGTTGCTGTGGGGGGGAGATGATGGAGCCAGGATAGCACTGGACCAGCTGTTGGTGTGTCTGCTGCTGCAGTTTAGTGTTGTTAGTTTGGGTGATGAGCTGGTGATGGTGATAGTGTTGGTGGTTCTGTATTGGCTGCGTGTGGCTGGTGGTCAGCACAGAGGTCGGGTGGTCGGGTTTGGGGTGAGGAGAGCGTGACAGCGGTGCAGCACTTTGCTCCTGGGGGGAATGAGGGTCTCTTCTTGGGGAGGCCTGTACAGGAGCAGCTGGAGGGGAGAGTGTGGTGACAGGTAGCGTGGGCGAGCCTGTAGGGTTGGGGCTGACCACAGGGATGGGGATGACGGTGATGGGCATGGAGGAGGGAGGCAGACAGGATGGTATGGCAGCTGGGCGACATTCAGCACGGCGCTCCTCTGATTTAGAAACATTGTTGATATGAATTGTTGAGTTGTACTTCCCGCCAGTGTACCGCTGCTCTGTCAGCTGCTCCAGACACAGCTTTTCCTTTAATTCATCCTCTGGGGGAACAAACAAGACAAGTTAACAGAACAAATTCCAAGTTTCTTTCTGTAACACACAAACCCAGGGGGAAAGTCAAAAGTTTGAACTTTGAAACGCATGAAGATATCAGTAAAGCACAGCAAAGAAGTTGTTACTCTGATGGATCTACATGTTGCTTTATTATTATCCCTGTCCCAATCCTGGAGCTCTACATCCTTAAGAAAAAAAAACAAGGCTCTTACCTAGGGAAGTCCTATCATCAAAATATATCTAGCACACCTTTTTACTAGAAACCAGGTTTCCTCTGTCAAGGATGGATAATATAACAGGATGCATGTTGCAAAGAGTGAAATAAAAACTCATTTAGGAAGCCAACTGTTTCTGGGGAGCACTACTGAATTTGTGCGAGTGAAGAAAAAGGCCATTTTGGAGCCTGCAGTTTGTGCTGCTTTTGGGTTAAGTTGAAGAATTCACCACTTTCTGAACATATTTGCCATTTAAAAAACATGTGTAAAACATGGAGGACACCTTTCCATTTCTAAATAGCTCTGGAGAACATTTTCATGGGGTCAGACAGTCCATTCAGTCTCTGTGTGTCGGCCCTGGAATAGACAGGTGATCTGTCCAGGGTATACCTCCCGCCTCTCGCCCAGTGTCAGCTAGGATTGGCTTGAGGCCCCTCGTGACTCAACAGGATAAGCATTTCATTGTTCATTTCATGTATGATTGGATAAGGAGTCCAGTATATCACTTTTTGCTGCATTATTTTACACTGACAAATAATTTCTTCAAATTAAAAAAAAAAAAAAAAAAAAAAAGCATGGCATTCTGGTATTCACCAGCTGTTGTAAGATATGACATGCCCTTATGTTATGAGAGACTGTCAAGTGTCTTTCCTGAGAGAAAACCTATGAAGAGCTCATAAAAACAAGAGGGTGTTCTATAGATATTATATAACCACAGCAGCACATAGACGAGCACTGGCCTACTTTCCTCTACACAGTGACCTGCTCTACAGTAGCAGAGGAGGAGGAGGAAAGACTGTGCCCTTCCTATGCAGCAAGCTGGAAGAGCTCAGAGGGGGAAGAAGCAGGAGGTCTCACTCTGAGCGGTTTTGAATACAGCTAATGGCTTTATTAAAGTTAGAGGGCTGAACTAATTCTTCCATCCATCCATTGTCTATACCCGCTTATTCCTAACTAGGGTCACAGGGATCTGCTGGAGCCTATCCCAGCTCTCTTTGGGTGGAAGTCAGGGGTACACCCTGGACAGGTCACAAGTCCATCACAGGGCTGAACTAATTCTTCCATTTAGGTTACAAAATAAGTTATGTGTTGTCAATGTTTATTGACAGCGTACTACACTATACCTGCAGTAACATCCTCTTCATAAACAATCTTTGGTAGGGGTTGCCCGGCACGCACGTGGTGAAAGGGGCGGGGCCAGTCCTACTGTTACCATGTGGGGGCGTGACCACATGTTACGCGTCATCGACAGACATTCAAAGCGCTCCACGAGTGCCTCGAAGGCCAAGGAGGGTTGTTTTTTTTTTTTGGTCAGGAGCTCGTGGGGGACAGGCTCTAGACAAGCAGAGGAAACCCTTGAGCTCCACAGTGCCACAGGACTACAACAGCCTACATTTTACAGCAGCGGGTGTGATTGAGAAGCACAGATGCACGTAGGGGAAGCCTGAAAGTCACGGTCACCTGATCTCTCGTGCGAACGATGTCAGGCCATTATTTAAAACATGGCAATCCCCTGCGCCACCGCCCAT
Organism: Mastacembelus armatus; assembly: GCF_900324485.2. Lineage (NCBI taxonomy): Eukaryota > Metazoa > Chordata > Actinopteri > Synbranchiformes > Mastacembelidae > Mastacembelus > Mastacembelus armatus. Next base: position 8,379,250 of record NC_046645.1, on the reverse strand, counting down.
CGCCAGCCACCCCATGTTTGGTTTCTTCTTTTGGTTTTAAATATTTGTAGCACAGACAGTCAGAAATACACTGACGAAACAAAACCAGAGAAGAGTCGGAAAACTTGACATGATGCTGCTGTTGCATATAAAGAACCTCGTCTATGCAGCAGGTTTCAGTGCAGTAACTCGGGATACTGCAGCAGCCCCTGTACAGCTATGAATTTATAGCTTTAGTTGAACATGCAAACGGTTCCAGCAGACAAACCGAGAGCCGACCAGTCTACATCAAAATGAACCCGAAAGTAAAACTAAAATGTCATCGACTCATCAAGACACATCCCGTCCTGTAACTTGGTTAGTGATCGTATTTTTTAAAGCACCAAACCGGTGACGTGCGTGGCGTTAATTAGTTCATGAATAGGAAAAGCTCCGACACATCTTTAATCTTTGCCTAACTCAGAAAATAAATCTTTCAGAGACACGTCTCACTGAGCGGCTGAGTAAGAAAACAATGAATATTTCCTGGTTACCTAATGCTGGAAAAAGTCAGTCGCTATTTCTACAAAAAATACGAACTTACCACGTGCTTTTTGTTGTTGCTGGGCTTGCAATTCCAAAAACCTGGCTGCTTCCAGGAGCGTTTCGATGCTCATGTCTGTCCGGTTGGAAAGACTGTCTCTTTATTTGTAAAAGAAAGGCGATAACGCAAACGAGAGAGACGCCTGCGTACTACAGGGAGAGGTTCCCAGTCTAAAGCTGCTGAAAAGGGTAATCGGACACCCCCTCAAGAGAAACTCTAGCACTTACGTAGACTGAGTTACAAACAAGATGGCGCTCAAAGTAGTAGGAACAAATAAGGTTTGTAAATGTGCCCGCCCACACACGCACTCCCTCCCGTGCACTTTCCAGAGGACATGGCAAAACACGGAGGGGGAAGTGGACGGCTCTAACTGTGCCATGCGGCTGAGTCACGGCAGTGAACAGTCTGACCGCTGCTCATCTGAGAGAAACGTAACAAAAGTCACAGCAGATAACGCCTCGCGCTGCGAAAAGCCATGTGTCGCCTAGCAACCGCTTTAGCGGAACAGCTACAGTTCGCGCCCAGAAATAGAAACGTTTCACGCTGTTCTGTTTCTATCTGATCAAATCTAACACTGGTTGACCGTCTAGCGCCATGTCAGTATGATCGCTGACAGGTGTCTCCGCACATTTAACCACCAACCAGCGTGGATACAAGCAAAGCAGTTTTTATACTGTCTCCCCTGTACCTTGTCTAAGGGCTTCTCTGGTCAGACAGGGAGATATTTACACTAGATAAATATATAAATATACTTATTTTGCATATAATACAACATACAATCAACAAATAGGTTACATATTCTTTCATAGGTGAAATTTGGAAGATGTATTGCCTAGTATTAGTTGATTTTTAAGCTGCAATATACAAGTGACATACATGTAGTGCCTCAAAATGTATAATCTGGTGTGTTCATCTATGCTATACTAAAATTAGTACTTTTGATACTTTAATGTTTTGTTGGTAGTATGTTTTTCTTTATGTATGCAGACTTTTAAAGCATCTCTACACTTTGGTATCATTATTTAAATGGCTTCACAGCTGCACATAAGGCAACAAATTAAGGTCACATAGATGTGTTTGAGGTAGAATACAGATTAGTGGCTATATATGCTGCAGTAGCACAGCATTGGTTGATTGTAAAGCTGATCTATATCTTCAATTCATATTCTGTTTTTCAATTAATTATTTCATATCTAAAATGATAGAAATGTGTCTATCAATCAATTGACTACTCAAGGCATTTTTTGTTTTCAGCCTAAGAGTACAGCAAAGGCTGGGAACAGACTGATGCATATGCTAAGAAAGAAACTTCCTCTTACAAAAAAAAAAGTAACTACATCACAGCAGTTAACGTTTTTTTTGTATCCTACACTAACAAATGACACTAAGTGCCTGTTCACATTATTGTTAATGCTCCATTTTTCCCAGCTCTCATGTGACTCTCACACAGGCTGGAGTCAAAGTCCTGACAACTGAGGAACATGAAGTACGAGCAGAAACTGTTTTTGCTCGTGAGACTCGAACAATGAACCTGCACGTGCACTCATGGCCCTGGATACTTTCAATCTCATTTCCTGTTATTCAGTCACTTCTAGGTAGGAAGTATACAACACAGTACTAATAATATACTACAATACTAAAGGTATTTAAAGCACAGGGAATACTGAAGGCTTCCAGGAACATCCTGATTTACATAGGCTGTGTGTACGAACAGTCAGGAAAAGCAACTTACAAACTCAACATTTGTTAACACAATGTACGTTATTATTATAACCACTAATTGTGACAAGAGAGTAGAAGCACACGCACATGCACACCGTCCTCTTGTGGCCACTTCTGAAAACCACAACACCAAAAAAAACAAACCAAAAAAAAAACAAAACTTGGGTACAAAAGAAACACCATGTACCAAGTAGTAAAAATGTTAAAATATACATTTATTCCAAATGTTTTCAGAACAAAATAGCAGTGTGATGAATTTAGTACCTTAAAAGGTAAATCTGAACTGAAGTAATGACAAGTTATAATTATCTACAGGAATAAAACTCTAGAAGTCACATTTCCATAAAAATCATTTTACCTGTCCAAAAAGAAACTTCTCAAAACACTCACTCCATCCCAAACTCTAAAAACAACATTTGTAAAGTTTTATTTGCCGCTGTTTCCTGTCTGAATTTACTGTTTTGAAAAGTAAAGGTCAAGTCTTTCTGATCAGTTAGGACTTTGCTACAGACTTTAAAAGTATGTTCTTCAGGTAAGTGCACAGTTGGTTCATCAGGTCTTTGTTTTGACCCTCAACCCAGTGCATCTCAATCACCACGTCGCTCACCTCCTGCATCACGTTCAGCAGACACTTGAACAGGAAGTGTTCAACTGCACCCGGGCTCAGGGGTCTCTTGGCAGGTGGTTCACTTGCTGCAGAAGGTGTCTCTTTTGGTTCTGTTTCCTGTCCTGCTTCTGTGTATGAAGACTCCATGTCCACATCTTCATCTGCCATGTTTTCTAAGGCCTCATTTTGTTCTGCAGGTATGTTGTGTTTACTTGTCTCGGCTGAGTATGCGCCACTGCCAGTCTGCTGTGGACCAGCTAGCTCCTGTACAGGTGTCGTCGTGTTTTGACAACTATCATCAGGGGTGTTGCTGTTTTGGGTGGAGGCTGGGGCTGAGGCCACAGTGGTCTGAGAGCTGGTCCTAGCACAATGGGGCGCTCTGGGAAGCTCTCGCAGCTGACGTTTGTGTTCACGACGTTTCTGTCGTACATGGATCCAGGTGTTTTCCACAGCTGTCAGAAAGAGACCCTGCTCCTGCTCTCTGCATGGGACACGTTTATGCAGCACCTGTTGTGCAGAAAGGCCAGCAGACATAATGAGCTGACTGGAGAGTGAGCGTCAAGCTGATTGCTTTTAATGAATTAATTCAAAGTGCTGCAAACAGGGAGTGAACAGTAAAAGCCATACATGCACAGGTAATACAGAAGAACTGCAAACTCTCTCTGTTTTGCTCTGTTTTGATGTGACTGTGTAACAGTCTTAGAGGCTGTATGGAAATAGGTGTTAAAACAGCACAAGAGGCAGCAGTGGGGGCATGATGTTTCAGGTAACTGGTGAGACAAGGAAATGCAACGTGCAACATCCACTTTGAGCGATAGATTGTTGAGTGTGAAAGCCTATCGGATGCCAAAACACATCATGATTCATAATATTCAGACAGGACTTCACAACCCTAGAACACTTACCCTCAGGTCAGTGAGCGTCTTCTCCACCAGAGCAGTGATACAGTCCACAAAGCTACAGGAAGTGCAGCCGATGGCTGACGCCTTCACCTTGAGCTCGTTCAGTCCTGCTTCTGTTAGTGTGAACGACAGCGGTTTCCTGGTCTTCTCCAGTTTGCGCTTCTTACTGGGAGGAGACTGGGACAAAAGAGGGAGAAGCAGAGAGAATTAAACAATCTGACCACTGATTGTTCTGGACATGTAAAACAAATCCCAAATTAATCTTTCTCTTTATTAAAAGGCACATTTCATCAAATAGAAAACTTTACAAAAGGATAATAGGGAATGTGCACCACTGACAATGTAAATGCAGTTTTACATTGTGTAGATTAGCTATCAGAGGGACATTTTCTGCTTTTGGTTATTTTTTCTCCCCCAAATCATTCTGTTCATATTTTGGCTGTACATTTTGCTCACTATTTTTTTTAATCTGGTTTGTTATGTTCACTGATCTCACGCTCTTGTGTTTTTAAGTCACGTACTGGGACACGATGACCTGTCAAAACAGGAGGTTGAGAAACTTACAAACCACAGGCACTATCTTGTTATGGTGTTTTCAGACAAGAACATCACAGCCTAGAATGACTTAGTACTATAGTGATGTCCACAACAAAGCTCCCAACAGAGGGCAGTGAAATGTAGTGGTTTACACAGTACAAGCCATAACACACCCCCTTGGCAAATTTTAGTCTGTCATGAGATCAAATGTTTTCTTGTGACTTAACATGACACCACCTGGAAAAAATTAACTCTATTAACTCTCATCTAAGTGTTACTAAACCACAGAATCCACACAGTTCATATGGTCTGGGAAAGTCACCCATAAGAATGACATGTCTAATAATTTAAACGTTAACTTTGATAACCATACTTGGGTGAAAGAAACATAAGGGCTCAAAGTACGTGCACACATACAAAATACTGCAATACACATATTTTACACACTAGTGGAAAACTATCAAGTAACTGATACAATGAAACTATGTGGTTTCTTGTGTTGATCTCAACATCATGGAGTTGGTCTGCACAATGCTGTGACTTTGTGGATGCGCTCACTGACAAGCACTTGTTTCCCAGCTACACATTCACTTTGCAGTTGCTTTTGTCAGAAAAAAGCTTTTCAACAATTAATTGTCTTCAACTAAAATCCTTAGCATGTAACGAATGATGTATAGCAACAGAGATACGTCATTAGGTCTTATGAGCTGATAATTATGAGCTGTGGGGAGAATTTAGCTAAAAATATCAGTCTACCTATAAGCAAGGACAAATACACACAGGGTGGGTGCTCATTATACACCACAAGAGGGCGCTCAAACCACATGAGCTCCACATGGACCTGCAATGAATTAAACAGTGTTTCTTATTTCTAATCCCCTATAATGTCACACTGTGATGATGGTGGCGGTCATTACTCAACCGTGTCTGAATAGAGCAGTGTCTGCTACACGTTCACTGTGGCCAGTATTTCAGATCTGCGCTTGCAAGTCACTGCAGGCTGAGTGTTGGTGGGGAGGGGGCAGAGCAGACAGCATGGCCGACTGACCTACAAACAGCAGAAGGAAGGAGCAGCTTATGACCTTCACACTGCTGCACTCATCTGGAGCCAAGTTTTGATTACATGTTCCCTGTAGTGCATTACACTACAGGTTCTCTCTAATGACTTTAAGTGGAATTTGAAATAAAGTGCAGTAAATAAATCGTCATCTTTTCAGCATTTGATTCATGTTCACTGTGAGTAAAAGCTTTGTCCATCTTGATGTATTTGTGATGATTGTTTGTTAAAATTATGGCCCATTCAGCATGTTTAGAGGACATGGACATATTTAATTAATGGGCTGACAATAGATGCTGTCTTGTCTGGCTGCTGGTTAGAGTTATTTTTTCCTCGTTTCTCACTGATGTCTCTCCCCCTTTTCTCCAGGCTCTACAGGCCCTGAAGCTCATTGTTACAAGGAAAGGAAATCAATAAAATCCATCAAGGCAAATCTGTGTGTACAGACCATCCTTGACTAATACGTTGACATACACACATACATGCACACACACGCGCACACACAGATTCACAAAGACCATGAAACCCACTTGTACAGTTTTCTCATACACATCTCTCTATTGACTCACGTCCTCTTCTGACTGCTGCTCTTTCACTCCATTATTAATCCCACTTACCAACTATAACCTCACACACACACACACACACACACACACAAAATATGGCTAGACAAGCTCACAATAAAAGCCTGGCCTAATTTTGAAAACTAGGCAAGGTAAAAGCCTATGAGTTCAACAAGGGCTGTTCTCTCCAGATATGTTATTCAGTCATCCATCTTGACCTCCTAAGTGCACGTATACACACACGGCGTAGAAACAATTGCAGCCAATTTCACCTTCAGGCAAACACGAAATCCTACTCCAATCATCCCCATTCACTTTTTATCAAGTCAACACCACATGCATAGATTCTTCAACAAATCAACACACCTCAGAGTTCAGATAAAGCCAGGCAGTCTTGCACAATCCTTTATATTCTGTCTACATGTGCCCTAATCTCACTCACCACTGTTTCCATTCTCCTTTGTCTGCATTTTCTAAATTCATGTGCATCCTGTTTTCCTCTTGGTAATTTAAGAGTATTTAAGAGGCTTCTTGGTTATGGTGGAGCTGCACTTCACTTTGATTTGTGTTAAACAAGAGTGAAAAAGTAGCCAATGGTAGTAACAGAGGTCTACAGGCTGGTGAAGTAATACGTGGGTTAAGTAGGTCACATGTTACAGACTATATGTAACATTGATGAACAACCCCCATGACCAGAGGAACGAGCATGCAAGCAAGAATTACACATGCATGAATGTGTGTCATGTGACCACACACAGACAGCAAAAACACACTAAGCATGTGCTAGAGGGTTTGCCTGCAAATGATGGCCAGAAAGTGTGAAAGTGATGGAGGAGGTTTGCAGGAGAAAATGTAGGCCAATCTTTCTGCTCAACTGCTTTTATGGTGAAAAGGCCAAAACAGAGAAGAGTCCAACAATACACAAATAGCCCTCATCACAAAGCCTCTGCTGCACCTGCAGACCACCTCCCAGCTTTCTATTTGTTTTCGATCCATCGCTGTGAAACCATTCTTAGTCCTCTGTCTGATGCCTTTCACTGTTCTGGCTTTTTCATTGTCTCCGTTTTGTCTTTCTCTCACACTCTCTAACTGTACAGACTAGACAAAGGTATGTGTGGTGCAGATACACAATTGTGCCCTGGTAACTGTCGCCTGGATACAGCATTTTTTTAAAAATCACAAAAATATCTCCCCAGACAAAGGAATAAGTGCTTGTATTGGAACGAGGAATAAGAAGATACAGTCTGAAGAGAAGATGGAGCAGGACAGAGGTGGTTCTGGAAACATCCAGCAGCATGTGGGGAACTGCAAAATGTTGATGAGGTTATTTCCTTGGGAATTGTGTGTGTGTCTACTACTGTTTTTCAATGAATATCCAAAGAATATTGGGTGGTACCATAAAATCACAGCCAGAACTAGAGTTCTTCAAGTGCACAAGGGACAGAAATAAAACACAGAGACTTACAGGAACAATAACATCATCATAGAAACTCCAGGCCAGCGCCCACCGCATGGTTCGCCCCTGACAGAACTCTGTGTGGGTCACTTTAGGCACCTGAGCAAAAAAGAAAATAGAAAACATAGAGAATATAAATGCGCTTATGCTTGTAATGGGGTGTTAGTATAATGTGAGATAAGACATGAGAACCTTGACCACTATTTCCAAAAAACATCATTGCTGAGAAACTTTATTCCTGCTGTAAGTTTTATCTACACACACCTAACTATCCGTGAGAAATGAAAGACTAGGGGTCCATGATGTGAAAATTCTTCTACTAACAGAGCACTTTAACAGCTGCTGAGTCTGCTCCAGTAAACAGGAGGAGAGCCATTTAGATAGAGGCCAGGGGTCAAACAGCTCTTTCTGTGAGGCAGGATTTTATTTGTAACCAAGATTCACATTTGCTAAATTAAAAAACATCGAGCAGAGGAGGCACCAGAGAATTGAGTAATGGGCGATAAGAGCATTAGCATGTTAAGTAGACAAGGTTTCTTTTTTACACACACTTTAAAATAAGGCCACAGTCTCCTCCCTGGACATTAGCCAAGACTACAATCATTCTGATGAGCAGTGACTGCACCCTGAAACCTTTGGAAGGGGAAGCAGGCACAGGGGGCAACTGGAGTTTCTCATGAAAGAAGTGACTGGCACACAACCACAGGCCTGCAGCAGGCAGGAGACATGTGCTGGGCTATAAGTTAGGCTAATGATGTTAATGCATGTTAGCAATAGTGCTGTGTGAATCAGTCATGCACCGCTAACAGAAATCAGCTCATTCATGGCTCATTTGTAACATTGCTTAGCTGACGTATTAGGAAGAGCTGATCAGCTATAGTTCTGTAGGTTTCTGCTGTCCTGACAGCGATGGCTGGCACAGCAATATTCAGTCCCTGAAGAGTTTGAAAAGCGAGTCAAAGATGATTTTAACAGTCACCATCACCTGCACAGAGAGGCATGTTCCTGCATGAACAAGCTGTGGTTGCTCCGTAACACTCACTGACTGCAGTGGGTGCAGATTTATTCATCTGTGTTTGCCTTTGCTTTGCGTCTCACCGGCCACTCACCCCTTGCTTCCTCAGCTCCTCTTTCAAAGGTGCCAGGCTACATTTCTTCCCCAGCATGCAGCTGTACCACCTGCAGAAAGAAGAATCCATATTAAGCAGCTGTGTGCGACTGTGTCAGCAGCTCATGGCCTGGGCATGAGCTACGGAGCAGAGATCAAACGAGGTGAGGTGTGCTTAGAGGAGCACCACAAAGACACGAAGTAAAACACAAGAGCTGGAAAAACATCTGTGTGTGCACAGTCCACAGAGGAGGAAAAGATGCTTTGAAGCCATCCCATGCTGCAGGCTTGATCAATAATCTCTGCTGTGCAATAAAGAGATGAGGTTGGTCTTGATCAATGAGCAGTAGAGTCCAGCTGGGGAGGATGGAGCAAAGATAAACACATCAGGGACTCAGTCCAGAAGAAAGGCTGGTTAGTTTCACAAACCTTGTCAGCAGATATTTATTCAAACTAATCTGCTTTTTATTGAATCACCACAGCTTAGGGGGAAAAAAAAAATCACAGCATGTAATTTCCATAAATATTCACAGAACAATCCGTTTATTCACCCTCATTTCTGCAGGTCTCTAAAAAGTGTCCTCTTACTGTGCAGCTGTGGAAACTTAAATGAAAAAAGCTCAGAGTTGGTTAAAATGCTCACCTTCAATTGTATGGTCTAACTTTCAACCATAACAAATCAATTGATGGAATTTTTTCCTGATTTATGCCACATATCATTAAGGGCACAATACTAGCTTCACAGGAGAGGTTGGACATATCGCAAACAGTACACACCCTAGTTATTATTCTCCAAAAAGACCAAAAGTTAACATCTAAATGTAAATACAACATAAACACAATCAACAACATAAGCAAGGAAATTGAAGTGATTTTTCAGTAAGGGTTAGTTAATCAGCATTAAAACAACAAATGTTTGGCTTTATTATAAATGATTATTATTATTATACTAACATTATTACAGAAAACACCCTGAAACCAAACTCACACCCATATATACATAACCATAATCGCTAAATGTGGATAGGTAAAAATCTGCAGTCACACCCAGCTCGACAAAATGAGTGTGTGACAGTAAGAAAGGCACTGAAATGTAATCAGGTGTGGGATGTATGAAGATGCCCAGAGGGGTGAAGGGGAAAGCAACATGTCAGCTTCAGTTGACAGTGAAATATTGCACAGCCCTAATATTCACAGATGTTCTCCGGTTTCTGGCTTAGTGGGGAAGCCCCTGAACACCCTCCTCCATCACTGGCTTTTTCAAACATCCCGAAGTGTGCAGCTGCATTAGCATCCATATTCAATCTTCTCTCTTCACATTTTTGAAGCACAGGCATGTGATTAGAAGCTTATTACCAGAGATGGTAATTTTCATATCAATGACATGATAAATGTGGAGTGTTACCTCCTTTCTAACCCGGGCTCTGGGCTTTTGGATGAGTGAAATACTCGGGACTGAGGTGGCTTGGCCTTATCTGACAGTAATTATACTTCAGTGGAAAGAAGATGGGCAGGGTGGGGTGGTAAATAGTCTCAAAGGACCAATTGGCGAAGCTGGCAGTGTTTCCATGGACACCTGATAACTCCAGTATCCCAGCATGCTTTTGGGAGTGACAGCTGGCTGCGGTTGGTTTGACCTGAGCCACAAACCTGTTAAATAAACCTGGATTTGTTCCTCTCCTCGCTACATGAGTGTAACACAGAGCCACACAAGAGCAGGCAGGTGATAACATCAGCCTCTCTCAGGGCCGCTCATCTTTCCACTGCAGCATTATGCAAACAGGCGCACACAGACACACACACACACTGCACTCCCTCTTGGAGGCCAAGCAGGTGCGACATGTTTAATCAGTTTTAATAGCACCACTCTGCAGCTTCCTCTACCCATGTTTCACTCCGCTGCCCTGGTGACAGCCCTGGTAACAGGGGAGGGTAAAGTGACAGCCCCACCTACCCACCCAAAACACAGCTGGTCCCAGTGGGTTTCCGGATACAGTACAGGGCGAGTTTGTGCCAAATCCATTAAACCAACTGTGGCTGACAGCTCCATAAATGTGCAGCAACCCATCTGCCCCAGTTTAGCTCACAGTGTCTCCCGTTCACTGGTGCTGTCAGTGACTGTTTAAAGCTCTCACAGCCTCTCCAGAAAGAATAAAAATGCAGCACAACTAGCTGCCATTTTGAATATGTACTGTAGCTCTGAGGTCCTGGATTTTTACTATTCCTAATTTTAATTGGACACAATAAATCTGGTTTAGATTTGGCTTTACTGTCTGAGTCAGGGTTTATTTAGCAGGACAATGTCCTGTTCTTTTCCTCACCGCAGGCGTTTCTTGAGCTGCAGGCTGTCATGAATGATCCTCTTGACAAACTCCAGCTCTCCACCCTCTGCCATGATCTCTGTCACCCCACCGGTGTTCACTGAACTGGGAGGAGGTCGCCGTGAATTCCTGGAGTTTACACCCTGGGGCGAGCAACAAGACAGACAGATTAAGATGAAATCCTATTAGACGCCTGTTGCTATCATCTAAACAAACTGCTCTGACCAGCAAACGAGTGTTTTCTCTCAATATACCAAACTCCCATGATCAAAGAATTTAATGTTTATGAACTAAAATTCTTGAGACTCAAAAAGGACAGCAGTAAATTTTTACCTGTGCTTCCATCTGGTTCGCAAAGAAAGGAGGGTTGCACATGCAGAAATCATATATGATCTCCGTTTCCTCTTTCAAGGCATCCATCAGTAAAGTCTTCTGAGGGACTTTGACGACTGGGGAATGTAAGAACAGTGAGGTGAGACTAAGATCTGTGAGCTGGATGTTAGGTACTACTTTGTACCACATTCATGAAGGCCAATTTAAGACCAGAATCTTAAAAATATGATAGATGCAAACATCACATAGGCTGGTGTAACATCTATCCATCCACCACGTTATTATGTCTTTTCTGTTTTTAACCTGGAAACACTGAAAATTCAAAAAGATCTTAAAAAGTGCTGTTGATATGATGACAATGGATAGAGATGCACATTCCAGTTTCTTTTGCTAAAATTTTCTAAATTTGCTCCATGCCTGAGTGGAAACCTGGCTACTGATTGCCATTACGTTTACTGGTAGTCACAGTGACTGCAGTTTAGCCAGAGGCAGATAATGTCTCTTTAAGACACATTAACCACTGTCTTGAAAAACTGCTGTTTGTCTTAAGATAGTGGTCCTTTACCTTTAATGAGGTCAGACAGGTTGTTCTGCTCCACGTTTTTTGTAGCATAGTTAAAGCAGATGTCATCCACCTCTGTAGCAAGGAAATACCAGCTGTTCATTGTGGCTCCCAGCAAGGGGTAGATACAAGACGCCCCTGTGCCTGAAGAAACACACACACACACATTTTTGACAGCTTGACGATGATGTTTGTATTTGTGATGATAAACGATTATGACTGAACGATTAGTATGGAAAATGTCTGGGCTTCTCTTTTCTTTAACTTAGTGGCCAAAATGGACAACACATGCCAGTTTCAGTGGCAATGATACAATGATTAAATTATTCATATCTAACAAGGAACAAGGTAATTCAGTCTGGGATTAAAGGTCGCACAGTGGTGATCCATCAGGGAGCAGACAGCTTCAATCTGCTTACAGAAAGGTTCAGGGTCACCAATCAGTGCCCTGAGGCTCTAGAGAGGACACACACATTTGTCTTTCTGTAGTTCGGGTTAGGGTTATACATAATGCATTCACGAGCCTCTTAGCCTAAATGTAACATCACAAAAACATGCAAATGCTCAGATCTAACCCTAAACCTGAATCATCCCTTTGGAAATATGTGAAACAGTGGTCACTGGCAAAAATGCCACAGTAATGGTCTAAAACACACAATCAGAACACACACAAAGAGAGAGCCTTCTCTCTGACAGACAGAACATCAAACAAGCTGAGACATGTGGATAGGGATTTGGCTGATTAGTACTGGGAACAGTGGGAATGACTGGGCTCATGTACCAGCTGGAGGCACCAACTGACATTTCGAGTGCCGCTCTGAGCTGCTGGCAGCCACATGAAGAGTAAACAAGACCCGGGGTCTCTCACTGAAATTATCTCAGGGCCAACTGCTTGAACATGTTTTTTGTACTTCTTTCTACAGAGGACTGCAGCTATATCCAGTCCAAAACTGTGCCAGTGTGAGTATGGGGTTTCCAGAAACCATCAGACTATCCATTAAACAGTTCTGATGGTGAATACTGGCAGCACCAGCTATGCAGTTTAGGAGGAAGATAAATTGTATTAAGAGCTGGGTCAGGACACTGTGCTAAACATGATGAGACACTGTCAATTTAAACATGTTAATTCCAAATGATTGAATGAGTAGAAAGAGGAAGAAACTAGACCTGAGAAAAACTCTCGGGAAATGACAAGTGATTCGTTTGCGACACATTCATTGCACCAAAAGTCACATATAACATGTCATCTGCCAAGAGGATGACATGAGCGTACCGATGTCGATGCCCCTGCGTGGCTGTTTCGGTCCGTTGATGAGGTCCTCCACCCAGTGGATGTAGTTGAGACGTAGGGGGACAGTGGGTATGAGGCGCTCCAAAGGGATCTCGATGGTCAAGCCAAAGTCCTCCTTAAGCAAAGTGCAGGTCAGTGCCCTCACCGCCTCCGGCTCTTTGAAATTCACTCTGCAGGAGAAACATCAGACTGTCATCACAACTGTGATCAGCTGCCATATATACATTATATACCACTTATTCCTGCCACCCAGGGGATCACTAGTCCATCACAGGGCTGACACACATACACACTCAAATTCCAACCAACCGGGCAATTTGGAATCACCAATTAGCCTAATCCCAACCTGCATGTCTGTGGACTATGGGAGGAACATGGACCCTGGGTTTAATAGAATTAGACACCAGACCCCGCTTGCTGTAAGCTAACAGTAGTAACTTGAATTCAATGTTCTTGTATATCTGCTTGTGTTAAAACAACATATAAACCTGCTATAACATATTTTTTGGCAACTTCAGAGGAAACAGGTTGAGAACAAAACTAACCATGAAGTTTGTTTTCCTGACTGACTGCTAGTGTTTCTTCCACCATTTAACTTGACTGTTAGTGAGTGACCTCAGCATTTAATAAGGTTAATAAAGACTTAAGAGTAGCAGGAACGTGAGACAACCTATAAATATAAGAACAAGGATTGTATGAAAGCCCAGTGTCCTGTTCAGGGGACATTGAAGTGATTTTACTAAACAGCCCTTAACACAGTACTTCATTAACCCTCTGTTACTTCAGCCTGGTGTAGCTCTCTGCACGCACACATACACAAACACAGAGGACAATAGGGAAATAAGCACCCCATCAATTTACAATCCCCTGCTAATGACAATTAAATACACATTTTCCAGACTACTTAAACCTCCCACTTTTTATTCCCAGTTCTCAGTCCCACATGTTCAGCTTTCCCATCTTTTCTTCTCAACATGTTTAATGATTTCAGCTGTCACACAGGCAGGCACGAGTGCAGTAGACAAAATGAGGGGGTGAGATAGGTATAATTAAAGCTTCTCTAAGTGTTTCTGCACCTTGGAGGATGCAATTAGATGCATCCTGGTGATGGCACCTCACAAGTTTAGCCTGAGCATATTCTAGTGGGAAAAAAAAAAAAAAAAAAAAGCATAAAAAACATCCACTGTTCGTAATCATGGAGCTACAAATCAGAGCCAAAGCAGTCAACTTCTGATTGTGGTTTATTTTTCATTGTTCTGTTTTTTTCCCACATATCAAATGAAATAATTTACTCCTCTTTGGTACTACTTCACAACAGTTTAAAGTGAACCCCAATTTCTATTTTCATCTTTCCTTCCTGTGTAATGACCACAACGCATCAAACTAATTTAAATGGGTGTTCATGCTGAAAACAGTCCTGTGTTAAAAACACAAGGGGCTGTGTTGCTTCATCCAGCAGTAATATATGAAATACAGTACAGGAAGTCCAGTTTGAAGGTTTTTCAAAAGCCACAATGCTGTGCTTGATTTAAAAAAAACACCATAAAACATGTTCTTCTAGAAAGGTAAACTGTGGAAATAAATATACTTGCATTACAAAGTAACTGAGAAATTTATGCTTGCACATATTTGATTATACAGTGCAGCCTTTTCTAGGATGATGGGCTCCATTCAAATAATGAGGCAGCTGCATTTTTCTGAGTGGGGCCAAACCATGAATATGTTAAAGTAACTGCACACAGACCCCAGATGGTGCCCACTCACTTAAACTGGGATGAATCTAAACTTTTCTAAGGCTCTGAAAGTTTTAGAGTGGTGCTGAATAATAATACGTCCATGGGATGAATCAATTTGAATATGTCCTGAGGCAGCTCTGACATTTAACCTTTTGGGAGCATTTCAACGAAATTCTTCTCAGTTTTGGTTAGTTTCAGCTGCCAGGCCTAGCAACTGGTGGAGGTGAGGTGCTCTGCTTTGTAGAGCTGAGCATTGCTGCAACAATGTTCACATCTCCTTTAGGAGATTTACTTCATCTTACTGCTTCATCTCCCCCCACTCATTTCCTGTCACCTCTCAACATGAGCTGTCTAAAAATACCAAATTATTTGATATTGAAAAAACAAGACTGAGTAAAAAACAGGGGACAAACCAGCCTTGGTCCCTGAACTCTGTATCTGTATCTTCACTCTGGAGTGATAACATGGCCAAGTGTGAGACAGATATAAATGAGAAGTGATTTACCTGTAGAGTATGACATCAATCTTTCCCAGTGTCTCTTGGCCTACTGAACATATTTGGTTAATGGTCCAGTTTATTCAGCCGCTGAAGGAGAAAACTAACATCTGGCTCTTTTGAGGTTGTACAGCACTACGGCAAAAGATGAACCAGTGAAACATTTTGAAATTTAAAATGTCTTGAGCACAGGGGAGAAATTCAGGCTAAAGAGGGAGTAGTGACACATTAGTGAAAGGCTCACACTTCCCCAAAATGAAGGCCAGTCTGTCTCATCTGTCCAGCTCAGATATTCTGCCCCTTTCATTTTTCCTCAGAGGCATCATTAGATGAGGATCAATATTCAGAGAGGAAAGAAGGCTCCGGTCAGCCCTCTATTTTTAGCCACTGATGAGTGTGTGCATGGTAGTGTGTGTGTGTGAGATGCAGTCCGATTACTCCTATCAGCAGCCCTGCGAATGCCACATCTCCATGGCAACCCCACCTACTGAACAGATGAGGAGAGCACGCAAATCCGGCCACGCTGGAGCAATGGCTGATGCCAGGCAGAGCGTGAGAGTGCCCGTGATTTACGTCTCTGCTGCCACATAGGTGCACCATGCGTGCTTACGACATGAGCGTGGCTGACGGGATACAGTGTGGGACAAACGAGTAAAGAAGTCAATGAAGCCAGATATAGCGTACTGCAGCAATATAAGAAGCACTACAGAAAGTAGGCAGGAATCGAGAGGCAGTCAGAGCTCAAGACATGATCCCAGCTTGTGTCCAGATGAAAAGGAGCAGACTGAAGTGTAGAGTGAGAACTCAAGAGATAAAGAACGAACAGAGGAAAGAGATTCATGTGCTGAGAAACAGAAAAGTACTTGGCTCAGGTGGATGAAAAGGGCAACATCATTAAATCCAAGGGGAGTTTACTGCTGAGACAAACAGCTCAGTCTCACATCCATGTTACGCGATCAGCATGAAAGCAGACGCAGTAACATGCTTGCTCACTCTTTCAGTATCACAGTGAGGTGACCTTCAAGGTGCATCTACTTCACTCAGAGTGCTGGGGAAAATTTTGTGCTGATTAGTAGCATCCTCTGCTCTCATGCAGGGTGATTTTCTGAGTGAAACACAAAGGCAGAAATGAGTGCACTTAAAACCCAGAGTGACACTCTACTACTGAATATCTCGGAGCTTGTTGGTTGATATGTTAAATTTCTTAAAATGCCGATGCAAGAAAAAAAAATAGCCATTAGGATCCCCACAGCAACTCAATTTTCAGTGTCAATGTTTCAATGACAATTACTATTCATAATGATTTAAGTTTATTACTTATTTATAGGAGCTTTACAAATCATCAAAATATTGGCTATTTAATAACTTTAACAGTTAATGTCCCATACTGCTCATGTTGCTTCAAGAAAGCTGATTGGAGTTGATCACCAGCTTCCACAAAACAGAAATTATAATCCATAAATAACTGGCTTTTAGATAAACAGGTGTGTGGTGACGTCCTATGTGTCATGGGCACAACATGACCTCTCCACAGCAGAATCACAGGGTCAAATGTGTAAAAATAATACACTACCTAAGGCAGTGGGCTTCCCTGCTCTCTCTAATCAGGAAAAAAAGCAGCATTTTAATGGCTCTGCTGGGCTTTCCAGTGAGGGCTGCTGATCATTGTAGGTTTACAACTGTCATTTTGTCATGGAAGGTCATAATTATTCACTAATTGTTCTCTTTTACTACAATGAACATGTTTAATAAAATATCTCTGAACAAAACTGGTGTGAAAATTGAACACTTCATTAATTACAGGCGTGGAAATCTTTCCACAGAAGAACGTCTCCCAGCCCAGACAAAATACGACGAGCAAATTAAATGTCACCTGGGCTGTTGCATTTTTAATGGCCTTAATTTTTTTGCCCCTAATCCACATATCTATGTCAGATCAGACAGATAGAAAAATATCATAATGTGACTGACACACACACACACACACACACACACACACACACACACACACGACTATTTGGACCCTTATCTGGCCCTCTTCACTTCAATTCCAATCACATCCACCATATTTCTTCTCCTGCTGCCTCTGGTCTGAGCTCCACTCTATCAGTCGTCTTCACTGACGATCCCTAAATGCGGCTGAACATATCTCCCCGAGGACTGAGTGAGTGTCTCCCCAAGATTACTCTCATCCCCTAACTCACTGCTTATATACTTAAAAACCCAGTAGATTAATTCAACGAGAAATACAAAACCACACTAATCCTTCCACTGATGGAATGACAGACTGATGGGGTAGAAGAGCCAAATTTCTGCAGACGTGTGTTGATACAACACACAAAGTAAGAAGCAAATCCTGGACATCCGTTCATGTTGTAGAAAAAAAGACAATGAACTGGCAGCTGACTCCTGCCTGTATTACTGTACTCCTCCTCAGTGTACAGCTATTTTAATGTTGCTTAAATGATTTGCCAAACTACTTACCAACATTGAAAACTATATTATTTTTAAACAGTGACAGGCCCTAAATAAATGTGTTTAACTCACAGGACTCACATGGACAAAGTTTAAATCCTCATCTCCATTAGGTTGACAACCGAGCGGCAGTGACTGCATGACAGTAAAAACTGCGATAGTCAACTTTTGATATTTATTTGTTTTCAGGCAAAATATCAAACATTCTATGGTTTAATGTTGAAAAATGAGAATTTGCCGCTTTTCCTTGTTACATCTTTGCAAACTGACTGTTTTTGAATTTTCTTTTTTTTTTTTACTTTTTCCTGATTGTGTATCAACCAAATGATTAAGAAAATGTGCAGCTATTTCAGCAAATCTAAATGTAACTACAAGATTCACATCATAAAAATCATCAAGAAGCTCAAAGTGACAAAATGAAATGATTTGCGCTCAACTTGAGCTAAACATGAATGGAGGAGACATGAATGTGATTTTCCAAATTTGATGATCAATTTCATACTCAATTTCATACACTAGTTACAATTTAATTCAAATTACAGTTTAAGTAACAAAAGTCAAACTACTAAAGTAGAATGGCCTGTTCCAGAATAAATAATTAACTGGATTATTCGGTAACTATACACTAGTATACATTATTAAGTAGCTCGTGAAACTAACAACCAATGTTTCATTTCTGTCTTTTTACATTTTCATCTAAAAAAAAAAGAAGAAAAAAAAAAAGAAAAATAATTATCTAAACAGAATTTCCATAATGGATGTCTAGCCAAAACATTTCAGCCCTATTGTTTGTCGTCTGTCTGTCAGGGACCCACAGACAGACAGAGAGACAGTACAAACTGATAATTAACACCTGTCACAGACGGACATCAAGTGGAGCTTTACAGCGTGCCCACACACGTACACACGACCAGCCACAGTATGATTGACTGGCCACCTCAATACCACCATAGAGGATTAGGCGACACCAATATGTTCACAGTCGCACACATATGTTCAGACTTGCTGCAGTGACACCGTGTTCACATTCATCTGCATAACAGACAAAAACAAGTCATTTCCTCACTGAGCAGACGTGATACCTGTTTAATGCGACACAAACAAAGGAGGAGGAGAGTGTCTCAGTCCTGACAGATGAACAGCAGACCTCAAACACAAGCTCAACAATACCTGTCAGCTCTTAGCATTGGCAGGTTCCTTTGTTTTGACAGACATTTGTATTAGTTGAGAAGCATTAAAAAAAAAAAAATCTAAAAAAAAGACTAATCAAATGTGCTGTTCTTAAAAAACTAGACCCTTAATCAACCTAACACCCCAGTTCCCCAGTGATGATCTCCATGGTATAGATAATAGTTATATTTCAATACCACAAAAAAGTACCTATAGAAATATTTCCACAAGCAGCTGCACTAAGACTTTACATGACACAATTCAAAACTAGAAGAATTTTTGTTTATACAAGGAAATATATAATTCAGCATTTGAACCAAGCATTTGATTTGAATTTCACTGGTTCACTGGTTGTGTTTTCTTGGGCAACTATTGTTAGGGACTAACCACTGCAAAACCAGCCATCACAGCATGAGTCAGATCCTTACAAGTGCCCATTTTTCCTGCTTCCAACGCATCGACTCCAAGACCTGACGGTTCACTCGCTGCCTAATATATCTCACCACTTGTCAAATCCCAGTGTAACAAGATTAGCAGTCATAATGACTTCACCTGCCAGTGGTTTTAATGTTGTGCCTATTCTTCCTTTGTTCTTTCTAACATCATGACTTCTCAGCTAAATCTGGTTGGGAAGGGGACACACAATAACAGGAGCAGTATCACAATCTGTGTTTACACATTTAGATAAAACACAGGAAGCTTACTGGGCAGCTCCTACTTTTAAAATTGGGAGTTTGATTTAAGCGGTCACTTATATAGAAGTTGCTTTATAGAAGAAAAAGAGCAGAAAACAGAAGACGGGGTGAAAAAAGAAAAAAAAAACTTTTTTGTTGATTTTGGATTCAATCATTTGTGCAGTGTTGTTCTTCCTGCTGTTGCAGGAAGCTGAATGAGCAGTAAAGACGGGAGTCAGCTGGGACCTGAGCAGTGCTGAACTGGATCATTGGGGTTTGACTGAGCTAGGCTGGCATTTTCATATTCTCAGCATTAATAAATGACATGGAGACAGAGCTTTGAGAGCAAGACTGTTAAAGAATAAACAAGACAGTACGAGATAGACGTGACATGTCAGCTTATGTCTGAAAAGGTCTTATGGGACTGTTGAACACCTCAGTCAAAGTCCAAGCCAAAATTAGCCTCCAATCTTCTAGTTTCATGTTTAACACAAGGAACCAGGCTGCAGGGATTTACTACCATTCATCCACAGGAGCATTAGTGACTTGGCTGATAATGTGTCATTCACATGACACGGGCTATGGATGGGACAACTTCCCGTCTTTATACACACACACCAGAGTTGCAATCAAAGATTACTTTACTTATTGACTAATCTGTGGATGACTTTCTAAAAATACATATCCAGCCAAGCTGCTGTGACGTGGCCCTCAGTGAGCTATTCAGACATTAAAAGCAGAGACAGAGCTGAGTTACAATCTCAGGTACATACACAGGTCGTCCTGACAGGCTGGTGTGCACGTGCTGCTGGAAGTCCGGGTACTTGGAGGCCAGGTATGCGAAGTCCGGAGGTTTGTCTTTGTAACGGTTCCGGGGATGCATGGACTTGTTGAGAGCCATGTCAGCAGCCTGGGAAAAAAAACAAACATAAATGTGCTTTAGTTTGAAGCATCAGCAGACACGTAAGCTTTATACACAAACTGTGGTTTATGAGACGCAAACCGACTTCAACCACACATAGCTGGAAAATATGAAAAAATGATTTTCCCCGACAACATAAAGCATTTACTGTTTCCCTTAGTCCAAATGATACATTCAGACTCCTCCAGGTACTGTCAACTTCACGTTGAAAGGGTTCACTTCTCAAACTAACGGAGCTAACTAAGTTAACCACCAAGCTAACCCTACAAGCTACAGCCAAAACTAGTTTGTCAAAACTATTTACCTTCCTGAGCAGATTTTTTTGTGGCGATGGAGCTGGTAAATACCCTCCGACCGGCGCTGGCAGCGTTTTTTACACTTAAAAAATGTGTATAGAAACAAACAAAACTCACGTCGTACTAACGTTTTCACATTCTTCTTTTCTCTTCCTGGAAGTCGTCGGCGTAGCATCTGGACGCTGATGCGTGATGACGTCTGGAAAACGGTTTCCACGTAAACGGATTTTACAGCTGAACCTTTCGATAAAATAAATAAAAAAATGTTTTACTCGCTTTACAACATTAAAAATACTACTTCAAGCGCATTTCATCATGTCGTTTAAAGGCCTAAAATTATTTTATTTTTTTGGAAATTATTTTACAGGGAAGTTTTATTTCACAAATATATTTTTTCTAAAACAATTCCCATGTTTTTCCCCCGTTTCATTTTTTTGTTAAACTCAGCAAAATAACATAAATTTAGAAAACTACAGCAAACTGCACATATATTACAATTGCAGATTTTTAGGATTAACCTTTTTGTTTCCTTTTTAAATATTTTTGTCTTAATTTCCCTGTGTAGGTTTTGAAAGTACCTTCCTCTCGCCTGTGTAATGTATGGACAAAATATATTCTGACCAATGACATTTTGGGAAAAAAAGTAAAATGAACACCAGCTTCTGCGTGCGTCTGTACACTATTAATATTTTTAGTCTTTATCTCTATTCACTCATCACTTAGTTGACTTTATTTACACTACTTTAAAAGCTCAGTCTGTTTATTTTGAATGTAAAGATATTTTATTAGAAATGTAGTAGGTGTGTCAATTTTCTTGTTTCTAATACAACTTGCAAACGTTTGCTCAGGTTTGTCCAAATATTTTATTCAAAATACACTGACATTCAGTATAATAACTTACAGCTCCAGGTAAATAAGCAGGACAACAAAAGCAGATTTTACTTCTTTTATTATATCGCAAACAATAATGACATCCAGGTATATTGTTAACAGTTTGCTGAGTGAAGAGTGAGACCATAGTGGCGAAAATATCACAAGCTCTCCTGTAGGAGCTAGTTGTGCAGTCTGAAGCCCTCAGATGTGGTTCACAGGCAGGTTACAGTGGACAGGTGGACTTGAGGTCGGAGGAAACAACCCACAGACAGTCAAAACCCGTCTGTCGGTCCCTTCACACACCAGACCAGAGCACCAGAGCAGCAAAGGGATTGCTTGGGACCTGCGAATGGCAAAAGGGGGTTTTCTTTTTCAACAGGGCACACACTTGGATACAAAAGCAGGAACTGTGTTGTAGCTTTTTCCCCACCCATACTTAGAAAAAAAAACAGAACACACAATGTCCTGACCTTTGATTAACCACCTTCCTTAAGTACAACCAAGGAAGGGAGAAGTGTTTTACATTTTATGGTCCGGCATGTCATAGCGTGATCCTGAGGAGACTACCATCATTTTCAAAAGGCTGTGATCTCGCAAGATAAACCAGATTGACAATTTTCTCCATATTTGGCTTCAGCTAGAACATTTAACGCTTTGGCATCTTCATTAAACATGCCAAATTGTACTACAAAATTAGCTGATTCTCCACTCAAGTCTTAGGACAGAGAAAGCAGCTTGTAGAAAAAATACAACTACTGAAAGGGGAGACATCAGTAATATTCCCTGAAAGAGAGGGTTTCTCCTTTGGGATATCCTAGTCTGCCACAATCCCATTGCATTTACAGAAGAAGGAGAATTTAAACCTCCTTCAAATAGCATCACACACAACAAAACCAGCCTTTCTACAACCAATGAACAGAGCTGTCTGAACCGTGGACCAACAACACTGCAATATAGATCACATATAGAAATTTTGGGAGATACACTTATTCACTTTCTTGCGGAGATTTAATTGGGAAGATTGAGAACTCTCTCTTGAAGGTATAGTGTCTATGGAGCTGGGTGCAGCTGCTAAAAATACATAGCACAGAAGCTAATACTGACTAGTTTCCAAGCATGACTACAAGGTGTGTGCTAAACATTCCCAAACCAGACACCGGAATTAAGATTTTTACCCATTGTTTCCGATATCACATGAATGCAGCATTACACAATGTAAACAAATCGCCTCAACTGATTTATCAGCTGTACCTTTGTAAAAAGAGTTTACTGCATTTTAACATTACAACTTAAAGCTGTCGTAGTATATTTAGAATCTCAGGAACCAAATTTTGGGAAAAACATTTTCTACAAAGATTATCCATGTTTGCCATTACCCATCAAGACCCGACAGTTATGCTAAACTGAAACAAAAGGGACTATATTTGCAAATATCACATTGGCATTTCCATCGCCAGTTAATCAGGGGAGATGCCAACAAACAGGACATAATGTGCTGTTTTATTGTAGCAGGTAAGCAAATTTTTTTTAAATGAAGGGAAAGCCAGGCAAGCTATTGTTGAGTCTTTGTGCTAGACAGCTGCAGGGTATAGCTTCAGATTTATACTACAAATATTAGAATGGTAAAGAAATTTTGTTTCTTGTCTCAATATATTGTAACCAATTAGTCTCTGGTTGGAAGACTGTTGTTCTGACAGCTCTGTCTCCGGTGCAGGTTTACATGCAGCAGTGCTACATTAACAGGTCACATTAGGCTCACAGTAGCCACTAGCGGGAGCTTGAGCAGCAGATCACCACATCCAGTACACACAGTAAGAGGAAAACTTGTCAAAGAAGCTAAGGTAAGAAGATCCGTTAAGCAATGGAATTTCTTGTTAGCCAAGAACTGCACTGGAATGAAACGGCTAATCAGAAATTATAGGTTTATGAGATCAACATCATTAGATTTTATCTTTGGTCACTAAAGGACCAAAGATTTAGTGAAAACAGGGATGTGCAAGATTAATGAACCACCTCGCTAGCTACCGTTCAAAGCAAGATGTTTCATTTTTTGTCCTCCAACAGGAGTGGAATGGTCGTTTCTACAGTGTGGACTGGTTTACAGTTATTCTCCAGTCTTTGAAAAAAAAAAAAAAAAAAAAATTCCTGCTTTACAGTTACAGCTCCACCACAGTCAAAAGCTGAACATTTGAGGAAAGCCACTCAGAATATGTTTGCATATGTGAGGTGTTCTTTGAGGCTTGTCTCGATAAATTCTCACTGCTCAGACTGCAGCATTCTCTAGATTTGATCCAGGAGCTGCAATGCCCAACAACAATCACCCTCAACAACAAACCCCTCTACAGACAAAACAGCGTCGACAGGTCATTTAGCATGTCTGCTGCTAGCATTTCCTCACTAAGCCTAAATTCCCATCCAGTTCACCCGTTTAGTGCGATAATACAAAATTGCCAAATCTCTTAATAACAACCTAAATTTACATTTTCAAATTTTCACTGAAAACCTTTTTTTTTTTTTTTAAATGCATTTATGCAGAAAATATTTCACCCATCAGAAATTATATCTTTGCACATCCCAGATATCAAACCCAGGGGGCTCACTTTGACTTCATGTCACGCCTTTGTTTTCTCTTTAGCAGGTTTCTATCACACGAGGCTTACGTTTGTAACCTTCAGAGGCATCATGGGTCAACTGAGCATCGTCTAACTTTACATAATTCCTAGGGTACACTAATCCCCAAAAAGACTGATCGGTCAGGGGCTTACAAGTGGACAGAGGGTTCATTTGGACAAGTCTTACATGTAAGGTCACAGTAAATCATCTGATAAAGGGAGACCCACCTATGGTCTTTATCAAGTGCTAGAGACTGAAGTGGTGTAATCCCTGAACTCTGCTCAGGTGCTGCTGTGACCCAGGGTGCTCACTGACTGAAGCCAAAACAAACTTGCTCGCTACATTGGGCTTCTTGTGAAAAACTCAGTGCAGCTATTCACAAAGCCACTTTTCAACATTTCAACTTTTTATTCTGTGCTGCCGACTTATTAAACAGGATAATTTATCTAATGCCTAGCAGTGGTCCATGTGCCACTATGACAAGAGTACAAAGCTGTTTTTAAGCCCCCGAGGTCCAAAGACAACTGTCTGAAACATTCGTATATACAGCCATTAAAATATTACCTAGATCCACATGAAGAGAAATGGTATGCACACTTGAGAAGTGATGTTATAAAGCTACAGATTATTTCATTAACAAAGCCCCACAGACAATCGTATCTTATAGCATCATATATGCTTTTCCTGCCTTATCTCTTGAATGTTTTACCAAGCTAGGCACCAACAGACTACGACAGTGAAGGAGGAAAAGAACAGAAAAAAATTCTAAATAAAAAAATAGACAAAAAAATCTTACACATAAAGACACTGTCATTTCTTAAATTATCAGTTTTTTAGTGCCCTACATTTTACACCCAGTCAAAAACATCTGCCTTCGGTTGGTTGGTAAGGCTGCGTGACAGACAGCCAGCCCCGTGTTAAACCTATGGTACTTCTAAACAACGTTATGTAAATTTACAGTATACAATTTTGGATTACCATGCAAGAATACTTTTTTTGTAACATTTAATAGCTCGATCTACATCCAGGAATAATTTACAAAGAAGGACAAAAGTTATCGGACCAGAGAGCGCAATGGGTAAATAACCATGGTGGTAAGTGCAGCCGGAGGAGATGAAGATGCATGGGTGAAGTTTAGGTTAGGTCGGGGGTGGGGAGGGGAGGGGATGGCAAGAGGGGAGGTGGGATCATGAGGAGCCTGGGTAGTTGGGGTGGTGGTCCAATCCTCCAAGATCCAGATCAGCGACACTCCCACACTTTTACTGTTTGATCTACACTCCCAGTGACCACATAGGGAGCAGCCTTGTGGAAATCTGTTAAAGAAAAAAGTAATCAGCCATATGGTCAATAAGGGAGGAAATGAACTACTTACAATGATACAGATTGAAGATTGAATGGCATTTTACTACTGCACACGTTTATTAGTGTTTCCCACAGGTCAGAAATATACCGGAAACTGAATTTATGACCGCATACTATTGTTAAAATGGGTCAGAATATATGTGACACACTGGGTGGGCGACTAAATTATGCTACCAAGAACAGTGTTCTTTTTTCCAGACCTCTAAACATCATCTTAGAGATTCAAAAGGGTCTTTGAATTGATGGCAGTTTCTCTGATGATCATAAAATGGGTTGATACCTCACAACAAATAACCATGTCCTCCCTTTGCAGAAATGAGCTAACAACAGTGTAAGGCCATTTAATCTAAATGAAACTTCTGTTTCAGGGTATTTAAAAAGCAGATTGCAAACACACCTGGGGGAAAGTACTTGGTATTGCATTGTACTTACAGGACAATGTCTTTTTGAAAAAGGGGGAAATAACACATTTTTGAGTGATTTCAAACAAAGACGCTTTGTCTTTTCCACATCTTTCCAAAATTTATCGCATCAATAGCTTACAGCTATATCCTCTTTGGATAGAGCAGGATTTAAGAGGACTGGGTTTCAAACGGTTTGCCAAGGAAAAGTTGGCAAACCGTGATCCTCAAGGGAGTTCTCAAGCCTTGATCTCCTGAAAAGCTGCAGATAGGAGTGGGAGGTGGGAAAATCCTGCAGTGCTTGTGTACCTCTTAAACCCCAAATGCCAGCAACCCTCAGGACCCTCAACACACTGCCAGGTGGAGAAGCTAGGCTTTTTCACAATTACTAAACCTTCCTCTAAAGCACATATGAGCTCTGTTTTACTATCCTATCCCTATCAGGTTAGTATGATGAGGTTTCCTGCCACACATCAAGATTTTTTTTCTTTTAGTGGTGGTGATGGGATGGAGCCTACTTACCAAGAGAGGTAACAAAGTGTTCATGGGCACACAGGGTCTTCATGCAGCGCTTATTCTTGTAATCCCAGATCCTTAAAGTCTTGTCATCTGCACAGCTCACAATAAACTTGCCTCCAGGGTGGAAGAGGATCCCACGCACCCAGTTGTCATGGCCAACCTATGACACAGGCAGAAAATGCTCCTGCTGACAACCTAATTCATCTCAACGATGCAGTAAAATGTTCTCAATCAACATATTTTAGTATACTGAAAAGCTGTTAGCCTAAGTTGGTCCTCACCAGTGTCATAAGGCACATGCCAGTGCTAACATCCCACATCTTGATGGTTTTGTCTCTGGAACCAGACAGCAGGAAGGGGCCTGGCTTACCACTCTTCTTGGTCTGGTTAGGCACAAGGGAGAATGAAATACCATTAATGCACATTTAATACAGCATGAGTGTGGTTCAGTATTTCTATTTTAACTTTGAAAAAATGCACTATATTACACATTTATGTGAAAAGAAACCCTTTAATCAAAAACCTATGTCTCAAAAAGTCTGAAGATTCTCAGTCGTCCAGGGAAACTCATCTAAAGGTTGAGTCATGGCAACTGGACTTTCAGTTTTAAGGCCGAAACGTTTCACCACCCATCCAGGTGGCTTCATCAGTCTAAGAAAAAAGCTGGACTGGAACTTCTAATGTCTCAAAAAGTGCAATTTTAATTCCCCCTTCCTCCATCCCCTGGGGGAAAAAAGGATTTGCTTAAGTAAATTCATATACTGCTACATTAACCGCTGAGTACTAGTGGTGGTACAATAACAAAGCTGTATCAGACTCACAGACATCACTAATAGTTTTAATTCAGTGGAGATTGTGCTCCAACAGCTTGAGAGATACATATAAGCAATAACCAGAAAAATACAGAGCAGCTGCCTTTCACTGCTTGGGCCTGTTTAAATATTTTCATATAAAATATCTGAAGAAATCACAATCACTGTACCACAAAATAAAGACCAGCAGAACATCCCAAATACACTGTGAGGGTTCTACATTGCTGGCAACTAGTGTGAGTACATGGGCAAACGTCTGTGCAACAGCTGCTGTCTCTTGGTGTCAGGTCTGCCAAGTTCAACAACTCAGGCTAAAACTCAATACCTGCAATAATATAAAACCTATGTGCATATTTACTTCCATAAGAAACAAAACACCACTAAAAATTAACTTCTATGCAAGTGCAGTTTATCACAGAGGTTATACTGGGACAATTGCTGCAAGAAAAAAATGTTTTAATCTGACAAGGCTACAATTAGACACAGTTTCGATCACAAGGCATGAGGAGCAGGTCTGGGCTGACTCTAGGCCATGCTCATATTCTATCTGTGTATCCACACACACTCGTCATTCCAGGCCTTTCTTCTCACATGGCCGTCAGTTTGTACAGTGACGTTTAAGGTCCACTGACATGGCTAAAAACAAGGAATACATTCTGCATCATCTCATGGATGGGAAAGCCACCGTTGATAGACAATGGCAACAACGAGTTTACCTGCTAGACCGTTTCAAACTAGGATGCACAGGAGCTCTATCACCATGCGCTGTGTGTGGTCAGCAGGATATAGTTGTACAGGAACAGCTGCTTTTTGCGCTTGTGTTTCTAGTTAACGGTGACACCTATCACACTTCAACTCAGCTCATAATGAAGTCTGTATGCTCTGCTTTCATGATCAATCACACTGTAGGCCTCCTTACCTCCGAGCCTGTGGCATCTAGGATGGTGGGGTAGGCGCTCTCTGGTGCCCAAGAGATGCACTCCACCACATGTTCATGCTCCCTCAGCTCTGCCTTGCACTCTTTGGTGGCCACGACCCACACGCGCACCGTCTGGTCATTGGAGCAGCTGGCAATCAGTGTGCCATCTTGGTTGGGCCGCACCATGCGGACCCACTCCCTGTGGCCTGTGAAGGTCTTCACACAGTATCTAACAGAAAAGTAGAAGAGTTGTCAAGCTTTCAGAGCAGATGTGACAAATATCAGCCTTAAAAAAAAAAAAAAAAAAAATACATCACAGTGGTTTTTAAAGATGGCTTAAAGGGTGTTTTTGGACTGTGCTTACCCAGTTGCCACTTCCCACATTTTTATGGTTTTGTCCCTTGAGGCAGAAACAATGTGATCTCCATTGGGCATGATGGCTACAGATGAAACATTGTGGTCATGTCCTGAAAAACAGAAAATATAAAAACATTAACAGTGAGGAGCTACTGAGCTTATGAATCCATTAGAAACTATCTGAGCAGCCGAACCCCATGCAACATTGAAGCTTGCATAATATGTGATTTAATCATTTCAGACAAAAACACATTATCCTTTTAATCTTTCGTCAAAATTTAGAGACACTTTATTTTTTTAAAGAAACATCTTTACCCGCAAACAGCACCAAAAAACGATGCGTTTGGTCATAATTAGCCAATTAAATGACAAGAGAGGCAGCCAATTTGCTGGGGCTTACAATGTTCCACCGAGAATACGAGATGCCTAATTAACTAGACGCTGGTCCATATTTAAGCTGCTAAATAGATGAAGACAACAGTAAGTATACTCTAAAAGGCCAGCTTAGCTGTGGCTGGGTGTGTGTCTGTACACATACACATGCCATCAGGCTATAATAATGGATGGCAGCTACACAGAAAAGTGCTATCTGGTGCTGAAGAGGATAATTAACCCTGCTGTCCAAATCTGCACTAATCTACTTCACCACTTGGACTCATGTTTTTTTTTTTTTTTTTGATGTGAAAATAGTGGGAGTGGATTAAAACGGAAGAAACGTTGAGTAGATGAATTAAAAGTGAATGGTGTGAGGGTACAAAGACGAATGGGGGTGAAACGGCAGGGGACAAATCAAAACAGCTGACTCAGTTTTATAGAATAGACTCTCTGCGATTCAGTGTTTTACCATATGATGTGAACTGGTGAAGGGTGCCATCAGCTTGCAACGAATAAGACTGACAAACAATGAAACAGGTTACTTGCTTGCACAAAACATAGGATTTACAGCATAAATTGAAGAACACCAGAGTGCTTTGAGTTCCCTTAGTGGGCTTGTTTAATTCAATGATATTCATTCTGTCTGCTTCACAGTCACACATTAATCGGCACTTGTGGTAGACTTATGAAGAGCAGATCTAAATGTGAGTTGCTGAGGCTTCATGTTGTTTGGGCATCTGCTGGATGGTGGGGTGGGGGGATGTCTCACATTTCCAATAAGGAAAAACATTTTTCAAATGCCTTAAAATCAGTAGGGGATGAGGACACGTATGATATGCTGCCATCATTTACTTGGCAATTAGGTTGTAAAGGAGGGGGTACATGCTGATGGACTGCTTCAACAATGACATGATGAATGGCACTGGAGATTCTAAAATAAAATAAAATGAAAAACAAAAACACTTCTTAAAAACCCATATTTAAATGAGTGTATTATATTTTAAAAAGAAGTGGACGTAGGTGCCTGTGGGAGTACACTGTGGTGTAGTATGGAGAGGGCTGTAGCAGGACAAAGTAGCTAAAACAATCCATTTGTTAGAGCTGAATCTGGGCATAGCGTGCTGTGAATTGGAGCAGATTGAGCATCAGCAGCAGCATCAAATGTGGTAACGAAGAGCATCTGGTCCACCTGAGCCCTGTGCACAGCCACAAGCTACACAGACTGATATGGGAACCAAAATGGAAAATGTTCACATAGTTCATGTAAAAATGGTAGCAGCTGTGTTTGATGTCTGCAAATTTCTGGCCAAAATGTAATTATACATTCACCATCTTCAGATGTTTGTAATGAAATAAACTCTTATTTTCTTACCATGCATGGTCCTGATGCACTCAAAGCCTTGAAAATCCCACAGCTTGATAGTCATGTCTGCAGAGCAGGATGCTAGCAGTTTGCCAGTGTGGTCAAATGAGATGTCCTGCACCGAATCTGTGTGGCCTTTCAGTGTGCGTTCAAAGTCTCCTGTCTCATAGTCCCACACCTTAAGAAAAGACCATATTCATACATTATCTTTAGAGGAACATGCAAGTGCTATTGACAGACCCTCCTAACTGCAGTCTGGGAGCATGAGTTATGACTTATGCAGTTAATTTCAAACTGAATCCCATTTCAAACCCTAGCAAAGCCCCCAAATGTCACATCATCTGTGTCCCCATGCCCCCACTTTCTCAGCTGAGCAGCCTTAACAAGCTGAGAAAACCAAGCTGCCCAGGAAAGTCACATTACAGCCTTAACAAGCGGTTACACTGACGTAGAGTTATTAAAAATAACTCTGTTTCTTTGTCATACGATTTAGAGCCCGTATAGGCCTACCACTCTGTGTCAAATTAACGAATCATGACGCACTAATGCTGCTAATAGCAAAGATTCATGTGCCAGGGTGCCACTTAAAGTTACAGTCAGACCTGATAAAAGCCAAGAGACAATTTATAATGCCAGTTGGAGTGCAGACACAACCTGGAGTGACCCATTGTAAGCCTGATTTCCTAGTATGAGAAAGCTGTTGCATCTCCAGCTTTCAAGCAGACAGACGGTTTGTCACAAAAGGATAAATCCTCCTTGGTTCCTCTCTTGGGGTGGGGATTTGGGGCAGACGGTGACAGGAGATCCCCAACTCTCTTCTCCCTCCTCCCCTTAGTTCTTCAGCCTTCCACCCCCCAATGAAGCTACAGACAGTGCAGATGGCCATAAGGTACAAAGTGCATGGGTGGGAGTTTATTCTGGCAAGGATCAATGCAGTTCTTGTGTTTGGAGTTGCACCAGGTCTAACAGTGTGCATGTATTTAACTGTTTTAAGCAGCAGCATCTAATCCACACACACAATTCATGCTACAGGACTCCCACTGGCATTTTTCCAGGGTATTTATTAAGCTGCTGCCAAAAAAAACCTTGCCCAATTTCATGATGAGTAGTAGTTTACATCCTTTCAGAGAAAATGCCTTAGATCTTTGTCATTCAAAAGCCAACAGTAATGCAAAGACTTTCACTGTAGGCCCCTTTCATGAAGTAAGCTAGAGTAAACTGACACTCAAGCTCTTTGCCCTTGTTTAAATTAACCTAGCCTCTGGCTGACATGTCTGAGTGAGCACAGATCAGGAGATGCTAATTTACATACTGTGAAAGGTTAGAGCTGAGCTCAAGGTAACATCTTGCCATGCAAATATCAGCCACTTTAGGCCCCATCCACACGGAGACGCGTTTAGCTGTATACGAATAAATTTTGTATCATATAGGTGTTTCATCCAGATGGATCCAGCGTCACCCTTGCGTTTTCATGTGGACAGTGAACCAATATATTTTCTGAAACGACGATGTCATCAGCTCACATCTCGCCCCTAGTCAGACACCGTTATGCCATGTAACAGCGACAACAACAATAAAAACGTCTGACTACATGCTTGTGTTCGTGCTGCTTCTTTGCCATGTTCATCTTGTGTAGGTTTGTATACAGCGCGCAAGGTTTATGTGCATACTGCAGTTTCTTTGTCATCTGACGACAGGTTCATTAGCAAGGTGAATATGTCAGTCATGCTGAATGATTAGGGCAAACAAAATAAATCACCTCTTTAACAAAATAGCATTTCTGATTATTAGGCATTACATTCACGTGCAATAAGCTTATTAGTTTGTGCTTCTCAGCATCAAGAGCACAAGGCCTACTGCCCAGTTTAAAATTTAACAGAGTTATTCAAAAGGAGAAAACAAGGACATGCGGGGAGTCAGGCCAGGCCACAGAGAGACAAGGCAACCACATAAAGAGGTGCAGGAAAGCAGAGCTGAATTTTAGATTTGGGCCACAGCTCTGATCCTTCTGAGGGATGGATGGCTCTGATGGTGGGTAGTCATACTGGGGCAGCTACGGCTTTTAGTGCAAGATAAATGAGGCAGGATGCTGGAGGGTGGGGTTGTAGAAAGAAGGAGGGGTGGCGCTGGAGTAGGAAGGATTCCTGCTGTTTGGGTGTAGTTGAGGAGGAAATGTACATTTGTCTCTTATTGTCTCATGAATAATGCATACAGAACAAACAGCTTTAGAGTGGCATTATGCAGTGAGGCTGCAAAAATAGACCAGAGACAAACCATGGAGTTTATACATGGAATTGAGGGATCCATAGATGATAGAGATACTGTGTAATCCAGGGCGTGTCTTCAAAGGAGAGCAGAGGACATACACAAACTCTCATAGAAAGCAATGGGATTTGAATGAAAGCCCAAAACAACCTTTTTTCAGCCAATATTAGATTATCTTTGAAAATTTGTTTCCACTCAAGATTTACATTCGAACACCTTATTTTGAATGACTAAAGGTCAGTGAATATGTACAAAACCAGTTTATACCAAAAGTAACTCTACCCTAAATATTTTTTTCCTCTAAACATAATCACATATTTTCCTCCCAGCAAGTTTGATACAATGGGTGTAAAAATGTAGCTCATTTTTGTCTTATTGGATTTGACCATTTGGTTCACCTAAATCCTGTGGCTGTAACATAAGAGATACAGCTCAGTTTGTAAACTGACCCCCCACGTGTGATGCCAGCCGCTCTGTCACACATAAAGCGCAGAGCACAGGCTAGCCTCAGTCTGTGCCTCTCACACACAATATTAACAAGGCTTTTTTACATTGTGATTTTATCCATGTGGCTACAAACCAAATACCTCCCACAAGGACAATAACAATTGATTGACCGAATTGTCAAAAAGCAAAACAATGAGATTTATTCTTATGCAGCAGCAGTAAATAATAACGATTGTATGCAGAGCTTAGGAAAATATTTAAGCCTGACAAACAGTAATGTGAACCATAATAAACACCAGGGCTACAGCTACGTACTTATAGTCCTTCACAGACAGAGCGGAGAACCTCTCATACTGAAGCCACTAGCTCAGTTACAACATGGTGACAAACAGACTGTGACAGTCAAAGGTCCACCAGACTTTACCCAAAGAAAAAGAAAGTCTGACAGCCTCTTCTTATGGCTCTGAATACCAGATCAATATTGCTGTCCATATGAAAGCGGACTGACAGTTTTGAGTATGAGAAGGGCAAATCTGAGTGTGAATGTGGACTATCTGGGGGCAACAAAAGCACTACAAAGATTGAATATGAAACGAAGAAATTATGCTCTTAAACTATCGAATACAGACAGAAATAAACCCCCATAGGCAACACCTTCAACTCACTGCTCTCTCACTGTGCTGTATTCTTTCAGTGTTCTGGGACAGAGGCTCCTAGCAAATTTGACACAAAGGAGTCACATGACAAAGTGTGTGTCCTGCAGAACCTCAGCTCTCTTTGAGGGCTTGAAAACCCTGACAAAACACTGCTTAAACCTCATTTCAAACAAAAAAAAGATGAACATTACTCCCCCCTCTTATTTGAACACAACCTCTGCAACAAATTCGGAGGCAAACTGTCACTGCCAGCAGGACTGACCTTTATTGTTGCATCCTCAGAAGCCGATACCATGACACTGAAGACTGGGTGGAAGATGACACGGGTGACAGGACTGCGATGGCCACTCAGCGCGTACCTTTCTGGTGGGCGTGGAATCCACTCTTTGGGGTCACGCTTCTGACTTACAGGGCCACCCAAGGTGATTTCCTCTTTAGCTTCATTCAGTTTGGATTCAAGTTCCATCACCTGCCCAGAGTGCCCAAATAAAACTTGAAAAGTGTAGATGCAGAAAAACATTCAGAAATATGCACACATAACTCCACTAGTGACCATTAAACATCAGCTTTAAAAGGGCCTTTAAGTTTGCTGAAGTATGTGTTTTAAACAAGTCATATTAAGGGCTGAGATCATGCCTGACTTGATAGCATTATAGTGGAATCAGCAGTACTGTCATGAACCATTCACAAGACTACAATCCCCACAAGGATTCTTTGATGAGGAAAAACACCACAAACCTTCTTTTGTAATCTGATGACTGAGGTCCATTTCTTTTCCAAAAGGCCAGCATACTTCTTATCCAGTTCTTCATTCTGTGAAGAAAGGGGGGCAGAAATAAAAGGATATAAGGCAAATGGGTGAAGGAAGCCCATCAAAGTCATGGTCTGAGCATAACTGGTGAGGCCTGTGGGAGGGTGGCCAGCTGGGGTGACACGCTGAGGTCTTTGACTATACTAAGAAGGAAAAGGAAATTATTTACACACCCCTCATAGACCAGAGACTGCCAACCTACTGTACATTTAACACACACAAACTACTCACACACAAACACACACACCCTAGTGTTAATCCTCCTGACACAAGCTAATCTCCAGCAGACAAGAAAGGCTTAGGCAGCTTATAGCGTGCACACTCGGTGCTGGAGGCAGCGGTGGAAGTTAACTTGTGGCAGTCCTGGCAGGCAGAACCCTGAGTCCACTTGCAGGCTAATACCCTGAGCTGGACGCTACCTTTTACATAACAGACTACCTGGCACATGCAGCCTTTGTCTGACTGCCAGGAAAGAAACAAATCAATGTATTGGCATGTTTTCTATGTTATCACATAAAAAAAAATTAAAAAGGGTGCTACAAATAAAGAATTGTATTCTGTACTGTAGGCACAACAAACAGTTGATTTTATTTATTTATTTTGTTTTATTTAATTATTTGCCAAAACTGTTTTTATTTAAGAAGGCTTTAGAGGCTGTGATTTTTCAATATTAAAAAAATATTACAATGACAAACATTTTAAAATATTAAGGACATTTCCTCAAATGCAAGTAAAAGAGGAAAAACAGATGAGAAGGAACAAAAGTAGTTTTTGTCTCGTGTATTCTTATTCTGCAAACCAAATCCAACAGTTTTAGTGCTACTGTTTGTTTATCAATGCCTTGAGGCTGTTACTAACTACCAAAGTATCAAAAACCCACACTGACAGACAGCCACAAATCAGTCAGTGAGGGAGAAAATTAGTGCTGTGCTCCAATTTCACAGCTAGCTCCTCAGCGTTGGCTGGAAACAAAAGCAGACATCCTGGAGGTGTGGAGATTTGCAGGCAACACCGACACCTATATTTAACACCTCTCAAACGCAAGGGGCGATTCCTCAGACTAACATGAGGTGCATAAAAAGACTTGCACACTACAGAAAAAAGAAGGAGAAGGCAAAAGGCGAGACAGAAGCAGAAAAAGAAAAGGGAACCCGGTTTGGACAAGTCTGCTATCATCGAATCTGCCATCTGTCTGGACACGCACGCACACAAACGACAAGTGCTAGACTAATGCAGCCTACGAGTATATTTGTAGTGGGTAATGCATGTGTGTATGCATGCAGGTATGGACAGTACATTTTCTTTCTTTACATATCCCTTAGCCTTAAGCTTAAAACCTGTTACTCCATTAGCCACACAAAGGGCTGGAGTAAAGTACATTTGACAAGTACATCTGAAAAAAATAAATCTAATCACACTTAATAAACATTAAAAAAAAACAGAACAAGTGGGACAATATGGTCTCAGGTAAATGGTGCTAAAAATCACATGGTGCCGCGAAGGTGTGGGTTTGGCTGAACACCCAACCGGGTGCACCAATTCCCCCATGCCATTCATCTATTATTCAGCTGCATCCATAGGGCTGCCAATGAGAAAAAGTCTGGAGGAAGAGTGAATAAAGACAGGGGAGAGGGGGGTGGGGTGTGATGTAAAGGCAAGGTGAAAGAAGAAGTGCTACAGAGAAGCAGAGAGGATAAGAGTGAGATGAAAAAGAGTCTTTGATGTAAAGAAGTGCAGATAAATCAATAATAACATGACAAAGAGGAACAAGTTAACATTTTGCCAGTGAGCACTGAAGCTTCTCAATAAACTTTAGGAGCGCATTTGTTCAAAAAAATGAACATTCCCCCCTCTGTTTTAATTTCAGGGTTGCAGACAACAGCACATTTGCATTCACATTGTTTCTGTCCTTTTTTCCACAGTAGTACAGAGTCACACAGTAATTTGAGCTGAAGGATTTACAATTGCTAGAGTTTGAACTTAAAATGGATAAATTTGTAAATATAAAAGTGCAGGTGTATAGTGCCAAAACAACCGAAATATATTGCTATCTTGTTTTTTAGTTAATACTTTTGTGCATGTTTGGCTCAATAGATAATTATATACCAGTGATATTGAAAATGTAATATTTACATGCGGATAAAATCTTTTCCCCATTTTGTTAGCAGGAAGATGAAGCATAGACCCCCTAATCAGTCAGACTACCCTAATTGGGTGCAGGTGCTCCTGGTCACACTCATGAACATGCTGATTCAAATGAAAAATAAGGTGAAAATCAAGGCATATTGTTTGAATAAATTGGTCTGATTGGTTGTGCGGATGTATGTGTCCATCCTTAATCTACTCACATTATCTAATTCCGCCTCCTTCTTGAAAGTGGAATATGCCTCTTCATATCCATTGGAACGTAGATAATCGGCTATCGCTCGATTTCTGAAACAAAGAGGACCCATAATTAGTTCTCCTGATTAGCAGACAAGATAGTGGTTAAAGTGCCACGAGACACGACAGGAGTACAGGAGTTGCATTTAACAATGCAAAACAAAGAAAGCAAATGAACATGTTGAGGAAGCTAAATTTTTCAGGCTCTTCATAAATTCAGACTGTGTTATCCTGCTTCTAGATATATAGTAAAAACGGTTTGCAGGCATAAAGTTGAACCAACACATAACCCTGCATATAACAATACACAGTCTTTTGCTCCCTCACACACACACACATACACATACAGCCCTCTCTGCCCATTTGGCACAAATGGAGAACACATCTGTCTGGCTTCTATAATGAGCTCTTGTTGCTCTGGGCAAATAATGGGTAGGGATGACTCCCCATGGTGTTGATATGGGGAAATCGAAAGGCAGTGTACAACTCACCATCTACTATATACGCAGAGAAAGACAGACAAATCATAGAGAAGCAGGAAAATCCCTGAACTCAATAAGCTTCTGGCTATTGATATTTTTACTCCAGTCCATCTATTTTTGAGGTATAGGTTTACAGACAAACAAGTGGATATTCAGAGACACCTTCCAGTAAGCTGACACAAAAGATGGTGGGGATGGAGGCAGCAGTGTGTACCTCTTCTACTATTTGAAATATGTGAAGAGAGATGTTCAGATAGCGCAAACAATAGATTAGGCGGGAAGAGCTGAAAGCATGGATAGAGGAGACTGCCTTCATTCTTCCTGATTTGGTCTCCTGGGTTGCCTTAAGGAAAACCTCCCTACACACAGCTAACATACATGCGCACACACATACAGGTCTGGTATACGACTGAAGCCTCAGCAGCAGTTCAATTTACCTAGAGTTATTAATGAGGTTCATGTCAGTTTAAGCAAGATGCTCCAGTGTGTATAAAGCATGATGTACTCTTGTAATTATATTATATTTAGTTTGTTATGCTGATATTTTGATTTGGGGCTGCAGATATTTCAGTATCATCATATATATCGTTTTAGTTTAACCACATTTTTTAAAATATCATGTAATTTTCCAAAATTATGTTCAATGATTACAAGTAATCAATACTATTAGGTGTATCAATACAGTCCAACACAACCCAATAGAACTGTTACCATAAAATCAAGTTTATTTCCTAGAAAGGTCCATTTTTGTGGACCCTGTCATAGGAATGTTAATTAATTGCCCCTTTTTGCCCCTTGATTGGCCTATGAAAATTGGTTAACCAACATAGCTTGTAACAATAAGACCCTTATCTGTTAATCTATTTCCAGTGTTACTTCAACATAAAATGAAAGCATAATGTTTCCAAAGACAGATCATATTTGTGGTCTTCAACTCTTGCAACTCATTGTTTGCAGCATCAGTGGTTCTACGTGTTCAGAGGGTGTTAACCTGGCTAGCATGGTTTAGCTAATATTCTACAGGAGACAGTGCTTAAAAGATAAGGCTGTTGGCTGTGGTCTCTATGGGAAATAAAAAAACAACTGAATTCATGAACAATAAATGCAAATTCTCTAACATTTCTTTGATTCCAGCCCACCTGTGTTTGTGCACAGCAAACCCCACTAATAACACCAGGAGAAGCCAGACAAGCTGTCAACATTGCTTTGAGGTGCCAATATGAAGGGGGTGGAAGGGTACAATCTGTCAGCCCAGCCTGTGCCCCCTGCCCTCTCTGTGTTTTTAGTGCACTGAAACCCTCATCTCCTTCTGCCCACCTGAATCCCCATGACAACAGGAGCAGACCTTATTACAGCTCAAGGTTAACAGGAGGTTACCTACTCCTCTAACAGCCGGCCTGCCACAAGTCTGCAAAACTCGTTGGGAGGGCCGAGGTGTGCTAATATGTCTGGGAAAGTGTATAAACAGGTGAGAAGAACTGAGGCACAGAGGACACTTTGATGTGGTGTGGGTGTGTCAGAGTGCAGAGAGCAGAGTGTTTATGAGCAGGTGTTACAGCAGAGTACCAGAATATCAGAAAGGCAGGTTGGCTCCAAATACCACATGCATGCCAACTAGTCTTAAATGTTATCTATAAGTGATGATCAAGGAGGTGTCTTAATCTCTGGAAAGCCTGGTCAGTGAAGCTAAGAATAAGTCAAATCTGTAGCATTACAATTACAAATATCTATATTCATTTATAAGACAAGATGCTTTTTCTCAAATGCAAAATAGGGTACAAAAATAATACTACATTAATGCTGTGACAGGCACATGTAGCACATGGTAGTAATTGTAAGTCACCTTGATGTAGTTTATATCCAACTTTTATAAGTGTGTGGTATGGCATGCATGTGGAGAAGTTTATATAGTTTTTAATTGTTTTTTGCATAATGTAAGAGCAATAGAGCACATGCAGCCAAGTCATTTGCATAAAATAATTAGAGCTGAAAGAATTAATTGACTGCCAACTCTCAAAAAATTAAGTCAACCATTTTGATTATTAGTTTGAGCCTATCAGTCATTTTCCAAGAAAAAAGGCCCACTATTCACTGGTTCTGGCATCCCAAATGTGAGGGCTTTCATCTGACCATATACAGCATATGTTTGAATAAAACAACAGTATACATCTACTTGGGCTGTGGTAAATTGCAAAAAGGCTTTTTTTTTTCCTGACATTTTTAATAGACCAAACAAACAATAAACTGAAAAAATGATTGCTTAATCAGTTGCCCTAAAATCAAAGTGAACAAAACTAATATGAAGATGTAATACCTATGGTTTCTGTTTCTCAACAAATGCAGTTTCAAACCTATTCACTTTGAAGCAGAGCAGAAGTCGCCAGAGTGGACATCTTGCCACTGAGCCACAGTACTGACACAGCAGACAGCAACACAGAGGACAGACCACTACCCTGCACCCCGACTTCACCTTGGATGTGGCAAACAAACAAAAGATACACCAACATACAGTTTTCAATGTGTAGAGTCCCCGAAGTCTGCAAGGGAACGAGATAGAAAAGAGGGGTAAAGGAGGGAGATGTGTACTAACGTTGACAGGAGGAGACAAAACTGGATGGTTTCCATGGTTACCAGCAGCTCACAGCTAGATGACGTGATGGAGAAATAGTGATAAAGAGGGCAGGGCAAGCAAGTGGACAGGGAGAACTGATAAAAGACAAAAGAACAATAGCATGAAAGCCTGTATTGTAGCGGCACACTTGGTCTACTTCAGTGTGATGAAAAGCTTCCAATGTAAAAACATGATTGAAAATCATGCAGCAGCCATTCAAAAAACTGCAACACGGTCTTTACAAACAATATCATTTAAACCAAAATGAGCTCCACGTGAGTTAAATCAGTGCTGAGGTCAGTCAGACCTCGGGTGCAGCACTATTATGAAGCCTTAATGGAGTGACACAAACCTCGGTTGGGGATGAGAAAGGGGAGGGATGCGTGACTTCATCATTATGACAAGAGAGGGGAGTCAGACAACCAGCATGTCATGCCACTAACATCGCTTCCTTCCAGTAAGTGCTCCATGATTATACACTGTTACATTATTATAGAGATGAGCATTAAAATCTCCACCTACTGACAAACTTTGCTGCGTAAATGAAAAAAATGTGACTAAATTGAATGAGTGAAATATTTAACTGTCTACATTTTAACATGAGAAACCACACCTGGGGGTGATTGGGCCCTCCTGTTTCAAAAACATTGGATTATGGAAATTATCGAACATTTCTAGTTTTATACATTATATTACACATTTCTGGTGTCAGTATAGTTGAATGGATGCATGAAACTGAATACTTTATTTCTAATCAAACACACTACGTAAGTGGTAGATTAATGGATTAGTCCAACAGAAAAATTATGAACTATTTTGATTACTGATTGCTTCATTTATAAAGTAAACAAAATACCAAATATTTGCTGGTACAATCTTCCAAGGATTTTTTTTTTTTTTTTTTTTTAAATATGCGTCCTACACAATATATCTCTATACATATATATGGGAATTTCATGCAAAGCTCACACATTTGAATGTACAAGAAATACAGATTTACAGACTAGTAGAGCAGAAAAATGAATCAGCAGGTAAACACTTAACACATTCAATTTACAATGTATTTAACTAAGAACACATCGAGCACAGCATCCTCACCAGTTTTAGACAGACTAAATGCTTTAATAAATCTGAGAGGAAGCAGGTTTGGCTTGCCTGTCTGTTCTGGCCATTACCCTGTGCCATTTATGTGGGCACAAGGTTAACAAAGAACAATTTTTAGATCAAATGATTTAAGGACTAGGTCAATCTTTCCAAGTGCTGATGAAAGCTTAATGTAAAGAAGCTGAAGCTAAATCCTGAAAGGTCCATAAGCACAAACAAAATTCACCTTCCTATGAATTATTTCAGGGGCATATAGTTGACGGTGTTCTCTTTAAGCACATTGCCCACAATTTTAGACATATATAATTTGTAAATACCTGTACAAACACCTCATAATGAGAAGTAGAAATTTATGGTGGTCTTCAAGATGCTCCAAAAAGCTTACAGAAGTCATATAACTGGTTGTTCTTGGAAATGTTATCCACTAGCAAAGAATGACAGGTGATTTTGTAAAAGAGGCGTGAACAAAAGCTCTGCATTTTTCCCAAGCCATACATTTGTTTGAGTGAATGAACGTCTAAAAACCAGACGTGAACATTTTTTTGTTTCAACCTTAACTGCTGAACGAACCTTAAGATGTCAGTGTTAGTACTCTGTACTAAAAGTATCTGGCAATAAAGAGCAGGAGAGGCACCAGATACGCTAACAAGTCTCATCTCATATCCAGGATGGTCACGTCACAGGTACGCAAAATCAAGGTAATAAAGCTTAAAGAAAATAAATCACTATACTGAAAGGTTCAATGTGTGAAAATTATAAACCAGAGAAATAGAAAGATGAAGACTAGGAAAGAGTTGAAAAAGTTAAGCGGCTGTGTATAGTTTCAAGTTTACTAAAGCAAAAGATAAGAAGATGATCACTGAGACTAGACCACCCCTCACACATACAGAAAGGGGTAATAACATTGATTTTTTTTTTTTTAGTGGCCTAAACCATTTATAGGCAGTAATTAATATCAGGTTGGCACAACCAAGTGTTTCACATTGTAACTTAAAATGGCCACAACAATTAATCGATTTTCAAAATATTTGCAGACTTTTTCTGTCAACTGAGTACTCAATTAAATAGTATTCACTGTGCTGCTGCTCTTACTAAAACCAAGTCCTTTTTATGGGGATGGATAATGAATGCAGACCCTGTTACCATGGCAGTCCCTCTGCATGTGATTCCAAGGCAAGGCAAATATCTGATCCATACTACTGACAGACACCCTGCAGATGCATCTGGACATGTTCAGCATACTGTGCACCAATAGAGGAGATCATAAATTACAAAATGTTTGTGTGCACCATCAACA
Source organism: Mastacembelus armatus (assembly GCF_900324485.2). Lineage (NCBI taxonomy): Eukaryota > Metazoa > Chordata > Actinopteri > Synbranchiformes > Mastacembelidae > Mastacembelus > Mastacembelus armatus. The sequence continues at coordinate 8,336,811 of NC_046645.1, read as the reverse complement.
AATGTCTGTATAAACTGCTACCATCATCCCCAGGAGGCACCTATCACACCCAGACACTGGAGGGCTACCACAGATACAACATAGTCATTTAAAAATGTACTAACCCTAGTCTAGGGGACAAGCAATCAGTACCACTGGACATCATTTTAATCATGTAACCACAGCAGCTTTCTGTACTTTACCTTCCTTTCAGTGATGGGGGGATTTCCATTTTCTTTCTTTTTCAAAAGCAGTAGCCTCCTGCACTGATACGATTTAGGAAACTTCTAATTTGCTGACTCTAAGAAGTAAATACTACCTCCCAGCTACTCTACAACCTGTCTGTTATTAATTTGCATGTGTATGAACAGAAATTATTACAAGGGCAGTAGACAGACATATAAACACAATGACCAAGAAACTTGCACCAGGACACAAAATGAAAGGACTAGCCAGTGAATTAAACCTAACTCATGCCACAGCTTTGACAGCAGACCTTGATGCTGCTTATTATTAAGTCACCTCTATGTCCTCTGAATGGAAGATGTTTTGGGACTTGCTCTGTTATGTCATCACATTCATAGCCAGGAGATGATGGAAAAAAGACAAAAATCACATGAAACACCTTGAAGCCTAAGACATGAAAAAGCCTGAGGCGATTTTCTTTGTAAAACCAGAAAAAGTTCAAAAGCAAAGGCCCATCTGCACACTGGCAGCTACAGGTCTTTCACAGGAGCAGATAGTTTGTTTTCTATGTCTATTTTCACTATACGCCAGCAGGGATGAGTCCCCTGACCCTGGAATGAAACACAAATGCGCTTTCATTGGCAATGCTCATAAAAACAGTGTTGTGAAGATGCTGCGCAATAACAGCATCTGACTGTGTTGCTGACAAAACAAGACTAAGAATATTTCTCTTTTTAGAAACCCTGCTATTACCAGAGTAATAAAACCATTACGCTCTCTTTCAGTAGATCAATATCTACTGAAAAGTCAAAAACAACAACGAAGTTTAAACTACCTTCTCTGGCTTTCTGAAATGCAATGTTCACCCATTATGACTTAAAATAAAAGGAAAAATTTAATGTCAAAAAGACTGACTCTGATGGCACACAGAGTAAAGTGTTCTTATTGAACACAACCTATTTTGTTGTTCTAATACACAAGACTGTGACAAAGAAAGGGGAAGGCCCAATAAAACATTTGCCTGAATATTATCATGTCAATGTTCCCATCATCCTGTCTGCTAGGCTGCTTGGTTCAAAAATCGACTGCTGGGTCTCTAAGCTGGCCTCCCACAATGATGTTGCCAGTTAGGAAATAAGATCTTAACAACACTTTATAGTCGACAAACTCAGTGAGAGCACCAACTGAGCCAAGTGACATCTCCAACAGGCAGAACGCAACAGATGCTTCAATGTGACTCAAGAGGTCCCAAACCAGTTTCCTGTCAGCTATGGTGCCAGAGACTTGGGCAACATAGGAGAAAGGATGGGTACAGAGGGGGGTCCTGGCAGCTTCCTTTGAATAGCAAATAGCATGGAAGATTAGCATTCCAGTGGAGCTCTCCATACCAACAGACCACTCCCACAGTGCTAATCTAAACACTGTTGGGAATGCTAAGAGCCCTTGTCTCATGTGATGTGTTTCTCAAAAACAGAGACAAACCTGGTTGTCTCACATCATATCAACACAAAGCTAAAGAAACTATCATATCCTTTAAATCATCTGGTCCCAATATGCTTCACCAGTCACATAGGGGTAAAATGTTAAGGACTAAAGCTCAGCAAGACATCTCATCTCCTTCTTATGACCTTGTAACTCAGTTGCCTTTAGTTTTTATCCACCGCCTCAGGGGTTAATTACCAAGCCCACAGTCTGAGCAGGGGAAAATTACAGTGCTCCCTCATTATCACAGTCTCTTTCACGCTTCCCATTTGCTTACTATATTCTACACAACACGTGCAGATATTGGTTTGACACATCTGTGGATATGTCAGACACTTTCTACGCAGATTTCAGATATATTGGACACATGGTATCCCTGTGGAATGACTCGAGTACTGACAACGTGTACAGAGCCAGTCCAAGGGGCTTAGTACAACACTTAAGATCAGTTTCAGTTTCTTTTCTTGTGTGTATTTGGGACAAAGGTGGAAGTTAAGCTTCTACTAAGGGCAAAAAATGGCAAATTGTGAATACATCTTCAGGGGTAGGTAGTGGAGATGGAAGATCAAGACATCTGTACTGCAAAACCTCAGGAAAGCTCAGGGACCATCACTAATTTGACTTGAGGGGAACCAAAGTCAAAAATAAACCAAATTTCCCCATCAACTCCCTGATTCAATACTCATCCTTGCCTGGAAGCAAACAGATGTCACAAAAGACAATTGTAACAGGTGTCGCTGCTTTATATGCATCAGACAGTTTTATACACTGTAACTGCTGCTATGCTATTGGGTAGCTTTAAAAGAAACATCTCATTCAGATCAACACAGCAGCAGCTCTACTCATTTGGCCTTCTTAGTCAATTAGATGTGATTCAGAATAAGTGTGGCAGCAAAAAGACTGGCAATCTAATGGATGAAACGTGAGATGTTACTTACATTATCAAAGATGTTATTCTTAGGCTGTGCTGATAATGGTATGGCTATAAGGTCGCGAACATGCAACTGCAATGCCCTCAGCTCATGTTTGGCAGAGGACGGTGTTGCGTGTAATTCCCTACCTCTTTACTATTATCTTTTCACTTGCTGTCTCAAATAAAACACACAAAAATACTTGAAATGCTAGAACAAAAATGTTACTCTTGACTGTAGCTGAGGATTTGTTTTGGCAACAAAAGACATCTGTAGACTTTGGAATCTGAGAAAGTGGAATACTGTATATATTTCTCACTTTTCTGGCATTTCATATACTTACTGATGAATAGATCAATTGAGCAAACAAGTGCCGGTCATTTGCAGCCTCATTCTGTTTAACTCTAGGAAATTGTTTTATGTTTGACTTACACTAGATGGAAAAATAATATTAGAAGAAAAACTTGCAATACTTGGATAATGAAGTTATTTTTTAAGAAACTAAGCCCACTATTTATCTGATATGTTATAAATCAAACAAATGACCCGAGAAAGCAACACAGAACCTTAACAGACGATGGTGCAGCCCTAGTTTGAATGTTGCTCTTCCCTCCTTAGAAAAGCACTTAATCACGTTCATTCCTTCAAAGATGTACAACTGAAGAATGTGGTGGTACTAGACTGCTGTACCTGCATGTGAGCATCACATAAGGCAACAGATGTGCAAAACATCATCTATGTAAATTCACACGTTTTCAATGTTCCACCTTCGTTTCTCAGCCACATGTTGTGAAAAGTGTGTTGGCAACTTACAGTTCATCCCGTTGCCGTTGTGACAGCACCATAGTGACGGGGCAGTGTGGGCGGGGCTGGGAGGGATCAGTTGGTAGAAGGTGAATCTTGTGCAGCTGCTGTGCTCTCCTCAGTCAGGAGAAGAGCGGTGCTGATGCAAGCAACACAGGCGAGAACGACACGTGTACTCCAATGGCAGGCACTTGTTTTTTTTTTCCCCCAGACAAAGACTCAGACCAAGATGAGGGGAATGCAGGAATCTGCCCCCCAAGTAGATGACTCCAGAGACAACAGAAGTCAAGAGCCTGCAAACCAGTCACCAACCAAGTCTACACTGCATCTGGAAAGGAGAGAGGGAGAAACTCAGTATTAGGTGTGCATGACAGATATGTGTTGGGATAAGAAGGTTAACAAGCCAGAGACAAAATCTGAAAACTGTCAGTGGAATAAATAAATAAATAACATAAGCACAGCAGAGTACATGCACCATCATTTTCTACCAGAAAGAGAAAGTGACTCCCAAAGAAACAATTTCCCAGCACTCACCATCAACAATTAAAATAACAGCATAAAATCATCAGAATTTTCATAAAAATAAAGCACTCAATCTGCTTTTTAGCCCCCCTCCTGCTATCTGTATTAATAATCTGTCTCTCATGTCACCTGTCTAGCCTGAGAGCTCTGCTTGTTCTTGCAGCAAATTCCACTCTCCATGTACATAGAAGAGCTGACCCACATTCTCTCAGTAACGTACCTCTCCTCCTCGGTTGCCAACAGAAAAGAAAAACAGGACACAGCCAATTGAGCTTGAGTAACGGCTGTGCTCTTGTCAAATTCCTGTTTCATTATGACACCTTCAAAACTGTCTGGGTGGGCTGAGAATGAAATGACCGTTTTATTAGTGCCAGTGTGAAAATTCATTTATTGTTAAGATTGGAGTGTTAATGGTGAGGTACAACAAAGACTACACTGCATCATAGTCTTGAGGTCTTTGAGGACCAAACCAGGTGCCTTTAGAATACTAACAGAGCTAAAATATACCGTTTGTCTATGGGGACCAGCCTGACTAAATCTCTGCCAGACCAGGTACACACAGATTGAAACTAAGCCAATTTACATACTTTTGGAGACCTGAAATGAACTTACAAAAAGTACAAGGCATAGACATCTTGACACGTGTGCAGGAGAGAGTGTGTTAGATTTGCTGCAAAGGAGAGGGAGTAATAAAGAGAGCAGTCATACATCTGAAGCAGGAATGAGAACTGGAAAGACCCCAAAATTCACACATTCTTCATTTCAGCTGACGATGTAGGAGTGATGCTACCACAATGGAAAATTACTCCTTTTTATTCCTGCTATCATATGCACAGAAGAACAAAGCAAATTAGAGAGTGCAGCCCTTGTGGGTTCAGAATATAATATGTAATATTATATTCTGAACCCACGAAGGGTGCACATATACATTTGACCTACCAGGCACCAAGAGCACATTCAGCTGTAGCGTTTGCTTATTTATTCACCTATTTGACATTTTGACAGTACAGAAAAACAGTGCAACAGCAAGTAACCTAATATAGCCAACAGCTAACCTCTGGACCCTGATGTCACCACCTGACAGAGGCCCAAATGTCATCTTATCTTTGACTGTGTGGATTACAGCATGCAGAGGGTTTCTGGCCGCTCCCTAACACCTCAGTCGTAAACTCACGTACAATAAGATATAGCTAAATATGGCTCTTTCTAAAACTCCACTTACAAAACTTCCAATGAAGCCATGCACATTCTACATCAACTTGTACAACGCCTATCGTGTGTGAAATTAGGTCATTTACTATATATTGATACTTCCCTCTGTGTTGCTGGTAGCTGTCATCGTTGTGTGTATCCATTAATGTGTTAAACTCCACTCTCAGTAAATCTCATTTGAGGCCTCAGTATTGAGCAAAATGTTTGCACAATCACATAATCAGGCTAATTGGTTCAGCACAAAATGTGGTTTTGTCTTGATGGTGGGGGAACGGGCTGCCACAGTGCATCTACAAATCTGCCCTTGACAGTTAATAACGGTTATATGCCTTCCTCTCATTGATCGTCTAGTCTTTGTGTAGCAGTATAAATGATACAATAAAGGGTCCCTTACAGCAATGATGCTGACTGCTTTGAGAGATGCTTAATTTACTGATGAGTGTAGGTTATGTGTTGTTAAATTGCCATATTTAATGCACAATTAAAACATCCTCTGCATGTCAATTTAGGAATTGAACAACTGTGTGCCAAGTCCAAATTGTAATGAACCACACCCACTGTAACACTGTGTACAAACTTGGTTTTCATAAAGTCAAGCACATGAACCGGACCTATATGTTTAAAAATGTAATGTGCAAACCCTGCAACTGCAACAGGATAACCATGTAAGAAAACATCGGAGTAGCATGGCAGCAAATCTTTCAAAAAGAGTTAAAGAAAAAAAAAAAAAAAAAAAAAAAAAACTTTAATTCTTACTAAAATCTGACAAACATTTAGTCTGTTTAGTTTAAAATCAACATACATGTATCACTGAATCTGATCACCTTTAAAAGACCACAAACATTCAAAGTAATCAGACATCCAGACAAAAGGTAACGAGGCAGCAGCACCATATTACAACCTTGCTTTACTGCACCTGCCAAATAAGACAGACTAGGTGTGTGTACAACATGCTAAATAATCAGCACTTCCATGTCTGAACAAAGAAACATGACCCAGGGGAATGCAGTGCTAGAGCAGAAAAATAAGTCTAAAGTAAAACCTAGTGTGAAATAGTTTCCCCAGCAGCTCATCACAAAAATACCATCACAGCCCTGTTGACAATGCTGACAGTTATCACATCACTGTCGCCTCAGATTCACAGCTCAGAGTTTTCTACTGGTGTCTTTGTGTCATCATTCTCTTTCAAAAGCAAACCGCTGGAATCTGGAATGTCTTCATTTTCTGTTGGTGACTTCTCCTTCATATCACCATTGTCCTGGGAAAGTTATGTCATAATCATGCTTGACTGGCTTTAACAAATAAAATGAAGCATTTCTGAAAAGCTAAAGCATCCTAATGAATGTAGATAGAGCTAAATTCCCAAAGGTGACATGAAAATACCAGTAAAGGTGGCATGGCATTTCTTTCAGGGCACTTTTTGAACTATGTAGAGTAAGGTTGACAAACTGTTTTCTGCATGTCCACAAATCTCATCTCCAGCTGAGCACAACTTTCACACAAAAACTCCAGGTCAATAAAAGTTGCATGCGCAGTGCAGGAAATTGCCATAATTTTTTGTTGACATTTCTCAAACATGTTTTATATTAAATTGTAAGAATGCATGTTTTGGACATTAAATAACAGAGCCTTAAACCTGGCCAACAGCAACACAATGTTTTCTTTCTTCAACAGTTTTATTATTTGATCCATTGACATGTCATAAATATGCAAATCAAAATAAAGACATAATGGGAAAGTTGTTGAGCCAACATATTTACTAGATATTTAAGCAAATACAATTACATGGAGTGGAGATTACATTTTTGTACAAGATCTTTCTTAGTAACTTTGGTTTCTGCAGTAACATGCTATCAATATTTTTATTAAGATGATTATGTAGCAAATGTCCCTGTGAGGACACAGATATGCATAGTAATTTGCCTACAGTGCATCATCTATGTCTGCAAAGTTGCCAGTAAGACTGTTTTAGTCAGTACTTACACAACAACCCTATTATTCTGCTCCTGATCAGTGTAGCCCAGACAACTGCTATAAAACATGTGCTTGTAGTTTATCTGTTGCTAAATTACTTACCCACAAAGTTAACTATGGTAAGGCTTATCAATGGAAGATATCAGCCATTAATTTAACAATGTTATTCTTCGTGGGGAGGGTAGCAGTAAATGTATTGGCCCAAACCTAAAAACAAATTTTTTCCAAAACTTAATTCCAAAAAAAGTAGTGGTCACGTTATAATTGAGGACATGACAATAACCTGTTCACAACAGATACTCTTTTTAAGTATAGCACGGTCTTCTTACAGGCATTATGGGTTGTTTATAGCTAATGCAGCTAGACTGTGGAAAAGTTGTGACTTATTTATTTCTGTAAAAAAAAAAAAAAATTAGTGACTGATATCATCAACATTTTTAAACTTTTAGATACAGAAATTAGTATTGGCTTAATTTTATACAATATCAGTCAGGCTGTACTGTCGATAGCTTGTTACATGTGCAAGGACAGATTAGTAAATCTACCAAAGAAGCCAACAAACAGCTCAAAGCTCAAAGGAACAACAAAGCAGTCACATGCCCAAACCAAGCCCCACAAACCAAGCCCCACAAACCAAGCCCCACAAACCAAGCCCCACAAACCAAGCCCCACAAACCAAGCCCCACAAACCAAGCCACACACACACACACACACACACACACACACACACACACAAAAGATGGAAACAACGCAATCAAGATTAGATAGCCCCTGTCATTAACATGCTTGAATTAACAATTAGCTAAAAGGAAAGGTCTATCAGACTTTCAGTTATACAAGTCATTATGCCAACCATTTTAACTGGTTGCCAACACTAAAATCAATACTCTCTAGAGCATGTTACTAGTTATTTTTATGTTGCATATCAACAGTGTCAGACATTTGCTCATAAATTCTAAAAAGTATTTGCCAAAGAGGACACTTGCCGGCTGACAGGCAGCTGCTGGTGGCAAAGTAGAGTAACATGGGTATCTGTCCTTCAACCTGCCACTGATAAACATAAACAGACTTGCATGCTCATTATTGTCTGTGACACAAAATAAAAAGAAGGCCTCTTGGCCTGTACATTTCACTCCTTCCAAGCTTTACTTAGCTTTACTTTTACGAGATTTATGCCCTAAAAGATCTGTGACTGTCCATTGCTTTACTCTCCTGTCGATGAACTTGAAACAAGCGTCAGCAAACAGCACACTGAAGCTTTCTATTGCAGTGATGTACAGTCAGTGATACTGTGTTTCCATTGCCGACAATACTGAATAGAGCCTGGTTGCTTAGATGCACTTATTCAAATCAAACTGATAAAACCTGGGACAGACTAAGAACACTTTCAAGAGGGGAAAAAAAAAAAAACAGCTGACTGCTTTCAGTGACTATTTCTATCACCGTGACTGAGAAATATCTGTATTTAACAAAAAAGTGGGCTGCTGTTCTCATATGAGCCCCTTTTCCAAGCAGTCCAAAACAAAAAATGAGAACATAAACTAAAATTTCAGTCCATTTCATGTGGTGTGCCACCAGGGCTTTCACAGAGCAAGTCACAGAAGCAGATTTAGTCTGATAGAAACAAGACTGGCTTTAATATGAGTAAAATGTGCCTCTCTAACAAAATATAAGTGACCAACACTACTACAAAGCATCTAAAACTGGGAGGAAATCTTAGGTATGTCCATTGTGACCCACCACAAGTAACAAACGTTTAAGCTACTCCAATCAAATCTATTCAGTAACATCTTTAAGGCAGAGCCATGTTTGTGGTTTTGGTAGATTTGCATTTTGCATTAGATTCACATTTGAGTGAGGAGACAGTGTCTTTTTGACTCTGAGCATTGTTTTCAAAAAACAATTTCATCCCTATCCCATAATACCAGCTGAGCAGCAGCAGCAGCAAAAGATGTAGCTGGGTAAAGTAGACCAGGCAAGGCTCCTTGCTTCAAACAATACTTTATATCCAAAATCAGACCAAAGTTGTCCAAAATAACAAGAAATCAGTGCACAGCCTTGTGATCCACTGCTGCCATGATATGAAGTCATTCCAGTGCAAGCACTTATTTCATGAATCTGCCATACATCCACACAATAAGACAGAAAACATGCACAGGGGAAACAAGGCAGATACATGAGCACTGGCAAGACGCAATTCATACAAACTAATCGTCTTGCATGTGCTCCACCCTGATTTTCCAACACAGAGCCAACAAACGGCACGAAGCAGAGATGATGAGAGCTTCAGCTGCAGCATCCAACAGCATGACAAGCAGGGGGAACAAGACTGAGGAGCATGCCATGTTGGAAAGCTACAACAGAGCTGTCTGATGCTCACTTTTAAATTACATCTGCACGACAAATATCCAATGCAAACCACACGACGAATATCATTGATGGACCTACATCAGGCCACGTTGGATACAGAGGTGATCTAGCTGCAGCGCCGATTAACAACAAAACATTCACAGTGTGACAGAAAAATAGGTTTAAAGAGTTACCAGTCGCAGAGCTAGCACCAGACACCAGCTGTAACATCGTCCCACCTAGTGTCACATTTGATTGTGTAACAGTTAGTTTTTCTGCTTCAAACTCCGCTAATCACTGGTTGTTACTAACTTGGGATGAACGCCTATCAACAGTAATTTATGCTGGCACAGGCATACCCGACTCACTCACATGTTTTCCATGTGACCAGGGATATATAACGGCTTGGGTCGACCTGCCAGCCGGTAACTTAATGTTATCCGCCCGGTTATCGTTGGCTAATGTGAGCTAAAGTTAACGTTAGCCAAGTTAGCTTCCCGGCAATGCAGTCACAAAGTTAGCTCGTACACCAACTCTAATTAAAATTACAGTCTCGCACTATGCTTTCAAGCTCACGGAGTTATAATTAAGGCAACGCTAACCACCCCGAATAACAGGACATGCCGTGGTCTGGACTCGGGGTAAACTCCGGCTCGTTACCTGCTGCTTCGCTCCCAGCGGCCTATCCGCCATTTTGAGACATAAAAAGGAGGTGCACAAATTACAGCCACATCGTCATTTTCCCAACCTAACGCCACATTCCGACGACACCAACCGGCTTCACGTTTTAAAACAATTTGAACTCACCCTATGTTTCCTGCCCGTGAATATCCCCGGCGATATCACGACCCGAGAGGGCGTGAAATTTCCGCTGCGAACTCTGATCTTGTGATGCGGAGCTGAGCTGTCGCCTTCAACCGGGCGCGCGCTCCAAGCTCGCGTTCACGCTCTGACGGGAGCGTGCACGCCCTTGATAGAAAAGAAAAAACAAGCACATTGTTGTTTTATATGATTTACACAGTTAACTCTTACAAGGCTTCTCATCAGAAAAGGTTGACAAGTAGATATTATTTGATTGTGTATAAGTCCCGGATTGGTTTGAAACTGGGATATGTTTAGATGTGACATATAATCAGCCTGCATTATAAAATGAACTGTTGTATAGATCCACCTCAATCATAATAATCCAAAACACACTGCTTCAGGACCCACTTTGAGTACTTTTAATACTTTAAGTAAATGCTGCTGCTAATGCATTTCTATATCTACTACTAATAAATTCTGGGAGTTTTGCAGTGGTATGATGGTGCATGAGTTATCAAACTCCCAAACAAAACGTTTACTATTCTATCTTATTAATTTTTATTAAAAAAACGACTTAGACCAAAATATAATTAGGTTGTCACTCTGTAAAAAGCAAAACACAAATACCACACATAATCAAGAGAAGTGGACTCAAATACTCAGCCTAAAAAGCCTTTGTGCAAAAAATAAATCATCAGTGGAGAAAACACAAAACCCTCTGACAGTTATCTTGGGCATCAGAAATAATAAATTCAGTATGACCAGTGTGCAGGAAAGAGATTATTTGTATTTTGGTGTAAAGACAAATGTTTCCCCCCCCCCAATGTAAAGACATTTTGTTTGCAGTTGTTCATTTATTAATTAGTTTGAGCGCTTTGTAACAGTTATTTTGCAGATGATCCATCCATCCATAGTAAATGCAACTAGTATATTTTCTAATTATACATGTAAATGAACATGCTGTGGTTTTTGTATTATTATGCCATGTCACCTCAGATGCTACTGACTAATATTAACAGCTAAAACTATTCAAAACGAACAGTAGTGGCAAACAGTAGTGTGGTTATGAGATATTTCTATATCAAGTAATTAAAACACCCAAATAATAGGTTTTGCTGTTAGGGCCTCATCAGGTTCAGATCATCTTTAACACACTGTAATTTTTGATCACATGACTGATACTCTGGGAAAAATAGTTAAAATTTTAAGTCCCTTTTAATTCTTTGCCTATTGAATTTGTATGTCCTAGCACTGCAACATCTTCTCACGTTTACGTCAATTTACGCTATGTCCTTCAAAACAAGGCAAATATTAGTGTGCCACCTTATGGATCCTGCTGGTATTATTGCTGAGCAAAATTTAGAACAGGGAGAAAAAGGATCAAAGATCTCAAGTTAAAACAGAAAAGAAATTGTAACACAAGAAACCCAGAAAAACAAAATCAAGGTTATTATTTTGCCTTTATAAAGCATAAGGATTTTACCCGTTATCACCCCAGCTCGATTCAGAAGCATTAAGAGGCACAATACACACTTCATTATGCTACTGATGTTTCTCACTGCCCGGGCTGAAGAGCTCATCTTTTTTATATGGCCCCCTTATTTTTAGGTAATTGTGTCAGTACAATAAAAGTAGCATAAAAACAGCAGTTTCAAAAAACAACCAGGTCCAGCACCATCTCTCTATTGCTTTAATCACATACATTTAGACACGGCAACAATTAAGTGACAAATTGCCATTGGAGGGATACATTGCATGTATACAAGCGCAACCAAACTTTTACCAGTTTTACCATTTTCATTATTCGTTTTTTTTTTTTTTTTTTTTGGTACATTACGTTGAGGCAGCCCTTCTTTCGTCCACTTTTGATGGTGCTGTGAATATGTTAAAACATCCAAACAGCATGAGAAAGTGCATTAAATACTGCTCAATGAACAGACACTCCTGGCTAGTTTTTGTTACATGAAAATGACATGGCCCTAAAATGGAAAAAAAAAAAAAAAAAAAAAAAAAAAAAGACCCAGCAACAGTAAATCATTTTCCACTGCCAATGTTGAGCACCTCTCCAATGTGAGAAGAGGTCACTCTCAGCACCAATTCACACATAAGCAGATCTGCAACACTGGAGGCCTGGAATATTTCATGAAAAGATGCACCAGCCATCAGCCAGGTTTTCTATGAATAGAAAAATAGAAGATTTGGAAAGCAGATGTTCACTTAGCCTCTATTCAAACTATGCAGCAGCAAATGCAGCAACAGCCCTGGCCAACAGATCTTCTGTTGGACTACACAGAAACACACACACAGTCACACATACAAACATACATGCACATATTTTCTTTCAATGTGTAAAAATAGACTGAACACAACTAGTTTATAGATACTGCAGATAAATCTACTGTGTAAGATGGACGTTTTTCAGATCTGCATTTTTCATTAACATCAATCAAGTACCAGTCTAATCTGATAAAGATTTATACATCTTTTCCCACTTCTATACATTTTCTATAAAACAGACATGGCTTAAATTATTTGATGATCAACAGGCCTATAATATCATCAACTTAATTCTCTTGTGCACTTTTACAAAACTGTATTTACTAAAACAAATCCAGCAAATGAAATCAAACTGTTTGAAAGCTTGCTAATGTGTCACTGTATTGTTTACTTGGTGGTTTGCTTGCTTGGAGAAACAGGAACCATGGGCACAGCCGGCACCCACCCGGGATGTCATCAGTACAAATGAAAGAGTGATTAAATTAATTAGGGATCTGTATCAGTGATCGGTGATTGCCGCAGTGGCTTGAAGAAGACAATGATAAGGGAATTTACATTCTGGAGCCCCACTTGAAAAATCTCTAATTTAGCGACTGTTATCTGCTCTAAGTGCACAGTAAAAAGTACCCCTGAGTTCTAGGATAGGGTAGGTGCCTTCTCATTTAGAGCACCACTGAGGGGTGGCTACATGCCTGCAGAAACTTTAGAGAGTGGTGGGGCAATATGTGGTCCTGGCTAACAGAGCTGTGGGAAGTTGAAGGTGAGAAGACGCATTATTTGGGGTGTACGGTAAAGCAGATAAGGCTCTGGTATACAACGTCATGGTCATCCTTTGTCTCGCTCACACCTTGAGTGGCTTCATCGCCAGGTTCTTGGGCCAGGGATTTTTCAAATTGCACGTTAACATTTATTCTGCGTTGTTTGTACTTCTCCCACCTGCCCTGTATTCCTTTGACCTACAGTTCATTCAGTTTTTGCTCTGGACTGTCCTGACCCATCCCTCCCCTTGTTTATTTCAATGCTGATTCAAACTGCTTGGTTCTTGGGTCCACAGGCTCAGTGACATGAGCTGTTGTGTCACTGCCTCTCTCCCTTCATAGCAGAAAGTAGCTGTGTTGAGGGTTTTTGGACATTAATCAATGGGAATTTTGTCCTCTAGTTGCAGTTGGCTTTCCTCAGTGGGCTCCTCACTCTTCCCCAGCTCCTGCAGCTGCTGCCGCCTATGCACCTCTGCCTTCAGGTTCTCTAGATCCTTTTGGCTGAAAAAGAAAAATTGAAAGGGATTATTGTTAGATTCATGTAGACTTATCACCTTGCACCTTGTACTTGTATTTTTGGGAAACGCATGTATTGCTCCCCAAAACAGCTAATTTCTTATTTAAAGTTTACATGTCTCCAAACATCTGTAGTGCATATCATATCAAAACTCTGGTTGTATGTGCAGCCTTCTTAGATGCAATGTATAAAATTCAATATTTCAGAAAAAAGGAAGTGGTGGCACCACAAAGACACAGAGGTCAAATAACCAAGTCATTTTTATGGACTGCACTGTTTTTGAGGACAGCTACTTCATAATGATGTGGCTGCACTAATTCAATTCCAATACCTGCAGGTGTGCTGGGGATTACCAACTCCCATATAAATACAGTGCATACAATGACCATACCTGAGAGGTATGAAGATGATGCCATTGATGATGTTGAGCTGTTCCAGGACACTGGCCATGCTGGGGGCAGTAAACTGGAAAACAGAGGAAATAAAAACATAACATCAATGCTAAAATATTTGGGATAAAACAAATCTAGGCAGAAAAACATGTCTGACTCAGCAGGCACCTTGAGGGGCATGATGCTGGCGTTGGAGCCATTCTTGTAGATCTCATTCATGGTTCTCTGCAGAGCCACAGCCTGCTGGGTGAGATACTTCAGATAGTCTGAGCTCTCCTTGGTTTTCTCATGTGCCTCACCCATCTGAGAATTAAAAAACAAAAAATAATTTAAGATATATAATCATCACAACTGATAATGCCAAGTGTGTCAGTTCCCCCCAGTGCAGGGAGACCTGCAGGACCCACCTGGTTCTTGTAAATGGTGTATCCCTCCTTCTCATGCTGTAGTGCAGAGCGGAACTCAGCCTTGCTTTCGTAAACCCTTGCAACCAAGTGATGGCTGAAAAAATAAAAAGGCACACATCATGTTAATCATCTTATAAGTTAGCACTACACCTAATGCACCTGGATGAGGACTCTCTGCCCACCTGAGGGCCACTTTGAGGGACCGGGGTCCATGGTACTTTGTGTTGATGTTCAGGGCGTTTTCCAGGAATCTCAGAGACAGGTCATACTCCATCACTCCATGCAGCACCAACCCAATGTTACTCTGTGGAAAAAGCCAACTCCGCATTAGAGTTCATTCTGTACTGAGAGCAATCAACACTAAAATGCGGTAGGTTGGATTTTGCTCATTTACTGAGTGCTGGTGTATTACATTACAAGTAGTTAACACTTTATTTAAATGTTAAAGCACTCACATCTAGCAGTGCCATCTCTGGATGGTCCTCCCCGCAAACCAATAACATGAGGTAACGGGCACGATAAAGCAGCTTCAGGGCGGTCGACAGCTGGCCATTGGCAAAGCAGTACAGAGCCAAGTGCATCTGAGAAGTGAATTGAAAAAAAAAAAAAAAACACAGTTCAGAAACACATATATATCTTTTTACATGAAACAAAGGATTTTCTACATTTGGCACGATTAACTTACATATTCTTGAATTGTGTTGGGGTGCTCAATACCGAGGACTCTTTCACTCATCAGAGCAGCTTTTTGCTGGTTGCTGAGAGCCTGCAGGTAAATACGCAATTGTCACTCAGTGCCACAAAATCCATAGTAAACTTAATAATAGTAATATGTGCTGACTATATAGGATCTAGACTAAATCTGCCTACCTCAGGATGATCACCCATAATGTAATTGAGGCGTGCCAGCAGGCGCAGGCAGGCACAGATCTCTACGTGCATGGCTCCATACACATTGTTGAAGAGGTTGAGAGCTTCGTTGATCAGCTCACAGCCCTCCTTCAGAAAACCTGAGATCAAAAATGAAGGACAGCGAGATAAGTCAACGTGGACATAGTTCTGGTAAAAGATTATTGATTCAAAAAGTTTAGGTTTCTAAATTTTTATGTACGATTCCATCTGTTGGGAGTAAACACACACACACACATCTCACCTTGCTGCACTTTGGCCTGTCCACTTTGGAAAAAGTGGAAAGCATCAGAGGCTTTGGGGTTTACGTGCTTAACAACAGGGAAAATATTCAGGATGTCCTCCTCTGTGAAGGCAGGCTTGTGGCGGCTGTCGAAGTTGTACTCCTTTATCAAAATCTAAAAGATATATGACACAGATAATAAGAAAACATCTTTAGAGCCATTTGGTAAAGTGGTATGATGTGGTGTGGGCATCACTATAGACTAAACAAGTTACCTGGATGCCAGTTTTGATTGAAATTTCTCTGAGCAGAGTGGTTTTCTGAAAGCTGTACTTCTCCACCACCTGGTCAACGCTTTCACTGAGCAAGAAAAAACAAAAAAAAATTTAAGCTAATAATTGTCACCAATGATCAAACTCAAAAACAAAATGCTTAGGTGCAAAAGCAGGGCCCTTGTACTAATTGCTAGCATTACAGGGGCCCTTACCACTGTATGTTGTAGTGATAGTAGCTCTGAGCCTCAGAGGCAATGTTCTTCCACAGCTCGCTGGGCGTCAGGCTGGCCCACGCCGTGTTGTCTCCACCGCCGGGGACCCTGTTGCGACGTTTGCGACTTTTGCGGCGTGATACCAGCTCGTCTGGAGGCAGGTGGGCGACAGCGTCGGGGAAGGAGCTCAAGAAGCAGTTTAGGAAATGACTTACAGCAGCAGATAGGGCAGACAACTCCACACCCTACATGACGAAAAAGTTTTAATCAAAATAAAGAAATGCAGGTTTGTGGTTTCAAGAAGCTGGATAACGTTTGTCGAATGTTACCAACCTGGAGGTATGTCTTGAAGATATGTTTTGCACATCTAGTGATCAGCTCACTGACTCCTATTCTCTAAGGTAAGGAAAAAAAAAAAATGTTACAATGACAGAAAACATCTGATAGTGACAGTCAGCTCTGGGGAACCAGACTCACATAGATGTGTTCCAGCTGGGCTTTGGCTGGAGTCTTTTCCACAAACTCCAGAATGGTGCCCAAATAGCGAACATTGATGCCTCTCTGGTGCAAGGCCTCTGTCAGTGTGGCTCCATCCATGGGCAGAGCGCTGTGGTCCAAACAATCTTTGATCTGGTCATTTAACACACATATGGCTTTAAAATCACATGCCTAGAAAAGTCAACCCCTACACAACCCGGTTCTGTAGAAATAGACGTGGCACTGACCAGTGATGGGATCTGACAGGACACCAAGAAGGCAGCAGCATCTTTAAGCAGCTGCTTCTGCTTCTGGACTTCATCTACAGAGTTGTCTGGGAAACGGACTCCTGTTTGAAAAGAGACAAACACCAACTTTGTGATTCGCCTGTGAAAAAGTGTCAAACACGCTCAGCATTCAAATGATAATTTAATGTCAAATGAGCTAAAAATGGCTACAAGCAGGTAGGAAATAAGACACCGACAAATAGGGAAATGAAGATGAATGAAATATTATCATGGCTGCTCTTCATCTCAACGGGCAACAGGTCCATTATTTTGTAAGTACATTCACTACATTTTCATAAGTATTCTATCCAGCATTAGCTAGCCAGTTTTTCTTGGCCATTGTTAATTTATTTTGAATCAACAGAAACCCTACATTTATGGCAACACAGTTGCTTATATGACGCTTACTGTTTATAGACAGTAAAGTTATTGCCAAGCTTTTTCATGGTCCACAGATCAACTCACCTGGGGAGAAGATGTCAGGGTTGAAGCGGATGTCAAAAGACGTGTTGCTGATGGAGCCGACTGCCTTGCAGGCGTTGAGAACGACCTCACGGCTTTTGGGATCTGTTTGTGATTGGAGTCAAATAGAGCAAATAGAGAAGACAGAAGAATGTTAGACGTAATGGTGAAGGTCTGCATCAACACAAGGCTGTGGCGGTTTAAACCGTGTCCACATCAAGCCACTGTCAGAGCTGACTGCTTGGACTGAGCTGGGTGCTGTGGTCCAAATAATAGATTCTGTCAGCTGTAACTGAGTTATCACCTCATTTTGTTTTATTCTTTTATTGTCTTCACCAGACAGAATGCACATTAGTACACATTGCTATAAATGTGCCACAATTAGCCAAAAGGCTGTATTCATCACACACTGCGGACAGTATGGTTAATCTTGTGCTTATTTTGTTTATTTATTCAATGTTTTAAACATTTCAAATCAAAAATAGTGATTTCCTAAGCTTAGCGTAGACACGGCCTTGATCAGTTACCAACCACCATTACAAAGTTGCTGATCATAAACAGCTACAGATGCTACAGATTAGGTCAGCCTATTTGACAAGGAGATTATTGTGATTTAGGATCAACTGAGCAACACACAAATCACTGGAGATTATTTTGTGCATTCCAAAAGACATTTGGATTAATCGACACAGCAACTGATTATTCACTTTACTGGGTCAAATACCACAGCAATCTCATCACACGGAACAGGGGCAGACACTCGTCTCCTCTGCCAGCTGAGGACTGAACAGGGAGAGCTAGCCAGGTGGAGGACAGCCTCTACGACTCAGTACTTGAGAATGTAATGCTCTAAAGTTATGAACACACACAAAACGTATTTTCTCTAAAGTTTGCTGCATCAGCACAGCCAGCTACATACTTTTTGTATGACTAAATATGTATCCACCAGAGTAACTCTCCCCACATTGTCCTGCTTTCTTCGTGGAGTATTTTTTTTGACATACCAATACCAGATCCATCTTCGGCAACTAAGGTCTCCGCCAGCTCTTTGGCCTGAGCTAATCCTGGAATACTTTCCTCAAGCTCCTTACCCTCCAGTGGGCTCTTGCACGCCCCATTCTGGGTGGCTGCGGAGTCTAGAGGCCCGTTTGTGGCAGGCTCTGAGGAGTTTTCTTCACTGTCAGTCGCTGTCTGTGAGGCAGCGGAGGTGCTGCTGTCTGTCTGGGCGGTACAGTCTGTGCAGGTCTCTGTTTCAGTGGAATCTGATGTAGTGGTCTGTGTCTGGATTGTATCAGCAGTGCTCTCTGTGGATGTCTCTGAGGTTGCTGTGATGGCAGGTGTTTCAGTCTTGTTAGAGTCCTTGTTTGCTTTCTGTTGCATGAGTTGTAGTGCTGCCATCTTCATGAAGAGAAGATATCTAGCGAGGGACAGAACAGGTAAAAAGACAAAGAAACTCTAAATGTGTGATGACTTAAATATGGTTACCCACAGCAGCACAGACACCTACCTGTGTTCAACAAAGGCCTCAATGAGCTCTTGGCGTAGACAGGCCAGACGGTGGCGGTGCTGGCGAGGGAAGCCTTGGCGCTGACTCTCTGGAGGCAGCTCCTCTCCGTCCACAGGGAGGAAGTTGAGGTCAGGAGGGAAAGTACGAAGAAGGTCCAGAATATAATGTCGGCCATCATTTCCGATGATGCCTTTACACTCGACAGAAGAGCACAGCTCCACTGTCTCGTTCTTCTCGTTCAGCACATTGTGCCTCTGGACCTAAAGTTTACACCCAGGATATGTCAAAACTGAGTCACAGTATATCTGTTGTGGTGCTTGTAAATCTGAATGCAAATATTAATATACATTGTGTCCTATTGCCTATTTAATGCAGCAGCAATTGTCTATGGGAGATCAACTCAAGGTACAGTGCAGCGGCCATGTTTGTGATAATGAAAAAAACATGTCACCAGGTCGCTGGCTCAATGCTGAGTTGAGGCGGCCGTAGAGTTACTGACCTTGAGCGGCCTGCTGGTCTTCTCCAGTAGCTCCAAATATTTGCTGTGAGACACAACCGTCTTTCCAAAGTCAATGGAGCCATAAATGACGCTCTGCTCCTGCTCACGCTCCAGAATACCTGGGATGATGGACTGGGCAGTCACACGGTAGCCTCTATAGTCCACCACAACTGTCCCCAGGGTGTAGAGACCCTCCACATCCACCGCTCCGTAGGCTCGCACTCCATTCAAGTCATTGGTAGGTGCAGCGTGGGCGGCGGCATCTCCGCCTAGCTCACGATAGTGGTCCCGCACGTCGAAGCCGAGGCTAAAGAAGATGTTGTTCCAGATGAACATCTGCATGCGCGTTTCCTCTCCGGGGTTGATGGCCATTACGTTGCCATCAATCACTGCCATGGCACCTCGAGTGGCAGCTGCTGCAAAGTCACTGTGGACCTGCAATAGAAAAAACAGTTGATCAGAAGGAGAAAAAAAAAACAAAAAAAACTGCAACTTTACACATTAAATTGGCATCAGCTTCATCAGGCCTCCACTGTCAATGCTCTAAAGACAGATTCAGCTTAACAAGGGCTGGTTTAATATCATCTGTAAAGCTGATGTTAAACTAATTAATTGCATAGTATTTAAAACACAAAGATTTTTTTTGAAGTGTCTGACTCTGTGCTTTTTAAGACACGCAGCCTAAAAGGCTCCACTTGAAGGTGGTACCTTGAAAATGGCCCTCTCTCTCAGCAGCCGCTCAGGCAGGTTCTTCCGGGGCAGCTCTCTGGTGGTCTGCAGCTCCTCGTTCCAATCTCTGGTCTGAAGATATATCAGCATGTACAACTTATTAACACTAGAAAAAAAAAACATAATTTTTCTGCCTGATATGCTGCTCTGTTTACCTGTCCAGGAATGTGCTCCTCATAACCCAGGCGGGAGGTGTAGGCATCCTCAGCTCGCACACAGTCCATTGCGTGGTCTACCTGTGGAGCTGTCCAACTGTATACCTGGAAAGGCGTGGCTATCCTCTCAAATGGGTGTCTCTGGACCCTGCAGCAAAAACAGCAGCAGGATATTATTTGCACATTCTAATTTTATATATTTCAGACAGTGTTTATGTTTTTTTCCAATGTCTTCATCACAAAGAGAAGCTTTTCCAAGTACAAACTGAGTGAATCAGTGGGGTGACTGGTATTATGCTTCCCCATACCCTACTAGATGATCAGAATTCACATTGTTGTTCTGAATAGCTCAAAAAACAATGAAGTCACTCAGTATGAATTGATGTTTACACCTTTTCTTTTGCAGGGCAGTGAAGTTTTTCTTGAAAGCAGGGCTGATCTGGCTCAGCAGCTCCACCAGAGAATGGCTCAGGAAGCTGGGATTGGCTGGTTTGGGGTTGAAGGAGTAGGTAGTAGATCTGGAATGGACACATCATCATCATCATTCACATAAATAAAGCCTAGTAACTAGAGAGAAACTAAATAAACCTGGATCAGGGACTGGTTTTCTAAAAGGTCATTTAGCGTGGCGGTCTTCTCACAGAGGCCACAGAGCATTAACATTTGTTCATGCAGAACCATCTTATTAAATTGGCTGCTAAGCTTTTGTTGACACCCACACAGTCCACATTTTAAAAGGACACTATGCAGGGTATGTTTCTTTTATTTAAATGGAGAAATACAATGGTTGCCAAACAAACTGTATCCAGAGATTAAAGGCAGGCAGTCCTCTGCAGTGAAAACATGGAGCTGTGAGGAGATATGAGGCTGAACTGTTGACTCACTGGTTGAGGTAGAAGCCGCGTGTGGAGGCAGTGACGCTGACATGGCGTTCCTCCACAGTCACGATGTACAGGTACATCAGATCACCGTGCATCTTCCTGTTTCCAGGTGGAGGGTTCCAGCCGCTCATGGTCAGGACCTTCAGGCACTGCATAGGCTGAAGAGAAGAGCCAAAGAAACACATTTTAGACTCAAGTGTTCAATTTGTTTGGCCAAGAATTTGCTGCATTAATCTTCATGTTTTAATGCAAAACGTTCTTTCATATGTGAGGCCTTCATGCTCCTCACCTTCCAGTCCTTGTTCTGTGGCTGGAGGGGAACCAGTGGGCGCTCCTTGCTGCCTGGAAGGATGTGCTCTGGGGGGGTGCAATCAATCTGCTCCAGGTCGTTGCCCTTTTTCTTTCGCTTACCACTGTCTGCAACAACATAAGGTCAAAGTCTGTGCATTAAAATGCAAGCTGCACATGGCTGAACATGGCCGCACAGGAACTGTCTGTCTACCTATAGCACACTTACCTACACTGGAGGCTAATGTGATCACAAACAAGTCCCTGTTGTTCATCTGATAGTAATTTAACATGTTCTCATGTTGGAACAAGCATTCTGGTCACAATGGCTAGAGAGAGAGAGAGAAATGCACATATGGCTGTGCCCTCTCAGATCACCAACTGATCTTAGTACTGCTAAAATCAGTTTAATAGCAGATTCACTGTGAGCAGCAGGGACAAGCATGGTCATTATTTAAGGCTTTAAAATCCATTTTTACGTCGATCAATGATAATACCAGTAAGAAGAAAGCAAATACCATGCACGCAACTGCTGCTGTAAATGTTTCTGAATCCAGCTAGAAAAGATGCAAGACGCCTAAATGACTGAACACTAACACTTCTTTCACCAGATCAATGAAGTCAGAAACATCATGCATTTCTGTGATTGGAAAGGGCTATTGCATCATACCTCCGAGGTCTCCATCAGTGAAGATGCTGAGGAAGGACAGAGAGTTGCAGTCCACTCCATTGTAGGCATCTGAGGGGTCTAGACTTTTCAGCAGGTCTCTGATGTGGCGCACGTGGATGCGAGCTTCACGTACCGTGTAGGGCTCTGCACAAAGAGAAACGAAAGAAACCGAACAAGTGACAAATAGTAGGCGGGAGGTGGTTTGACAACACATCATATTTGTTTTAACTTGAACACACAGATGGTTAATGTATGCATCATTTGAATTTTTATAAACAGCTACATTAGTTAATACAGAAATTGCTAATTAATGATTTCTACAAAGCGTTTTTGAGAGGTTCTGAATTGTGCTCACTGAGGACAAGGATTGCTGGATCCTATACAATCTACGCACTTTATATAAAACTGCAACCATTATAATTTCTTTGAGCTATTCAAACATAAAGCTTTAATTTCCATCTTTGCACCAAAACAGGCCAAGTTGCTAAAACATATCTGAATCTCACCTTCCACCACTTTGAGCAGCGAACCCTCCTGGAGGCCCTCAATGGACTTCAGCTCGGCAAAGTTGTCCAGCACGTTTCCGTCCAGCTGCAGGGAGAAGCAGGTGCGATGACAAGTGTCCTCGCGATCCATCAGTACCTGATGAATCTCCTGTACCATTTCCTGGGGAGACACCTGAAGGAGGGGAGTGGATATGGAACATGAAATGACGGAGCTAAGTACAGCTTCAGAAATGTTTGCAGCTCGCGATGTATGATCTGCTTTGGTTAAACTGAATAGTCCTTTTTTATTTTCTAGTTTGAGGGAAAACATCGCCTACATACAGAGTTTTTTTATGCTCACACTTTATACAAGGACAGATTTTACATAGATATTTAAGAGCTAATTCTTACCTGCAGGTCAAACGGCTCAGTTCCAGGTGCCTGGATCTTTACAGTGAAGCCTGTGTCCTGGATCACTATCACCTCCTGTTCATTAGACTCCTCTTCTGCGTCTGCTTCACCGTTGCCATGCTGCTTCAATTCTGCCTCCCCTGTGTGCTCATGAGCCCCATCGCCATTCACCATGGCTTTATCTGCGTTGTGCCCTGCAATGGAAGAAATGCAGAGATCAAACGGAGCAACTCAAACTTGACGACATCATGTAAATTATTCAAACCGCTTCTTAAACCTGCACTTAGCCGTTTTGTTTTGTTTTTTTCAAGCAGTGAGGTTTGAGCATAGCATCTCAGCCAATATGGCAAATATGTGGCCTACTTACAGAGCTCACAGAGAATCATTTGGGAGTGAACTACAGTTAATTTGGGTTGGACACTGAACAATGAACAATCAATATAAATCTCTGTAAATCTGAAGGGATCGGCAGTTTCATGTGATAATTCTCACATACATTGTGTTCACACTCAGTTGATACAGAAAATATATTAATTACAGAAACCTTAAGTATGAAACAAAATGCAAAGCAGAGCATTGCAGGCTAAAAACTTTTACCCCCCCCCCCACTTCTATTCACTTCTGTCATTAACAACAAACACACCAACAGACAGTCGGCCATGCGAAGCAGCACATCCTGAGAGCAACAGCAGACATGATAACAGAGATGGGGGACAAACAAAGCGCACAGACCTAGAGGCTGAATGACCTTTCCAATAACCTTATGAAATATTTATGAACGGTTGCTCAAATGAATTCATCACAAATTGCAGAACAAGAGTGAGAGGAGGATCTAGATGCCATGGTTTCACATCAATCATTAACTGCAATGGCATTATCTCTCTGAATAAAAACCCTTCTACAAAGGTTTAAACTACAACACATAAGCACCATGTCACAATTTTGACAATGAGTAGCCAGCCCATCTTGGAAGAAGTACCTGTTGAAAACTGTTGATCATTTCCATGGTTGTTTTTTTTTTTTTTTCTTGCTGATGGAAAAACAGCAACTCAGGTGTGGCAACACCATTGAGTAGCTGCATCTTTCATGGTTATTTTACATCTTGAATAAAACTATATTATGCAAAAGATCTATACTAATGAATGACAGGGCTGCTGCTGCTAGACACTTTATCCCCCCCCCCCCCCCCCCCCCACACACACACACCCCCCCCACACCACACACACACACACACACTATTTCTCACCCTTTGCTGGAGTAATTCGTAGTTAAGATGAGAAGGAAAAGACATGAATAAAAATGAGCTTCTCGGGTAAACTAATTTAAAAGGAGCAGGGCCGAGAAACTTGGCTGCCTGAGAATTACGTGCTCTCCCTGGGACAACTGCTGCTAGTCAGTGTGTCCTTTGTCACTGTCAAGGGTAACACAGCATCAGGGTTACTGGAGCAGGGCCCAGAGAGAGGGGCGGGGCCTCATAACTGGACCACAACCTCGAGTGGAAATGAACAAAGTGAAAACGGTGGAGGAGTGGCGGCCACGCTCTGAATAACAAACACAACAGCTCCAGAGCAGACACACCAGTTAATAATGTTGCTTTGTGTCGAATGCTTGACTGTAACTGTATTGAGCATCAGGACAGAAATCTTTCTGTTCTTACCACATGAAAAAGGGTGTCCTTCGCTCATGGTTCTAATTTTTTTCTAATGAGCATATGATGCTCTTTTCTAGCATTTTACAAACTAAATGATTAAATGATTGATCAAAAATAACCATACTGAAGATAAACAGTCTTATTATGGCCTCATTTCAGTCACTCCCCTCAGAACAAGTGCTTCTGGCACCTTTGGGTGTGTCTTCAGAGTTTAGAGCTCAACTCACAAGTGATGAGGTGTGAAAAACATCTTAGTGAGGAAAAAGGTAGTTTTAGCTTCCATCTCAACAGAAATGCAGGAGTGCAAAGTGCCAGAAATGCTGCCATTAATGAGGCAGCCCAGCAGCCTGCATGTGGAAGAACTGGCCCATCTGGCTGCACAAGAAGAAAGTTCAGTATGAAGTGTGGAGTAAAGGGAAGCTACAGTGAAGCAGTAAAAAGCTAATGTATGCTGCTGTTTTAGAGGGAATAAATCTACATGCATCTAACTTTCTTCTCAATGCATTTCCTGTTGAAGTGATACAGGGTGGTGAGATATAATATACTGGTGACATCCACCCTAGTGACCTGAAACCCGAATGATTTCACCTCACTCAAAACAAACATTTTCTTTTCTCTTCTTACAAAACTATACAAACCCCATTAGATTTTTGCAGCAGATCTTCAATGGGAACAAATAAGACAAAAAAACCAAACAAACAAAAAAAAAAAAACAGATGAGAGCCGACGTTTAAAGCCAGTTTTTAAAAGGGTGGACCCTCACACTCATGGTAGGACAGTGACCAGACCCTTTACCAGGTCACGGTAAGGAATCAATGAATCAATGAAACAAGGACACAGATCAACAGAAAAAGAAAACGTTAAAACAAACAATGAAAACACTACAGCAAATTTACACAGTAACTGGCTCATTTTCCCCCTGGATAAACCTGCTTCTGATTCCAACTCTCAGCTCAGAGGGATAGTTCAGCTTCTTCCTTTGGATAAGCAGATACTTAGAAATGAGCTTCTCTTTGGTTCGTTACCCCAGGACAGCTCTCACTAACAAGCAAGTGATAAACACAGCAGTCAGTTCTCTGCTGCCTCTGACATGGGGATTCTGGCTGCTGCCATGCCAACATCAACCAGCCAGACAACCCTGAAAACAGCAACAACAACACAAGGTCTCTGTAATGTTTGCTGCTCCAAGAAGTGGCAAGCTTGTGGTGGACGGACAGACTGTGAGTCATACAGCTGCAATCAGATTTTGCAACCACAATGACTGAATATAAAGTCCATTTCAGGTTGAATTTATGAAATAAAATCACTAGCCAGAAATCAACAATGACATTCTTTAAAATTAAAATGAGCGGCATGCAAGACTATGCAGAGATAGTTTTATCATGCAATTATGTGGTAACACACAAAGTGTTTTAGTTAAATCAAAAATTTTGCTCATCCATCATTCTCATAATCATAATAATTAGCTTATTTGTTATTCACTAATTTCCAACCCTGGTTGTTTTTTGTGAAATATTGTACAGTTGCTCAAATGAAAAAACAGAGATGCTCCCAATGTGGATCCAGGGATGAGAAGTTCTACAAAAGGAGTTTAAGCAGGTCACTCTTCTTCCCACAGGAGCATTAACTAAGCCCCTTACAACAGTGACCCTCACCTCAACCTGTCTGCTCTGCCATGTGCTGTTAGTATGTCCTGCACTGACACAAAGTCCAATGTTGATTCAGCTTTGGACACATTTAAGCCACTGACCCGGCTATTGTCTTTCATATGTGACACTTTAATGTCAGGCCCAAGTCAGTCTGCAGCTAACATTTATTTTTTAAAGCTGCAACTTTTAGTCAATTATTCAACTAATCTATAAACAGAAAATTTATTTATTGCAGAACTTGCACATTTTAATACAAAAGTAAAAAAACATTTTAATGCTCTAGCAACTTTTTGTTTCTCTTTGATGTTTGCACAAATACACTGTACGTTTGCATTATGTTCAACCCCATGAATTACTGAAAAAAACAAGCAGTGGATTAATCAATTATGAAAAAAAAATCAAGGGCTGCACCAAAAAATTATTCTCATGATGGATTAATCTGCCAATTGTTTTCAACATTAACTTATAAATCTTTTAGTCTATAAAACAAACAATAGCAATAAATAACTGTCACAACATCTTACCGCTCAAGTCAGACAGATATCCATCCATTTATTCTCTATAGCCGTTTATTCCTAGTTAGGGTCACAGGATCTGCTCTTTGGGTGAAAGGCAGGGGTACACCCTGGACAGGTCATCAGTCCATCACAGGGCCACATAGAGACAAACAACCTCACACACTCACACTCACTCCTATGGGAAATTTAGAATCACCAATCAACCTGACATACATGTTTTTGGACTGTGGGAGGAAACCAGAGTACCTGGAGAAAAACCCACACAAGCACAGGGAGAACATGCAGACTCCACACAGAAAAGTCCCTGCTGGGTTTCAAACCAGGAACCTGCTGTGAAGCAACGGTGCTAACCACTAATGCACTGTGCCGCCTCAGAAAAACTTTTCAAATGTAAAAATATTCAGTTTTGTTTTGATCATAATGGTCATGGATGGTACCAGTACAGATGATGTTTATAAGCTGCTCTTTGCTGGTGGGATGTACTCAGGAAACACATCAATGTTATTTTGGATTCAAGTACGGACATGTACTTGAGCAGGCCATTACACTTTTATTTTCCAAGCATGTGGAGCCATGTTGCATTAGACACACTCTTCAATAACTTTCATTCAAACAGCCTTAACTGAAACTTTTGTTTGCAGTGACCAGACTGACTTTAGGTCAGTATTTACAATGTAGTCCATCTAACTGGTCTTCAGATAAAAACAATACCCTGCACTTAACTTTCAAATCAAAGAGTTATCATAAGAGGATGCAACTCTGACTTATGTCAAACTTATTGATCAGCCACTGTGATCAGTTTTCTTGTACCACCCAATCATCCAGCCACAGAATCAGCCATTCATTAAAACAGTGAGCCACACACACACACACACACACACACACACACACACACACACACACACACACACACACAGCAGGGAGTTGTAGTGCAAGCTGTATAACATTAACTCCACCGGCTCACGGTCTTGATCTCCGTTTAACCTCCATCTACCGACCACACTCCGCTGCTGCCTCCACCTGTTAGGGCACTCACCCGTCCGCGTGTTATTACCGTAACCTTCCCTCTCACCGTGCACGCACTGTCATGACTTTTTTTCTACACGAATACCAGCTTCCGCTTCCCGGTCGAGGAGAGACAGTCGATGTAATCTCCCTCGGCGCGGGGGGATGAGGGAAGCCGGTCGGAAGCTTAGCACCGACCGCTGGACGATTCATTAATCTAGCGTCTCTTGATGTGTATTACTAATCCTAAAACATCGCGAGAATGAATGTTTGTATAACCTTTCTGACAGGAAACATGGAATTAACATATAATGTGTAGAACCACCCCCCCGTGTTCCGGCAGGCAGTGGGCAGCTCCACTGAAGGTGACCTTCAGTTCATTCCTGACATGCTGTCACCGACATGTGAGTCAAGACCAGCTCGTCCACGCACGCTGCTGCATCGTGGAAACTCAACAAATCATGTCCCACACAGCCGAGTCGTGCTTTAGCTGGAAAACAACACTTTCCAGTACATGCGCTCGTTTTTTGGGGCGTGAATCGTGCGCGACCAGAGCGGCTAATTAGCCGCGTTAGCTAATGAGGAGCTAAATAGTCAGTGTGGCTGGTTTTGACTGACATGGGACCAGCTGTGACACGTGGAGACAGAATAGGACTTGACTTGTGCAGGCTGCTAACCTGCTAGTTAGTACAAGTCAAGGCACAGCTGTTTGTTAGAAGCAGGCCGGTAATCAGCAGATGATGCTAACATTAGCTGTTAGCTGGACCCGCTAAACTCTCAGAGGAGGGGGGAGGAGGGTATAACCCCACAGACCACCACCTTTGGGTCTTAAGGATATTAAGTCGCAATAACGAAGCGTGGAGGTAAATGTCACCAGCTACAAAATAGCCAGTGAAGCCCACAGGTTACCCAGTTAATGCACAGGGGCTGCTGGTTGCATGAATATTATGGTAACGTTATGTGTAGATCTCTAAATATTAGACGTGTTAGGTCTGTAAGAGCAGAAATGCAGCAGGCTGTAGCTGCAGGGTCTCACCACAACCGCATGAGTCCTTCAGACGTGTCTCCTTGCCGTCCTGGGCTCCATCCCCGGCTCCATCCGCAACATCAGCCGGGTTACAGTCGGGCACTGACGCCGGGATGTCATCTGTCTTGCTCACCATGGTCGGCAGTCAGTGTGGCGATAGATACCCCCCAGCAGCTCTGCTTCAATATCTGAGTCTGTAAAAACAACTATAATAAAAAATATTCTGCTTTTCCGGCCGACGCAGGCTAGCTGGCTACATGCGAAGGGTACAGGCTTACAAAAACAAGGCTACAGAGGAAGGACAGTGCTGTTCATGGTAGTGATCACACGTGGTTTTCTCCGCCCCTCCTCTTGACCTCTTTGCCTTTGCGTTGCACTTCCCCACCCACTGGAAGTACTGCTACGGCAAGCCAAGAGCGACAAATCGCTCTTACGAAATCCACGGTGCACAAAGCAGACAGGTAGGTATTCATCTGCGCAGCAAGATAAAATGGGAACAATGGCTGGGTGGAGCTGTTAGTGTTATCAACAACACAAGTAGAGACTTCACTGATTGCCTGACCTTTGACAGTTTGACCCCAGTGTTATCAGGTCCTGTCAGGCTTTTAACCTCCCACACTGAGAGCAGCAGCATTTCTTTGCTGCTATGTGGTACAAACTGTTTTCCTTTACTTGCAGTGCTGCATAGCCCTGTTTGGTAAAACATGTCAGTTTGGAAACATGTAACATAAAATCACAACACATTGTGTCATGTCTGAACATGCCCAGTAAACACTCACAGTGCTGATGGTAAAAAATATTTGATCTATTAGATTTAATAACCTCCTTTGGCAGCATCACAGGGGTTCACACACTTTTTCCAGTTTACATTATGAATTCTCAAATGATACTTCAGTATAAAAAAGAACAATACAATGATGTGTGTGCTATGAATTAAAGTTAACAGGTTGTGTTTGTTGAAATTGTAACTTAGAAGTTCTGTCCATAATTTAAGACACATTTATACACAAATGCAGGCAATTCCAAATAGTTTACTTACTCTTTCCAATCAAAAGTAACACTACAAAATAAATCATCCAATTCTATGTTTCTGAATTTATCAAATTCCCGGGGAGTTTATTCTGTTTCAATAAGAAGCAGGCAGCAGAGTAGACAATCCTTCATTTTATTCCAGTTATGTGTACAGCAGATCACTATAGAAAGCTAACACAGTATATGCGGTAATCAGTCAATAACTTAACCAAGGCCCAAAACCAGTCAACAACCCAGAACAACACCTCTCTGCTTTTCACAACAGGTACCACAGAGATTTATTGCTAGAGACCACATAAAATAACCTGCCAAAGAAGATGCTTTATGGTGACTCATACGATGCACGGAAATGTTTATGTAAAATGCAAAATAACATACGTGACCTAAACAGGGACTGACTAAAAGGATAAGACCTAGAGAAGAAACAAAATGGCACTGCTACTGACATGGTGCTGTTATTATCATGAGGATTAGGGTTATTACATTTGCATGGAGAAAGATGGAAGACATTCTCTGTGGCTGTGAGTAAATGGTCTAGTTATTGTGTGTGAATGATGTGAGATATGCTGTGGTACGCTCTGAAACGTAGTAAAGGAAAATGAGGCGATGAAGATTTATTCTCTTTAGCTGAAATATTATTCAAAAGGTATCTTCATTAAGGCATCACACCGTTCATCTGTATGTTATTTTTAGTATTGGGCCTCTTTGGTTTTCCCTCAAAGCAGTCACCAGTCTCTGCTCTAGCACAGATGCATAAAGCAGAGCCAGTGTTTTGATTATTTATCCAAGATGTTACACAATACCAAAGTGTAAAACATCTAAAATGTGTGACGATGCTGGGGAGTGGTAGCAAGAATTATGAAAGGGGGGCAGAGTTTGTTTGTTCATTTGGGCGACAAGTGGAGTGATGAAGTCTTAACAGTCTTTAGTTCAGCTTTCTACTTTTATCCCCTACTGTCTCAGAAAACCGGAGGAACAATAGTGCACACAGTCGCGCTAATGGCTTACCAGCTGGGAGGTAAATGAAAACCCTCATCACATTTGCCTTTATGCTCAAAATAAAACAGGTTCAGTTTGTTTTTGCACAGTCTTATGTTGCATATTAATATGCCTATTTGCTTAATGCTGCTTTACATGCAGCACAGCCTTGATTCTTCTATGCAAATGTGCCTCCTATAAACTGGAACAGAACAGTTACTCATATAAAGATACGGTGACAATAAGCAGAACATTGTAAAATGAAACGATCTATCAGGCAATTCAGAAAAAATACTGAGCAAAACATACTGAGCTCAGAAATGACAACATACAAAGTTAAACAATCATGAAATCTATTTCAACACCTCAAATGTCCTTAAACCAGCTAATAACATAGAAATATACGAATATATTGCTTTATTGAAGATATACTGCTGAAACACAATGTAAAACCTCTAACTGGTGTCTGTAGAAGGCGAGAAAAGCCTCACAGCAACTAATCACGATTAAATTCAATCTTACAGGAAGGCTTATGTCAAAGACTGCAGTTTCTGATGCTCAGTTCAGTAATGGTGCAAGTATCGACCGGCTCTGACACAAGTTTGAATCAAAAATAACTGAGGTGCCATGTTACATACAGTAAACCTTCGTATCCCAAAGAGTCTTAGAAAAGTGTTGTTAAAACATAAGGACACAATACTTGAGGAAAGAAATGTCTTAAGATTCCACGCTTTGTTCCGAGTCCTGCTTCTTTGTATAGACACTGCATTTCTTATGTCCATGGATCATCTATCATGAGGCAGTCATTAGAGTGGGTTATGGAACAGATGATGAATTCATAATCAGCATTGATGCATATAAACAATAACATAAAAAAGTATTTTTAGTATTAAGATTTAAATATAGTAACAGAGAGAGTTAGATTGATCTTCTACTAAAATATGCTCATTGCTCATAGTTACACTGGGGGTCACTATGTGCACTTGTGATGATGGGACAGAACACAAACACACATTTTTCTTCCCTCTTGTCATAGCACATAGACACTATCCTGGTGTGAATTTTGACATATCTACTTTGGGGATTTGTGTAAAGTGATGAAGGAACACATTGCGTCCATCAGAATTGAAAACACACCAAAACCTACAGCCGTGTTCATTTCTGTCCATTTTTCCTGAGGTGAAAAAGAACAAACACACAACAGAACCTTAAACAGAAATAGCAGTTGTCTGTCTGTGCGTCTTTGTGTTTACTACATGAATCACACCTGAGTGAAACACATGGTCCAATGAGTCAGAACTGATTATCACCTGAATGTGACCTGTTTGTACTGAGCAGTCACTGCAGAGAAACAGCAGCACACATGCCTCAATGTGCATCTTTTAGTAAATCATACAGGATAAATCTTGTGCTGGGCGAGGCTTGAACACGGCCAACACTACTGCTGACTGACACCTCCTCCTCCAAAGTGTGTTTTCATTTTTGAAGAAATAGTTACTCTACTGATATACGAATTACTTTAGTTGTAATATAATCACAAGATACAAAACCATATGTAAGTGAGAATAATAATATGAACACGTGATGATGGTTTTACTCATGTCTATAATATGCATTTTTATTTTTGATATCCTGTGTGTGTGTGTGTGTGTGTGTGTGTGTGTATGCCTGGTATTGCTTACATTTTGGAGGTTGTTGGTCCCCACTGTGTAAATAAATAAGTTAAAAAAAGTTAAAAATAGGGATTTGTTAGGGTTAGGGAAATATGGTGAAGGTTAACAAAATAACCACAAACCGCCACGAGGGATAAAAACAAGCGTGTATGTGTTCTGTGTGTTATGATAGTGTGGATTAGCTAATTTCCACTTTGATTTTTGTTTTTTTACAATTGATCATGGTCTGAAACAAACAATAATAAAAAGAATGTAGGTAAAAAAAAATCAGTGTGCAATTATGTGGAGCATAGCAATGTTACCCTTAAGTAAATTACATTGTGGACACTTGGTCAGATCCTGATCCACTTTAAAGTTTGTTTGCATCCTCTATTTTAGTGAGCAAGTTGTAATACCAGTATACCACATCACCATGTAGGCTCGGTGGCATGTCATGCAAATAACTAATAAAGTTTATTGTATATTCTGTCAGCCTTACACCAGAATGAAGCCAAAGTCATTACTATCACCTAAAACAGGTCAAAGTGTCTGCTGATTAAAGTCTTTTCACCAGAGAAAGCAACCTGAAGCATAATTATTGTTGGTGCTATCTTGAACAATAAATGTGTTTCGACAATTGACCAGCCTTTTTTACCTTCAAACTATGTTTCCTGTACCATTGCATCCTGTTAGTGCTTTGGATAGGTGCCTAGCCTCCCAGCAAATCAGAGATTATCTTATAAATTTAGATTATAAGTATTTTCTCTGGGCAAGGTTTAAAATGTAACCCCAATACCAATGGGACAGAGAGATCTTTAGTAGTCATGGATTAAATATCAAACAAAAACTGAAAAAATTTAAGTTACTGTATCTAACCAGGAATACACACAGAGGTGACCATAACTTCTGCTATTTCAGCTGTGACAAATCAGAGGCTACACAAACGTTTGGCCACATGTGATGAGTTATGGCTGATCTTGAAAGGTCACAGCTGTTCGGGTCACACACATGGTCTTGTAGTCCTTCTAAAATGTCTGCTACCATGGTCAAACGAACCATCACTGTAAATCAAAGAGGGTGCTCTCTAATAAGGCCCCATATAGAGCATGTGACACCGGTGAAAGCAGAAAATTCTAATTTCATTATTAAAGTGAGATTTGCTTTGCAAGTTATTTAAGATTATATCAAAGTACATATTAAAAAGTTTCTGTGGTAAGTGTAATATAACTCACTAGCTAAAATCAGCCTCAGTATTAATTAGTAAAGGTGCAGAACAACAGATATCAGCACTAATAGTCTGACAGACAGTCATACAGTGATCAAACTGTAGTTAAAGGACACGTCACAGTAGTTGCTAATCTGCCTTCGTCTCAGCAGCAGGGGGAGCTGCAGCTGAAGACATTAGCCTGGCAGCTTCATCCTGGGGTTGAATCACTGGCCCCTCCCCACCTCCTTCCTCCTGATCTTCCTTATCCAGGCCCAGTGGGGGCTGTCTTTGTGCCAAAGTGTGCCTGAAACGAGCTCTGTGCCTACGAGGGTGAAGAAAGAGTGCAGGGTCCGGCATGGCTGTGGGCTCTGCAGGGCCCATCACTTTCTCTGTGGGCACACACTCCCGGGCACGCTCCACTCTCAAAGATACCCTAGTGCTCTTACGCTTGGGTTTAACCACAGGAGAGGAAGGGGATGCTCCTGATGGCATCTGAGGAGAAGCAGAGTTCTGCTCTGCCCCGGAATGGGCCCCTTGACTATGGGCTCTAGCGAGGAGTCCCTGCCTCTGCTGCATCCGCTGGTGGTGAAGTTTCTGCCTGGCAGCGTGCAGCTGGAAGGAGAGGTATGCTGCCGCCTCCGTTTGTTTCTGCAGCTCTGTGTTGAGCAGGGTCGAACAGTGGCTGCGCCGTTTGAGCTCTTCCAGAAAGTGGCGCTCCTTTTCCTTGAGATTGGCTCTAAGAGCTCCTACCAAAGCCCCTTTGTGACTCAGCTCCTTGCGAAACTCTCCCAGAGTGCACTCCTGCTCAGCCAGGCGGACTTCTAAATCCCGACAGCGGGCTTCGAGGAGTTCCTCTTCCTCCTGTAACTCTAATCAAGCAGAAATGCAAATGTTAATTATTGTTAGTGTTCATTAAAAATGTTTTCTCACACACACACACACACACACTCACACATATATTTATATGTGTGTATGTAGTAATTTTCCATAGTTGAGTGTCAGGGTTAGCACAGTATCCTGCTTTTTGCTTCTGTAGACAAATTTAGTGCTCTTTGATTCCAGACAAAAACTCCAGAGGCGCAGGTTATGTGGATAAAAATCCCTGTGTCAGTGCAGCAACCTCAGGGCTGACTGTGCAGGAGCTCTCCAGAGGAGACGGAGATTACATTCATCGAGGTCTGCCTCTAAGCACAGAAATAGGTCGGGTTAGCCGGGTAGGAAGATCCCAAAGGGTGGTGGAAGGTTGGGTGAGTCTTGGAGGTGAAACTTTAAAGCGTGGAACTTATAAATGTAATACAGTGTTTCACACATTGATATAAGCTTTGGGTTTGGGGTTTTACTTTATTGGAAACCTATTTACATTTTTTCTAGCTTCCACTCTAATCTCTTGTTTTTTCCATCTATAGAGCCTTTATCATTCCTTAGTTTCTCAGTCCTGGTTCCCTCTGTCTTCCAAGATTGATCCACTGAGGACTGATCAGTCTCAGGTTTTCTGTCGCCCATCGCCACACCCAGCTTGAGCTCATATGCTAACTATAGACCATCTAATGTGATCTTCATATCCTCCTATACTCCTCTCCCCTCCTCCATGTCTGCAGCTGAACGCATTGTGCCGCCTTGTCTTTTCCCTTATCACTCTCCTCTCTACCTCTTATCACCTCTCTCCTTCCACCTCTTCCTCTCTTTTCCTGGCTCTATGCCTCTCCCGTTCTCAGCAATGTCGGTAAGTGGACACCCCCGTTGGGACCTCGAGGAAAAACGAGAGCAGGAAACAAAAAAGAGGATGGATCAATTTGTCAGGGTGGGAGGAGAACAGAGGGCCCTGCTGTATTGATGGGTAGGGGATAACCTGCCATGGAAAAGGAGATGGGGTCTAATGGCTGAGTAATGCAGCCAAGAATGACTCCCCCCTCTACCTCCAGTCCCTACACACACACACACACACACACACACACACAGACTCTTCTAACATTTTGACTCTGTTTCCTTGGTCTCTAATTTGCTGTGGCAAAATGGTGCCTCTCTGCATCCAGACAGTACAAACTGTCCTGCAAATATCAACCATGAGCCAAATACATCGAGGCATGTTGTCTTTGCCTCTGTCTCATGGGCGAAGAGATGAAGAGAAAGAGAACGATAGGGAGACGGGAGAGAAGAGAGGAGGGTGGCTGACAAAGATCTGTCCCCTGGGGGATGGTACAGTGGGAAAGACAGGGGGAGGCAGAGAGGAGTGCAGCTGTAGCAAGATCGTCAAACTGGGGTTGAGGTTGAGTGCAGCAAAGACAAAACCAACTCAGAGATGTAAACACATCTGTTTTTGTGTTTCCATGTCAGAGGAGGAAAACACAAGTACGAGACATACAGCTGAGGACATTCGAGGAATTAATTCATGATGGTTGAACATTAAGGGATTAAAAAAAATACCTATTTGACTTCTTCCTGGAGGCTTCACCTTCAGCTCACTTGTCAACTCTGAAAAATGAGAAAAAGACATAAACACAGTAAAAACATTAAAGAGGCAAAAAAAAAGCACACACATTAAATCCCATCCCAACCATCCACCTACTGGGTGAGAGGTGGGGATACACCCCAGACATTTTTCTGTCTTTATGTGTCACAGAGCTGAGATATACTGACAACCATTCAGACTTAAGAATAATTTAGAGTCAACAACTGCTCTAAATGCTTTTGGACTGGAGTAGGATACCAATGCAGGCTTGGGGGGAACATGCAAACTGCACACTGAAAGGCTCCAGGGAACACAGAGCCTTTGTGCTGTGAGGTGACAGTGGTAACCACTGCTTCACTGAGCCGCCCACTCATATTGTTAGAGCTGCAGTATAGATGCTCATCCGTGCTGAAATGTCTTATTAAAGCTGTTTGCTGATATTTTCATTGCTGGTTAACATAACAGATGCTAGATGCACTTTTCAGCACATTTTCAGTGAGCCTATACATAATTTATGAAGCTAAAGCTGCAACTTTACATCAAAGACCATGTGTCAGAGAACTGGCCAATGATGTTGTATTAAACAGGCTGGAGAAAAACTCACACTTTAACCTCAAACTATTGCCTATGCCGTTAGTTTCAAAAAAGCAAACAAAAAGCTCCAGTACAATTTGAAATTCTTGTCATCAAGCAGAGGTGCATTCATCAAAACATCTGAGCTAGGAAAAAAAGACGCTTTACACATCATTTGTCACTCATTTTAACCAGAATCAGCATCATTCTCCACATTGATGGGAAGATACATGTGATGTGATATTGTGTAAGAAGCCACTACTGTTGATTCAGATGCTCTAAAGTGATTTTCTAGCAAAACATTTGTGGAAGGAAATTTAGTGTCTGTTGTGTATTTCAATGAGGCAAGCTGTGTTTCTCCTCAATAATGTTATACCAAGGTACACTGTAGATGACTTTTATGTTCTGCATTAGTGGGAAGCTTTTACATCCATTTGTCTTGTGCCATAAAAAAAACAATGGCCAATCAGCAGACTGCCTGTCTGAATGCTGGACTGAACAGTAATAATAACAGTTCTGACCAAAGCCATGTCTATATGACTTCTTTTGCAATGCAGGGAATAGTAATAGTGTTGAATGGTGTTACTGTAAAATCTACATGATTAAGATTATCCAAGTATTACTTGACATCATATCTGTTACACTGGAAATTTTAGAAACTGGAATGATTATATCCCACGTTAGTGCAATATATCAAGTAGTGGTCAATGCTTTTTGCAAAGACAATGTATTATATATTGGTATATGATATTACTGGTGTTAGACTATCCCACACAAATATACGTCAGCAGTCTCTGATGGGACTGTCAGGCGCAGACCCCTGGTCGTGTCTGGCCTGTCACTCATTTCAGTGGTCATACAAAGAGTCCTGACGGCAGCAGAGAAATCTCCACGTTCAGCACACTCATCACAGCAGTGGGTGTTTGTGTCGCTCCCATCAGTTTTAGATTCATTTGGTACAGATATGTCTTATTTCGTTTTCCCAGAGCTACAAATGTTCACTCCGCATCACTTAAATCGCAAGATTAAAAATAAAATAAGAGGCACATGTACTCGTTATTTCTAGCCTTTCTTCCTCTTGCTCTGTCTGTCACACCCTTTCTCCTTCCTTCTGCAGTCAGCACAACACACCCACCCATGCAGTTAGCATAAAGACAGAAAAGCAGGGGTGAAAGCGAGGGCAGTAAGAAAGATAATAGAGAACAAAGCAGAATAGAAGGAAGGGCGGAAAGACTACTTGCTGATTCGGTATTGAACCATGACTGTCAAATATGGGCAACTTTGAGAACTCCTTTTTTCTAATTATTATTCACATTCACAACTGTAGTTCATTGAACTGCAGGAATAATGAAACATTTCTTGAAACAAGTCAAATAATAAAAACACGGAACGCAGCACATTTCAACATCCAGTGTGTGCAATGCTTTGTCGGTCAGCCTCATCTCCCACAGCCTAATTCAAGGTTTTCATTCAATCTCAACCTTGAATTTTGCAAAGATACTGTATACTGAAGGGCAAACACACACAGAGTTAATTTATTGCAATGACACACAATAAACATTATAATAGAGAAAAAAACACATTTTCAAGAACAGAAGACGAAGATTAATTCCCCTTGCTACTCAAAGAGATAGAAGTGCCTTAGTGCTGATAGGGAGTTTAGAGTAGGAAGCGATCAAAGCTACAAAGACAGAGCTAATAGGCTCAGCAATATTGTCAGCTCAACCTTGGAGTACATTATGAAGCTGTCAGCAAACACCTACTGCACCTGCAAACAGCTGATCAGCTTCTAGTTTTGCAGACTCTGCCTCACCTCATTTATATGTAAAAACAAAAAGACATTTCCACTATATCTTTTACTAACTTTACATCTGTTCAGACAATGTATTTTTTATGGCTGTTCTGAAGTAACCACATATGCAGTCAAAAAATAAATAAAATAAATAAATATCATCAGATCATAACTACATTTTTGAGAGCAGCCTCTTTTCCTGTGCATGTTTGAAATCTACAAGGTGCAGAGTAGCCTGTTGATCTAATTTGACTTAAAAAAAAACAGAGATTCACTCAAGCTTTGAAGATGCTCAGTAGAAGGAGTAAGGGGTAAGTAGCCATCCTACGGAAACTTGAATGAATGTGGAAATGAAGAGCTGATACAAAATGGAAAAAAGATTCATGACTCCGACTGCTTTAAGAAGAAAATTATATTACATACATATTATTTTAATGTCAATAGGTTCTAAGGTTTGTTTGTTTGTTATCACTGAGAAAATGCACTAAAACGCAGCAGAGACTTATGTATTGATTTTGTAATGCAAAGGATTGTCTCTCTGAAGGTTTGTCTAACAGTTTGTCTGGTTTTCTTAAAGCTGACTGAGCAGATCACCATAACTTTTGTTCTTCATGAACAACAAATTAGAAACAACATGTAAAAGCACCATGTGGGCTGCCCTCTGTGTTCACAGTGGGAGAGCCGTAGAGAGAGACAGAGGAAGAGGAGCAAAGGACCAGTAAACTTAAAAACACACCCCTCCTTTCTATCAGCCTCTCAACTTCTTTCTTTCTCTCTCTCACACACACACACACACACACACACACACACACACACACACACACACACACACACACACACACAGTAACCACTAGACACAGCTCTATTGACCAGATGTGATTCTGCAGCGGAGCTACAAAGTGATGGAGGGGGTTGTTGTCAACACAACTGGTCACACTGGCTCTGAGCCATCTCTGCCTCTCTCACACACACACACATGCACATACACACATATCTCGATTTGCTCTTCCCTACTGACTTTGTTAACCACAGTCTCCTTAATATGGGTCACTAAAGCTATGAATATGTGTGTCCATTTTTCTGAGGATATGTTGTGTGTGGTAATAAAAAAAAACTGTGTGTAGATGTGCATTTTGTGTTAGTCCACTCCATGTGTGCATGTTTGTATGTACATACTTGTGGGGACAGAAATCAGTTTATATGGCCCTATGAAGCGATTCCATCTCATCCTTAAATGTAGATATAGTTTTAGGTTTGTGACCAGGTTAAGGTTACATGTCCTTTACACTGGTAATAGGGAAAGCCTTATGGGAATTAATGAAATTAAATAGGTCTTCACGAATGTGATAATCCTCATGCATTTCAGTGGTCAATTAATGTTAAGTACCCATATGATTCATTGTGTGTGTGTGTGTGTGGGGGGGGGGGTTTCATATGCATTTGCTTGATTAAATGGGCGACACAGCCATTAACCCCCAAACAGGAAATTATGTCATCTACAGGAATTGTGGCATGACATCACCATGTAGTCTTTGTCTGGCATTGACTAATGGAGCGGACACACACTGAGAAAAAATAAAGACCGCATGCACATGGAATGAAAATGATTGTGACTAAACTCAAGAGTCATCACAGCAGCTCATGTCCCCCCTGGTCATGTGGTCCAAAAAGATGAAGACGAAAACCAAAAATGAAGTTCAGGGCCCTACCTGAACACTATCATAAAAAGAATGATAAAAAATATCTAGTTGATTGGTTGATGGAGCATTATGAAGTTAAAAAAGGACTTCAGTGAAGCAAAGACCACAATGAACAGGATATTTGCTAATTTAAAGACATAAAGCAGCAAAATAAATAAATAAATAAATGTGGTTGACAGAGAATTTATTAGTGAGTATTATTAATATCGAATATTGATCCTTTCAGTAATCTTTCAACCAAAAACACCAAACATATGATTCTTTACTCTGTAATGTAAATGACAGAAAGTCTAAACCCTTATTGTTCAGGGGAATAGTAAAACAAGTCACAAAGTACCTTCTTCTAATGTAATTATAACTGCAGTTTTGGCTCACACACACACAAACACACACGTTACCAACAGCAGCAATGTGTCCTGTACCTGAGCATCGTTTCTGCAGGGAGAGGATTTCCAGGTGGAGGCCGTGGAGCAAAGTGAGGTGCTCCTGCCTGAGGAACACCATGCTCCTCTCCACACTCTCTATCTGCCGAGTTAGACCGCTCTCATCAGCCATGGCCGAGTCTGGAGACACAGAGGTAGGGAGTCAGAAGGATGGGACTGATGACTGATTTCTGTTTATTCCACCAGCAGTCATGTCTTCATATGACACAGGAAAGGCAGAACTCCAGCTGCTAAATGTCACTTTGCTTAAGTCAGCCACAGAGAGAGGGGAGTGGAAGTTCTGTGTGGAGGTCATGTGGGTGCTATAAATAAGGTACTGATGACCAGACAAATCAACAGAAATGGGAGAAACCTCGCAGCTCTAGACAGGATGCAGCCAAAGCTATGCACAAGATAATAAGTCGATGCAAGTCTGTCTACTTACCTCCAAATTAATGTTAAGTACGAAAATCTATGAAAAGTGATTTGCAAGTGTTATAAAAACGTCCTCAGGTCCGGCCATGCTGGTCGCCAGTGCTGGTCCAAATCTTGCAGGCAGCATTTACCCAAAAGCATTTTTATCTGAAGCAGTAAAGACCTTTTCAGCTGCATGTGACGCCGTTTGATTAGGGGAGGAAGAGGCTGGGTTGCTGCGTAAAAATGTGAAACCACCAAGATGCATGGCACCGCGGCGCTTTGGCAAAACCGCCGCCTGCTGCTGCAACATCTGCGTCGAGCATCATTAGGATCAGGGTGTTTTCAGATTGATCGATACGCACGTCCGTGATGGAAGTGCGCAGTCCATTTTCAACATGCGCACCTTTCTTCGTCGCACCGAGCCCGCTGTGGTCGGCTGGGCTGGGAAATGATGAAAACAAGCCATCGTGAACGGAGAACACGCGAGAACATCGTACGACGGACGGAGCAAGGCAGCAGCTGATTGGAGGGACCAGTGTGTCCTCAGTGTACGTCTACACCGAGGAGGAGTACACAGAAAACACACAATACTTTAATGTCCTACTGGGAAAAAACAATGGTTAGAATGTGGTTAGAAAGAAATATTACAATATGTATTCAATTCAATTGTTAAACGCAAAAATCTAAATAAAAATGCTAGTCTCTCCTTATATATTTCTGGATGGAGTCAAGTTAGTTAGGTTGCCTTTCTATTCAATTTACAAAACATGCGTTTAACTCCATTTTATGCTACTTTATACTTCTAGTCTAGTCCTATTTTTAATTTGAATATACCAAAAGTTATGACCCTGTAAACTACATTGGAATATTCGACACTGAATTACCCAAGAGTATATCAAATAGTACAACTACAACATTACAAGCTAAAACATGAAAATACAGCTGTTACTGCCTCTGTGATATCAGTATAAGATATAATATTACTGTCAGGGGCCATTTACTTTCAAATGAGTACTTGTACTTTTATTACTTTTATTGCTAACATGCTGTGTTTGTATAAAATAATGGATTTTGAATTCAGCACATGTAATTGTATGGTTGAAATCAGCATTATATCATCTACATGTCATCCAGACTGCTCAGAAAACTGCACTGATACAACTGGATAAAGAATTCAGAGCACATCAGGTAAATCATGCACTTTAACTCTTTACCTTATTTTATTCCATATTTGTAATATTTTCTTTGTCTGCCATCTTAGCACTAACATTCATGTCCAGTTTGATGACAGTATCTGCTCAGTGCATCATGTCTGTGACCCTCCGATGTATTTTTCCTGTCAAGTCACAGTTGGGAATAACATTCAGATCATCAGACATTTCCTTCATGTTGATGCTCTAAAAAAAATAATAATAAAGCTTGTTTACAAGTCCCAAATCTGGAGTCTAAGTCCCCAAGTCTTCTTTTGTCCAAAGTCTCAAGGTACTGAGTGAGACTTAAGTATGACTTGAGTCCACCATCTCTACTCTTTGTTATTGTTATTCTAGGTTCATAAAACATCTTCCATCACTGTTACATAGTATCCATCAGCATTACTGCATCTACACTATAAGACCATGTATTCTACACTGCTCATATTAGCACAATTATATTTATCCCCAAATCTGTCAATGAAAAGAAAACACACCATTAATTTCTCTGACGTTTATTTTTACGTTAAATGTTTATATATAAACATATAAATCGGAGATTTAATTACAAAATAATTTCTGACAAAACATGACAAGACTGCTACAATATATTTAAACATAGAAGACAAAACTGTGAAATGTGAGTCTGATGCTCCAAGTTAAACATGGTTTTGCTTTCAGAATCTCAGTTGCTTCAGTATTCCAGGCTTTTCCCCTTAATGAAGGGTTTATAAGTCCTTGTCAAGCTACACAGTGTAAATAGTCTTCATTACTATTATAAACTTAATATCTAACAGTTACCAATGGACAATATTAAATCAATCAACAGAAAAATTGTATTAAACAAGGAAATAAAACGTTTGGTTGGTTGTAATAAAAAGAAATTCTTTTCTCATTCTCTAATGAAGTTGTTAAAAAAAGGATAATGAGACAACATAAGGCTATGTGGGAATAAAAGTTCACTATTTCCATTTCTCTGTAGTTACATCATAAAGTAATTTTCCTTCTGTCCATTATCCACTAAAATAAAGATTTTTGAAATACAAGCCGATAAAGATTTATGCATTACATTCACAATGTTAAGCTTTTTAATATGGAAGAAATTAGAGTCATCAGCTGTTTTCACTGAAGCTGTCCTAAAATTTTCAAGATTAAAAAAACAAAAACAAAAAAAACAGGGAACACCAGGGAAATGCTTCTGATTTGACCTTTGATTTTAAAAAAAGGTAACTGGGAATTATAACCCAAACTTCATTGTCTTTCCCCCAAACCATGAGTCACATGGTTTGGGGGAAAGACAGTGCAGTCATGGACTTTTAACAATTTGTGGAGTGTGTTTTTGTCACTTCATGAGCCGCATATAAGTGCAGAGCTTACTCCAAGTTTACAACATGGCTCTGATATTTGCTCTTAACTGTGGCAAAATACAAAATACCCTGCAACTACGTGACTTGCACAACTGACTTCACTATAATCAACTGTCTATCACGACAGAGAATTTCCTTCAAAATTGTTTTCATTTCAATTTAATTTACTACAAATAAATTACAAATACACATAATTTAGCCACTGAAACAATAATTATATATAGAAAAGCAACAACACTAGACTTGAATCACATCAAATATTTCTATGCCATAGAGATGACACTGCTGTGCTGACAGGGTGGGCAGCTATAAAGCGTGT
Organism: Mastacembelus armatus; assembly: GCF_900324485.2. Lineage (NCBI taxonomy): Eukaryota > Metazoa > Chordata > Actinopteri > Synbranchiformes > Mastacembelidae > Mastacembelus > Mastacembelus armatus. The sequence continues at coordinate 8,292,819 of NC_046645.1, read as the reverse complement.
GCAGAACACATCTGTATTCACAGATCTTAGACCTGTTTGGTCAAACAACCACCTCAGGAATTTCTCTGTATATACCTGTGCTTATTTGCAGCTTCAAATTAAAGGCAGGATGACAGTGATCTACCAAGAAGTTACAAAGTAAAGACATCTCTGGTGGTCCTGGATCTGTGTTGAGGTCACTGAGGTGATGTTGAGCAGTGTGTTTTCCACCATGGGCCAAAGGAAGAGTAATTTTTCCTGCCTACTGTAGACTGTACACCATCATGGTGTGCTATAAGAACATATCTAAATCATGACAAAATTATGAACTTATGTCAGTCTGTAATACAATGCTACCTACTGTAATTTATATTATATGTTATACTGAGTAATTAGAATGACTGCTGCTTTATAAATAATTTTTCCTAGATGATTTAATACACTGGCAAAGTGTAAAAGACCATAATTATATCCTAAAGATAAAGCAGATTGTGTCAATGAAGTAGAGTCAATTTAGTTTCAAGTAAACTGTATTTTTTCTGACTGGTGTTTGCTGGGTTTCCATAGACTAAACTTTCTTTTTTAAAATCTAACAACAAACAACCTGCCAAATGTTGACAACAACATTCCTTGTGATAGAAGGACGCAAAGAACTGGTAAAACCTTTCTGAGGTAGCAGGCGGTTTTCAGTTGAGGACCTCTGGTAGAAAAAAGAGACAAAGTCACCTCCAAACTGCTAGCCACAACATAATATGGATAGAATATATATACAAGTAAACAATAATCCTTATGAAATAACTCAAGATAATTTGCATTTGCTTTTTTGTTTCTGTGAAAGTATACATGAGTGTTGGAGGGTCAGTTTGCACATTGTATCCAAGCTACATTTTAGATTAAACTTGGCTAAAACACCCTGTGGGCAATAAGGCATTATCTTATTCTTATAGTGAGACAGTCATGACAATTAAGGATGACTGTAGCACACAATCACAGAAATTACTGATAGGCAACCTAGCTTTCAGCATACAAATTGTTTATGGGCTATGTTTCGAATGATACGCCTTAACTATACCTTGTATACACGTACCTGTACAGTATGAGAAATATAAACATCCCCCCATTCCTGCAGAACGATGGCAAATCTCAACCACAGGGTGTTAATGTACAGTAATGAGTGTGTTTATGAATGTGATTTTTCCTCCCTCCTCTCTACATCTCCTTCTCTTTCTTGGTCTCACGGGTGCTGTTCTTCAAAAAGTCACTCCTGAGCAGCCGATAAAAGAGGACAATATTCATGACTGTCATGATGGCCATGCCCACACTACCCAGCGTGTAGGCCAGGAGGGGCACCTTCTCCCTGTTGAGCACCAGCCAGCGGGTCATCCAGGCCAGCGTGTTAATGCGAAACACCACGTATGTGCCCAGGTTTATCATGCTGTTGACCCGGTACAACGTTCCTGTGACAATGTTGGCCATGCGCAGGATCTGCCTGAAGTGGAGGAACACAGAGTTTATCTCCACCAACAAAGCCACTACAGAAAATCCAATATAGCGGCAAGACAGCACAGACAGGCCAAAACAGGTGATCACCTGCAAAAGAAAAAAAAAAAAAACAAGGAAAAAGAGCATTACAATGGATGTGACCTCCCAGATGTGATTAATAGACAATATTTTCTTCTCAAACTACCAGCTTAAACTATTGAAAACTTTTGTTAATGGATTTAGTGCAAAATCAGCTTTTCTGCTATCTCTACATTTAGGAAGTTAGGTGTTTAAAAAAACAATTTGACTTTTTTTTTTTTTTTTAAAAAGTTCAACTCTTGTATGAACATACATCTATTTTAAAGTTGATATGCCCCAACAAAAAACATACGCTAGTATGTCAGTGTATTTCTCCAAACTGTGTATTTAAACTAAGAAGATGTCATGAAATAAAAGTACAATAGTGACTAAAGTCTCTGTGAACACGTGGACGGATGCCACTCCATCAATTAATTCTGCTGAGCATTGCTTATGAAAGATGTAACTAACAGATGAGCTCCACATGGTGGCAGCAACATCCTTTCAGTCTGAAAAATGATAAAAGGTTACACCACAAACCATACACGTTTACATTACACCTAAGATTCAGAGGGAAGGATTATGCACACTTTCCGATATCCACACACAGTGTAGCAGAAAGACAAACTTGTTCAGACACACTATACTTTATATTTAGACTTGTTGACATATTTATACTAGTAAGGTGAGATAATGAAAGAAGAGTAATACAAGTAGAAACCAGTCCAAAGCAAATTATTTGTTAGGGCAGTGCAGGTCATGGGACACACTGTGTTGTGAGAGAATGACCTTTACTGTCAGCTATGGCTCCTTTGTGTTTGTGTTTTGTATGAGGTCATGGGATGCCCTCTCTAATGCAACACAGAGTCAACTGACACACTGTATTAGGTTAGGTAACTAGTCATGTGAGAAAAGTCAGCAGCATACCATCTCTATCCTATCTATTGAAATGCAACTCTATTCATGTTCAAAAGTTTTTTTCACAGCATGTGTTTCCATTCCTGCACAAGGTTTAAACATTTGTAAAAACTAAAAATTCTTGTAAAAGGTTTTTGTTCTGGTGTCATTTTAAGTGCACTATCAGATGCACTGCTCTCCCCCAACAAAAACTACAGTTCAAACTGTGACTAGCATGGCTTTCGATGGCAATTAAACATAGGGTCCTGGTTCATATCAAATGAAATAAAACTTTGGCAATTTGTTTTAAAAACACCCTGTTATGGACATAAGTGTTAGACAAGGGAATACTTCAACTATATGTTACACTACAGCCAATGAAATCGCTACAAATAATTCTATGCTTACCATGAATCACCAGAGTAAACTGAATGGCAATCTGGCCAATATTGATTGAAATACTGCATCATGCTCTGGGCCAAAGTGTTAGACATTATCATAACTGATGTTCGGCTTTTAACTGGGGGCAAAAAAAAAAACCACTCACATATCCATTTTGGGATTAGATCTGATGCTCTTTCACACACACCACAAATCAAACTCTGCACCTGGTGTGAGGTTATGATGACGAACAATGCTGGTGAACAATTGTGATGCCTGCCGCAATCAAAGTCAGTGTGTTGGTAGTGAAAACAGTAATCTCAACAGGACAGAAGACCTTTTAGAACAAAACAAAGCTTAACACACAAACTCATGAGCTCACACCTCATTGTTGGTTGGTCAGTTGCTCTCCTGTGACATTGACAATTACTGCATTAACGACAAACTCAGCATTACAGAAGTGCTCTTCAAAGAATTAACATTTAAAATCAACTTAGTTAATATGCTCAACACCCCACATTAATACAGAAAAAGGACATTTTTGATATGGAGACTGAGGTGGGTAGTACTTTGGTTTAAACAGGACAGAATAAGACCAGAGGAGTGTTATTTAATATTTGGGCTGCAACTACATACATTGACTTATGAGTATAGCCACTTACATAAAATCCAAAAAAAGGGCTGAAAAACAAGGCAGTGTGGCTGTTTTCTTGTACAGTATTTTCTCCCTATGGGCTCAATTACACTGTCTCTATGCCCTGGTGAGAGACCTTCTGTTTGCCCCGTCAGGAAGAGAACACTGGGTGCAAAGATGGAAGACAAGTACAGCCAACAGGGTTATGAATAACCTGGGAAAAATCTCTTATCCTGACTTTTAGTGTCAAAGCATTACAATGAATGCACAGGTCACTCAAAAAGTGGGGTAAAGTTCATATGATAAGACAGTTGTGTAAAGACGGCAGGTATTGATAAATGTTTGAGCTGTTAAATTGAGCCAATATTGTAATGAGATTTCAGATGGTAAGCTGACAGGGCCAAAAAAAAAAAAAAAAAAGATTAAAAAGGTTTATTTAGCCCTATGCATGACTGAAAAACCAACACCTGCACACACAGGGGCTTAGGGCTGTTACCTCAAAATAGGAGGCAACCAATTAAGAACTGCATCTTTTTCTAATGGTTTAGAAAAAAAAAAAATTGAAAAAATATTGATGTCACATTGTGTCTGTGTTGCATTTCTTTCTTGTATTTAGTGTTTCATTTTCTGATTATAATATTTGTTGCTTTTTCTATTGATCCCACTCATTGGCAAGAATTCTATAGTCAAAGCTGAGACACATGCGGTAGAACCCGCCAAACCTCTACCAGGCCTCTTCACCCTTATTATACTCCCATTGTCTTTCTTCTTGGGTTGTTTGACAAGTTTACTGCCATCAGCATTCTCGCTCCGGCACACTCACAGACACACAAATGCCTCACATACCCATATACTTCCTACATTTCTGATGTACAGTATCTCACTTTCACATCTCATGCTTATCTTTTAATGAGCAGCCCTGCTTATCTAAAAATGTCTGCTGTCTTTCACAGTTTTTGTTACAATAGGCAGCACAAACACAAAGGCTTATTAGAGATTTCCATGTTAAACCAGTTTCCCTGCCTCTAGTTGAAAACATGCTGGCTACAATGGACAAAGTGTTGAATGACAACAAAAAGAAAGCAACAGGGTGGTGCAGCAAGACAAAAGAGGCTGTGTGTTTAAGATATTCTCAGAGCACATGCTCAGGGCAGCAGGTGTGAGGTTAGTGTGGTGGCTTTACATGTCAGCCATAAAAAAAAAAAGCCAGCATAAGCTCTGCCAGAGACACAGTGTATGATAATTTACTATATTTAAACACAATTCTATCTATCTAGATTTTAGTATTATTAAAATATGATAACTGTTAACCAGGATGTCAAGTACACTACTAAATAACTGATTTGATCGTCAGTTGATTATGTTACAGAAGGAAAAGATTGTCAGAGACGCAAAACTCATCTGTACAAGAGCACAATGGTAAAACATGAGAAGATGGGGTGTACTTACAAAGGGGATTCCAGAGCATGCTAGCATCAACTTCTATACATTAAGTGTAAGAAACTAGCAAGGTTACGAGTTAACTAATAAAACTGTATATAGCAACAGCAAGGTGTGTAGTGGATTTTGTATCATGTACAAGGCTCATTCTCTTTTTTTTTTTTTTTTTTTTTTTGCCCTGAAGTGGTCACGCGACTCGAAATCCCAGCACAGGAAAGAAAACTTCCTAATTTGGTCCCAATTTTTGTTTTTGACATAACAGAATTTTATATCTGTTTATTATTAGGTGTCAAAATAACGTGCAGAATTTGTCCAGTGCTTGATACTACTCACATTCAGCTATTAAATTTAGTATGAAGGATTTTTATTTAATAATTTTATCAGTACAAACATAAGAAATGTGTAAACAGAAATTATACTGAATACAAAATGCCACACTTAGTGTTATGTGGTCCTGTCCATTTCCATATATGACAATATACTGCATATCTAAGTACCCACATATAGATAACAATAATAGTGTTGTTTTATTAATATATTCAGTAATACAGCAATGTGACACTGCTACATGATGCAACACCCTAACACCATTACACTTCCTAAACATGCATTACAGAACAGGCAGTGCAATCCAATAAAGAGACAGGAAATGGCCTTGCAAAGTTGAGAAAAAAAACTTAATATGACACTCAACAGAAAGATGTTGGCCATCTGGTCAAAGGCAACACAGCTATGGGGTGATGGGCAGGTGGGAGGGTCTTACAATGGTTCAGTCTATGAGAGAAGGACGTTGGAGACACAAGACAGTAATGATTGCAGAAACCCACACACACACGAGCAAACAGGGAGTTCAAAGTTTAAAAGGGCACACACACATACACACTGAGGAACAGTGATCATAACTGTTAGCATGCGATTTGCATTAATTCTCATCAGCTGACAGCAGAATAGTAGTTCATTTCTTCACTGTCACAGATATCTGGTCAGAAATTCACCAAATGCACCCAAAGGCAATTATTTAGGGCAAATATGATCAATTAACATTGTGCATGTGCTTCTTCAAATGCTCAGAATCAGTGTCTTCTTCCTCATTGTCACATCGACAATCGGGTGAGGCTCTGTGGCTGTTAATGTTTTGATAAATTGTGACCAGTTGAGATATTTAACAACTGGGTGAGAAGGGAGGAGCAGAGGTGTGCATTGCTACAAGTGTGCTGTATGTCTCTGCCCTTGCCTAACTGATGCAATGAGAAGAAAAATGCCCCTCAGAGCTCTTCAAATGCATAGATAGAGTTTGCGCAGGTGGTAGGAGGACACATTGCCCCCTATAGTACCGGAACTAAATCACTACATTTGGTTTAAATACAACATCTGAGACTATAACATCTGATGACTTAGAATAAACATGCCTAGGGCAATTGGGTGCCTCACTGGTGGGTTTTTTAATAATGGCTCTAAGACACAGATAAATAAGATACAAAAGCTTCTGGATAGATACAACAGTAGTAGTAGCAGTAGTGGGATATATTGTTGGTTTCAGTCTTCATCAGCCTCACCTTTTATTGAATGAGATATAAAAATTAAAATTAGTAAATGTTTGAGGTGCTTGTTGGTGGATGTTGCTACTTTTGGAAAGAACAAACAAGCTGATTTCCTTTCTTTCCTGGATTTACAGAACTACACTACAGATAAGAGAGTGGTATTAATCATCTTAGCAATTACAGTAAAATATATAAAATATTTAGTAATACTTATCTTTTAATTCATAGCACAGTCCTAGCCAGGAAAGCTGGGGAGATGTGAGAAACAAAAGAAGCCTTTCACAGCTACTGGATATATCTCATCATTGCTATGAGAAATAAAACACACACACACACACACACACACACACACAGGTTAATTCCACTTACTACAAATGTTCAATATGAAGTTGTTCCTATGTTGTATACACCCACCCACGCTTATGGAATCAGATGCAAGTACCGTGGTATTCCCACAGCAGCTGGAGCTCAGCCATGTTCTCTGTTTTTTATGTCTTGCTTCTAGTCAGTTATGTTTGGCACCAAATGTAGTGTTCCTACTTCGCCACGCTTTGCTTTCCAGTCAGGACAAGTCATAGTACAAGTCAAGTCATACAAGTAGCTTACAGTGTCAACTCCCTGTGTTTTCCAAAACTGCTACTGGATAGACACCTATTCAAACAGCATGACTTGTTATTATGCCAACTATGAATAAATGTCACGCTCTTTTTTTTTTTTTAAGCGCAGTCTGCTTTTCCAGCCTCCATCCTCTTTGAAATGCATTTTACCTTTATTTGAGACTCTGTAGCCAAAGCTGCTCCTTTCTGCTGTGTAGCTTATTTCTACTTCACTGAATTTCACAATCCTTAGCCTTGTAATGGGATCAACACCAAAATGTACTTTGTTTTTGCAACACATTTTCCCATAAAAACATATTTTTTAAAATGGTCCATTACTCACAAAATGTACTTTCTATTTCTTAACTCTCAATTCCCAGCCAATCCTAATAATTTTATTTTTCATGTCATTTCATTATATTCTTTGCATTTTAAATAGGCATGCAAATTTTATGTCACACATGGCCGTGGACAAATTCACACATTGCATATGTAAAAGGTAATTATATTGTCAACATGTCTAGCTGACGTATGGAGACTGATCAAACACATGCATCATGAAAGTTCACTGCTTTTCATTGCTTCACAGCGGCATTTCTTTGGATGGCAAAGAGTCAAGTAGATGCATCCACCAATTTGTGGATTTTGTTTTTTCGTTGCTTTTGCATTAGAAAATATAAACTGTTTTGACCACAAAACAAGGACATTCTTCAAGTTTAGAAATGCATTCCATGAGAACGTAAAACCACCCAAAAACAAAGTATTATTGTACTGGAGCACACAAGCTTTCATTGGTTTGTAGTCAGGTGAGGAAGCATTACAAGCAAGAGAGTAGGTGGATGAGGGGAGATGTTGGTGACTTATGCAAGGAATGGTGTGTGTGTGTGTGGTGGAGGTCGGGGGGCCTGATAACAAGGCGTCAAGTGTGATATATGGAAAGGAACTGCCACACAGAAATGTTTTGAGGGGGTGCACATTTTGCAGAAGGCCTCTCAGAAAGATGAAGGCTTGCAGCATGTGTGTTTGTCTCTCTCTTGGGTGCCTGAGGTTCATGTGGAGACCAGATAATAGTCTTCCTGTCTCGACAGACAGAGAAAGAGGGGTCCACCATTTTTGCCAGTAAAAAGAGGCGCGAAGACAAACTTACACATTACACTCTTTCCCCACCCAAAACACATGTTTAGGTTTTTTGGTCTTTTGGTCATCTGTTTCTGTCTACCATCTCACTGGCCATCACTAACCTCAAAATGTGACATGAGGTTGTTGCCTTTGTATTGTGTGAGGTCTTCTCATTATTAATAAGTCATTAAAACAGAGGTTCCAGTAGCTCACAGTTTGCAAACATGCTGTTAACTTTTAAGAACACTTGCTGCATGTGGTTTATCGCAACAAAGTGTGGGTCAAAAAGAACAAATGGCAGAGTCCACATATTTTGAAGGCTGGACATGCATCTGTGGGCTGGCTAGCAAGAACATACAAAACAAAATAAAAGAATATACATTAAAAAAAAAAACATACTATCCATACAACATCAGCTGCTGTTATGAAATAGCAATAGACCCTAGCAGTTCTAACCATGAAAAGATAACAAGGGTAATTATATACTGTGAACTACACTTACAAAAGAGCCTTGTCATTCTCAACAGCGTGCTCATTAATGTTCCTGTCTAGGAAACATTAACTACTGTAGGAAGCACATCCTTCAGGAAACAGACCAGCTGAGCTTCGGAAATATTCGTTTAAACAAGACTGCCTCAGCAACAATAGAGGCTTCAAACTAAATGAGACTTTAAGAATTGCTGCTATCACATTAAGAAACCACAGATCAACAGCTTGACAACCTGCAGCTGGTGGAAGGTGCAGTTGAATCAAAGAAAAGGGAACTGATAAATTGATACAGTGAAAGATACAAACAGGGATACAGGATAATTAGGTTTGACAGAGCTTAAGATTTAGTATTGTGTGGCAGACATGACAATCCGGTGCCATGTGGCGTCACACCAAATACAGTACATTCCTGCATCCTAAAGTGACATTCTGTGTGGACTATCTGAGACAGTGTCATGATCCTATCACAAATATCTATTTTTACTCACAATAAACATGCTCATATAGGTTGGTGCAAAAGGAACCTTCAGAAGGAAAAATCTGACTGAGGTTAAATATGAGCAGGCAAACACAGAGAATTTTCAGGTTATAAGGTCATGAGCAATACAAACATGCTGTCATTTTGGTGATATTATTATGCTTTAATATCTAAAATTTGAGGGCTCTATAACTTCAGGTAAGCTGCTGTTTTGAACGTAACTTGAAGTTATTTCTTATTTGTGCACTTATGATGGCTCAATATAAAGTTTATTAATCATATTTTTTGAAAACTGTTTAACAGCAGTTTTACTGTGTGTGCAACATTGTTAAATACTGTACATTAAAAGAGTCAATGCTTATGATTATTTTCAAAAAACGTGCATGTTATGTTTCTTAAACAATATACAGTATATTGTAGATAAACAGATATTTCATCTTATTGTTATTTATAAGTGGGAGAAAATGTAGGGCTTCTTGCTAGCAAAGGAAAAAAAAAAAAAAAGATTATGGCTGTCAGTGGCTCATCAGGCATTAGTAACTGGGGCAGGGCCCACACATTCATAGAAATAAGATGCTGTAATCTCCACTACGGTCATTAGTAAGGGAAAAAAAAAAACCTTCCATGGAATGTTTGACTTTATTATTCTTCCTTAACTGAGGCAACGGGAATCAACAAAACTCATGTTTCATCATGACCATTTTTAATATGGCGTAACAGAAAAAACCTTCATGGTAGGCTAAGATCAGAGTTGGGCTAGAGAAATGAATTGTACATTTAAATTTCTTTTGCCATTTAGGAAAGACAATGTTGTATTTGATTGTGTTTTTTCTTTTTGTAGCGTGTTTCTGTATTTAGTTGTGTTTTCTCTTTTTAACTTTCTTCTGTTTTGTTTATTTTCATCTTTTTTTCTTAAAACTGCAATATGTTACGCTCTCAGGGCCACCTTATAAGACAAACCAAAGTTCTGTCGAAATTTTAGGTTATCCATTATCCATTTTTTAATACCCAATTGCACTTCAATCCTTTATGTAGCATTTTATATATGCATAGTTGTACAGTGTATATACCATTGACAGTCATTGGTATATACATAGACATTGTCATAAAAAATCTAAATGTGAATAAATGAATGTTAACTCTCAAAAGATCTTTCCCTTCAACTAGATCCAAAAATTTAACAAGATTAAAAAAGCCAAAACAGAAAATGGTTGGAAATCAAGCAGTGAACATCATAAAAAAAGAATAAATGAAAGTGGTATAATAGGAAGTGCAAAGGGAAATGAAGGGAGTCAGAAGAAAGATTTAGAGCTGAAGCACAGAGAGTTATGTGAATGAGAAGGAGGTCTGTGTCACTCCCACACTCAAGTGACTATCTGAAGCCAGCTGGTCTGGCCTATTCACTAGAGTTCCTGGAAGTGAAGGAGAAAAAAAAAAGACTTTCTGTAAAAAGAGGCTACTGCTATTTTCTCTCAAACCTTGCTGGGCCTTTTCCACCAGCAAACCAGGTGTTGGTGAACCTGGTTTCCACAGCTAATCCAAAATGAGTATTTCCACCCGTGAAACACTGAATCCCACCTGGCATCTTAGGTGTGATTAGGAAGAATTCACCTGTGAAATGCCCTTGATGTCTCAAGCTTGTACCATCATCACCACACAAACCCACGGTAGATTAACTCTTAAGCAACCAGACATCACATGCATTGTGAACAATGACATTTGACCTGGGCCCAAAATTCATAATACCACCATAATTTGTCCAATAATTTTTTGGCAAAAGGTACAAAAAGATTTTGAACACAAAACTTTAAATTTTGCCAAGGATAACATGACATGCACAAACAATGTCAGAGAAGAGGCAAAGCCAAGTGTGTCTGGAAAACAGAGGAAGTAACTTTTTTGTAAATTTGTGTAAAAGTCAATAAAAACTACAAACTACAGATTATGAAAAGGTACCCTTAAAATCAGATTCAATAGAAAGAGACAAAGATGTACTAGATTTTTACTTGCTGCATTAACTGAAATTATGCAGTATACGGCATATCTATTGATTTGGGTATATCCAACAGACACTACTGTGTTTAATGGAAAGTGTGCTGCTCAAGCAACCACTAAAGAAAATCTTGAGAATCTGTAAGACCAAGGGTTTTTGCAAGAAACTCCCAGACCTTGTTGTGGAACCATCTGACTACCAAAACCAGCAGAAAAGTTGGTCAGTTGATAATAATCCTATGCCAATATTCTGGCATAGTATTATGTGAGAAAGGTACTGGAAAGAGATTCTAATTTACATTTTAGAGTTGTTTTCCACATAAAAGCACAGGACACTTTCCACCAGTGAGCACACTCCAAATGCAAAAATGATATTTATATGTATCTGGCCACACATACATTTACATTCATATGCACCATATGCCTGTGTTTATACCTAAAGAGTATGTTAATGCTGCCATTTGTAAGCATGCTTTTTGTAAATGAAACATCACCATGCTTTTTCCTGTACGCAGCATAATCCTTGTCTTGTGACCTGATTTCTAAATTTTGTAAATGAATACTACATTTTTAGTTTGAAATTGTGCCTGTGTTAACAAACATATACTCATTATGGCTGATGTACAGTGCAAATCCTAAGGCATTTAAACAAATAGCTCTGGTGAGGGGTGTAATGCACTACAATAACAAGAACAAACGCTTGACAACAGAAAGCAATCCAAACATCAGCAGGGTTTTAGATGTAGGCCACACTGCCAGAAGCAAAGTGAGAACATACTTGAAGATCTAGTTCTGTATTTCCACTGTAATTTCCCTTGTTTTTCATAGTGCTTAAAAGAAAGAATCTCCATTAGGGCAGTCTGCTAGGGTCACGTGTCATGAAGATGACAGTGTGAACAGAATCTCCTAGATGTTGTAGTGTGGGTAAATGAAATGCCAGACACTGAATACTAGGTCCCCCGTATTAAATGTTAAACGTTTAAAGAAATGGGGGGGGTGGATGCTTGCCAGGGGGCTTTCACACCGGAATGATTGACTCTTTGTTCCACCCTCATTTGTTCTTTGTAAGTAGACAAGACAGACAGGTTTTTCATCTTTCCCATGTTTATGCTTTTCACAAAAGTATTGGGTTTTGGTGCTTAATCTGTTTCATAACTACATAGGAGTTATTTTTACAGTTGAATTATTTCTTACACAGATGCAGATAAGATACTCTTCTGCCAGTTACACTCAAAGTGAAACATCTTGAAGCTTATTTTTGACTGTGATATAGGGCTTGAAAGACCTACCACAATGTGATGAAAGAGAAGCTCCCAGGACTGATTCAGCTTCTGGTTTGTCACCATGTCAAAGAAGTCATAGATGAAGTAACCTGTGGGGATAGACACCATTTAGCAACAGTTAATGTCTTATTTAGGTTCAACAACTCATTAATTAAACCCAACAGACTCTTCTGACAAACACATCCTTTAGTTTATCACGTGTGTCAGGGAGACCCTGCATCCATGACGACAGCAATGGAGAGGGGCTATTCATATCCACCACCCTGCACCCATTTCCTGCCAACAGATGTATCCATAGCAACAGCTTTTGAGAATGCTAGAAAAATATCGACATTTTGAGGATGGAAATGGAGGGATACAAAGAAGATCAAGGCTCTGGCAAGACTGGAACAAACCCATTATTTTGGAAATTTGACACCAGGATCTGTCTGTTAATGTGGCATGATGTTTGGGTTTGTCTCACCATAAATAAATGTATGTGCTACCAGCCACCAACCAGTTATTATTACAAGTGTGCTATCAAGCACTTGATTTGTTTTTATTTGATTTGGTTTATTTGCATAATGTGGTCTCCATAGTTTCTTCACATTGTTTTATAGGAGCACTGAAAGCGAAGAAGACAAGGTTTGGGTCAGGTTTTACAATAAACAGCCAACTGGAGCAAAAACAGTACTCTTTAGTGACATTTCTTATCTTGCCATTCTGTCTTTTATAATGATTTGCTCATTACTGATATCTGTGTTCACAACATACATGTTAAAGAACCAAAAAATATGACAGAGAAAAATTTATTTAGCTTATTTTTACATCTTTATATTCAGCAACATAAGCATGATGCCCAAAACAAAGTGAACCAAACACTGCTGGACTGTCAACCAAAGTCTGAGCAGGAAAGCCAGAGAAAGAAAAAGTATGCTTCTAATGAAATCTTCCAAAACAATAAATTTACTTTCATTCATCGTTCAGTGTTCATTGATCGTTTGGAGCTAAGCTGCAATGGAATGCTTCCATGAAGGGGAACTCCTTTCTTAAACCAGTCAGTCAAACAACAGGTTTCAGGCTGACACACACCGAAATTATTGGAATAATCCAGTTAAGCAAGAGAAACCTGATTTAGACGCCTAGCTTAATTTAATACCGTCCAAGTTACGGCAGTATATAAACATCTCGAAAGTTGGTAAGGCCTCAGAAGAATCACACCACATTTTTAGAGTGAGGGCTTGGGAGAAGCACTCCCCTTGTTTTTGCATAGATTACTCCCCTTTCCATTACCACTTGTATCTGATGTTTATGGCTCGCATAGATCAACTGACTTTTTGCATAGTTACTGTCTTGGTGGTGTCACATGACTGTACAGGGTTACGCACTGTGCCAGGGACTGACCATAATAGCCCCTATTGATCTTCACATACCAACACTGCTCCTTGCTATGCTCAGCTTCCAAGGCTGGACTTCCTGAAAAAATGTTAACCATCCCAGGAATCCCTGGGGAGGCCCTTGCACAGTTCCAATAAATTTGTGAATTTAAGAGCTCTAATATACCACCAACTGCTCTAGACTACTTTGAGATTTGATGAGAAAAAGCAAAAAGCAGAACAGGCAGCAAATTAAGAATGTGGGATAGCATGCACACTTAAATTTGAAAAAAATCCTAATAATCTAATTTGTGCAAGTCAGAGAATAGATGTACAAAAAGTATCAGGTTCCCATAGCTGCCCAATTCTTACAGACAAATATGCTTTCCATATCTGTATCTGCTTCTGTATCTGACAAATATGCTTTCCATATTTGTCACGGGAAATGGAAACACTAAAAGTTCACTCTCCCATTTACTGACATAATTATGCAAAATGTTTTCTTATTCAGCAAATTAAAATACTAAATGCTTGTCAGTTTAAGGCTTGTATTAGCCGATTAAAAGATAGACATTTATATACTTAAACACCTTGACCTAAACCTGGCTTGACAACATTTAATCTCACTTCCACATTTTCCCTTAGGATGGCAGCACCTCTGGGTGCCACCACCAGCCCATTTGCACAAGGACCAAATTTGCAATTTACAAGTGGACACAATAGAAGTGCTACTTACCAATGGAAAATGACACTAAAGCATGAGAAAACACAGAGTGAGTTTCGATCAAATCTTCGGCCATCTGTGGGTGCAGGAAAAAGCTGAAAAGAAAAACAGAAGAGTTAAAGTTTACAACTTCAGAGTAAAAGATTTGAGGAATTTAACTTTAGGATAACTTTACAAACAATCCAGTCAACTTTAATTTTAACATTGATATGCATTAAAATGGTCACCGCAAGGCATAGTTAGCTCATTCTTACACCACATATTAAAGTCTACTGCCAATAAACTTTTTAATCATGGTAGAGGATGCGACCAAACGGTATGGCAAAAGTAGAAAACCTCCAGCACTGAACAACATTCAAACTGCTCAGTTACATGTAAACCAAACCACGCCAAAAAGAGAAAGAGAAAACCATAAGAGAAAACCATGCCCGCACGCTAAGCATATCTAACCTCTTAATTTCAGATCCTGGTTAACTTAAAATGCTGAGTAAAACTGTCTTATTCAGCTTAACTTACCAAAGCACTGCCAATGTCGCCGTAATAAAACTGTGCACGAAGGATGCAGATATATTTCTCCATTTCCATGTATTTCTGCGAGCAGATTCAGGTATGGGGAGTTTGCTGACTCCAGCGTTGACAACTCTGAAAAATCCGACGGAGCCCCCAGTCATTAAAATGACTGAACTCAGATCCATAGCTGTTTTTCTTTCTTTCTAGTATTTAAGGACCTCACAGGCCACAACTGTCTCCGATGGGAGTGGTGGGTAAACGCAGCGAAGGCTAAGACTGTGGCCCAGACAGACTGTGGGTTTACTTGTTTGCGAAGATCGACACAATCACGTTAACATCCCCAATCATTTATTCACTGGTTTTTCAAAGAGGCTTAAGACGCGAAAAAAAACCGTGATTGTTTCACACCTATTGTCCAGAAAGAGAAACGGCGTGGACTGTCAAATGGTTTCCCACTTACACGGATTGAATATATGTTTTTTTCTGAGGTAATCCGGCTAAAGAAAGCGGCCACAGGTGTACACGGCAGAGGTGAAGGTTGACCGTAGGCGTCAAGCCTCTTTAACTGTTGTGAAACCGTCCTGTTGTAAAACCCCATCACACCACGCTTGTGTAACTTTTTGACATCAACATAAAGCAAGCAGCTTCTCCCCGCCCTACTATAAAGAGGTGCGGCCAAAAGCACGTTTCATGTATTATGAGGGGTTCAAGTATGTCGGAAATGTCTCTTTCAAAGATAACATTATCAATATCACAAGATACGCTATAAAATACAAAAACAACACTATAGAAGAAATGTATATACTTTGAAGTTTTATATTAACAACAAATTATCCAAGACGTGAGGAAAATCTGGCTTTGAAAAGCTGCGTTTTATGCGCCTGTAGCGCGGTTAAAGCAGGTTGACAGCTTGAAGTTCGACATTGACAGATACACCCTCTCTGGAGCCATTTTAGGGACTGTCACTCAAAAAAAAAAAAAAAAAAAAAGATTTGACTAATTGACTAAAAGTCATGTAACCTGGTGACTAAAAATTATGCATCATTTATAGGGCACACCTTTTACAATTAAAATATATCACTTCATTTATTTTATTTTAATATTAAATATAGAAGATTTTCACTTAATAGCTTCCATCCCTAAAACAGCTCTGGAGAGGGTGGATCTGTCGAATATCGAATTATAATTGGTCTGTCTGTGCCAGTAAGTTTTTGCTATAGCCTAGGGATTCAAATGAGGAAAAGTGAAATTGAATCTGTTGATCCCCGTGGTAAGATTTGATACTTAAAAATGTTTCAAAGCCTGTAACGTCCAAAGGCACTTTCACAAATGAAAACAGTAAATATGATTTATCACCGCTTTATTTTCATTGCTATTTGGCTAATACCTTTGAGGCTATTTATTTTCTCGAATAAAACAACCGACACCAACGTTGGTTACGTTAGAGAATATCTTTAGTAAAAAGCTCCAGAATGCACATTTGTACATCACGAAGAACACCTGAAAGCAGCATTGCTTCCGGTGCACCTCATTGGGGGAATCGTATGTTGTTTGTACATGTAAACAAATATTACGTAAAGATGCTACTATGATTTGGCACAGTATTTATCATGTGCTCTTTGTTATTCTTACCGCACATCGCAACTTGGTAAATACTATACTCTTGAGGCCTGCTTCGTTTAGACGAACTAGCGTTTAAATCTGGTCACAGATGAAACAGCGCCATCATCTTGTTGTGGACCATGTCTGAATTTAACATATAATTTAAACACCATCCTAACTATCAAACCTCTCATTATTGAAAATAAAATAGGGGTTCTGGTCTGATGAATGCCACATTAGTGTCATAAACAGATGTAAGGGGCCCCTGCATCTCTTAAAAACAGTTACACATCTTCTTTTTACACATTAGCTTCATGACAGGTTAAAGAGTTTAAACATTTTCTCCCCTTGTCTTTTATTTATTCATGTCTTCACTATTTAGTATTTCTATTTTCTGATATGTTATGGTGCCGCTCCGCTGCAATACAGTGGGAAATACTACATTATTTTCTATACTGCATTTTTCTGATGACTGAAAATACAAAATATATTCAACAAATAAATTATGGATTAAATATCACGGGAAACTTGAAATGTCACAAGTTACTCAGTATAAAAAGTAGTTATATGAGTCCCAACTTTAGCAGTTGCAACATTAAAGTGATGTACATAAGCAATAATATTTGCAATAATTAATAATGAAAAATGGGCCATTCTGCACAGTAAGCTTTTTTATAGTATAGTTTAATACAAATACTACTTTACTTTTTGTTGAGTATTTTTTGAATGCATGGATTCTACTACCAGCAGCTACCAGGTTTTGGTAAGGTATTTTTTGGTAAGAATTTATATCCTGAAGTTGATGGCTTTATTAATGATTAATACATAATTTAATTTGAAAATACATAATCTAATTTTATAGATTCATCAGGCCCTATAAGCCATTCATTAGGAAGGTTTTTTGAAGTGCTAGATTGTGGGTAATCCTCCTTCAACACAACACTTTGCAGGTCCTTTAAACGAACTACTTTTTCATTCATTAGGGAGACAGTTATGGACTGATTGACAAGATTTGACCCAGAATACATTTAGCTATAGGCCAAATGCTCTTAACTGTTACACCTGCATACCCGATGGCTTGCAGAAAACTTTACTAATTGTATTTACAATGTATTCTGCTAATTTGCTAACGGCTCCTTAGAAATTTAGAAACCCAAGACCATTTGTTCACACCAAACATTTACCGCTACCCAGGCCATTTATTACAGCTTTCAACTTTAAACTCCTTATAAATGGTGTCTCGTCGCAAAGAGTATCTGTTTATATAAGTATTACTATTTTGTACTACAAGTTCAAAGTTATTAATCTGTTGCTTTATATAGCTAACGTTAGCTGGCTAGCTAGTTACTTCCCCGATAAACTTTTCGCTTTCCTTACTATAAAATAACAGTTCTGAGTTGTCCTACAGCTACAAACAGTAAACTTTTTCTTATTACACGTTTCTGCATTACCTGGATAGCTTAACACTAGCGTTATGTGTAAATTAAACAGGGATATTAATTAATCAGCATAATAGCTGCGAAAAAAAAAGTTATATTTACGTCTTTGCTACTAAATCTTCCTCAATACCCTTCAACAAGTAAAAACCATTAGCGGTCATTTAAAATAGCTACAACTTTTACTATCAGCCCACCTGTTTCACTCACCCTGACAGCGTCCACCGCTCACCGCCCTCAGGCGGATGTCATCACCTCCTCTGCTTCGGCCGTTGCTACGGTTGGTCAGCGGGGTCTCGCGGAGGAGCACGAGACTCCACTTGGCTGTCACGAGGGCGGTTCCCTTGCACTCGTTCCTGAGCGCACGCTTTTGTTTGTCACGGCTCTCACATCTCCGCGGGGATCCAGGTGGATCTTCTGATTATGTGGAGGCAAACAGGTGAGCTTTGCTTCGACTTGTCGCTGATCACTGGAGCTAAATGTATGAGGTATACACACCTGTGGCGATAGATGTGTGGTGGATCTGATCATTGGATTTTTGATGTCACCTGACACTATAAGCTGTAGAAGCCATAGATATTTTTGTTTCTATGTACTTACTTATAGATTAAGTACTATAGAAAATATGACCAGTATTCGCTGATTAACTGCTTGGTTCATTACTCACAGACTATTCTACTACTGATCAGCTAAGCATTTGAGTTTAAAACAAAGATAATGACTGATAGTTGCAGTTTCTTCTTCTTGTCTTACTCATTTAATCTTGACATTTTTTGGTTATAAAACATGGCAGCTCTGCTAAATTGTGATCTCAGACCAATAACATAACAGCCTGTTAAAATGTGCTTTCACAGAACTAAATTAAATCCCTTTGTGTCTGCATCTCATGTGTCCTTTGCAGAACCTGTTTTCTCACCTTACCTTTATCTCTCAGTTACAGTATGAATCGGCATCCAGAACTAGGTCAAAGTGAAGAACAGGAGGAGGTGACTGGTGTGGTATGTCAGGAGGCTGATTTGGAAGATGGACAGTAAGTCACAACACTTTCTTTAGTGGAGAAGCAACAGGATTATATTAACTAATATTAACTATTAGCTTTGAATGATCCCTTGTCTGTTTTGTGTTTTTATTCAGGATGAGGGAAGTAACTGTGGGGGATCAGAAGGTGCTGTTGGTCCGGACCCAGGGTCAATACAGTGCTGTTGGAAGCCAGTGCTCCCATTACAATGCTCCTCTTGTCAAAGGTAAACCTAACCTTTTCAGTTTCTTAATTTCTGTATATACACAGTCTATAAAAATTATGAAAAGTTTTGCACTGATTCTGAATAGTGTTAACTGCATGTTGTCTGATAATTCAGGAGCACTAGTTGGTGACAGAGTCAGATGTCCCTTTCACGGTGCTTGCTTCAATGTCCGAACTGGAGATATTGAAGAGTATCCAGGACTGGACTGTCTGCCAATTTATAGAGTAAAACATGTCTCTATTGTTCAGGGTACTTCCTCAGCCTTTCGAAATATTTCCTCTTTTTTTTCTTATTGTAGGATAGATGATGTCTGAAACCTTGATTCTGAACTGACAAACAAATGAGCTTTATTTTTTTTTTTATCTACCAGGTCAAAGTTGAGGATGGCAAGGTGTATGTCTCTATCAACAAAAAAGTAGGAACTGCAAGAACTGCAAATGATCACAGTGTTTCCTTTCAGGTTATGTTAAAATACCCAGTCCCTTGTTTCTTTATTCCCCTCAGTCTCTAACGTTAACCAAGCGGGTGAAGAAGATGTGCAGCATGGTACCAGACATCAAGCACACTGTTCTTCTCGTAGGAGGGGGTAAGGGCCTAGATAAATACAGAATCTTCACTTGAGAGTTACAGCATCAAATTAGTGACCATTTAATTTGTACTGACTGGCAGGTGGGAGGCAGGGGACCTTTTAGTACACAGCTTTGGACACACTTTGGGTTGCTATATAAGTAATCAACTTATGTAATGGCAAAGGTTTTGTATCAGTAAATGTGAAATTTGTCCCCTGGTAAAAAATAATTTTGAAAAAATTACACCCTGAATATGATTGTGATTTCAGGTCCTGCCTCTCTGGTTTGTGCTGAGACTCTGCGGCAGAACTGCTACCAAGGTCGAGTCATCATTATAACCAAAGACACTTATCCTCCCTTTGACAAGCCCAAACTGAGTAAGGTAAGTTGAAATGAAGAGGTAACATACATTCCTAAGTATTGATATCAATGTTTTAAATACCTAGTATTTAAAGGTAAGTTGTTAGTAAATGGCTTTGTCTCTTTTCAGGCTATGAATCTGGACGTCAGCAGCATCCTTCTCCGCTCTGGTGACTTTTATCAACAATATGGAATAGAGGTGTGGACACAAAAGGAGGTGAGAAGTAATAACTAGTAGTCTGTCTGTGCAGTATTCTCCTTGTCTAGTTGGCAGATCCTCTCTTTGGCCAAGTTGAGAAATGTATTTTATGTTGCAGGTGGTGTCAGTAAACCCGGCTGATAAGACAGTGAAGCTGAGTGATGGCGCTTTGCAGCATTATGACCAACTCCTGGTCTCAACAGGCTGCAAGTGAGGCGTCAAACTGTTTCTCAAAGTCTTTAAAAACCAAAAGAAAATTTGCAATTTGAAATGATTTTATGTTTCCATATGAGAAAAGTATAACAAAATTTCTTACTTTGCTCACAGAGCCCGGCCTCTCAACTGTCCTGGTGGTGACTTGAAGGGAGTCAAGTTACTGCAGAGTTATGAAGACGCCAAAGAGATTCACAGCTCCTGTGTCGGCCAGAAGGCTGTGGTCATTGGGGCATCCTTCATAGGTTAGCAGATTCAGATTTTCTTTACATAGTGAAAATTAGATTCTTTACCTTTGCAATTATACATTTGTTGTGTTGTGTTTCTTTCTTTTTTCTTTTTTTATTAGATTTTCAGGTTGATATGATGATCTATTTTCAGGGAGTCATTATTTAGTCATTATTCACCTATGTGCTTTTTGAAAACTGTGTTATTTTTATACAGATGGGTGACAAATTAAAGGAAAAATCTAAATACCTGACCCCTACAGTGACAGGATCTGGTGGCTCTATTGCGCTGTGGGGGACAATTTGCTGCTGTGATTTGGGTCCACTTGTCCCCTTAGTTAGAAGCGTTACTGTAAATCAATACAGTTGTTCGGAATAATCCCCTTTATCCTATGCGGAAAGATATATATCCTGATGGGAGGGTTCTCTTCTGGTAGGACAGTGCCGTCATCCATAGGACGCAAGGGGTCACTGTTGAGTATAAATATGATGTGAATCACATACTTTGGTGTTCACAGTCAGCAGATCCCAACTCAAATGAACATCTGTCACAGATTTTGGGGAATAGCTTTTGGAGTTCAGAGTCTTGTAGAATCAGTGTTTTTTCCTTAATTAGTCTGTATTTTCCAGTGCAAGATAAAACTACTTTACGACAATTGTCATCACACCTATTGCATACAAACTCAACAGAGTATTGAAATGTTTTTTCATGACAATTAAACATGATAGGTATGGAGGTGGCATCCTACTTGTCAGACAAAGCTGCCAGTGTGTCCATAGTTGGTTCTACCAGATATCCATATGAGCGGTCCCTGGGCCCAGAGGTCGGAAAAATGACTATGCAAGTAAGTACATATGCTGGGACTGCTCCATTGCTGTCAGAATACAGTGGAATTTTTAGGTTTTATTAAATGAAAACATTTTATAAACGTTTCTGTCCCTTAAGATGTTGGAGGAACACAATGTGAAGTTCTACATGAATGATGCAATCACTGAGATCAGAGGGGAGCACAGCAAGGTAACTCCACCTGTGGACCAGCCTATACATGGACCTGAGACTAAAGCAGCTAAATGGAGTTCAGCCAACGTTAACTCTGTCATTTACAGCTTGTCTTATTTCTACTCTGACAGATCAAAATGTAATCAATGAAAAAGTGCCAGCACTGAAACTTTTGCTTCAAACCAAGTGTATATTCTACATTAGATGCTCAAATGTAGCTTTTCTTCCTAGGTAAAGGAGGTGGTGCTGAAGAGTGGTACAGTCCTGGAAGTTGATGTAGTGATTGTTGGAATTGGTAATTTTATTATTCTGCTTCAGTGTGTTAGCATATTGTTTTATGGAGCTATTTTAAAATGCAGACATCTTAATACATGAACTACCGATGATGTTGTTTACATTGGTCTGCCACTACTCTGCCTTATCCGTATCTCATGTTTAGACCTTTCCTGTGAGCTCTGACAAATACACAAAGATCTGTTTTTCAGGTGTAATTCCAACTTCAGACTTCTTGACAGGAAGTGGGGTGAAACTGGATTCCAGGAAAGCTGTGATTGTTGACAAGGTAACGGTCAACAGAGGAGATAACCTACAGCCAGTATTTATTATTAACTTATTGTAACCATAAATATCTACAACATAGTATAATATAAAAGTATGATTAATCAAAGTGGATCCCTTAAAGGACTGTGTCTAAGTTACTTAGACACATAGATGCGTAAATGTCTTTTTTAGGCATAAAATTGAGACCGTGCTTTACAAATGTATAATTTTTCTAACAGTTTATGAGGACGAACATACCAGATGTTTTTAGTGCCGGAGATGTGACCACCTTCCCTTTGACAATTCGTGGAGACCAAAGGGTCAACGTTGGTCACTGGCAAATGTCACAAGCTCAAGGTAAGACTCAAAGAAACAAAAGACGTTGTTTTGTTAGTCTTCTGGTGAGTTCTGTTTACATATTTTCACATTGTACATTTTTTTCATATATCCATTATCTATACCCGTTTATTCCTATTTAGGGTTACGGGGACATTTTTTTCATCCAAGATAAAATTCAAAAATTATGTGTTATAAGTGAAAATTACTTTATACTTGGGATTAACCTTATCATGTTTGGGTTTATTTTTTTGTTTGTTTTTGTTTCAACTTCAGGAAGAGTAGCGGCCCTGAACATGCTAAAAAAACCTACCAAAATTGAGTCTGTTCCTTTCTTCTGGACTGTGTTGCTTGGGAAGAGTATCAGATACACAGGTAGTTTTGTTTTTTTTTTTTTTATTGTTTTTTTTGTAAATGCCACATCATTAAATTTAAGCCCACATTATGTTGAATCTCAAGTTTCCCTTTCATTCCTCCATTCTAGGCTATGGTGAAGGATACACAGAAATCATATTCAAAGGCAAAGTGGAAGAAAGGAAATTCCTGGCATTTTACATAAAGTGAGCAACTGTGAATGCAACTCTTGATGAATGCGAATGTACCACTTACTATTTGTGTTTTTTCATTCTTCCTCAACAGGGATGAGGTGGTGGTAGCTGCAGCCAGCCTGATGTTCGACCCTGCTGTGGCTCGTATTGCAGAGCTGATGGCTACTGGCCAGGTTTTGACAAAGGCACAGGCTCAGTAAGTGACAACTTCCATTCTTTCAAACTAGACTGTTTTTATATACTGTGTGCACATGAAATACTTGAAATAATAATGGATTTCTAAGGTGTGATATACAGTGGTTTGGGTTATAGCATTAGGCAATATGTCACACTTAAGGTTTAATACTGCTTTGATATGAATGGTGTCCACTGAACCCAAGTCCAATATTTATTGTTGTTTGGAAATTCTGAGTTGAACTGTTAACTTTACACACTTCATCCAGTGTTAGTCTGAAAAATAATAGTAGTAGTTGCTTAAACCATTATACTGTAACGCTGTTAGGCAATGCAGAGAGTTGTGGGATGTTGAAGATGCACCTGTACCAAAAGCACAGTGCTTAGAAACAACATGTAAACGCTACACAAGGATATACTGTAAATTCTTGAATGACTTTTTCTGTGTAAACATCATATCCCAAATCACCCATAACCTAGATACTGTTCGGTGTTTATTTATTTTCTTACCTTTTTCTGTTCAGAGCTGATGACTTGAGCTGGCTGCAGATGTAATCTGGAGTAACATCTCTCAGTGACGACAGAGGTCGCCTTTTTCTTCCTCATTCCTCAGTCAAATAGTGACAACTTAGATTGTTCTGTTTACTGCCTCTGGCCTTCTGAAAGCCAGTCAGACCTCATCTCTTACTCTTACTCAGGGCACTATTACCATTGCAAGGCTTTATTTAGTCTGAACTTTGTGAATCCAGTGAATAATCAGGTTAATATAAAAAGAGACTGAGGTGACTTGCTACAGCTATAATAAATGATCAGTTTATTAGTATTAGCGATTTTCGTAGTATTTTATCCCTGTACTGAAAATGCACACTCCACTGAATAATTGCAGTACATCTATCAAAGTAGGAGGTTAATTTAAATGCTTCAGTCAAAAGACATTGGTAACAGGTTACTTTTAATTTTGGGGAGTTCCTTTTAATGTATACTCCATGCATTAATCACAGAGTTGTAGCTTGTTTGCATTCTTTATTATATACTGTAAAACTTATTTCTCTGTAGATAACCATTGCTACTTCCATGTTTTAGGTTTTGACAGAGTGATAGTTGCTTTTCTGTTTACATAATTATGTAACAAATAACAATGCAATTACCTGTCTAATAAAACATGCCTCATCAAATTTATTTTTAAAGATCCCTTTAATCACTACAGGTAGGTTATGTCTCTGCATAAATGATCTCTTTTCTAACAAGCCTTTAGAAAAATGTGAGTTACAATTTTAGTTTTGCAGTCGTCCTCAGTCTTTCTTCTGGATTAATCTGCCTCTTTATTTGCTTGTTTTGGAGCATTTTTTCACAGGATCCCAATTTGTCAGCCAACAGAAATGGGTTGAGGTGGTTGTACTAAGAGAACAAACAGAAAATCCACAGTCAAATGTTATTACCAAAGCTTGCACTGTACAGTGTCTATTAGGGGTTATTTAAATAATTTCAAATGATTATGCTTAGAATAACAAATATTTAATCTGACTGTCTCTATCCACTAGGTAACTATTCAGAATTAAAGCCTGTTAGGCAGAGTAGACCCAGAATATGAGCTACCTGTGGTGTTGATTCTGAGCTGGACACATGTTTATCCAACATCTGGATTTTGAAATCTGGAGAGAAACGCGAACTCTGGAGGATTGATGCCATCTCTCCATTAACCGCCACTGCCACGTCTCTCTGCATAGCACAAGTAAACATTAAGTCAGTCCAGTGAAATGACAGATGATTTTTCAGTGTAAATAATCAGTACATGTGTTTTTTCTTATTGGAACAATGTGCCATGGGATAGTTAATGCTCTTATGTAAAGATTAATCAGCAATTCAGCACTGGCTAGCTTAGTCAGCTTTATTATACCTTAAAACAGTGCGATGAATCGAAGTCCAGTTGATCTGGGAATTCTGCCACTGTACCTTTATAGGTCACTGTTGTGTCAGACATGACTGGATTTTTGGGCAGTTTAAAAAGCCTGTAAGTACCTGAAGCATAGCTGATATCGCCTGCAAAATGAACATACACCTTAATTATAGAATGAACATTGTGAACATAAGTGACATTTAAACTTTTTTTTTTACCTGCTTTTTCTTTGAGTTCACTGTTAAACACCACAATGTGGCTTGCTGAAACAAGGTGTGGAGTGCTGAAACCTATGCTGAGGGCCAGTTCAATCAGGTCCTGCCAAAAGAGAGCACCACCCATTCCTTCACCTAAGACCAAAAAGAAAGGGGTTGCAGCCAAAGGATAGCACGTCATTGTCTTTTACATCGAATTTTAGATGAGTGCAATGTTAGTTTACCCCACAGGACTGTGTCTTTCTTCATGTGATCAGGAACGACTTTGCTGGCATACATGTCACTGAAGTACAGTTCCCCCCCCCCCTGTGTACATTGAGAAAATCGATGAAAATCACAAAAAATATGTCTGTGTCTTCCATTAATATCTGTCATGGTAATGTAGCTGAAGAAAATCTCCAATAGATTAAATTCTTCAGACTAACCTTTAGGACGTTGTAGGCTTGCTGTAGCACTGCTCTTTTATCAGGACACAAACAGATGACACAGTTGGATCTGGACAGATCACAGCAGAAAAACAGTGTTTCACTCTCTCAAAGCAAAGTAAATAGTAGCAGATTATAAAGTCCCCTGACATGTCTTGCACTGTGGAGTCATAACCATGTTTTAAACATACAGAACGATATCCATTGATTCACTTTGTATGCCAGCTTCACTGAGGTTCTCCATGTACCCCTGGACAAAGGTGACATTGGGCTCCTTATAGCCAAACTTCTCCTGATGATAGCCAATGTACTGACGAGACTCTGTGATCTAAAGAAAGACAAGTTAAAGTACAGAAATCAGTGTCAAAGTCATGTACACATGCATGTGTAGTTACCAGCTCCTCTGTCATATCAATCCCTGTCACATGTCCACTCATTCCAACAAGTTTACTGTAGGCATAACAGTCTCTGCCAGAGCCGCTGCCAAGGTCCAGCACTCTACAGCCCTGGAGCTTCGCTGGGAATGGCAGGCCACAGCCGAAGAATCTGGAGGAACAGTCAGTCTGATGACAGTGCATATCCACAAATTCACCGTATGCAGACATCACAGAGATGGTTATATGAAGCATGTAACTAGGAGGACAGCAGGCTAAGAAACTCTTTTCTCTGCTTGATGTAATATTAATCATAATATATAGGTCATTCTCTTATAACGTTGCCAGTTTTGGTGTGTTGAGCAACACTAGTGGATGCGTTCACAGATTTTCACTAATATGTTTAAGCTTTTCAGTGTGTGCACAGAGAAGTTCCATATTATCAATGTCTTCATTGTCAGTGAACCTGTTGAATTATCATAATAATTATTTGCCTGACGTTATCTGCTTTGTATAGACAATGGTGGCTCTGAATAATGAAGTAGCTTGGAGGCATGTACCTTTTGGTTACCTCAGGATGAACCAGGCTCAGAGCATCTGTGACGCTTTTAGGCACCGGGCAGCAGGACAAGCTGCAGGAAGCTGCACTTGTCTGCAGATCGCCAGAGGCCTGCAGTCGACTGCCATAGTACGCCTGCACACGACATGTTAGTCACAATGAAAACACGACTGAACTTTGTTCAATGTCAGAAGTGCGATGGAAAAACAGCCATGAACCGTCTCAGATGATACCTTCACATTTTCCCGTACGTCGCCAGCAGTCGTCATGTCTGAAAGTTTAAAAAATGTATTTTCAGCTATTTAAAAACAAAAACTGGTCTGAGTGAGAATCAGTTCGACGTGGCCTCCTCTTAAAACCAGCGCACTTCCGGTCCGTTTTTTTTTTTCAGATTAAAAGCGTCATCTACAGCAGGGTAACTAATACATAGTTTACAGAATAGATTCATACTGGGGTTTACATTTTTCCCTACTGGTAACAAATACTCTCACAAACAAAATAAAAAAACTAATAGTGTGTTAAACGTGTTATACGAGGGAATAAAAATGTTATTCCAACTTTATCTTGGTTTTGTCCTATGTACTTTTTACTTGTTTTTTTTCTGTAAAGCACTTTGAATTACTTTGTGTATGAATTGTGCTATGTAAATAAACTTGCCTTACCTAGAAAGATAAGTGTGAATGTGTATCATCATGTATGGACAAGGCCATATAAAATAAATGGGGTTTTAACCTCTGTTAACCTACTGTTGGTTTACAAAGCACTCAGTGGTTTAGAACCAACATGTATCTCTGATCTACTATGGTGTAAACCATCCAGGTCTGCCTATTGTCACCTCAGACTCAAAATAATGTAAACCTAGGGGGAAAAAATTAAAGATAGCCCAAGCATATTGAGATAGGTACATAACCTAAATGGAATATTCAAACTAAGAGGGCAAAGATAAAATATTTTGAGGACACCCTTAGGGAAAAAAATAAAAATAAAAGTCAAACATAAAAAACATTAAAAAATGTTTTTAAATAAAAGACTTTTATTATTATTATTATTATTATTATCATTATCAGTAGTAGTAGTAGCATTTATTGATTAACAAATTTTGATCATTGGATTTATCCGAACCTCCAAACTACAGGGGGCAGTAAAGTGCCGGAAACAGGATCATCCGGGCATCTTAAAATTGCGCTTGTTCAACGTTTGCGTATCTTTCGGCGTAGCGCCTTGCGTGATTAGCGGTAAGCAACATTCACATCCGGCGTAGCTGTTGCTTGTGAATTCTACGGAGCTGCGTCCATCGTGTAGCCGCCGTAGTTCGTGGTGCGTGATACGTTTTCATCGAGCGAATACAAGAGGACAGCTCTGACTGCAGCTTTGAGGGAGAAATGCTGGTGTAGCTGCCTGTGTGTGGAAGAAGGCCGTGTTCAGCGTTAGGACTTTACTCTGGCAGTGAGGGGAGCGAGGTGTGCTGCGTGTTTTTGTTACTCAACGTTCAGTTGGTAGCCGCAATGCTAATCTTAGCACTCGGCTAGCTTACCGTTTCATCCACGCTTGGCCTAATTCATTTCGAAAGCAACAATACTAGTTAATTTTTCTACACGCTAAGTGTGCCTTTTATTGTAATAAATCAATTGACCGTGGCTTACGCTGTAAGATCTGCCAAAGCAGTTAGGTGTTTAACGTTAGCTTTACAATAACGTTATGTGCCATTCAGGAAGCCATGTTGTAACAATAAAGCTAACAGCGTTAGCAAATTTACCCATCGTGATAATTACGGTTAACTGTAGTATGAAATTATATTGTAGTAGTAGTTTTTATTGTCAAAACACAGCAACTCCAGTGTGAGTCAAACAAAGAAAGTAGACTTTAACTTAACTAACTTTATGTAGTTTATAGCCTCATCGTCGACTGGCTAGATACACTAGGGAACTCGTGTGTTGACTTTAATATGTAAACATGTATATGTGATTTTGCTGTTTTCACTTGTAATCCTTGTTGAAAACATAAAGACTCAGTTCTGAAACTGTTTTGTTGGCTCTTTCCATCAGTGAGGCGCCATGGCAGCTACCTTCCCCTACAGAGGGGTCCCTGCAGGGATGCCACCTGGTGTCCCCCCTCCTGCGCCCCTTCCAGACTACATGTCTGAGGAAAAACTGCAAGAGAAAGGTATGTGAGCTTTCAGTCAATGCAGCATATATATGGTGTAAAACTACAGTGTAAAATTAGAAATGGATGCTATTTATTTATTTTTTTTCTGTTCAATGTCTCTGAAACCCACAGCAAGAAAATGGCAGCAATTGCAGGCAAAGCGCTACTCGGAGAAGAGGAAGTTTGGCTTTGTGGATGCTCAGAAAGAAGACATGCCACCAGAACATGTCCGCAAGATCATCAGGGACCATGGAGACATGACCAACAGAAAGTTTCGCCATGACAAGAGAGTCTACCTTGGGTAAAAATGAAATATTGACGAGTTAACTTGTTGATTTTAAAGGTTAAATAGAAGATACTGTATTTTATCTGAGAAATCAGATTCAGATATAGCTACATGTTAACTCATTTGGTTATTGGTTAGTAAACCCATCACTATTGCTGTAGCTCATTTTCTTTTTGTTGAACAGTGCTCTCAAGTACATGCCACATGCAGTGCTGAAGTTGTTGGAGAACATGCCTATGCCATGGGAACAGATACGTGATGTGCCTGTCCTCTACCATATTACTGGAGCTATTTCCTTTGTGAATGAAATCCCTTGGGTCATAGAGCCAGTCTACATTGCCCAGTGGGGGTAAGAGAAAGTGCAGTAGTATTATATTTGTGGTACATTGCACTTGTGCCTTTTGATAAATGCACAAATTTTAGTGCTCATTTATATTTCTAAAATATTTAAAATCCTTGGCATCCCTTATCCTCTTCCCAGTACTATGTGGATCATGATGCGTCGTGAAAAACGTGACCGTCGGCATTTCAAACGTATGCGTTTCCCACCCTTTGATGATGAGGAGCCGCCACTGGACTATGCTGACAACGTCCTTGATGTGGAGCCACTGGAGGCAATTCAGATGGAGCTGGACCCTGAGGAGGACTCCTCAGTTGTGGAGTGGTTCTACGAGCACCAACCCCTCAAAGACACTGCCAAGTATGTCAGCACATCAGCCTTTTAAGACAAGCAGGTTTTATATATTCAACTGAATTTTAGCTGGCAAAATCTTACAAATAATTCGTTTTTGCTCTCCTCAGGTTTGTGAATGGCACCACCTACCGTCGCTGGCAGTTCACACTGCCCATGATGTCCACTCTGTACCGTCTGGCCAATCAACTGCTGACAGATCTGGTGGATTTTAATTACTTTTATCTGTTTGATCTCAAGGCTTTCTTTACTTCCAAGGCCTTAAATATGGCCATCCCTGGGGGACCAAAGTTTGAGCCACTGGTCAGAGACATCAACCTCCAGTAAGGACCTCTTACCTTTGAGTTAAGACTTGATTGTTATGAGGGCCGCTTTGCATGGCCTCCCACATGCTCACAAATATGTTTTACATTTATTTTTGTTGTACCGTAAACAAGAGATTGAATAAGAATACATGCTGGGTGATTTGTGCCTTAGCTGATCCTTGTTTCTGCTGCAGGGATGAAGACTGGAATGAGTTCAACGACATCAACAAAATAATCATTCGACAACCAATCAGAACAGAGTACAAAATTGCCTTCCCCTATCTGTACAACAACTTGCCACATCATGTCCACCTCACTTGGTAAGGCATATATGATTTTTTTTTTTTTTATTAAATGGTAATACTGGTATTGATGCTGCAGATGTAAGCTTTTTGTAATACTCATGAAGTTTTTTTTTTTTTTAATATATATATATATATATATATATATATAATCAGGCTACTAGATTTGATATATCTCTAATTGACTGTAATAATGAGTGAACACTCATAACCCTGTCTTTGCAGGTACCACACACCCAACGTTGTGTTTATCAAGACAGAAGATCCGGATCTGCCAGCATTCTACTTTGACCCATTGATCAACCCAATCTCACACAGACATTCTGTCAAGGTAAGGCCAGATATCTTATGTTGGCAGGTTAAAAAAAAAATGTAAAATTTGGTTCCCTTACCACAAATCCCAGAAGTCCTCTTACAAAGGCGCACTTGCACTGGTCTGCTTGCCTGTGCGTAAGAATTGGAGGAATATCAAAATGAGTGGTGGGTGTTTTATTTTTCACTAGCTGCAGGTGCAGTTGGGCCTTCACCACTCAGATATTACTTCTAATAATTTAGAGTAATTAGTTAATTTGGGTTAAAACCCCAGCAACGCACAATTTTTGAGATTATGTTTATTTTCAACTCAGAGTCAGGAGCCCCTGCCAGATGACGATGAGGAATTTGAGCTTCCTGAGTATGTGGAGCCCTTCCTCAAAGAGACCCCACTCTATACAGACAACACAGCCAATGGTATTGCTTTGCTTTGGGCACCAAGACCTTTCAACCTCCGATCAGGCCGTACAAGACGTGCTATTGATATCCCACTGATCAAGAACTGGTGAGCAAACTACCAACATGTTAGAGAAAGACTGTCTCTTGCAACTTACACACGGAGAACCGATGGATCAGTTTCACTTTTAGTTTTTTGTTTCTTATTGAAGTGATTTATGAGAAATTTCTCATGAACAGCTGTTAAATTTTTCAACAGGTATCGGGAGCACTGCCCTGCTGGACAGCCAGTGAAAGTGCGTGTTTCATACCAGAAACTGCTGAAGTACTATGTGCTCAATGCTCTTAAACACAGACCACCCAAGGCTCAAAAGAAGAGGTGAGAATTGTTCAAGACAATTATATTTTTCTTATAAGGTGTTTCAAATTAAAGCTGTTGTTTTTTTTTTTTGTTTGGTTTTTTTTTTTTTTTTTGCTTGTCATCTAGTTGCTTTATTTCGAGTTTTTTCCATTTTCTTTTAGGTATTTGTTCCGTTCCTTCAAGGCCACAAAGTTCTTTCAGTCCACCAAGTTGGACTGGGTGGAGGTGGGTTTACAGGTGTGCAGACAGGGCTATAATATGCTCAATCTGCTGATCCACCGCAAGAACCTCAACTACCTGCATCTTGACTACAACTTCAATCTGAAACCTGTCAAGACACTGACCACAAAGGTACAAGCTCCAAAGCAGATCATGTCTTCATTTCACTGGGTGGCACAGTATGAAGTGACTTAATAGCAAGAAGTTGTGGCTTCCTCCGAATCTGATTTTACTTTGTTGGAGATTTTTTTTTTTTTCCCCCATTTTCTTTGTATTGTTACACTATTTGTAAAGTATCTGCTGTTAGCTGTGCTTGTTTCTGTCCTACAGGAGCGAAAGAAGTCCCGATTTGGCAATGCCTTCCATTTGTGCAGAGAGGTGCTGCGTCTCAGCAAGCTGGTGGTGGACAGCCATGTGCAGTACCGACTGGGAAATGTTGATGCCTTCCAGGTTCTGCAACATATTTTCCACCAAACAAAATAAAAATTCTTCCTTTCCTGTTCCTAAGAAGCTGTGATAATTAATTTCTCATTGCATTGATTGCTAGTGTTAACACTGTCTGCCATAGCTTTTTTTTGTTTAATTTACATGACACTTTCTTTTGACTCTGTATTGTAGTTGGCAGATGGGCTGCAGTACATTTTTGCTCATGTGGGTCAGCTGACAGGCATGTATCGTTACAAGTACAAGCTGATGAGACAAATCCGGATGTGCAAAGACCTGAAGCATCTGATCTACTACCGGTTCAACACTGTAAGTGAACAAATTGTGTATTTTATCTGTGTGGGTGTTTTTTTTTTTGTTTGTTTGTTTGTTTTTTCCCCACACACCATTTGTATATGATTTTGGTCTTCTGATCTGATATTTGTTTGATCAGGGTCCTGTGGGCAAGGGTCCAGGTTGTGGCTTCTGGGCTCCTGGCTGGAGAGTGTGGCTGTTCTTCATGAGGGGCATCACTCCACTGTTGGAGAGGTGGCTGGGGAATCTGTTGGCTAGGCAGTTTGAAGGTATGTATATACACCTTTCCATAACAAGTATTTGAAGAACTAATAGCGTGATTCAGGGGTTATGCGGGCAGGAACTGTGCAAGTTTTAGCAGAACTTTATTTTGATTTGCCCAACAGGACGTCATTCCAAAGGTGTAGCCAAGACAGTGACCAAACAGCGTGTGGAGTCTCACTTTGACCTGGAGCTGCGTGCTGCGGTGATGCATGACATCTTGGACATGATGCCTGAAGGTATCAAACAGAACAAGGCCAGGACCATCCTGCAGCACCTCAGTGAGTCCTGGAGGTGCTGGAAAGCCAACATACCTTGGAAGGTCAGTTTATCAGGGACTATTTAACTCTGAGTCATATGTATATACAAGGCTTACCACTCCATTTGAATTTAGGATTTGTGACTTGCCAGTGTCTCAAGTAAAATGCATTTGTCAAAAGTGTTTGACATTCCTTTTCACATCCATCCATTATGTACCACTTACTCTTCAGGAGGTGGTATCAACCAGTGTCCACTAATCTCAGCCAACATTGGGCAGCTCACCACCATAGTGGAGACATTTCCATTATATTATAGCAAGTTAACACTGAGTATATAAAAGGTCAAGATGCCAGTGGTTCAAAACATTTGTGCCACTTTAAGTTTAGCCATTTTTTTCTCTCCATCATTTCAGGTACCTGGCCTGCCCACTCCCATTGAGAACATGATCCTGCGCTACGTGAAGGCCAAGGCTGACTGGTGGACCAACACAGCCCACTACAACCGTGAGCGTATCCGTCGCGGTGCCACCGTGGACAAAACTGTGTGCAAAAAGAACCTGGGTAGATTGACACGTCTGTACCTGAAAGCTGAACAGGAGAGACAACACAACTACCTTAAGGTAATGGTCGCAGAAGAAAGCTCAAAACTAAATATTACAACCAAGTATGTGTTGTTGAATGGCAGTCTGTGTTTAGCAGATGAGGAAAGATTACCATTATTACAATGTTCTCGCAACAAATGACCTCTTTCAAAGGCGCACTTGCATTGGTCTGCTTGCCTGTGCCTAAGAAATGGAGGAATATCAAAATGAATGGAGGCTTTATTTATCACTGGCTGCAGTTGCAGGTGGTCCCCCTGCCGTTCAGATATTACTTTTAATTTATACAATGACTTTGTATTAACATTCACATTTTTCTTTTCTGTCTTATCCTGTCCTTGTTCCCCCACAGTATTAGCTAATACTACAGTACTTGAACACAGAGTTGTAAAAATTAGTGCCACACCATCACTTTGTCAAAACTCCTAAAGCATTGTTTTAAGTGTACGTTTACTGCCTACAGGATGGCCCCTACATCACAGCTGAAGAGGCAGTAGCCATTTACACCACAACTGTGCACTGGCTGGAGAGTCGGCGATTCTCACCCATCCCCTTCCCTCCATTGTCATACAAACATGACACCAAGCTGCTCATCCTGGCCTTGGAGAGACTCAAGGAGGCATACAGGTAAACATGCTGAGAGCATGACTGATGTTATTAGTGAATGCTAATGCCAGAGAACTCTTTTCTACATTGTTCAGTTCATCTCTGTCTCCCCTAGTGTGAAGTCTCGTCTGAACCAGAGTCAGAGGGAAGAGCTGGGGCTGATTGAGCAGGCTTATGACAATCCTCATGAGGCCCTCTCCAGGATCAAACGTCACCTGCTCACACAGAGAGCTTTCAAAGAGGTCAGGACCAGGATTTGTAGATATTTTTTTTAGTTATGCAGTTTACTTCTAGCTTTCAATCATCAAATGTTGAAGCTCAAAGCATTGGTTGAAAACACATATATGAAATGTATTTTTCACAGTTCACCAAATAATTTGTAAACAATATGGATGTAAATATAAGCTATAGAGAAAGATTAGAATCCCTATTCGTTA
The DNA here is from genome assembly GCF_900324485.2 of Mastacembelus armatus. Taxonomy (NCBI): domain Eukaryota; kingdom Metazoa; phylum Chordata; class Actinopteri; order Synbranchiformes; family Mastacembelidae; genus Mastacembelus; species Mastacembelus armatus. Next base: position 8,258,005 of record NC_046645.1, on the reverse strand, counting down.
AAGTATTGATTTCAGCGGAATCATTGTAAACCATTGCAGGTTACATTTTGAATTAGGTTTGACTTTCCTTAATGCTGCTGCTTCTTTCCCATCATATTCAATTCCGCTCTCAGTTTCAGAATATCTGCTTCTTTTGCAGGTGGGTATCGAGTTCATGGACTTGTATAGCCATCTGGTCCCTGTGTACGATGTGGAGCCACTGGAGAAGATCACTGACGCCTACCTGGACCAGTACCTGTGGTATGAGGCAGATAAGAGACGCCTGTTCCCACCTTGGATCAAACCTGCTGACACTGAGCCACCGCCACTCCTGGTCTACAAGTGGTGCCAAGGTCAGGCTCCTCTCAGGCTTATATTGAAGGCCCATTAATAAAGTGTTACTAAATTCGCACTTGATCATATTCTGTCATAACCTCAATATCTGTTTAAGTGGAGTTTTCTTATTCAGCTCTATCCCTTCTCATTGTTAGCACATCCTCAAGTCAAACATTATCTAACAGCTGGTTTGCTGGTTCTCCTCAGGCATCAACAACTTGCAGGACGTGTGGGAGACTGCAGAGGGAGAGTGCAACGTGATGCTGGAGTCCCGCTATGAGAAGATGTATGAGAAGATTGATCTGACGTTGCTCAACAGGCTGCTGCGTCTTATTGTTGACCACAACATTGCTGATTATATGACAGCCAAGAACAATGTGGTCATCAACTACAAAGTAAACATTTATTTCTTTAAGATCTGTTGCATTCCCAATACACTCACTATAGATAAATAACCAGAACTCTGTTATTCTCTTCAAATGTGAGTTACAGTTCAGTAACACACTTTACATTTTACATGTATTTGTTTTCCTTTCTCTCGTCCACCTAGGACATGAACCACACCAACTCCTACGGCATCATCAGGGGTCTCCAGTTTGCCTCATTCATTGTACAGTACTATGGCCTTGTGATGGACCTGCTGGTGCTGGGCCTGCATCGGGCCAGTGAGATGGCTGGCCCACCTCAGATGCCAAACGACTTCCTCAGTTTTCAAGACACAGCTACAGAGACCGCCCATCCAATCAGGCTGTACTGTCGCTACATTGACCGCATCCACATCTTCTTCAGGTGAGATTGAATCACTGATATGTAGGCCCTATCTAATTTGTTGTTTCTCTACAAACACAGTGTGAGAGTAGTAAAAATGGAAACCGTGCAAAATCAGCAAAATTGTAAGTGATGAGTTTTTAATGGGTCCTTCAGGTTTTCTGCTGACGAGGCCAGGGATCTGATTCAGAGATATCTCACAGAGCACCCAGACCCCAACAATGAGAACATTGTGGGTTACAACAACAAGAAGTGCTGGCCCCGTGATGCCCGCATGAGGCTAATGAAGCATGATGTCAACCTGTGAGTTCCACCTTAAGACTCCTCATAGTTTATTATAAAATTCAATCTTCTTGTTATACATGATGGTTACTAGACTCATTTTGGAAACAGAAGTAACTTTTATAATCACTCTTTCCAGTGGACGTGCTGTTTTTTGGGACATCAAAAACCGCCTCCCCAGATCTGTGACCACAGTCCAGTGGGAGAACAGCTTTGTGTCGGTCTACAGCAAAGACAACCCCAACCTGCTCTTCAACATGTGTGGCTTTGAATGCCGCATCCTTCCCAAGTGCCGCACCAGCTATGAGGAGTTTACTCATAAGGATGGCGTGTGGAACCTGCAGAATGAGGTGAGTAATTAATGACCAAATTTAAAAAACAGTTACACTCCCTGTTGTTCAGACAGATCAAGTTGGATAAATATTGTAGTGCAGTACTGATACCTACATCTTATTAAAGCATTACTGTACTGTTTTCTTTGATTGTTTTTTTTTTCTCTCCAATGTTCATGATAACTTTCCAGACATCAAGATCTCACCCTGTGTTTGCATTTATAGGTAACCAAAGAGAGAACCGCACAGTGTTTCCTGCGTGTCGATGATGAATCGATGCAACGCTTCCACAACAGAGTGCGTCAGATCCTGATGGCATCAGGATCCACCACATTCACTAAGGTCTGCAGACTGGTTTATCCCAAAAATTAGAATGCATAAAAAACTAATAGTAGTGGTGTAATAGTACTTCCGTGTCAGACTATTTCAGCATGCTCTGTCCATACCTGCAGATTGTGAACAAATGGAACACAGCTCTGATTGGTTTGATGACGTACTTCCGTGAGGCTGTGGTCAATACCCAGGAGCTCCTTGACCTGCTGGTGAAGTGTGAAAACAAGATCCAGACACGTATCAAGATTGGTCTCAACTCTAAAATGCCTAGCCGCTTTCCCCCAGTAGTCTTCTACACACCTAAAGAGTTGGGCGGCCTTGGCATGTTGTCCATGGGTCATGTACTTATCCCACAGTCAGACCTGCGGTAAGTCAGCATCCCAAACTGTGTTCATTTTACCTTTTGTCATTAAATTGTCTCAAAGATTCATGTAGTGTTGGTGCTACAGCAAAGTGGACATATTTCATCTTTCTCTCCTAACAGGTGGTCCAAGCAGACAGATGTTGGCATCACCCACTTCAGGTCTGGAATGAGTCATGAGGAGGACCAGCTGATTCCTAACCTGTACCGTTACATTCAGCCATGGGAGAGTGAGTTCATCGACTCCCAGAGAGTGTGGGCTGAGTACGCTCTCAAGAGGCAGGAGGCCATCGCTCAGAACAGGTCAGGCCTTTAACAGATTAGTGTAACATGTTGGAGACATCTGCAAAAGAGTTCTAGTGATTTTTTATTTTTTTTTGGTGGGGGGGGGTATGTTGAACATTTATTTTAGAAAATAAGAACTGAAAGTTGACATGGCAAGTGTTTTCTAGGCGTCTCACCTTGGAGGATTTGGAGGACTCGTGGGACAGAGGAATCCCCCGTATCAACACACTTTTCCAGAAGGACAGACACACACTGGCCTATGATAAAGGCTGGCGAGTCAGGACAGATTTCAAACAGTACCAGGTATGATGGTATAATTTAGATACATTTCAACACAACCCAAAAAGCTGAAAAGTCTACAATTTTGCTTGATAAACTTAAAGTGGAAAACAGTGTAAAATTTGGTCTGAATTTGTGGCCAAACGAAAGACCATGATATCAGGAAAGAAAAATTAACTCTTACTTTTTCAGCCCGAGATGTACTAGGCATCAACAGGACCCACCAAAGTGCTTAAAATTTGGATATTAGTGTTATCATATTCTATGTTGATAGCTTGTATGTAATATCTAGTAAAAATCATGAACATGCAAGCTTTTTTTTTTTTTGACGTCTGTCTTGATTGACTGCAGGTGCTGAAGCAGAATCCGTTCTGGTGGACCCACCAGAGGCACGACGGCAAACTGTGGAACCTGAACAACTACCGCACAGACATGATCCAGGCTCTGGGCGGAGTGGAGGGAATCCTGGAACACACACTCTTCAAAGGAACTTACTTTCCCACCTGGGAGGGTCTCTTCTGGTAAAAGAACTGAAAAACTAGTACACTAGTAGTGTACTTTGAGAATTAAGTAAAATGTTGGCCATTAAGAACTAACAGTTGGAAGAGAAGAAGCACTTTTTATGTGCACATTACTCTTTTGTTTGGCAATTGATCAAAATATCTAAATGGTGAACAAATCACTTTTATTCTTCGAGAGAGAAGTAAAAATCAGCCCATTATCTTTGTGTACTTGTTTATACACAATTCCTTGTGTTTAAAAAAGAAAAAGCTTTACTTGTCTTTCTTGACTTCAGGGAGAAGGCCAGTGGCTTTGAGGAGTCTATGAAATGGAAGAAGCTGACAAATGCCCAGAGGTCTGGTCTAAACCAAATTCCCAATCGTCGCTTCACGCTTTGGTGGTCACCCACCATCAACAGAGCCAACGTTAGTAGCCATTTCATTTCTGTTGTGTGTAGAAATATAAAGAATGTCTTCATGGTTTAATCATGGTTTAAATCCTCTGTTGTGACATTTGCTTTTTTTTTTTTTTTTTTATAGGTGTACGTGGGTTTCCAGGTGCAGCTTGACCTGACAGGAATCTTTATGCATGGCAAAATCCCAACGCTGAAGATCTCCCTCATTCAGATTTTCAGGGCTCACTTGTGGCAGAAGATTCATGAGAGCATTGTCATGGATCTCTGTCAGGTAGATTTGATGTTTTTATACCAGATTTTGAAGTTCACTCACCATTACAGCATTACTTACTTGCTTATTGCAAGTAGAAATTTGTTATCAGAATGTTTTTTTTTTTTACCTGCTCGGTTACTGACTTGGTCTTGTCACAGTGTGAATAAGGTTTCTGCTTTTGTTTTCAGGTGTTTGATCAGGAGCTGGATGCTCTGGAGATTGAGACAGTGCAGAAGGAGACCATCCACCCTAGGAAGTCATACAAGATGAACTCATCCTGTGCAGACATCCTCCTCTTTGCATCATACAAGTGGAACGTCTCCCGACCATCTCTGCTTGCAGACTCAAAGTACGACTGACATTTATAACTCAGTTACTTTACTTAATGTTGTCTGACAGTATTATGAAATCCTCATATGAACCATATATAATGCAAGTATTCTGTTTAGTATCATGTGAAGTAATGTCCACATTGTCCTACAGGGACGTGATGGACAGCACCACCACACAGAAGTACTGGATCGACATTCAGCTACGTTGGGGTGACTATGACTCACATGACATCGAGCGCTATGCCAGGGCCAAGTTCCTGGACTACACCACTGACAACATGAGTATCTACCCCTCCCCCACCGGGGTGCTCATTGCCATTGACCTGGCCTACAACCTTCACAGGTTAGGATTGTTACAAATACAGATTCTAATTTTAGCTGTTTGACTTGATGCAAAAACATGGTGTCACATAAAATGTTTTGTTATTGTGGTTGCGTGATTCAATGTGCGTAACGTATTATTTTGGCTTATCTTCTACTTCAGTAGTAGTGTTTGTAGCCAAAGAAAGAGTAATAGTGCTTTCCCTCTGTTTAAAGAGAGTTCCAGTGTGTTACAGGTTTCTAAAAATAACTAGAAATTTTTCAAGCAAATGCTTGACAGTATTGCCTAGGCCTGGCATCCATTTGTCAACAAGTATGTTCTGCTGCAGTCTGTTAAGACTTCACTAGTTTCCTAAGTTATTGTTCATGAACACAATTATCAGCAATACGCTGACTACCCTGTTTCTTTTGATATCAGAGAAAATAGTCAGCAAAAAAGTCTTTGGCAATGTTTTCCTGAATTGTGGGTTTTGTTTGTTCTCCTTGCATAGTGCCTACGGTAACTGGTTCCCTGGAAGCAAGCCTCTGATCCAGCAGGCCATGGCCAAGATCATGAAGGCCAACCCTGCCCTGTATGTGCTCAGGGAGCGCATCCGCAAAGGTCTGCAGCTGTACTCCTCAGAGCCCACAGAGCCCTACCTGTCCTCACAGAACTATGGTGAACTCTTCTCTAACCAGATCATCTGGTTTGTAGACGACACCAACGTCTACAGAGTCACCATCCACAAGGTGAGGGCGACCTCTGAGTGAATTGTCTGAATATTTTTGCTTTTGCATAGAAAAAATTCTTTGCTAAATATCCTTTGAATTTCGTTACATGTAGTTTCTATCTGTCTCAACAGACCTTTGAGGGTAACTTGACCACAAAGCCCATCAATGGGGCTATTTTCATCTTCAACCCCAGGACTGGCCAGCTCTTCCTCAAGATCATCCACACATCTGTGTGGGCTGGACAGAAACGTCTGGGACAGGTACAACCATGCTCTACATAGATGTTTGGCCCAAACACTGAAGTTGTTAATGTTTTTCCAAGTGTCCAACTTCATCCTTTTCTGTCTTTAGCTGGCTAAATGGAAGACGGCCGAAGAAGTTGCTGCCCTGATTCGTTCCCTGCCTGTGGAAGAGCAGCCAAAACAGATCATTGTAACACGGAAGGGCATGCTGGATCCTCTGGAGGTGACACTCTCTAAACCTTATTCTCAGTTTTATTTCTTAATTTTGAATGTAATTTCATAAAGTTAAATAAATACTGATAATGTTTTTCAGTCCTAATACTGTTGTCTCCTTACAGGTCCACTTGCTCGACTTCCCTAACATTGTGATCAAGGGTTCTGAGTTGCAGTTGCCCTTCCAGGCCTGTCTGAAGGTTGAGAAGTTTGGAGACCTGATCCTGAAGGCCACAGAGCCTCAGATGGTTCTGTTCAACCTGTATGATGACTGGCTCAAGACCATCTCGTCTTACACAGTGAGTTTCACTTTTTACCACAAGCGCCTCAGGCAGGAATAAATGTACACCGTTGTATTATGACCCTGTAGTTCATCTGTAGTATGTTTGAGGGAATTCTCATTATACCAAGCATCTATGTTCATTAACCAACACAAATTCTGATTACAAAACATGTACCTGAGGTTGTCAAGTTTGCCTCAGCTGGTCCAAGCTGAGTTCCCAAAAAAATTCTTTCTGGTATGTTAAAGTTTGACATCAATTTGTTCCTGTGTGTAAATAGTTTGTTTGGTTTCCTCCCTCTCTAGGCCTTCTCCCGACTCATTCTGATCCTCAGAGCGCTCCATGTCAACAATGACCGGGCTAAGGTGATCCTGAAGCCTGACAAGACAACCATCACTGAGCCCCACCACATCTGGCCCACCCTCACCGATGAGGAGTGGATCAAAGTGGAAGTGCAACTCAAGGATCTCATTCTGGCTGATTATGGCAAAAAGAATAAGTAAGGATTGTGCTTGGGCTTATTTGCTTGGCAAAAATAAAGACATATTTCTGCTTATATGTGGGACCTGCTGTTTTTAAGATGCCAACAAAGCAGAATTAAACCAGACTTGTCTCCCCCTTCTCTCTCCAGTGTGAACGTAGCCTCGCTGACGCAGTCTGAGATCCGTGACATCATCTTGGGTATGGAGATCTCGGCTCCATCACAGCAGCGCCAGCAAATTGCAGAGATCGAGAAGCAGACCAAGGAACAGTCGCAGCTCACCGCCACACAGACTCGCACTGTCAACAAGCACGGTGATGAGATTATCACCTCCACCACCTCCAACTATGAGACCCAGACCTTTTCCTCCAAGACGGAGTGGAGAGTCAGGTATGCAGACAGTTTGTCTGAATTTCAGACATTTTGTTAAGGTCGTTAAGGAAAAATAGTCTTTAGCGTATGGTAGCAAACACAAAACTAGAATCATAGTGTTTGACTTTAATGTTCCTTGTCCTAACAGGGCTATATCTGCTGCTAACCTCCATCTCCGAACCAACCACATCTACGTGTCATCTGATGACATCAAGGAGACAGGCTACACCTACATTCTGCCCAAGAACGTCCTCAAGAAGTTCATATGCATCTCAGATCTGCGAGCACAAGTATGCAGTGAATTCATAGTACTGTAGTTTGTAGACAGTTGCTCTAACATTTAAATCAGAATATGATATCTGCACATATTGACCGTGCACTATGATGTCCCAGATTGCAGGCTACTTGTACGGCACCAGTCCACCGGACAACCCCCAGGTGAAGGAGATCCGTTGTATTGTCATGGTCCCACAGTGGGGGACGCACCAGACTGTCCACCTGCCCAACCAGCTGCCTGGTCATGAATACCTTAAAGTAAGACACATATAGTCAGCTCAGTCTTAGCACTTTATGACATACTGGCTGTTTTGCAGCTTCTTTAAAATGTGCTGTGTTGTCCTGGCAATTGTTAACATTTTTCATTTCCTTAAACAGGAAATGGAGCCCCTTGGATGGATCCACACCCAGCCTAATGAGTCACCCCAGCTGTCGCCGCAGGACGTCACTACCCATGCCAAAATCATGGCTGATAACCCTTCTTGGGATGGGGAAAAGACCATAATCATCACTTGCAGGTAGAGATACGTGCTGTCTGCCAACTGCCAACTTAGTTTTAGATCTGCATTTTTTGGAACTAATATCCGTAGGCCAAATATTTGATACCAGTTCAGTTATTAATTTAATACTAAACTATTATCACAAAGCAGGAGATATTTGAACCTGCAATAAGTAGATATTGAGGTTTGTTAATCACATTGCAAAGCCACTGATTTGAAGAAATCCATGTTTTAGCAGTTAATGTATGAGATTTTGTTTTTGCAGGGATTTTTTAAAGTTGATTTTTGAAAGTTATGCAGCTTGATATTAACTTAAATTAATTGACTGAAGGCTATTACGTTACTAATGTGGTTGTCTTTAATGTAGTTGTAGTAGCTGATACTGTAAGGACCTTTTGCTATATAAAATAACATGAGCTTGGTTTTCGTCTGATGTATTTTCATATTGCGTTACTATTTTTGCTCTATGGTATTGGTAGATGAATGGTAAAAGGATTTTGCCTGTGATTTGCAGTTTCACCCCAGGCTCGTGCACACTCACCGCCTACAAACTGACACCCAGTGGGTATGAGTGGGGTCGGCAGAACACAGACAAGGGCAACAACCCTAAAGGCTACTTGCCATCCCACTATGAAAGAGTGCAGATGCTGCTCTCTGACCGCTTCCTTGGCTTCTTCATGGTGCCAGGACAAGTTTCCTGGAACTACAACTTCATGGGTCAGTAGCTGTATTTTTTTATACTTTTAATAGATGACCTAAATGATTCAGCTTTGAAAAGAGCTCTAAACTGGCCACATCTGTCATAACCCCCATACTGTTGCATAATGTTAAACAATTGCTTACATTACTGAAACCACTGACACCAAGTTGTAGACTATATACAGGAATGACAGAATGGATAAGTTCAGATGATCATTTTGTTAATTTGTCTGGTTACAGGTGTGCGCCATGATCCCAACATGAAGTACGACCTGCAGCTGGCCAACCCCAAAGAGTTCTACCACGAAGTCCACCGGCCCTCGCACTTCCTAAACTTTGCCTCACTGCAGGAGGGTGAGATCTACAATGCTGACCGTGAGGACATGTTTGCTTGAGAGATGTCCTGCACTCAATACTTTTTGTAGATATCTTTGCCAGGATCATGTTGAGCCAGTCTAAAACAGCCCTTGTGATATTTCTATTCAACACATTTAACTTTGATGTTTGAGATTTTATTTAAAGGCTTTAGGGCCTTTGAGGAATCTGTTCTTTTTTTTTTTTCTATGAATGTCACCCTGTTGCTCCCTTGTTTCAATAAGGCTTCTTTGAGCAAGTCTTTAAATTTTGTTGCTTCTGGTACATCTAAGCATATGTGTATTCGTGTGTAGTTTTCAGTACACAATAGTTCTGTGTAATATTTGATCATTTACATTGTTTCTGAATGGTAAAGATGTACTTCCTGTTAGCCCTTTGAGAAATGAAAGTTGTATTTTTATCCCCTGTTATGAACTGTACATCCTGTGACATGGTAGCTTGGGTTTAAATAAAGATAACAATTTTTATAAACATTTGCCGTGTGATAATGTATGCTCTGATTCTGATGGTTTTCTCTAGAAAAGTATAAGTGGTGTAAGTATAGAGAGAAGTGGGGCTTTTATGTTAATTTTGACTGTGCAGGGGAATTTTGTTTTTGGCTTGTTTCCTTCTTCAGTGAGGCCAGAGGTCAACACCACCCACAGTGCTGCACTCAGCCTGGTTTGGTAACCAGTAACTTGCTCAAACACACAGCATGCATACCAGGAACTGGTGAATAGGAACTCTGCAAGACTGGTGTAGTGAAGTTACTGTACTTTGTAATGTGCAGGCTTCAGTCTCTGCCATGAACATTTATCAGACAGCTGTAGGGCAGCGTTTGACTGCGGATCTACAGAGGAAATTGAATATTCACGGTCTGCTGCATGCATCACCGAGGCCTGGTAGCTCAGTTTCTGCGTTTAGCTGTGTGCGTGTGCGTGTGCATGCTGTCATTACATTGGTCAGAAAAGTAGGAGGATCCTGCAGACAGCAGAAGCACTGTCCTGGACTGGGCACCCCTGGTGTACAGTGTATTACGGAGTAGGCGATGTCGTTGTATTATATTATTTTTTGTTAGGCTGCATTAATGTCACCGCATAGTGTGCATGCGTGAAGTGAGGTGCTGTTGTCGGGTAGAGAAGCAGGTCAAGTTCAGGCGTGTCGGTGGCGTGGAAGCAGCGATGGACGCACTGTAAACTTTACACCGGTGCTACCTGGAAAGTGTTTTCACATTTATAATGTTAGTTTTACGGGTGTCTGTCATGTCGCGCTGACGAGCCAGTCTCGGTTTCGATAGCTGATAAAGGGCATGTGAAAGGGAGCTGCCCCGGGCTCAGACATGGAGGGACCCGAAGCACAATCAGAAACCAGAATCGCGGAGAGCTGCTTTGACAGGACCTATTCAGCTCTGACTGTGGACGACGTATATGAAATAGCCAAACTAATCGGCGCCGAGGTGGAGAGGCTAATTGACGGCTACGGCAGAGACAGTGTCGTGGGTCTGGTGCCGAAGATAGTGAAAGTGTTGGAGCTGTTGGAGAGCTTCGCTTCGAGGAGCCATGCTCACAAACTGAAGGAAGAGGAGCTGCTCAAGACCTTCGAGTCGATCCAGCTGCAGCAGCAGAAGAAACGTGCAGGGAAAGAAACCGAAGAGGGCAACGACAAACATGAAATACGGGTGAGAGAGACGTGGGAGGATTTCATCCTCCAGGCTTTTGCTAACCAAGAGACCCACGGGCTTTGCCTGTTGTCCACTGTGTTATAGCATTGTTAGCAGCGTGTAATAGGCTTCACTCAGCCCTGAGTTAACTGGTAAGTGGTAACACATGTCTGAGTCGTGACCCGGGTCTGGCCAAGTCAACCTAAGGTGGCTCCATGATACACACTGCTCCACTGGGCCGCAGGCTCACAAATGCAGCTACAACACAAACCAAGAAAACACAGGAGGCTTTTGTGTGGAGTGAACTGAGACAGTTGTAACATCTGCTTTGATAGTTTGAGCTTGATGATGTTAATGATGCAGCTAAACCAAACATGGGTGCTGTCAACCCTCCTGGCTCTCAGTCAACTGAGATAAACAAATAAACAGTCCGATTGACTCATTGATGTTCACCTTTGACAAGTTGAAACCACAGAAATGTATTAAAAACGACTAAAAGAGATTTAGCATCGAAATAGTTGGATTATTTTTCTAGTTTATTTCTTTTTGTTTATTTTTTACTAGCCAGTTAACTTAAAAAATATCTACCATTAACGTTAGCAAGCTATTGGTCATGTTAGCTAACAACCTACGTGAACAATTAGGATATTTAACTTTAAAAAAAAATTCAAAATATTATTAGCTCACCAAAGGTTTCATGTAGACAACCCAGCAGCGATTTTAGCAAAGTTTGGTTAGATAACATTACATAATGTCATAACATTATGTTACATGTTATAACATTACATATCTAGTGCATAGCGTTTAAAGTTAACGTTAGCTACTAGTTTGTAACTACTATAAGTAGCCAGCTAGCTAGTAATTAACTAGCTAGTCACCAAGTAGCTTGGCTATAGCTGAGGTGATACAGTCAGACATTTAGCATCTTATTTAAAGACAGCATGTAAGTATTAAATTCACTTGGTACCTAATTCTTTAATAGTAACTAGCTAAATATGAATGTACAGCAGTTAATGACAGAGGTGTAACTCAGCTAGCTATAAATGTTCTGTGGGGTCAGGTGGGGCCCAGTCTTCATAAATCACTTCTGTTACATTTACAAGTAACTAAATAATAACTAAACTTTTATTTTGTGCTTCTGCATATGATGTTTTTAGTGGTGGGGGCTTATTTACATGTCTGGGCCCTGAGGGCTGTTGTATCATAATCCATCCTTGACTAAACACAGTAATCTTTAATCATTAATGAGCATTTGCACATCATTTATGTTGCTTGTTTAATAAATATGTTGTACTTTCAAAGAAAAGGCTTAACACTAACTTATAGTTTTTGTACTATACTGTTTAATCTACTTTGTTGTCAGTTCTCCATCTAAATCACTTTTGTACTGCTTATTCACCAGCACGTCTAACCCTTTACACGTAAATCCATAGTATCAATGGATTGTCAACAGGCCGTGCTGACAGAGTGAATGCAGAGGTGTGGTTCACAGAAGTCAGAATTGGAGCCATGTTAACAAAGCATCTGTAATAACTTAACAACAGAATGATCCACTTGGACACAGCCAAATTCCTAAATGCTCCAGGGTTTTTTTCTTTTCACCATGTGTAAAAATCTGATTATGTTTTTTTTTTTTTTTTTTTCCTTTAAGTTTAGTGTAGCCTATTTGAGGTTCTGGTGCTACAGTCTAACCCCTGTCTTCTCAAGCAGGAGCTGCAGCAGAAGGAGCAGCAGTGGAGGAGGAGATGTGAGGAGCTGCAGGACCAGGTACAGCAGCTGCAGGTAGAAAGGGAGGAGTTGCAGAGCAGGCTGAAGGGCAGCCATGCACAGGAAGGTATGTGTTAGTTTAGGTTTCAGCTATTGTTCAAGTAAAATACGCATTTTTAAAATCTGTGTTGTCTGCTAAATTGCTTTCCAAATAATTTCCAAAAGAGCTTCTTTCACTGAAAAGACAGCCTTTCAGTCATTTAGTCCTACATGTTGTTTTAAATCCTCACATGACTTTTTAAATTTCTCCCTAAAAATGGAGATGTTACCATGCGAACATTTAAAAAATGCTACAGAAAACACTTGGTGTTTTTAGGGATCCCAATGTCCAGCGTGAGTTATAATAACATTTTTAAAAAGCTAAACTGAATCGCTGTAGATATCACAAAAATTATCTACTTGATATCCCTGAGACTGATCTATCTTTGCCGTAAGCTGTTCTCATTAGCGCCATTTGCTTATGTACTTTTCAATTACTGTCCAGGGTACGTTTGCAAATGTATGAGAAAATATCTATGGTGAAAAATCTTGTCAACCAAGTACAGTACAAATTCACTTCAGTAGGTTGACTGTGGCTGAAAGCAGTTGAACTGGTCGCTGCAGTGTTTATCTTGCAGTTTGATTGTGAGTTTAAGCAGCAGAAGTTCTCAGGTAAAAGACAAGTCAGAAGAGGACTGTGCTGAATCTGCACACATGAGGATACCTTGAGAAAAGTCCAACATATTAAATGAAGAAATAAAGACATTTTCCTTTAATCACAAATTATATTTTCACTTCCTAGAGTGAAGTATAATCAAAAAAATAATGACAAAGTGAAACAAAAACAAAGTCATCTATTTTGAAGGTGGAGTCGCTTTGCTGACTCTTATTTTCTTGTACTGACAGGAAAAACATGCTGTTGCAATACTTTTATGATTTATATGACAAGAGGCCAGGAGCCGAGTGAACATTATCTTTCATTTTATGTGATGAATGCGACTGCTGTCAGGCTCCTGTGCCTCATTTAACTGAGGCAAAGTTCAAAAGTGCTGTCAATTATTTCAGTTTATGTACATTTTTGTTTTAAGAGACTACAGTATATGGTTTTTTATTTTTGTTGCACTGCCACTGTTTAAAAGAACAGCTTATCCAAATATCAACTTGCCAGTATTTTGTATCTAGTTGTGCAATCACTTGGATTTCATTTGCCCAGATTTTGAAACATCCAGGTCAGAGTTTTCTGCCTCTAAATCAATACAAAAAGGTGAATGAAAAGCTATTTGAGGAGTGTACACATAAAAAATATATGTCAAAAACTCAACAGCCATCCATTATCTGTACCCACTTATTCAAACAAAGTGTATAATTATGTGATATGGGTGAATCAAACCTTCTATGTGTCTTTGTAACGTATCAAGATGATAAACCGAATCCTGTCACTGTATAATAACAAGTTTCATATAAGTTATTACACATTTTCTTGATGGAGAAGAGGGGGTTGATTTAGTTGTCAGGTTTTAGAGCTACAGTTTGCTTTGCCTGACCCTTTGCGCATGTTTGTGTTCATATGTGTGTGGATGTCTATGCACAGACCGTGTCCAGCGGCAGGAAAGAGAGGTGATGCTGAAGCTGAAGCAGGTGGTGGACAAGCAGAGAGATGATCTAAGGGCCAAAGTTCAAGAGATAAGCACCATCTCCAAAGAGGTGGAGGCGGTAAGAAGACAAAAACACCTCATAAACTGATTCTGCTGTCTGTTCACACTGAGACACGTTCAAGCACAGAAGCTTTTTACTCACTTTTCTGAGAGATTTCATTGATGAATCCATTGGCAGCTGGTGGGTGCCAGGTCTCTTTATTGAACACCATCGCCATGTGCATGACACATGAAATGCAGATACACACAAACACCATTATAATGCACACTACAGAAGTCACAGTCATAAATATTTCCCCATAGAAACAATGCTGTGTTTTGTCTTACTGCCATGCTCAGATATTCACGTAATCACACAATGATTATTTTTTTCAGTATTAAAAGACAGAGTGCATCATGCAACCACCAATAAACATTATCACACAGGAATGAGTTAACAATTATCCACTGGCTGAGGATTACCCTGCACTTTAGAACAAGTCTGGACAGGATTTTAACCACCATGCAGTTACAGTGTTGGTGTGTGTATGACTGTTCCTTGACACACATCCAAATGTGTGTCAAGGCACATGTACCAAAAATTTAGATAGCAGCCAAAACTGCATGTGTATTTCTTGTGACTTAACTTTTTGTTCACAGTTAGTTGACTTAAGTGAAAGATCAACTCATGAATGCCTGAGGTTGTTTTCACTGTTTTACTCAAACAAATGCCTAGAATTTTATTCCTCTTTAAAATGAATGTTTCTTTTGTCTCAGCACTGTGTGGTTACATTCCTATTCCTCTCCAGTTCTCAAATTACCCATGCATGCATAATTTCACCCCATTCACCTCCTGCCATTATTATTAACTGGCTTTACCTGTATACTTGCTGGAAAATCTAGGAACTGTCTGTTTTTAAGCTTGTTTGCTATGTCTGTTTGGTACTGTTGAGCCTATGGGCCTCCTGTTTATTGTTGTAATATATGCACAGTGGGTCTGTGGGAGGCTCCAAAGGGTTAAAATGTGTAGTCCATATGCGTTTGTGTGTGTTCAGCTCCAGGAGCAGTTGGAGCGCTTCATGAAGATGAATTCAGAGCTGCGGCACAAGCAGAATGTGCTGCAGGCCCAGCTGACGAGCACAGTGGAGAGGAAGGCAGACATGGAGGCTGACCTGAAGGAGAAAAACAAAGAGATAGAAAACCTCCAAACACAGCTGGACAGAACCAACAGCAACAGTCCTGTATGCATGTTATATTTCTTTCATGTCACAACATCATCTTGTATGTCACGTTGGTTTGCTTTTCAAATTCAAAAAACACTACATTGCGTAATATGTTAGAAATAACTTAGTTATAAGTTATAACTTAAGTTTGGATGAATCTGATTACTGTCTGTTCTCTGTTCTCTTATCAGTCCAGTCCTTGTGAGTCAACAAACGAGTCGACAGCAGACCAAAAGGGTCCTGACCAGCCATGCTTCACCAAGAAGGAGGTGCGTGACATCATTTTTGAGAGGAATGAACTGAAAACCAACCTGTTCCTGGTGCAGGAGGAACTCAACTACTATCAGAGGTATGTCCACTGTGTGTGTGTGTGTGTGTGTGTGTGTGTGTGTGCGTGTGTGCGCGCGCGCGCGCATGCAGTCATTTATTGTTTTGCTAGCTTTCTGAGGAAAAAGTTTTAGAAAAATGTGCATAAATCAGTTGCAGTTATCACAGTTTTCATTAAAGAAACAGTTTTTAATATTGTAAATGAAACTGATTGTTTCTGCAGGGAGATCCTGAATGAGGAGCGGTGCCCAGGTTTCCTCTTGGAAGCTGTCCGCTCTGTCATCAAAAAAAAGAGAAAGCTCATTAAGGCCAAGATGCTGGGAACAGATGATAATGAATGCAACAGCAGGTCTCACAGACACACAGTGCTCATTCATCATATCCAGAAATAAGATAGCAGTTTAAAATATGTGCAGACGAAAGCAAACAGTTTAGTTAAATTTTCTTTGTTGCCAGTGATGAGGAAGAGAGGAGGTCTCTGTTTGGGCAGACAGAAGTAGATGGCACACAAGCTGATGTCACCGACCAACCAGCTGTATCACGCATTCAGAACCTGTGAGTACATCTTTGGTATCTTTGTTTCCCAATCTGTTCCCGGTTATATAATATATACGTTTATTTACTCACTTTTTCTTGACCTTCTTACCTTAAGTACAATGTTGATAATGGATTAGGGCACACCGGCACTGTCCTGAGATCTTCATCAATCCTGGACTATATTTAGCTGTAATCCCTCACTACAGGTCTGTCTTGTCTGCCCTGCAGCTTTGGCTTTCTAACGCCTCAAGGCAGTGTCCGGAGCACCGCCCACATGAGCAACTCCGCCTCCAGCTGGGAAATCATCGGAGACTCAGAAGCCAATAATGAGACGGAGCAACCCCTGTCTTCCTGAACCGGGTACTGGCATCTGATTCTCCGAGCCTGTCTTCATTCGCTCTCAAACACACACCCTTCTCTTCTCAGTCACAGCTAAGCTTGAAACAGAAAGTCTGGTTGTATCTTGGGAAAAAAGGTTACAAACCCATTTGAACATGGCCCTAGGGAATATATAACACAAAAGCACGAGTGTGAGGAAGGCAAATGTATGAATGTTTTGAAACAAACCTTTTAACTGTCTCACTTTTGTTTTGCTTTTTAGGCGTTTCCCCTTAAGTTTATTCTAACTCCCCTAATTTTTCCATAGAAGTGATAATTAAGAACAATATGGTACAGTGTTAAGCGGGATACCTAATAACACAAAAATTTTTCTGTATTTCTTCATTGTAAAAATCGTTCTAATAACATGTTTTTACCCACAGATGTTTATATATACAGTACATACCATTTTAAAAGCAACCAAAGACAATA
Source organism: Mastacembelus armatus (assembly GCF_900324485.2). NCBI lineage: Eukaryota > Metazoa > Chordata > Actinopteri > Synbranchiformes > Mastacembelidae > Mastacembelus > Mastacembelus armatus. The sequence goes on along the minus strand of NC_046645.1, from coordinate 8,241,162 downwards.
CAAAGCTCTATTCTGAAATAAAACCATGCACTCTTGTTATATGGAAAACGGAAGTTCACCTTGGTTCCACAAGAGGGCATTGGTTCAGTTTAGTACAGAAAAGTATATTTTTTTATGTTTACCACAAAAATATTCAATGTAACTTTAACTTCAGTGTGGGAATTTTTAGCCATGTGTTCATTTGTGTATTTTTGCACTTATGTAATTAAGGAAAAAATGAATTTTTATAAACATTTACTTATAAACAAAATTATAGTTTCTTAATTTTCAGTCACCATTCTTGCCACAGAGCCATTTGTTTGGCTGGTGTGTATTTAATGGTTGTGCCAAAAGTGTGTTTAAAACAGAGATGTGATCAGGCTGATGTACCAGCCTCCACAGATTAGCTTCTTTTAAAGGAAGTTGTGTGCTTCCCCTGTGGAAATAAGTAAATGTGTATGTTGATTATTGTTCATCACAACTGGCTAACAAGTTATTATATAGTAACCAACATTTACTATCTGACAATAGCACTAGTTTGACAGTCCAGTGGTTTTGTATTTATGTGTGACCTGTGATGTTTTCCTTCAGACGTTTTCCTAAAAAATATTGTGTATGCAAGTTATTTTTGTAAGCATGTTTTTAATGGAAAGGTTTTTTTTTGATGAAAGCACATTTAAGATGGCAATTAATATGCAAGTCACCAAAAATGTCATAAAACAAAAAGTGGATTTTTTTGTAATCAAAATTCAATGAAATCAATTAAACACAGACTTGTATTGAAAACTAAGATAATCTCTGCATTTTTTTCTCATAATTAGACGAGGAAATAGACCCATTAAATTCAGTAAGGCTATCGTGCAGCATGTTGCTGCTGTAGAATGAAAAAAGGTTTTCTTACAGGAGCTCAAAGGAAGATGTGAATTGACTTTGTGACTTACAAGGATGATGAAGACTTTCTTCATCATCTCCAGGAAGACCGTCAACAGATTCTGGGAAAAAGGTGAACACCAAGGGCGTGAGTTTGTGTTTGTATGTGGCCCACTGGTGTGTGCGGCGAGATTTGTGTGTTAGTGTTCAACCATCTTTAAAAAGCTCTGTGTCTGGCTGAATAGAAGGAAGTGGCTTTGACTTCCCCAGGAAATGGGAAGAGGAAACCTGGGGGCTTCGACCTCTCTGGCTGCGCTGGAGCTGCAAGACGACTCAGGCGAGAAAGAGATAGAGAAAGGAAAGGAGGGAAGGGTGGTGGGCGGACAGAAAAAGAGATACAGCCTCTCATTGTGCTCACTTTCTGGCTGGAAGGAGACCAAGCTGAGACTAAGGCACTAAGTCAGTAACAGATTGGACATTAAGGCGTGAGACAAAGACATTTGGCCTGGAGTTTTGGTTTCAGTCTGGTGTGGAGATGAAGCTTCTCCTCAGAGCTGTGAGTGTCCTGCTGTGCTGTTCATTGTCCTCCTCACACACACTAGATCCTGCTGGGAAGAACGTCTGTCTCAACGCCAGGTACTTTTTCCTCACCTGTCGGGTCTTTATTGTTGTATCAAAGGGTGAAAGCAGGAGCCATTCTTACCTTAGTGGTTTTAATATTAAAGCTGCTACTGTGACAAATTTTAGAGACATGACAATGTATTTTACAAGGAGCTCCACCTTCTTGAGGAATATAGAACTGACATCACCTTTGAATACTGGCTCCAATTTTGTCTTTGTAGTTGATTCTTTAATGGTTAGATGATGCAGATAGTTTAATTTGCTACGTTTCTTATTATTTTCTTTATATTCAGGGACCCCTCCACCCTTGTATGTTGCACTGGATGGCGTCAAGAGGGTAAAGAGTGCACCATACGTGAGTTTAACCGTTTCTATTAAGAGAATAATCTGTAGTAATTATCTGTTTATTGTTTGTGTTCCTGGTTTCTCGTTCACTGATACGTAATATATGTGTGTGTGTTTGTGTGTAGCTGTGTGTGAGGGTGAGAAGGCCTGCCTAAAGGATGAGATTTGTGTGTATCCTGGAGTATGTCGCTGTCCACCTGGCTACTATGGAGCTCACTGCAAAACACGTGAGTTACAAAAAAAAAAAAAACCCAACAGTACCATCAAACTATTGACATGTGTTTATCAGTTTAATTTACAGTACATGTCTCAGTTTTATTGTGTAAAAGTGTCTATCAACAGATACGAATAAACAAATATATTGGAAATGATTTTGTTTTATAACAAACTATGTGATCATATTTTCTAATTCTGCTGAATATTAACACTAAACTGCAAAATCTACTGTTGGCTGATTGTTATCCAGGTAACTGGAAGAACTGTTCAAATAAATAAAAATGCTCAATTACACAAATATAAGCTGAAAGGTATTATCAGGTTAATGTACTAGAACAGTCTGAAGTCAAACACATGATGTATTTTTAAAACCTTTCATATGTGTTTATTGAGAAGCTAAACTATATTCATTAAATTTGAATATAGCATTATACTCTTTATACATTGGTTAAACTTTTCTGTTCAGTATGTGTGGTATATGTATTTGCTGTGTTTGGTTCTTCCCAGGCTGTCCTCTTGAGTTCTGGGGTTCTGACTGTCGGAAGGTGTGTCAGTGCTACCCACATGGTCGCTGTGACCCAGTAACCGGCGAGTGCACCTGTAACCCCAACCGCTGGGGTCCGCTGTGCCAGTACTCCTGCAAGTGCTCCCGTCATGGCAAGTGCCACCCCGTACACGGAAACTGCACCTGCGACGAAGGCTGGTGGACGCCCACTTGCTCTAAACCGTGCCACTGTGTCAGCTGGAACTCTGTGGGCCCCGGCTGCGACCAGCTAATGGGCCGGTGTCAGTGTCACAGAGGGCATTGGGGTCCAAAATGTCTCGCCAATTGCAGCTGCTACCTATCACCGTGTAATCAGCGGAATGGTGTGTGTGAGTGCCAGGCAGGCTGGTGGGGACCCAGCTGTGACCGGCGATGTAACTGTGACCTCACACACAGCAGATGTGAACCGGACAACGGTCGGTGCCTGTGCCAACCAGGCTACCGGGGTGTCTTCTGCAACCAGCCCTGTGAGGCTGGAAAGTACGGCAGTGGGTGTGAAATGAGGTAGGTTATTTAGGATAGGTAGATAAATTTACATATCAGTGTTTCCATGTTGAACATCCAGGGTGTTGTTTTTTTAATAATAAACTGTGTGACTCTCCTGACTGCATCTCATGTCCTTAGTTGTGGTTACTGTAAAGACCAGCCTTGCTCTGCCACTGATGGTGCCTGTGCTGGCTGTGAGCCTGGCTGGAATGGCATGCGGTGCGACCGCTCCTGCCCATCTGGTTTTTATGGTGATAGCTGTCAGGAGAAGTGTCCACGCTGCAGGAACAATGAGCCCTGTGACCCGAAAACTGGAAAATGTAGGAGATGTGACCCTGGATGGACCGGACCCAGGTGTGAATAAATATTTGATCCATATGTGAGCATGTTTGACAGTACTGTTGTACTGTACTGTAATTACACTGAAGGTTACAGGATTATTTAGAACCATAAATCACTTGTATGATGTTTTTATTTCAATCTTCACATTTCAATAGTAGCCAGCTTTATAGAATAGTCTGTGGTTTTCTTTGAAAATGAGACTGAGCGTGCTTGACAGAATGGACAATAATGCAAAGTCCTTACATGCAGGGGAAAATGTCCACAATGAGGGAAAATCAGTTTAAACTGCTCTACATCTAGTGAGATGTCCTCATTATTTGTTTCTGTGGTCATTGCCCGGTGTCACCCAGGTGTGATCAGGCCTGCTCTAACAGGACGTTTGGAGATGCCTGCAGCTTCCTGTGTAGCCCCTGTTTTCATGGTAACTGTCATCATGTGACAGGAAGATGCATCTGTCTGCCAGGCTTTCAGGGAGAGAGGTGAGCTGACTGGGAGAGTTACACATCTAAGCAATGCTTCTCCTTGGACAGGCACATTTGAATCAGCCACACCAACACATTTCACTGGTACACACAAAACCTAAATCTGTTTCATCCTGTGTTTAAAGTGAACAATAGATATATATACATAATAATGTATACCAACTGTTTTGACACACTTTGTGCAAAAGTTGGTACTTTGTAACTGTGTTTGGTACTTTGGTACTTTGTAACTCAAACAGTAGAAAGACCTAAAGAGAAATGAGATATACAAGAAGTGAAAATAAACAAATCCTGCCAAACACTGATGCTACACTAACTAATCTATTTTAATGCCCTTACCACTGTCTAAATGCAAAATGTGCAAAATGATGTATGAGAGTGGGTTTAGATTTTTTTAACCCAGGCAGGGAGACATTTCAAACCAAGACAGTTGTATAATGCAAACAAATGAGATGTGTTGTATGATTTGGAAAATAGCTGTATTGTTATTCATTAATAAGTACATGCTAATTGAGGTTGGCAGATTAAAACATGCAAAAACTTTATTGTGGTCTCTGTTAATATTCTTGTCTATGTCACCACAGTGTTAATAAGTAATTTCAGTATAGTTCTTTGAGTACTAAAATAGATCATGAGTCAGCATTTATACAGTTTTTTTTTGTTTTTGTTGGTGTAGTGTAATTACTTCATTCTTTATTTTCTCCAGCTGTAACAGCAGCTGTCCTGCCCTGCAGTTCGGCCTCAACTGTTCCTCTGCCTGTGACTGCAGTGACGGGGTCAGCTGCCACCCAATCACTGGAGTCTGCTCCAACAGTATGTTCTTCCATCCATCCATCCATCCATCCATCCCTCCATCCACCCAATCTATCTACCTATAGTATTAATACTAATGTTGGATTAAGCTCATCACGTTTTTTTGTTATGTGTGTGTGTTTGCATCAGGTGGCAGAAGTGCTGTACTAGCAGGTGTGTTAGTCCCTTTGCTCCTGTTGTTGTTAGCCGTGCTCTGCTGTTGTTTGTGTTGTGGAGGAGGCCCTGTTGATGGCAAAGACAGGTCTGTATCTCATGTACCTGTACAGAGGTGAAGCCAGGACACAAATTACATACAGTTTGTGCTTGGCTATATTTTATACCAGGGTGTATTTTGCTCTGTATAGTATTATTTACATTTTAATTCCATGCATTTATATCACATCTTATTCAAGTGATTCAACAAATAACTTCCTATTACAATAAGCATGCAGATATTCATAAAACTACTATATTTTATACTATATATGCATAAATAATAAATATCCCTGAATTATCATAACATTTCAGGCCGTGGGAAACTGATTCTAAGGATCTAAATTAGTCACGTTCAACTATGCAATAAACAGTGAAAATTCAGCGGTGCAAAAATGTAAGATGAATACCACATAGACCTTCTTCTTCCAGGGAGACTTTGGCAGATGGAGACTTATCTGTTCGAATGAAATATCATGTGTACAGCGTCCTGGCTAATATTGGCGCTGCCCTTCCCTGTATATCTAATTGGTCCTCTGGTCTGCCTCGTGTCACCGGTCAGTCTGAAAACACAGTATTTCTACACTAATACAATAATACACTTTAATGAATTTCACAACCCAAGTCATATGTATATATAACATATGTACAGCTCATTTTGACATAGATCCTAGATGTCAAGTAGCAAAGCCTTATATGGATTGGATTCATTTTTTTATATTATTTAATCTGTTTTTCCCACACACACAGTATCTCACCATGACCCAGAGCTGACCTTTAACCACAGCTTTATTGAGCCTCCTTCCTCTGGCTGGGTGACTGAAGGGTCGTCCTTCGACAGTGATGAGGAGGAGGGAGAGGCTCTCTACAGTGTCCCTCCAAGAGAAGGTAGAAGCTGGGAAACTGTTTGCTAAGCTTTACGTACATATATCCCTCTTTTCATGTGAGCAGAGCTGCCACTACAAACTATCATTACATTGTTGGCATTTCTTTCTCTGTCTCTTTGACAGACATCCCGGCAGTGGCAGGCGGTGAGTTCCAGGAGATGAGCTCGAAGTGTAACATGTTCTTAGACCCATCAGGTTTCAGCAGTGAGGACATCACTTCACCCTTCAACATCCCACGCACCTCCAGCATCGCCAAATCGAAGCGGCCATCTGTCTCTTTTGCTGAGGGCACCCGTTTTAGCCCCAAAGAGAGGCGTGGCTCAGCTCAGGACCCCAGCACTCGCAACAAACCCAAAGCAAACTGGGGGGTTTTGATGCTCTCTGCTCTCCAAAGTCAGGGAGGTGCAGCTAGGACAGGGGAGGGGGATGCAGCTGAAGGTGAGGAGAAGGAAGATGACGTGGATGTGCAGGTGACAGCCAACCAGGAGGCAAACTGTGAGACCGGTGACCAGGAAGTAGACAAAACTGAGGCCCAGGCCACCTTGCAGATTCCCGGGGCGTCAGGAAGAAGACTGACTATATCTAACACAGCAGCTCGTAGAGGGGCCCAGCTGCCAACATCTGTTTCAGATGGCCAGGTGGGGTTGTCAAATAAAGTCACCACTGTCTATGTAACAGTGGGTAAGCCAGGTAGACCTATGTCAAGGACGGACTCAAGCTCTGAGGGCCCAGTTCAGGCAATGCTGCGGCGACTCGGAAGCCTCCAGAGACAAAGAGAACAGGAGTCTGGCAAGGCCAAACCCAAGGGAGGTGAAGCCATTACCAAACCGCCCAGGAGAAAGCTTGGAGCTCGGGCGAGTGTGTGGGAGCAGGGAGGGCCATCTGGTGGGGATGGTGGTGTATGTAAGCCTGTCAGGAGGAAGCATGCTTCTCTCAACTCCCCTGACACAGTGGGTGCTAGTGACACTCCACCATCAGACAGCGGCACTCCAAACAGGCCACTATCTTCTATTTTGAAGAGTGTACCAGAGGTGGCTTCGGCTGACTCTGGGTCAGATCTGAGGGCTGAGGGAAACACGAAGCAGGATGGTCACTCTAGTACAGGACAAACAGAGAGCAACTACCTGACAGTAGGACCAGCAGGCGACGTTGTGAGTCTCACTGAGGTCATTGCCAACCAAGGAGCAGTGGTCAGTGTGAATGATGAACCCTGCTATGAAAATGTCATGATTAACCACTCGTAACCTCTGAGAAACTACAACATCAGCAGGTCTGATCACACAACACCATACAGTATTTATTATATTGCAGGTGTAACAAGTGCAAATGAAAAAAACTTACTAACTACTGTAAATTTAGATTTTTTTAATTACGATGTAAGTGCAGCTTCTATACAATTTAAGATGTGTATTTTATCTTAAAAGGTAAATGTGACAAAGAAACTCCAGTTTATGAGGTATGTTCTCCTGAAAAATGCCACTTACTGCATTGAGTATCTCCAAGCTCATATGAACAGGAACTACAGGGGACAGTCAAGCGATAAATGTTTTTATTTGGCTCACTGATACAAGGACTGTGATATCATGGCCTCTGTCTGTGTGAGAACAGATAAAAATATGTGGTGAGTGGAGAATTATCTTTTACAAACACAAATGACACAAACATCATTTCAGCTGTAATGAACACAAATGTATCTGATCTGGAGCATGAGAATATGATATAAATATTATGACACAAGGAACCAAAAAATGAGGGGGTGTGAATTTTTAAAACATAGAAATTCTGTTGCAAAAGTCAAACAGCTGGACGTTGGCTAACTTTGGACTTTCACTGATCTCCAATATTTGCTCACTGTTGTTACACTGAACATGTTTGATAAACTTTAAACAGGAAAACACAGGCCAAGTGAAAAGAATAATCTGTTGTGTATATCTAGTCCAGATTCTAACAATAAAACATATGAAGTATTTGAAAGTACTACTTCTCTGCCCCACTGGTGTCTGAGCAGCCAAGCCAGTACTTGGCAATGGACCTGGGATATGGAGGAGAGGCGGGGTCAACTCTCTTGGTCCGGAGATCCACTCTGTAATATTTATCTAGAAAAAACATAAAACAAGACAATCATTCATTTAATCTCTGAGGGCAGTTGAATTAACAATGACAGATCATGACTGATGCTCTAAAGTTAAAATATACATTTGTCTAATGTAAAAAAGTCTTACTCAATAAACATAAACAGCAGTTTGGAACTGTCATCACTGTCTATTGTTGGGCAAAGCATAAACCAGACAATATAACTGAATTTTATGAAACTGATGCACAAGAAATACACAATAAGTTAGAGCAATAGAGAAGTGCAGTGATTTTAGGCATCATGTGGACATCATGTGAAACTAGTCACAACAAACTTTGTGTGCAGAGACAAAAAGTTTGATTAAATTAGTGCATTCCTGTCCCGTCTCACAGCTGTAACTCTATTCACAAGGGTTTGCTTTCATCAGCCTGAAACGTGTTGGGATTAAATGCAAAGGTTTTTGAACTCACAATGTGAGAAAGTGAGGGAGGCCCGTGCATTTCTCAATATTCTCTGACATCCAGCAATTATTTGTAAATAAAAAAACAACTAGAGAGACCTAATGAATATTTTATGAAGTTGCTTTGTCTGAATCATTTTGCTAGTGAATCTGTCCCTGCCGAGGTACCTCCTTTAAAGAAGTAGACGCTCTGTATGGGCAGACTCCTCTGGAGAATCTCCCAGTATGACCTGTCATCTCTGGAGTCATAGTTGCCTCTATTGTTCTGGTGGTATCTATCCCTCCTTCTGTCCTGGTCCCAGTCTTGATTCCACCGTCTGTCCCAGTCTCGCCCAAACCTCTCTTCCATTTCCATTCTCCTTTCTGCCAACCGCAGACCCATTTCCATCCCCCTTTCAGCAAAATCCTGACCCATGTTCATCCCCTGCTCAGCCATTGAGGCCCAAAAAGGAGAACGACTTTGCCTCCTCCGACCCCATTGCTGTCCGTACTGCTGGTTCCACTGCTGGCCTCGTTGTTGCCCCCACTGTTGCCCATACTGCCGGTTCCACTGCTGTCTTTGTTGTCGATCCCACTGCTGGTCAGGCTGGTAGTTGTTGTGTTGTTGTCTCAACCTCCTGGGAGGGACGTAGATTCTGCCAGCCATGGCAGCATCCACTGGAGCCCTGAGGCCCATCCAGTCCTTGTCAATAAAGTGGTGATTCCCATTATGTTGAGACACTAAAGAACATTAGAAAAACATTAAATTGTAAATGGGCACCACGTGCCCCAATCTCCAAACAAGTACAAATGATTTACAACAACACAACTCACGGTCAGAGAAGAGCTCGCTGAATACATGTTCATAGTTGTTGTAGTATATGTCAGTGTAACGCCTGAACGATATCGACGGGGACTTCTCGGACATGGTGATACACTCCTCATGAGATGGCTGGTGCAAAAACTCATACACATAATACTGATCCCCTGGAGAAAGATGCTGTCATAAAGATCTTACAACATTTAAGTAACTTTATATTAGGTGTATAATGAGTATTTTCCACGTGATCACAATTTTAAAATATTCTATAAAAATATCAGAAAACATTGTATAACATCTGACTGCACCTTTGAAAAAATAGGCTTTCTCTTTTCCGTGATGACCTGGCGCAGGGAGGGCAAATACTGCATCCACATGGTCAGGAATCTTGTCAAAGCCCACGCTGATATCTCGAGGATAGTCATCATCCAGTACACCATTATCAAACCTCCAGTATTTGTTTCCCTGTTGGAAGTTTTGACTTGTTTAAATCATAATCTTGGTGTTGCGATATATAGTTGACCTGTAAATTTATATATATATGTTTTTTTGTATCCTCACTTTGAATATGTATGTTTTCCCTTGACAGTTGACACGAGTAAAAGCAGCATCAATAGGCCCACTGATGCCCCACACATCCTTAATGAGCTTTGGATAACCAGGAAGCACAGACTTCTGGTCCAGTTCAAAAAAGTACTCACCTAGAATACATACAAGTTCATCAGCATGCTCTCCCAAGACAGAAGGGTAATATATTTCATTGTGCTGTAATTCCTCTACAAGGCAGACCTTACACACTCCACAGAAACCCCAGGTTTTGATTTTATCAAATGTGAGATTACTACATTAAAATCTTAGGGGATTCCACTGCCAGTCACTCACCCCTGAAGGTGTATATAGAGCCATTTTTTAGCTGCATAAAAGCATCAAAAGGCCTCCCACTGCAGACCACAGCGTCTGGATCGGGGGCTTCTGTGGTTGCTGTTGAAACAGTGGTGGTCTCAGCTGCTGCATCAGTCTCAGAAGGTCCAGTTCTGGTGAGGATGCCTGTATGTGGAGTGGGGTTCATCTGTCCAACAGGGAATCTCTGAAATTTTGTGTCCATCAGTCTTGGGGGTTTGGTCATTTCTAGAGTGGTTTCTGGATGTTGCTGTGACCTGTGACCGAAGTCTGGGATGGACTGCTGTGTGGCCTTCAGCTGATCACTGATAACAGCAAAAGACTGTGCTGAACGTCCATAGGTTGGAGTGGTAGCTTCAAACAGCTCATCATCATCATCATCATCCTCTGCAAACACGAACGTATCTCCACGAGCTGCAGAAGGAGAATGATGAATGAATGATCATCTCTCCCTGCACCATTTTAACCGATAATTGTACAAACAAAACTAGAAGAGTTTTCTTACTTATCCTGCCACAGGTGACCTCAAAATCAGAACAGCAGCTCTTGTAATACTTGCACATCGAGTCACACTGGCATGTCTTCTGAGAGTCGAAGCCATTCTCGCAGCGACCCATACAAGACTCTTAGGATAAAAGAGTTAAGAAAATGGATTGTCTCTCTTGTACAGTGCTTCTGTATATTAATTGCATATAATAAAATTTAAATGGATTTTATTACACTTCATGGTATGTGTTTTCCTTCATTGTTGATATTTTTCTCTCTCTATCATTGTAACTAGCACCGTATATTTAATACCTTCTTACTTTGTCCAGTTTATACACATAATTATGAGTGCTGAAATAAAGTAACAATTGATCAACACACCAAAATGTTGATAATGTCATATTAAAATGAATTTTTGGTCACTTTGAAGACAGGATTATTTGTTGGTTGAAAGAATAACCATCAGGTTAAGTTAGGGTGATTATATTTCTTTGTCCTAACTGGAATAACTGGCTACCTGTGTTGACAGGGTACCTAAAGTTGAAACTGTTGATTGGATTTGCCTTGTCTAATGAATGTGTTGTTCTGAAATATGAATTGCTTTTTTCAATAAGTAGTTGTAGTTGTTGATAGCAAAATACAAAGTCTACATCAGTAAAGAAAACATTTGAGTCAGCACTTTGTAAAGTCTTACTAATACATGATAACATTACACTGAAAGACAGCAACCTCAGGATAAAATACTTGGTAAACTTTAGATTATTAATGCTGTGCTTACCATCTGCAGCAAAAGTCTTAGCGAGCAGAGCGAGCAGCAGGATGGCCCACAGCCTCATGTTGTCTCTGCTGTGTGAGCAGACAGAATGAGAGACGGTGTGCTCCTAATCATTAGAAACATGTGTCAGTCACCCTACTTGCTTGTTTGCTTAAAGCTTGTTTGCAAACCTCAAATAAACAGAGCCACAAAAATGAAGGGATCAATAGAATGACCTATTGCTGTTCTTAGACATAGTTGAGATCAATCTGTAAAAAAAAAAAAAAAAGTAATTTTCTCTTAATATTGACTGGAAATTATAGCCAGATATGGACTATTTTAAGACATTTTCACTGTAATAATATTTCACAGATTGTACTAATATCTATTTTAGAATATGTAGTTGTATTTTTACTTGGTAAAACTTAGACAGGGAAGCACGGTGGATAGTGGTTAGTACTGTTGCCTCACAGCAAGAAGTTCCTGAGTTTGCAACCGGTCAGGGGCCTTTCTATGTGTAGTTTGCATTTTCTCCCTGTGCTTGCGTGGGTTTATTCTGGTTTCCTCCCACAGTCCAACAACATGTATGTCAGGTTGATTGGTGACTGTAAATTGTCCATGGGAGTGAATGGGTGTGAGGTTGTTTGTTTCTGTGTGTCTATAAGTGGCCCTGTGATGGACTGGTGACCTGTCCAGGGTGTACCCCTGCCTTTCTCTCAAAGAGAGCTGGGATAGGCTCCAGCAGATCCCTGTGACCCTGATAAGGAATAAATGGTTATAGATAATGAATGGATGAAAATGTAGGCATATTATATTCATATAATTGCCATTTAATCTGCTGTGGCACAATTTTTCTTTTTGTGGATTTAGGAGTCCTGATATCAAAATCCCCCTGCTCTTTCCATACCACACAAAAATAAAAGGATTGTATTTTATTTATTAGTTAACTATGAAATTATTTATTCAGAGTATTCTCTGCATTCTTATTTGATCAAAAGTGAGACAGTAGTTTCAGTACAAATGATTTTACTTGAATATGACTTTTAGCACTTCTTCAAAAATTACTTAATAGTTATCAAACTTTAATCCATTGTTTCTGCAATAGCCACCATATTAATGAGTTTCCAGGAACCATACAACTCCTTATGTCATTTATTATAACCGTTAAAAAATTAGCAATATGATGTTTACTTTGTAGGTGTAATTTACATTCTTTAAACGTCTTTAGCATGGTCAAAGCCTTATTTGGAGGGGTCACTCTGCTTCTGTGCTTTGTAAACAAGGTATGAACATCTTTCACTTAATAACTTTGTGTTTCAACTTAATTCCGTCTAGTATGATACCTATCTCAATTGTAGTTGTGTATTAATTTAGGGTTAGCTACTGCTAGTGTAAGTCAAACTGCATAAGCTGAGTCTGGACGTGTTCTCATAGTTTGATCTATTATCAGAGTATCTGCAGGTCTTCAATAGCATTAAAAATACTAAATTGTTTACTTGAAACAAGCCTTAGAAGAAGAAGTCTTAAATTGTTTGATTGGATACAGTAAATTATTAAGCCATCTATTAATTTTTTGCCTCCTTTTGTAATTATTCACATTCTTCATTAACAAATATTTTTTTATATAAACCAGAAACTAGCTCCACGTGGCTAATTTGCACACATTAACATGGACACATGGGCTTCCTTTTTCTGACCAGGAACAGCTGTTTTTAACTAGTAAACTGTCTCAAAACAAATACATTGCAGTAGCATGTAGAGCACAGCATCTCTGAACCTGTGTTGTTGTAAATTCAGGGTCATGATTATTTTAATGGACAGACTTTTATTTTGTGGAGGTTGCGACATTTCCGCTGATTACTGTATCTATGGTAACGCATTGAGTAGCACTTAGGCGCGAAAACATGTTCAAAATGAAGGTAAGCAGAGCGGGGCTAATAAAGTATTAAATAGTATTATTCAGTTTTACGCCTTGTAACTATATTTACTTTTTAAAAAATATATTAACTATATTTACTTTTTTCTATTTTTAATATTGTTATATTATTGTTGAAACATTATTTTGTTGAAGTTGAGGTTTGACGTCGCTAACTGCAGTTAGCTAGCTAAAGTTTACCAGCTAGCTTAGCTAAGCTTAGCTAAATGTGTGCACTTATATTAGTGTCAGCTTTGTTGTTTATTTTGGGATCAGGGATGTCGAGACTACACTTAACGTTATATACATGTGACATGGTGACTTGTTTGTTTGAAAATAATAATCATTTACAGAGAATCCATAGCAAAATAGTCCTGGTTAACGTAGTGAAGAGTTAAACGGCAAGATGAACTTGGGTCTTCAGCACCTTTTGAAAGCTAGTTCTCCAGCTCTTCCAGCAGAGGGCCTGTAGTGTTGCATTCATCTCTGGTCGTGCTGGGCATGCTCATCCCGGTTGTGATGCAGGGAGGAAAGGAGCGCAGGGGCTGTTTCTTTTTCTCTACAGCGGAGCAGAAGGGCGGTGCAGACACATGAAGATCCCGACAGTCTGTGGATGCTGACCGGGGGGAAGCGACAAGTCAGGTGCTGCTACTGGAAGACGGTATCAAACGTCATATTTCTGCAGAAAACAAACTACTACAGTGCGCCGGATGCGTTGGTAAGAAATTAAGAGGATCAGGCTTTCTTTGTTTTTAAGATGAATTTGCCAGAAGAAAAAGACAACAATAGTTTAGTCTCTTCTCCGGGAAACGAGTAACTAGGATTTGCCTTTTATCTTTTCAGACTGATGTCCTGTGTGCTGAGGTTTTACTCTTTCAAGGACGCTTCTTTAACCTGATACTATTGGTGAATGAGACAAAGCAGTAGCTGTGCGTAGGAATATGCGTAAACATCCTCAGACCGTGTCGAGATCTACTTTGTGGGCTTACTGCCAAGCATGACATCCGGAAAGAAGTGATGCGATTTTGTGAAAGCTGCCACCTTTGATTTACAAAAGAGATCTTGTTGCATTCGGGGAGTGGGTTGTGTTTACAAGGTGCGCAGCAAACTGCAAAGCAGGGATTAGAGGCCTTTGTACACAAAGATTTAAGCGTTGGGGACTGATACACATTCACGGACCCTGATAACACTTGTTTCTTCCGGTAGATGCTCTTTTGTCTGACGCTCGTCCTGTCGTGGCTCTACCAGCGTTTCTCCGTGATGTTCAGCTCAGAAAGACTCACAGTCCCGGATTATGTCAGCCGACTGCAAAGAGGGAGAAGCGGCTCCGGTTCCGACCCCAGAGCAGTCTCTCCAGGCATCAATGCCGACGTCCAGGCGGCTTTGGACATCTCGCTCCCCGCCCTGCGCTCAGCCATCAGGAGGCTGAAGTCAGCCAAAGAAACCTCTGACTCAGATGAGACGCGCAGAGCCATCGCAGAGACTTTTCAGCTGGTGGAGGAGGCCTGGGTTTTGCCCACTGTAGGTCGTCAGGTGGCCGAGGAGATCTGCAACAGGATCCGGCTGGATGGAGGCCTGGAGCTGCTGCTTCAGCTCCAACAGTCACCTGCTGTAGAGATCACCTATGAGTCTGCAAAACTGCTGGAGCAGATACTGATCTCAGAGAACAGGTATATGTACTGAGGTGGATTAAATAATCAGAAAAATTAGGTTTGCTTTTTTGTATATTTCATTTAATTTATTTGTATTTAATTAAAAGGTTTATTTAGGTAACATCGCTGGCACAGTCTTATCAAAATGCAGCTTTTAAAAAGTTATAGTTTTGTCTTCAGCTATACATTTATGTGGGTTTGAGAGCATATTTTAATTATTGATTGTGTTGCTTTTTTAGTCAATAAAATGTTTAGATAAAAATGTCACAAATAAGCAAATAAACAAAAACAACAAATTCCCATCACAGTGGCATCTGATATGACAACTTGTTTTGTTTAACTGGCAGTCCCAAAATAGACTGCTTTTCATGGATGCATGGTATCCATGAATGCTTGGCATTTTTCCTTGAATCATTCAAATGATGGTTAATTGTCAAACAACTAATTGGTTCATAAGCTGTTTCTCTCAGCACTAGTTGATTTATTTAACTTTTTAAGAATTATTTATGAATTGCAGTCAGTTTTTGTCATATTAACATTTCTGTTGACAGAGATTATGTAGCTCGTATGGGTCTGGGGGTCATCCTCAACCTGACTCGGCAGCAGGAAGATGCCCAGCTGGCTCGCAGTGTCTCAGGGATCCTGGAGCACATGTTCAAACACACTGAGGAAACATCTGTCCACCTTATCTCCAATGGTGCCCTGGATGCCCTCCTCTTCTGGTGCCGAAGTACAGATCCCACTGTACTACGCCACTGTGCTGTTGCCCTAGCTAACTGTGCCATGTATGGAGGCCACCGCTGTCAGCGATGGATGATTGAGAAACAGGCAGCTGAGTGGCTTTTCCCACTAGCTTTTTCTAAAGAGGATGAACTCATTCGTTTTCATGCATGCCTAGCTGTAACTGTGTTAGCTGCAAACCGAGAAATTGAGAAAGAGGTGGTGAAATCTGGGACCTTGGAGTTGGTGGAGCCATTCATTGCATCTTTGGATCCAGATGACTTTGCCCGCAGTTTATTGGACAGCGCAGACTGCATGCAGGGGAAGACAGCATCTGATCTGCAGCACCTTTTGCCATTACTGGATGGTACAAGAGTGGAGGGAAAGTGCATTGCAGCTTTTTACCTTTGTGTTGAGACCAGCATCAAGTCCCGTCAGCGCAACACAAAGGTACAGTCATTGTCTGCTTCCCATAGAGCTCAAGGTTTAGGTAACATACTAATGGATTTGTTGTGACTTGAATTTGTCATCCTTTTCAAGATATTTCAAGAGATTGGAGCAGTGCAGAGCCTAAAAAGAATTGTAATGTACTCCAGCAATGGCACAGCCTCTGCCCTTGCCAAGCGGGCGCTAAGCATGATGGGAGAGGAAGTGCCAAAACGTGTCTTGTCATGTGTGCCCAACTGGAAAACCTGTGAAGTGCAGACCTGGCTGCAGCAAGTTGGCTTCAATGACTTTTGTGACCGTTTCCAGGTTAGTAAAACATCAAAGAGTGTCATTGCTATAGCAATACTTAGTGAAATAGTTAGTCATATATCATATGTATCTGATACATTTTCCAATATACTGCTCTATAGGAACTTCAGGTTGATGGAGACCTCCTGCTGAACATCACAGACGAGGATCTGAGCACTGATCTGGGCATGATTGCAGGCCTTACCCGAAAGAGGCAAGTGGTGCAAACCTTGTAATGTATGGAACTTAGCAAAAGTAAAACCTATCTCATCTGCTCATTTTTTACCTCTCCAGGTTCCTGAGAGATCTGCGAGTGTTAAAGACTTATGCTGACTACTCCACATGTGACCCAAACAACATGGCTGACTGGCTAGTAGAGGTGGACCCCCGTTTCCGCCAGTACACCTACGGCCTGGTCCAGTCAGGAGTGGATCGCAAAAATGTCCAGAACCTAACTGATCAGCAACTCCAGCATGACTGCCACATAGACAACGGAGTCCACAGAGCTAAGATACTGTCCACTAGTTGCAGGCCCATAAAACCCTGTCATACAGATGCCCAGCCTGCAGGGCCTGACGTGTTCATCAGTTATCGTCGGACTACTGGCTCCCAGTTGGCTAGGTAAGAACTGATATGGGTGTGGATGAGGAGTTATTTCAGGAAGTCAAAATGGGTTAAATCTTAGCCAGGGCAAGGACAGAGTTTGGTAGATCTGTAAGATTTATGCATTTCTGTTTCCTTAAACTATAGTTTTCACTAATTTTCTATTTTTCTTACTTGTCTCAAGCCTTTTGAAGGTCCACCTGCAGGTTCGAGGATACAGCGTCTTCATAGATGTGGAGAAACTGGAGGCTGGTAAATTTGAGGACAAACTGATTCAGAGTGTTCAGCGTGCACGTAACTTCATCCTGGTCCTGTCAGCCAATGCTCTTGACAAGTGCATGGGTGACACTGCCATGAAGGACTGGGTGCATAAGGTCAGGGACTCCATATTGAAATGTCAGGTCACATTATATCTAGTGTTTGCTTAAAACTTTCACTCTGCCGCACTTTAAGCCTTTATTAAGATACTCCACATTTATGTTGATACAACAACTGAACTGTATTATCTGGGATAGTTCTGATCAGATTTGTGAAGACACAAATATATTATATATTCTGTTATGCAATTTTGTTGCAATCCTACTAGTTACTTTTACGTTCACAAAATGTCTGTTAATGTTCAATGTAAACGTATCTGAAAATATCACTAACCTTTGTCTTCTACAGAATGCCTGAGAATTACTTGTCAATTTTGTCAATCCAGTTGCATCCATAATCTCTATGAGCTTTTAGTTGAAATTGCAGTAAACCTCACATACGTAGTGTAGCAAGAACAAAGGATCAGATGATTCCTGGCACGTGATTGCGGTCATTTGTATTTTAATGTCTCAGTTTTACATTGAAGTAGCTCATTGACTCAAAGAAATAATTATTTGTCTTGCAGGAGATAGTCACAGCTTTGGCTGGTAAGAAGAACATAGTTCCTGTTACAGACAATTTTATGTGGCCTGACCCCATGTCTCTGCCAGAGGACATGAGGGCTATTCTCAACTTCAATGGCATCAAGTGAGTCACTGTAAACTCTGTAACTGGAACAGTATATTTTGGTGTTCACCACACAACTACGTGGTTTATATTTTTGTGCTAATATTAATCTTTCAATGCCTTGAATTTCTTTTATCAATATTTTATTAATGAAATGGTTAACTTTTTTATGATGTTGAGTAGATCTGTACAATGTCCATTAGAGACACAACTGATTGGCTTATAATGCGTATTGTCAAATAACTTTTGCTGTCTCTTTACACAGATGGTCCCATGAATATCAGGAGGCTACAATTGAGAAGATCCTCCGCTTTCTGAATGGACACCAAGACCAAATCGATGCTCCTGACGCTTCCAAAGGACAAGAGAAGTAAATAAACTGATAATTCAAAGTGTGTCCTCAGCTATATTAGTGTTTAGTGATGCCAAATTCCTATGGTGAACTGGCCAACAGTTTCCCCTGCTCTACCCAAACGCATGTGAAGTGAATTTGAGATTACATACTCACATAAAGACCTATTGTTAGTAGAGCTAATATAATGCAAACAAGCAGTGAAATTATCCTTGTACTGCTGTATATTTGTAAATACATACAGTATACGTCTTTTGTCTCTCAGGAAAACAACTGTGATAGTTTAGCCATCACCGGCACCCAGCAAAATCATCAATAGCAATTTCTGAGGCATCCACAAACACTTCCTTCATAAAAGTTTTCAATATGCAAAGCTCTTTTGTTTAACTCTATACAAAACATTCACAGGACCAAAGCAGGTCTCTGTTGGATTGGCTTTATATGTGTAGTGTGATAGAAAAGAAGCCATTCCTAGCAGATGCACTGATGTGTTTATGATGAGAGTATCCATGGTAGGAATGAGGCATGACATATTGTACAGAAATAAAAGATGTACGTGATATATAACCCCGAATTTTCAGATCTAAGGTGATTACAGGCAATGAAAAACACCAATGCAGTATTAAGTTCTTCTTTCCTTGGGCAAAAGTGGATACAAATTTTACTTTCACTTTGAATTGACATACATTAACTTAATACTACTCAAAATCCAGTTAATTCTGTAAAATTAAAATTCCATTGTTTTACAGTCTTATAGACTGCCATTGGAACGTAGTTCAATACATGAAACTCATTTACGACTGTTGACTTGAGGTTTTATTTAGAAGAGTCTTGGGTGTGATTCGTGATGATTTGTCTGCTTTGCAGTGGAAATTTGATCCTTGTTCCTTCAGTGCATTTGAAAGAAGCTGTGTAGTAGAAGCTTGTCATATAAGCCCAGTGGAAAATAACTTCTAAGCCTATGTAAGTAAAAAAGATATAAAATGTGAAGTTGTATAAATAATACAGTGAAACATTCAGCTTGCAAATTAATCGGAAGATGTGTTGGTCACATCATACTTGGATACAACTGCTGTTCTTCAGGGCTTCTGATTTTGCCTTAATGTTTTCTTCTAATGTCCACCTCATAGTGTATATTACATACGCTGTGTAATTGACGTGGACTTTTTCCAGCAGTAACTCAAGACTTCATTTTTGTCATAATGTTTTTTAATGTCCTCACTGTAAAATAGTTTGGCCCTTTTTGTTTGAAAAGCAATGATTAAAAATAAAACGTGTTGCAAATAATTTAATTTGCTAAATCCTTTATTTAAACTTAATTTCCAGTGTGTACAGAAAACATCTTCATTACAAACTGTCTAAAAGAATACAGTTCTATCACAATAAACAAATGACTGCAGCTTATTAACAATGCGTGACTATGGCATTTTGTTATAAAGCGTGTCTACGGAACAGCTTTGATCACATGATCCAACCAAACTGCAGCAATCAAAAATAACCTTCATGCAGATCAGTTCACATTTGTTCCACTAATCCTTTACTTAACCTCATAACTTCCTTCTGTGCATTTTAAAACTGATGCGTCAGCTCTGGTTCCCTCGCTGTGAAACTATAACCTCTGTGTTCATGTTGGGTGTGAGCTGTGAGACTATCCTGTGGTGTCATGGTGGTGCTAGTGTTGAGGGCGTTACTTCAGACTCTGCTCTCTGATTTATGAAAAGACAAGGGAGAGAGAAGGGTCAAGGAGTAACTCACTAACTCACTGATCCCCACCTATTGTTACACTTTAACGCTCTGCTGTGGATTAGTGATAATTAGGTTTCATCACGTTTGGCACAAATGATCACTCTGCCTTACAGAGTGACGCCAAGAAACTGGTATTGATTGAGGGTTTTAAATCTACTATATCTACAGGCTTAGCATAGGCATAAACATGACCTGACCAACTCTACTTAAACGTGCAAACAGCGTATTCAGAGTACTCAGATCTTGTAATTAAGTAAACAGCATTAACAAATATAGATAAAAGTATTGCCCTCAATGTTTGGTGCTCCAAATATCAAATGTGAAAGTAATTGTTGAATGTAGAATGGTCCATTTATTAAATGAAAGCATAATGTATAATATTATTGTATAATATTGAATTATAATACCTGATTCCTGAATAATATCTGGATCTGGATTACTTGTGGATTATGATTTATTATATTATTTATCTGAATTTACAAGTAATTGCAGTTATAAAATAAATGTAGTGGAACAAATTAAAATAATTAAAAATTCTGTGCTTAATGTGAAGCAGTTCACTGACAGAATATTGTTTTACACACAACATGTGACCTTTTAAAATTGGAACAACTGTGTTATGTGATTAAAATATTGTTGAATCTCATATTTAGCAACTTCTAGTGTTGCATTAGAGCTACAAAATTAACACAGTAAAATCTAAATGTATGACACTTATTACAGTGCACTGAAAATGTGTAAAAGTATTAGTAGTACTGAATTTTGTATCAAATCAAATCATCTGAATATCAAGATAAAATAACCATAGTGGGTTTTTTTTTTTAGGGCCAGCAAATATTTCCCAAAGCCATAGTGTCTGTTCTCCAGTTCTCAAGACAGAAGAGGTTTTTCATTCACGTCAGTCAGAAAGTTGATTCTCAGTGTTTTGGTCTTGATCACTTTGATGTGACTTGTTAGTCCCATGGCTGAGTGAGCTAACAGCAGTCAGCTGCCCCTCCACTGTCTGTCCTGGCATCGCAGATGGACATGATGGACGCCTCTGTGTCAGAGCTGCTCACCTCACATTCTGACACCAGGATAAACCTAAAACTCCGACTATTTCCTGCCATCTGCCTTTCTTCAGGTCACGATGGTGTGGATTCTATGTGGCCTCTCCTCTGGTGTACACATTGCAGGGTCCTAGAAAGACAAATAGAAAACAAGGATACAGATTGTTTGCTTTGATAATTACAATTAACTATTAAATACAACTTCAAGACATTAAGTGAGAGAAGAATAGCCTCACCCAATTATTCCACAGGGTATTAATAGGATGATGGAAGCAAAAAGGAAGGGGAAGCCCTTCATGAAATGCAGGGTGGCTGGATACAGGGAGTTGAAGACACTACTTCCCACCAGAAAACATAAGCTCTCCACACAGGCAACAGAGGCAAAGAGGGCACCTGGGAGAAAGTGCAATCATACAATTAGGTACACGAGCTGACCCTGTAATATTACTACACTGCAACACTGCTGGCACACTGAGCTTGCTCTCAATTCCAAATGTGTCCTAAACATTTGGTACAATTAAATGACGTTTTTTTTTTAATCCAATCCTCACTGTCGCAGTTTGCCAAGTTAAAAAAAAAAAAAGCTTGTTTGAAATGCGTATTTGTACATGATCAGAGACTAACCTTGCTCTGATGGGTCCACCAACTTGGACAGTTTTGACCTGAGCACAGGTGTTGCAGTCATTAGGAGGAAACACAGACCATAACCTGTAAACATACAAATAAACACATCGTCACACTGATGCATACGTAAAATGTTCACCGAAATAACTGATAATTGTGTCAACTAACCTAATTTTGCCAAGTACTCTAAATTACTTTTTTCCATTTAATCATAATCAGAGTAACCATTTTGGGGGTCCTATTTTGTCTCATCTGTGCAGCTGTGTATTAACTATTAACTTTAGTGCTTACTCAAACGAATAGTTAGACTTTGACGAAAACACTTTTTGGACAGAAAACCGTGACTTCAACCACTAAAATCATTTTTAGAAGAAAGTTGGTTGCCTAAACATCTCCAGATTCTCTCACCTGTGAACATTAATGCAGTGGTGTTAGCTACAGAGAAGACCACCAGGCCAGTGATATTGGAGATCAGACCGATGACAGCCACCCATGAGTCCTCTAGGCAGTACTGCATGATCTTCAGCCCTAACAGACTGCTCAGGTAGGCCAGGTGCTGAGCTGCTGATCCATAACCAATGAGGGCCGGCCCCCAGCACAGTGGTGAGCTTAGCTCGTACAACACGTACAGTTCCCTGCTGCCACAATGTACAGTCACCACAAGAAAGAAGCACAGTGTGTACAGCCACAGCTTGCTTCTGTGAAGGCTTTCACTGCTCTCACTACTGCAGCCTCCTGCTGAGTAGAGGTGCCAGACGGACTTATAGTGGCGAGTGGTGAAGAGTACTGCACTTGGGTCTGGCAGGACAGACTCACGGACAAACAGGTACGTGTACAAAGCCGAAGCCAAGCTGGTGGCCAGGACCAGCCAGAATGGGTTGATGTACCTGAATGAAATAGTCATAATGATTTTAAATTCAGATGCAAGATGAGTGTGGAATGACGTTAATACAGACATGACTGCAACAATAAACACATCTTACCCTTGCGCCTGCCGCCACTGTCCTCCGATTATGCTGGCCAGCATCCCTGAAAGACCCAGACAGGCCTCCAGCACTGCCACCCTGAATGTGCGAGACCTTCTGTCACTGGTATCAGCCACATATGCGAAGCAGCCTGCAAGGACGGAGTTAAAATCACCTGAAAGGCCACTGAGCAGCCTCCCCACTAGAAACCAGACCACAGGCAGCTTCAGATACATCACGACTAGGTAAACCACTGCCTGCAGGGTCAGGCCAAGGTTGGCCAGGATGAGGATTGGCCTGCGACCTGCAAGGTCACTCCATGAGCCCATGAGAGGCACCACCAACAGGCCTACAGAAAAACCCCCAAGGCTGATGTAAAGGTTCCAGTGGGCTGTTAAGGTTTCCACCTCCTGAAAAAAACAAAACACAAGTCACCTGGCCAACCACACTAACAGGTAAAGTTAGACGTGATTAGGTATAGTTAGACATAGACACAGACAATACGCATTTGAAGAGATCTGAGCTCTTACTGTTGGACCCCCATCAATATGTACCTTGGTAGATCCTAGGTCTAATTTTGTCATATCAGCTGCTCTACCTAGAACAGTGCACTAACTGGATGTTCATCATATCACTTTTGCTTCCTCTTTGCTGAAACTATTTCTGGCTTTTATTCTATTGCGCCAGAGGGACTTATGTTTTTTTACATGTTGCCGTTATCTTGTGTGTTAAGCAGTTTATAATGCAGCTTGTTTATTTTTATGAAATATTATTTCTTTTCATTTTGGTTTGCATGGGGTTTAATGTGTGCTTCATTGTGAATATCAAGTAAGATGTCACAGAGTGCTAACCTTATTCTGTCTGCAGCCCTGTGCATTTGTTATTTTAAAAAGGCTTTTTTGGTTCTGCCTGATAGTCAATGTCATTTGATGAAAACATGATTTGCCTGTAAGCTGCCTCAGCTACTGCCAAAAACCTTTTAATGAAAATGCTGAGCAACTGCTTTTCTGTTTCTTGCAACACTTAATGCTGTAAAAACAAAGTGTTAAAAAACACTGCATGGCCTTGGCTTGTCAAATCTGGACTGTAGATGAAAAACATCTACACTTAAGGTGTGAAATGTGAATTAGATGAAATTAAATTAATAAATATCAATAGTATTTAATAAGAATAAGAATAGTTAATTATTAAGCCTTGTATTTAAGGGTGAAGACAGACCTCTTAGCTTAGAGCCGGTCTGCATTGGGGCTCTCTGGGTGTTTTATGCGGACTGACCTTCTGCAGAGGGTCGAGGGGCGCTGACCCGTTGCTGCACTCTGACCTCTTGGAGCCGTTGTAGCCCAGGTCTTCACTGATGCGGTCCCACAGATACTGGGTGGACAGTGGCGCCTGCAGGGTCAGAGAAAACATGGAGAGGAACAACACTGGCTGCACTGACACCGGCAGAGGGCATGTAAACGGCGGCCGTGGTGGACGGCTGCTCCGTTCATCAGCCTGGTCTTTATGGACCGAGTCCTCCGGCAGCAGGTCATCCGCTGAGGCAGCGTTGAGGACGTCTCTGGGGATGATTGCTGCGGTGTCCGACTCGTCCATGTCGTGACCTTATCAGGTAAACTGACTGTGTTAACGGCACTATCGTGATATCCCCGGTGCCCGCACACAAAGACTTTATGTACCGGTGTGACGTTAGCTACAGGGCTAAGAGCTAGCTAGCTGATCATGCTAAGGCTCGTTTGTGAGCTAACGCCGCCTCTGTGAATAAAAAGCTCAGCTACGTTTAAGAAAGGAAGCACAAAAAAGCGTGGACTCAGCGACCTCGTCCGGACGAGCAGGTGAAATACAAGTTTATTTAATCTGCAGAGGCAAAGTAGCTCAGAAACCGCGTCCGTCTAACGTTAGTGTATTGTGGTGAAACAGCTAAGCTAAATGCGCAGTAAAGTTCCTGTTAAGTTTAATTAACCAGCTAACTCAGTTACAGGGACATGTTCTGTGACACGTTCACTCAGCAAACTTCAGTTTTCATTTCATTTTATTCCATTTCCGTAGTTTTAAGTATTCAATGTTTTAAGTACAACACTATATACTTGTAATATAAATTACATAGTTTTCATTCAACAGTGAATCTCATACAATGTGCATTAAGGGGAACAAAACCTAAATGTAATCAGTATTTGCAGCATTTTGCCCTTATACCAGCAGCAGTTCTCTTTTGTTTGACCTGCACACTTTCTCCTGGTACTTTGCAGAACCTTGGAAAAGCTGTGATATGAATCTAAAAACATCTAAAATGCCAAAAACCTCTGAATGGCACTGTGGCTTATCATAGTTACTGTGCACTATAAACTAAGGCACTAAATTTTAAGTTAGGATCTTTTCAAAAGTAATGGCGTGGATTGAAACTAAGCCCCATCGACTCCTCTTCCACTGATAAATCAGCTATTTTTATGGGGTGTTTTATTTTATTTTAAAAACTAGGTTATTTGAACAAATTTTAACACCAAGTATATTTGGCTACTACAGCAAACTAAATCCTAAAGCCTAATTATTTGTGAGATTTAATAAAATCTAGTTTCTTTTCTCTTAGTTGAATCTAATGACTGACTGTAACTTGAACTGTACACACTCTACTACTGTTTAGGTTGGTTTGACATGAATGATTAATGTGCAATACTGTAAATGAAAGCCAACATCAGTAACATGTGATGTTTCACACAGATTCAGTTTTGGTTTCTGGAGACTGTATTTAGATGGGTAATTCCCACTTGTGTGTACTCATCCTTTTAGTAGCCTAGAATCTGCCACCTGTAGGTTATGTGTGAATTGCAGTTTCCTCTGCTTGTGTGAAATGGCAACACTATATCTTTTGAAACATGCACCAGAGAAATATTATCACATGATCTTTTATTGCTTCTAAATGATAACTGTATTATACTTGATTTATATAAAACACTTTGTGCAAAGTCAAAATAATGATCTGTTAAAAGCTGAGAAAAAGATATGGAGAGATATTTTGTGATTTTGCAAAAGGTTTCCTACAAATTTCTGTCCAGAGCAATGGTCTGTAGTATAAAGGCCACTTAGGGAAGGATAGAATAGTTTTATCCTCTGTTATGTCCTATGTATTTCATTTTACTGGACGTTTTAATCTCAGATGAAGTATGGAAAGAATCCACTATTTAAAATAATCCCGTAACGTGTGTGGCAATCCAAACCTATCAATCGTAAATTGTCACTTTCAAACACGGGAAAATCTACCCGTGTAGGTTAGTTTGGATTACTTTCTTCAGGTTTAATTTACAACATCCCATGTAGCATGTAGCAGACATATTGCGTCTGTTCATATTTTGTATGCACGTGTTACTGCTGCACTTACCTGCAGATAGGACTGCTTAAAACTGCTTAAAACTAAAACTGTTTAAAATATCAAGATAAAACTACTCTGGGCATTTAGTTTACAGTCATAAATGTAGAGTTTAAAGTAATTCAAATAATGTTCAATCAGAAAAGACTGACAGTGTGGTATGTATGTGTGTATTTTATATCAAGCATTGTATGTCAAAGTCTGGCCATCTGGACCCATAGTCAAACCCATAGTATACATGTGTCATGTGAGTTTTACTTTTAGAGTAAATAAATACCACCTCGGGTGAAAAAATGCAACGCTAAATACCACTCCTTCCTG
Organism: Mastacembelus armatus; assembly: GCF_900324485.2. Lineage (NCBI taxonomy): Eukaryota > Metazoa > Chordata > Actinopteri > Synbranchiformes > Mastacembelidae > Mastacembelus > Mastacembelus armatus. The sequence goes on along the minus strand of NC_046645.1, from coordinate 8,214,885 downwards.
TAATACTCCTTCAATTTTTCATTCTAAACAAACACACACATATGCATGCATGAAGTGGGAGGGTGATCTGGTTTACCTAGATCTCAGCTTCTTCTTTGGAATCACAAAATTGTTTTTATAAGTTACACCCACACCGGCTATTTATAAGATCTTAAAATATGTTATTTAATTTAACCGCTCTTCCTACAAGACATGGACAGCACACGCATATTCAAGGGTTATGAATGTAATTTCTTTGTTTGTTGTTTCTTTTGTGGTGAAACACCTTAAGACATCTGCCACTTTCCCACTTCAACAAACAGTGATTAAGTTTTGTTAATGTCATTACTACATAACATTCCCCTTAAGTATGAAATAATGTCAGTGTCAACGTGTCTCTAGATGTATTAGCTCTGTGAGAGTCCTTCTAATAATCACAATTTTTATGGTGTACACCCAATGCAGAAAAACTGTTCTTACATCTCACAGTCAACATTGAAAAGATTTGTTTTTCTGTAGATTATTGCTTCTGTTGCTTATTTACCCCCTTCAAAATGCTTGTAATATATTCTCTACAAGCCTGCCCCTCACTACAAGTAAATTTTTCAGGTTTACATATTTCTCATGGTCTATAAACTGTGACTTCATATGTTTGTTTCCACTATTATTTTACAGTTCTTTGGATTTCAGTCAAAATCTTTGCTGTTTTTCTCTGGAGACATAGCACTTGTATTGTGATAGTCTCCTCCCCTCTTCTTCTTCTGTCTCTACCACTGATAATCTCGACTCTGGTAAGAACATGAAAATGAATTTAGCCAACAGACCTGTTAATAGGATGTTACATATTATATCATATGTGAGCTTTGATTTTTGGTCATGACGTTCTGATAGCAAAGACACTTCCCCCAACATAGTGCTCATTATGACCAATACGACTACTCAAGATGCCCACTCACCACCAAGCACCACTCAGTACTAGACTACAAGCATGACACTTACTAATGAGAGGTTAAGGTAAATCTTTTTCTCTCCTTGTAGACCATTAGATAGGGAGACAGTCTCACACTGCGTAACATTTACGTTAACAAAGCTAAATAGCAACATTTTTGCCAGTATCTGGGTTAATATTAACATGCAGTAAAACACATACTAAAATCATATAAAACGTGTATTTTGATGCTACTAGTATTTAAGCAACTTAAAGTTCAAGGGCAGTGTGATTAGTAGGAATAGGGAGTGCAAAGGTCATAGTGTCCTGTAAACAAAACTTTTCGGTATAAGTCACTATAGCAGAACCAAAATGAAGACAATATCAATCTTAGGTGAGGAAGAATATTATGGAATGTATTACTATATTATCTATTGTTTTTTTTTAATATATAATAAAATGTAATTCACTGGGGGTGTATTCATACAAGCCCACCTCAAACTTGATTACACTTGGCATTAATAAAATGAATAATCCATTTCTGCCCTTTCTTATATTTTCAGAATTAATTTTCTAAATCCACAAAGTATATTTGAATTAAAAGGGAGAGGTAGTTCCAACAGGACAATATCGGAATCTGTAGCCAAAATCTGCAGCAAAATGAACAAGGTAACTTTTAATAATCAAAAAGGATCAAAGACATAAATCTAGAGGAATATTTATAGCTTTACATTGTGTTTTTAGCTGTAACATATCCAGGACAGGCCTGTGTCACTGACCCTTTGTCCCATGTAATCTCTGACATGATAAATTGAAAAGTGGGATCATGTTCAGGGACTCAGTCTGTTTCAATAAATCAATGACCACAGGCTCTTTATGTACAGCATAAAACATACTGTATATGTGAACATAAAAACAAACATGAGACTCGAGTGAAGACGACAATATAAGTTGCTATACACTTTCTATGGACAGTATTTCACATGATGGAGTTGATGAATATAGGGCATACAGCAAAAAAAGCAATTCAAACAGGGAAGTATTATTAAGCAGAAGTCTTTTCTGTTTAATTTTTAATACTTAACAGAACAGCAGCAGTTCTATGCTCCAGCATGAGCCTATTTGAATTTCTTTTTTCTATTTGGCCAAGCTTTGTTTGTTGAAAGGTTTTGTTTTGGTCGTTTTTTTGTTGTTGGTCTAATGTTGTTTTTCAGATGCAAATAATGACAACAGCAAACAGGAGTAAGAGAAAGCAATGTTTTTTGAGTACATGTAGGTGTTTAACTTTGTCATTGAGTTAGAGAAGTCAAAATTCTCTAAGTGAACATAGCAGAAGAAGAGGTGTAAAAGTGCCATGGTACAGGCAAATGTATTCTCACGCTACCACACCCAGTGTCATACTGAAGGGCTTGATTGATGAGTACAACCTGCTCATATGAAAATACACCCACAGCGCACACACACACACACACGTGGACAAATTTCTCTGATGCAGATTGAGCTTCTGGTCCTGCACTGAATCACAAAATTCAGTTTAATTCAACACTAGATCTGCAGAAATCCAATCTTTAGAAACTCACTAATTTTCTCATCTTCACTCTTGACTTCCTCTTCTTCTGATCTCTGTCAACAAAAATTTCATTTATCCAGCCACTTTATTTGTAGTTTCGGCTAACATTCTTAATTGTTTTGATAAGGTTTTATAATTTATCACATTGTTGACATATATGCATACAGTAGACACATGAGTGCTTTAGGTAATGGAATTACTTAAGCTTGGTTGAATTTAAATTTGTCTGGTCACTCATGTAGATGCCGTGTGTTGTTTAATTTAAAGCAAGTAGATCCAACAGAAAGTGTTACAATATTAACTGATAAGTGAGAGCCAAAACAACAAAATAATAATTACACCAACATCAGTTATAAACAAGAAAATAACTGTATGTATGTAACTTGTATGCATTTGCATTTGCAGTTATTCATGTCTGAAAGGTGTAATGTAAGGTGTTTGGTTTGTTACTGATCTCACTGTATTCTTTTTTGTCATTAACAGATTCCCAAATAATGGAGGCACAGTCACCTTTGCGAGCTCATTTAGCTTCTCGTGGTGCTAGTGTCGTTATTTAAGGTAATAGCCTATTTTTCAGAACAGACCTAGCCAAAGCATCCACATGAAAACAGAGAGTAATTTGTTTTCATATATTGTCGTTCCAGAGTGAAAGAGTCATTTGGATGTGGCCCACACAAAGATGGTGACATAAACGAATGTCAGGTAAGTGTAGTGATGAGTATGAAATATTTGCTTTTGGAAGTGCTTAGCTTAGAGCTGTGTATTGATTATCTTCATGTTGCTGGTTTATCCCTGATTGATATACACACCTTTACAAAAAATCTGTGCAAATTTGGAACATGAAATGCCTTCCTTACTTCTGAAGCCTGTTTCATATGAGATTGTACTTACATACAGGTTTAGACTGTAAGTTGATGACAAAATTGTGATTGAATACATAAATGAGCATATTTTAAGAAGAATAATATATATTAAAGCATGAAGGCAGAATTTTTTAACTACAGTATATGTGCATGTTTGGACAGCACAGCGTCATTCGTATTTTATGTGTTTGCAGAAGTTAATACTGTCCCATGAAGATATGAGTGAAGTTATATAACCACATCTGTCTTCTCCATGTATGTACTGTAACAAAGATATAGTCAATAACCTTTACTGCTGTGACAACTCATGTTGCTGATGTAGTGCTTTCTAATGGACGTTATTCCAACTTTTTCTTCAGTTGTAGCCTGATAGCCCTAAGGTCAAGTCTGTACAGCAGTTCATGCGGTGCTGTTTCTTAGACAAACTACTTTTGTAGCAGTGATTATTCTTTTCTCTCTTGGTAACTTAAGTGGAGCATGTCCTGGTCTTGCCTATAAGCAACTAAGTCTTTGCTGTTCTGCAGAAAATGGAAAAGCGGTGTGTTTTGTACACATGAGAGTGACACAATGATTAACACACACCAAAGTTTAAATGGTGTGATGCAGACATTGAGGTGCCAGAGTCCACTTCTTACCTTAAAACAATGCTTGGTCAGTGTTATTAAAAAATATCCACTGAACATCATGTTTCCCTGCAGCAACAGGCAGCAAAGACCTTTTACATGAACAAAGAGATAAGGCAGGAAAAATACTGGGCTCTTTTACCTTAAGATATTAATCCATGTTCCAACATCAGCATGGGCAAACTTTGGATCGTTTTATTTGATATAGAATTAATGGTGTTAAAGAATTTGGTGACACCTATTATATTTGAGACCTTAATCCCTTACTAATATGTAAAATTAGTAATTAGTTTCATCGCCATTTTATTATTCCACCATAAACTGGTGTTGCTTTTATCACAGTGTTTATGCATACTCCAGTAGTGTCTCTAGAGGATTCAACTTTTTAAAGAGTTAATTTGTTTGTGCCTAACCAAGTTGCTGGGTCCAGATATAAGATTATTATTATACCAGATATGATTTTGGTCATGTTTAATTGTTATCCTGGTTGTTCCAGCCCAAAGCTGAACTCATTTTGACCTTTCTTGGAGTCTGTCAATTTTGTCATTATTATGTGCAGTGTGGTCATGATTCAGTTATATACCTTTCCCAGCTGTGCTAATGTCACAGAAGCACATTGAGAATGAACTCTGGAAAATGGAAATGGGAGAAATGAGGCTAAACAGTCTGTGCTTTTTTTTTTTTTTTTCAAGATTCAGCCTCTGGAGAACTGGGCATGCTTATTTAGCTCCCCTCTGTACTCCAGCCAGTACTGATGTTCACCTGTCTTTGCGTGCTGACACAAATTCGTCTATGCGGAAGAGATAATCTTAACAGGATAAAGATTAATGATCCCTATTTTCTCAGATGGCTATGTAAAGCCAATTATACATGCAATTTTAAAGATACTTAAGGTACTCAAACTATTTTGTGTTATGTATCAATGAAATATATATATATATATATATATATATATATATATATTTAGTTTGCAAGAAAACATTTGGATAAGAGATGCTGATGGTTTCCTGTAATTTTTAACTGAGGTTGTGAAATATGATGAGCTCAAATCTCATTGCTGTCCATAGGATTAGAGCCGCTGGATTCCCAGTGATTTAAAGAGATCAAATGGGGAAGAAGCAAAATCCTTCCAAAGGGTCAAAGTTGGAGAGATGCAGAATGATTGAAGGTAAGGGAAATCAATTGATTAAAAACATTTGAGCTACTTGGCAGGGGGGCATATATCTGCAGTATGTGAAGACCTGGGACAAAATGGATTTTAAAGTGGTGAAACAACAATTCACAGAGGCCAAAAGACTAAGCAGTTTTAAAATCCTAAACATTTTATTCTGGTAAATTGTGAATGATGACAACATTCAAAGGAAAAACTATCACTCGTTTTCTCTCTCCTTAAATTCTTCTAGTAAAGAGTGAATGACGACAGCATTCAAAGGAAACTCATGCTCTTTCTTTCTTGTTGAACTGGTTCTCATAGTAATGCTGTGATGGATGTCTGCTATCAGAGGTAGGACAATTATTTTATATCATGATGTATTGCGTTTGAATAGTTTTAGTTTGTCTGTACATTATATAAGTTGGTTTAATGTCAGTCAAGTCCCAGTTTGTGTTTTCTAATGTTACCATGCTGCGCTACATATAGAGCTTAAAAACTCAGGTGGATTATTATTATTTCATCTAAGTTTCAGCTTATTGACTGTGTGTAAGAAGTAACAAGATTTGAGTCAATATGACACATTACCACCTGCAATGTTCATACTCATACAAGCTTTACTGCTTTCCGTACTTAGCATTTTTAGTGTTTTTAATAAGAGACGTGAATCAGTGGTTAAATGGTAATTGGGTATAGAACATATTGAGAACAGCAATTTGGAGAAACAGCTGCACATTTTCATATGAAATATCCCTGGGATAGGCAAAGTAATTACTGAATTTATATAAACCTCACCCTGAGCCAGAAAGTGAAGTATTCAGTGATAAATTTCACTGCCTCAGGGACTCTGAATATTTTCCTCTGAGTTTCAAAAGACACTCCTAAATCAGTCTTTCTGATGACATAAAATATGGAGTTAGATCTTACACTAATCATCTAATTTCTGAATATTCTTATTATGGACAATCATTAGAATTGTTATGAAACTAATGAAAACAATTGGAGTGTTCAGTGACAAACACGTTGCTTCAAACATTTAAACTACTGGAACAGGCAGTTTAACGTCATGGTTGATGTAAGACCTATTTCCAAGTCAATCCTTGAATAGCAAAGTATTTCCAAATGACATGTTTCTGCACAGGTGTGGCTTGTAAGAAAAATAAACAATCAACGCCCTTCGATTATAGTATAAGAATAGTAAAACCCAAGGGTAGAGCACATGCTGTAGGATCACTAAATTCATGAAGTATAAATACACCTTGTATTCTTGAAATGATAAAGATCACAGATCTGCAGTGTTTAGTGCAATCAAAGATCTATGTTGTGGTGAAATTGTGTAATTTACTGATTTATCTGCATTGACGTTTGCTGTAATTCTCACATTACTAATGTCTAGGAAAGATGTGTGTTTCTTTCAACTGTGTGTTTTCGTTTTTAACTCTAACCCAAATAGCATAAAGGTTAAGATACAAAATGTCAATGTCTGTCACTGTAACATGACAGCTTTTTTGCATTGAAGTCGCAATTTTTTGCATGCTAGTTTCACGAAGATGTACATGTAAATGTCATAAATGCTGGATAATTTGAAGCACATTGATCACATCTCAGTCCATAATGTAGCGGCAGTTGCTTTACATCAGCTGTTAATGTCAAATTAGTGTATGCTTGTAGGACTTTCTACAGATTCATAAATTCTAAATTGGGCTGATAATTGTTAATTGAACAAAATCCAGATAGATGAGCCAAAACATTTAGGTGCATGCTGAGCCAGCATGTCTAAATACCTCTTGAATGACATGTTTCTGGTTTGCATATTGCAGAATAAAACATACATGCTCAGATATGTGTGAGAAACATCACATCTTACACTGCTCTAACTATGCCATAGTTTATTATACTTTATTTTATTAAAATTTTTTGACCAGAGTTGATAGTGGTGATTCTTGAATTCGCTGAAACTCTGGTTGGCAGCCAGTGTCTCAAATTCAGAAGCTGATGTCTAAAACTGTCTCAGTTTTATTACCTGTGTTTACATCAGGATTGTTAAACTAATGCTTACCAAGAGCAGTGTAGAGAAACACAACTTTGATGCTTTTAAATTATAAAAGGGTCAATAACATGTTCTACCTCTGCAAAACATGATATTGCAACTGAGAACACCTGAGCACTGGAGCAATTATTTCCCAGAAGACAATGAGACTTTCACTGAAGTGCCCCATGGAATCTGTTCCCACATTACACCCTCCTCAAGAACTCCATCTTTGGCAGAAAGAGCCTTCGGCAGTAGCTTCGCTCTGCAGAGGCCTTGCACTGTAACAGAAGAGTTTATTCATCTGTAATTAATCCTCCATCTCTCTGTCATTCTGCCTCGCCCTCTCACTGAGGACAAGGTTTGTTCAAGGTATAGCTACGAGCTAAGGCTGCTGTTGTTTTCCTGGTTCATTGGGAGGATAGGATAGGAATCTACCTGTATTGACATACCTCTCCCTCTTACTTTCTCACTTTCTCCTTTACTTCTCTACCTCCCTTATTCTTTGAGCCTCATACTGTCACAGTAAAAGTTTCAGAGAAGAAGTCAAGTTTAGATTCTAAAGAAAAAGATACATATATGAAAACTCGCCCGCATGGAGCGTCCTAAAATGAATGCAGGAGCTGCCTGATGATCTGAGAGTAGTTTGACTTCACATCCCACTGACCACGACCTGATTGGTACGTATGCCCATTAGTTATGATTTTAACTCCTACTGGTTGCTTCAGAGACCGACGGCTTCTCTTTACCAGAGTAGACGGTACTTTGTGGTTTAGTTTGCTACAGCGGTAACACTGTGTTCTTCAAATGTGAAAATGATCCTGCCTGTATTTACTTGTGCATGTTTGTTTGAATGTGCAACAGTAAAGTGGAACTAGATCACATTTAAGACAGCCTTTGCCATGGGCAAGCTCAGAAACCAGGGCACTGCGCCCGCTCTCTGCCACTGGCTGAGTAGTGTATCTTATATCCTATTCAGACAAGTAACCATTCAGTCAGGCAAAGAAAGACTGATGGGAGAAGGAAGAGAGCATTGCCAGCTGCCAATGACTGCACCAGTAGGTCTTTTGGAACCTGTTGCAGCAGGTTTTTCTTTTTGTATATCTTATTGCTGGGCTAGCCTGGACAAATGCCAGACACACACACTCACTCTCTCTCTCTCACACACACACACACACACTGAATTAGGATGATATTATGAGCTGCCAAAATCTGAAACCAGCCCATCAGCCACTTCCATACATATTTAGACAGTCAATCTAATCGACGTGCTTCACTGTCAGGGTGGAGGGGGCTGGAGGTGCATGGACCCATGAGGGAAGTGGGCTCGAGATGTGGACAGACCTTCAGGTGTGAGTGAGAGAATCTGACTGAAACTACAAATTCACGAAAAAGAGAGCGCAGTTATTGAGGCAAAGGTTAGGTGAGTGAATATATGTGAATGCTAGTGTTTATATGAACTGCTGCAACAATTCTTTCTGTAATATAGGGAGCTTGATTAGATGATTTAATTCTCTTTGCCACATGTTTAAATAGTAGCTACGAGACGCTACTGTGCTGTTCTGTGCTGAAACTGTTGACACTCCTGTAGGTGCTGAATGCTGGTTTACTTCTCTAAACTTTGAGTGCAACTTTCTCAGGTCAGTGTCCGTGTATAATCCTTAAAATTAGGCTCACGATGAAAAGATACACGTTCTTTTCTTCTGATAGCCATAAGCATCCAATGTAATAGCATCATAAATATATGTGTAAAACTTGTGGCAAATAACATGGAGATAAGGTGCTGACAGCTCACAGTGATCCTTACAGTTGTCACTGATGAGATGTGTGGAACCACTCTACACTTTTTATTAAGCTTTGGAAAATCTCTTTAAAAGTAACATAACCGTTTAAGAAAGCAAGAAAAGTATATAGTTTTTTGATGAACATTTATTTACAGTAACCTATTATTGACACATTTTATATGCTCAAAATCCGCCTCCCTTTCTTTTTGCATTTTAAAACATTGGAATACAGTTTTGCATAAAGTATATTTCTTTCAAGATCCAGAATATTTTCATGTTCTTAAATTTTATAATGAAATTATGCATTTGCTGAATCTGTGAAAGGGATTTTACTTTAGAAGAAAAAACACAGCAGCTATACTCTCATCATGCATCTTTTAAAAGGGTTTATAACTACACATTTTCACGCAGTTTTAGTATAATAGCCAATTTTAAAATAATAAAATCAAAGTAACATAATGAGATGCTTTGGTTCACATTAGATCTAACAGTGATGAGGAGTTTATGGTAGCACAGCAAAAACATTCACGCAATACTACTTTTAAGGTGGTGCTTCAAAAAACTAAAAAACAGAAAGCACAAAAGATTCATTTTTCATCTTCTCTCCAGTCTCCAGATGATTTGCAGTTTTGTACAATTCAAGCACATCAGCAGCATCAGAACTAACCCCACTCACCCGCAATTCTCTTAAACAAACTAGCCTGGCACACGACACGTGACGTGACCTCCTGTGCAGAGCAGGACAGCACACCAAGGAACCATATAAATGTTAAAAACTAAGAAGTAGACATAAAGCACAGTGACACATGCATACTGTGCAATTATGGCAAGCTATTGCTCAGACTAACTCAGTGGTACAGACACACCTTTCCCAAACTGCACACAGTATTACACATAGCTGTCACAGCCTGGGATACAAAATAAAATAGGAACAAAATAATTCATTAATTAAGTCATATGACATGACAATAGGATTTAACTGTTAAATGACCATGTGTGCTTTTCTGACACCAAAGAGCTGTTCTGAAAAAGATAAAGATTATAGAGTGGGCTCATGTGTAGCATAAGAGCAGCCATTCCACAACCACAACCTTTACTGTGTTATTGTGACCACGGTGACAAAGGTCCCGACATTTTAGCCCTAAATCAATCCAGGTTATTTTTATGCCTAAACCTAATTGAACAGTGATCATTGTGAGGTTACTTGTTCCAATGGGTTGTATCAGGGAATAGAGAAATGAGCTCTGTGGTCATTTGTGTCGGAAGACCTGCTGCGTCAGTGAGTTTTGTGCTATGCATAACCAGACTCTAACCACAACAAAGTGGGATGTAACAGCAGGAGGGAAATTTAAAAGGCAGATGGGCTGATATCCATATGAGCCACTGCCGCACCAATATAGGCCCAACTTGACTTTGATATCTTTAGGGAGGCGGATCCTTGGTGTGAATGAGGGTAACCCCCCAAAACCTTCCTTTATTTTGCACACTGGCATCAAATGACTTAATTAGAGCTTTAGACATTTGTAATTTTAAAACTAAAGTAGAATCAACACACTAAACTTGGACTTGAGATTCTTCCATATCCAGCATTAATAAAATAATATAAAGATAAGATAAAACTTTTTTCATCCACAAAGGGAAATGCAGTTCAATAATACAAATATATAAACATTTAAATACTATTGGCCCAGGATATATTGTCTAACATGCACTAACATGCAACTAACTATTTCTTGTAATTATGAGCAACAAAGATTTGGCAGTGGGGTGATTACTGATATCAGCACTATTTCTACAACAGAAAATTAGCCAACCTTCTTTTCTAATTAAACTCCAACTAACCGGAATACATGTGTGTTGGCTTCTATCCAAAGCTTTGCCAGTATTTGCACTGACTCATGTTGAAAACAAACAGTAATGTTTGCATCTAAGAAACTCATGACACTGCTGATATATAGGCCAGGAAATACTGGTAGTGTATTTGACATTTGAAAAGAAAGTTTATATTTTTTAAGCCTGCCTTGAAATAATAGTTATTCTTCCTATTTACACTGTCCATTACCTTCCTTCCCTTCAAACATGTAGTCACAACCTTATATGAAGATGAATATCTTCAGCAGTTTAGGTTAGACAAATCAAGACCTTATTTTCCAATGTTACAAAATTCCTTCTTTCTCTTCTGTGAGTAAAGAGATTAGAAACACTAAACGTACTAAAATGTACTTATACTCGTCAGCTTGACTAAAACCAAATGAATTCTTTATGAATTGTAACAAATAAGTTTATATGGGTTCAACAACTATGAAACCTAAAGCCAAAGAAAATGAAAAATACTGTATAATTACAACATAATTAGAGTAACTCCCATTTCAGTAAAATATTACATGTACAATGAAAATAAAAAAAAAAATTGGTGACTGTAGTAACTATGTCATGTCAGTCAAAGAGTGCTGGTTATCCATTTTAAAGACTATAATAACTAAACCAGAAACCAAGAAAAATCCAGCGGAGCGATTAAGATCACTACATCAAAGATGATTCATTCCCAAATTACTTTGCCTAAAAATTCAGAGAAAACTACTCCTGTGAAATAGATTTATTTTATAAAGTGGACACCGATTTACACCCTGTCACCATCAAGGCACTATTTACTTTTAGGAAAATTCCCTATATGTGGCTACAAACACATATGAGAGGAAGAAAAGGACACAAACAACAAATCATGTTTATTTGAGCCTTTTATTATATTATTCTTTAAAAAGCATCAGATATTTCTTATACACTACAACTCTATTCCATGACCCACACAAAAATGCCCATGGACCTTTTGAAAAACCCAAAAAAACACTTGTTAAACCATCTGAAGGAAAAAAAAAAAATCTTCATTTACAAAATAAAAGAAAAACTTTAACCTTTTTCTCAAGTTATGAACGTACCAGAATGAAAATATAAAATATTAAAATACTGGATATTGAGTAGAAACATTAGGGCAATTTGTAGTTTTGCCTTACATTCCTCAAAGTACATATGCAATTTCATGCAGCCATATTAGTTTGGGTCGAGATAAAGTTAGTTCATATTGTTAGAAGAGTCTTAATTCACAAACTGAGGTATCATCTGTACATTAAACCTGAACATTATTATGAAGCTACCCCTACATACAGGCACACGTTACTGGTGCTGAAGTTTATACTTGTCTTACTGTAAGTGCATCTGTTCTGGTTGGTGGCAGCGTGTCTGTCAAGCAGATGAGAGGATTTGTTGCCACAGTGATGAAACGGCAGTCTCTCAACTTTCACCCTGACACTTTAGCCTCTTTTGATCAGAACAGAAAGCACTACGATTGCTACTTCTCTCTCTCTCTCTCTCTCTCTCCCCCTCCCTGTGTCTTACACACACATTATAGGAGAAGTTGATTCCACTTACTCTGCCTCAGCATTATTTGGCTTTATGTGACCTAACAGCCATGGTTTGTTGGCAGTTTTAATGAGCTTGGTTTATGTCGGGGCTGAGATTACCTTTACTGGAACCTGGGCCACGTGTCTCCCACCTCTGCTGGGATCAGATAACACTTCGCTAGACTCTGCCAGATAAACCTGGGCCCCATGTATATCCATTAATGTCAGACTTTGGGGCCTTAATATACTGGCACTAAACATGAACTCAGCTATTCCCACTCATACTATGAGAAGAGACAGTGAATGTCACATATTTACAGTAGAATAATAACTCATGAGACACGATCTCAGAGGATCAGTGAAGAGAAGTACTTCAGCGTCCTGTCAAGTCCCAACGTAAAAATCGATAGAATAAAAAGGTAAACTTTTTCTGCCTATAGTGTTTTTCTAGCTCATATGAATCCGCAAGATTGATACTATTCATGTCCGTATAATAACTATGAAGCTACCATTAGCGGTGGGTTATCTTAGCTTAGCATGAAGACCAAAAACAATAGGAAACAGTGTGAAACGTTCTGGAAGTCGCTGCTGTCAGCAGAAATAGCCCTGTGCAGTCCTATCCCCAGCCAAGGAAAGAAGTGTTGATATACCACACATTAAACATATACACGTTTTAAACGATTTAGACCAAATCCACATGCTATCAGAAGTGTTTAAACAATATCAAATAACTTGAAATTAGATATTAGGTATTAAATTAGTTTTTGTTCCTACACACAAACCATCAGACAAAGCTGTACTGTATGTAGAGCTGCTGTTGCTGTGGTGTGTTAAGTTCTTCTTAAATTAAACTTTTTTTTTTATCCAAATCTCTTCACAGGAGCAGGTTTTGGTACAGAATGTCAGATTCCCTCAGCAGGAGTAAGTCTCAAACATCAGCCCCTCAGGCCAACCTACACATCTGTGAGCCACGTGGGACCTCCTGCCAGCAGATGGCAGAATCACAGGTACTGAGCTGCCGCAGTCTTTCCTGTTTTAATCCACAGCAATATTTTGAGTGCTAACAGTGGAAACACTGACATCTTTGTTGTATATAAAAATATGGTGATATGAGCCGAATGCAGGGCAGGGATCATAGGGGAAAGATAGTCCCTAAAGATGGGACACAGGGCTTAATTGTATACGTAACAGAACAGGCATGCATTCAACTGGTCTAGCCTGTTTACAATGTAATCAGCCAAAAACAATTACACATACTGTATATTACCTCAATGTAATATTTATGATAAAAAATTAAGACATTTACTAACAGTACTGGAAAAAGAATTGGAAATCAATTTACAGAATATTTTAGGAGGAACCTTGGGGAAACTACAATATTTAGCCTGATAAAATATAAATAATAAATAATGAAACAGGGATAATAAAAAAAATCTCTCTAATGTTCCACTCTCCAGTCCAGTTGTTGTGGTAATGCTTCTTAAAGCTGGTTGCCACAAATAGCAGATAGAAGAAGAAGAAACACCAGAAACACTGGAAATCAGGATTGACTGTGCTTTGAGTCATGTCTGGCTGCTATCTGCATCCCAGCATGCACAGATTTTGCTTTTAATAATGAAGGTTATGTTTGTGGATTCAGTGTCAGGTTTATGATTATTGTGATTTTCAGTTTAACATTAAGATGAGAGAAACTTCCTGTTGTACACTGGCAGGTTTTCTTCAGAGTTTCTCTCTGTCTCGCCCCCTCCTGCTGAGTCTGAAGATGCTGTCTGACAGTTGATATCATAACATATACTGGAGCACATAAATCTGCAGATGTTTACCTTGAGAGTGGAAAAAATAACAAACAATAAAGCCTTTATTGACCTTACCACTTTTATGATCAATGAGTTATCAATATCTGTGACTTTACAACACTGATTCTGTGGCCAACTGTTACTTTGAAAAGCAGTTTCCTCCGCACTGAAACATTACTGCAATAATAACTGTACATTAAAAATATGTATGTGTGAACGTACATTAAATTGTATACAGTATGCCACAATGTTAAATTCTTTTTTGTTATTATGGTCTTTTCCAGGGCTTTTTTTACTATAAATATGTACCTACAATCAATGTTGCCAACTTTCAAAATAAAAATTGAAAAGCATATTTTCTAAAATGTTGGACTACTCCTTTAACCTGTCAGCCGTATTGCATATCACAAGAAAATAAAAAGAATGTAGTTTTCTGCCACAGCAGTAAAAATGAAAAAAAAAATTTCAGAATGAGCATGAGTCAGGAATGCATGCTACAATAATTTATTATGGTTTATTTTCTGTGACAGAGAGTGTTTCTGGTAATGGCCTGAGGTCTGTCCCTATAAGGATAGTGATTCAATGTTTACTTGGTTTGTAAAGTGAGTGATGACAAGATCTACACAGCCCGACCCTGTGTTTGATTGTGATGAACATCTTGAATGACTAGTTTCACTGTGCTCATTATCACACTATAGACTAAAGAGGGCAGGGATGTCTGCTTCACTGAGCACCTTCAGCTGGACAGGAGACAGACCAACACCTTCAGCTTGAGGAGGGCAGCTGTGAACAGGAGACACAGCATTGATGGGACCATCAGTTCAGGGTCAGGATCAGCCCCAGGGCGAGGCCACGTTGACTCTGACCGTTTCCACCCATACAGACGACAGTTCAGCGATGTAGCGTTGATGACTGCAGGTTGTCTCCAGCAGTGTTCTTCTGCCTTCAGCTGTTTGCAGGAGATTGTCAGCCCTGACACCCGTTCATACAGCTCCGGCAGCGAGGCATCGCCATCCTGGGACCAATACAGCAGCAGTGTTCAGGTTTGTAGACTCAGCATTTTGTACAATCCCAAACAACAAGCTCATATCAGAAAGGTGCCTACTGGAAAGAATGGGAGTAAATAAACAGAATGGACATGTGTATAAGATTTATTATTATTATTTATTATTTTTCCACCATGTTCCTCATGACAATACAGACATGGTTATCCCTGCACATTAATAACTTACTACTAAAAAAGGATAATTATTTTGAATACACAAGTTAATGACATTAAGCTAATGCCACAAATTCAAGTCAAGTTAATTAGAGAAACACAAACAGAGATGTCCTATTGCATTGAACAGAGTTTTTTTAATTTCTCCTGTTTGCAGAGTTCACACCCAGAACTCCCAGCTGTACCAGTGGAGCCCTCCTGCTTCCTCTCTCAAAGCTACCCACCCTACAGCTCCACAAGCCCTCTGCAACAAGTGAGTGTGTTAGATCAGATACAGGAGAATGCTGAAGGTGGATCCATGTTTGAGAAGCAGCACACCTGATTATGGTTTAATAGTGGTAGAAATGGCTATTTGTGATTATCATGACCAATTGGATGAGCAACAGTTTATGGATCAATAGATTTGACTCGGTCAGCTTTCAAGACTGTGTGTGTGTGTACATGTGTTCTCTCCAGATCTCATCTAGACTGTACCCTAATAATGATCAGTCCAACAGCTCCAAGTATTTGCTCCAGACTCTCTCCACACAGTCACACCAGGAGAGCACCACACAGTCTCTCTTTCCCAAGCCCATTTACTCATACAGGTAACACTGCAGCACATTGCATTTTTACCAGCATTGATAATTTCGTCTACCTTTATTGAAACTGTGCCAAGCCTAACACCAGGTAAGATGCTAATGTCCAATAAAAATGTCTCATTCCTCACTGCAGCATCTTGATCTTCATGGCTCTGAAGAACAGTAAAACAGGAAGTTTGCCAGTCAGTGAGATCTACAGCTTCATGACCGAACACTTCCCCTATTTCAAGGTACAGTTCAAACACACAATTACCATTTTCTTCGTCATACACTGAACGTACAAACATAAAATAATCTCACCAGATCTTGTGATTACATGGTGTGGTTTTACAGCACCTTTGATTCTGTTTTAGTTGCACTTCTCTCAAACCTCTTTCTCCCTCCAGTCAGCTTAGCTGGTCATCACACTGTCACTATGCTTTTGGAGATGTTTGGCTGGTCACTGGTACAGGATATAGGTACATTTGTTTTTGCTCACGAGAGAATGGCAGCAATGTTTTTGCTGTCTAACCACAACATTTTCCCCTTGTAATTATTTTATTTAATTATTTATGTTTTGCAGTACGGTAAACTATTTGAACATTGTGATATGATTTTTCTGAGCTTTTGTCACCTGTCTGGAGTTGACATTTGTTAAATTCTGCTTCCCCATCCTCATGAGTACAGCATCCTGACCTCTCGTTATTATCCATCCATCCATCCATTTTCTATACCCGCTTATTCCTTAACCAGGGTCACGGGGATCTCCTGGAGCCTATTCTGGTTATTATTACCCTATTTAATAAATCTGAGTGGAATAATGCATGTATATGGACAGGTTTGCAACAAATCCAGTTGTAATTAGTCTTTCCTTTGTAGCTGAAGGGCTCATGTTCAGGATTGCCCTGTTTTGTTCTAAGTATCATTATCATCAAACCACATGTGCATTGTTTTTGACATTAATTAATCCTACAATATTACTACAGTGATGAATGTCACTGCAAGCAACACTGTGCTACACCTGCAGTCATGTGGCTGTGGGCCAGCTGGGCAGTAACCTGTTAAGGCATGAGGGTAATATTTGCATTGTGTGTTTGTGTGTGTATGTTTGCTATGGGGCTGTTGCAGGAACCACTGAACCATTCAGAAACTTGAATCTGATAATTAAAACCAAAAAGATGTTATAAATTCATGCCCTCATGCTTTGGTATTGATTAAATGAGGCAGCTGGAGGGTTGGACCTCTGTTTGAACTGTCTTCACAAATACTGTAGATTTTCCAAAGTATTCCAGATATCTACAAATCAAATAAGTTCAGACTCACCTCTGGAAAGAGCTCAAAGACTTGCTGGCATTCATATTCAAGAAGGCACCTTATAGATGGCTGCTTTCCAAACAGCTGCCTGTAACATTAAAAACAGGCTGCAGGGCCCAAAAATACAGATCATAAAATGATAGCAGCACTTCTCAGCTGTATTTTGAAAAAGCTGTGATTTGTAAGGTATATTTAAATATTTTCTGAATGTCATTCAGTATGCCTCACTTAAGTTCATTTCAGTTCAGTGGACATTTGCTATGGCATGCAGAAACTATTCACTGACAGAGCAGGTGGTGGCAAAAATGAATATATGAAATGTTCTATACACCGGTGGATATGATGCATATGTAACATGCTCATTACTTTCCTTCTTGTACCATGAAATAGCCAGACATTACATTATAAGCTGAACAGTTGCTTTTCTTAAATATATTCTGTACTGACTGCTGTTTCTGTGTTCAGACAGCTCCTGATGGATGGAAGAACTCTGTGCGTCACAACCTCTCCCTGAACAAATGCTTTGAAAAAGTGGAGAACAGAAACGGGAACTCATCCCGCAAAGGCTGTCTGTGGGCTCTCAATCCAGCTAAGGTGGAGAAGATGCAGGAGGAGTTGCATAAGTGGCGTCGCAAAGACCCCATCACTGTCCGCAGGAGCATGGCCAGGCCAGGTGGGACCCTTAATAGTCAAAAGACTTTATGACCACCTCTGAGAGAATTAAGATGATGAACTGGACACTGTCAGAAGAATTATTTTTATTATTGATTTTTAAGGGTAAAAGCTCAAAGATCTACTCTATTTTGCGTCCATTTAATCAGTTTTTAATTAGTCTGAAATGCACTTTAAATTGATTAAAGTCAGGATGTAATTTTATTACATTGTATTTGATCCACATTTTTTTTCTACAGAAGACCTTGATCGTCTACTGGGAGAGAGATTGGACAAGCTTAGGCCTTTGCCACCTTATACCAACCCAGCACTCTTACCCAGAGTGGACCCTATCCAAAGCACCCCCCTGTCATCCTGCACCTCAGCCCAGCTTCATGCCCCCTGCGTACCCACTCAGCGTTCTCAGTATGGCCACATTCAGCCTCAGCACAGCTACCTTTCCCCTGCTGGTGCTCATCCCAGCAGCTCATCTGCCTTGTACTCACCCTGTGCACAACAGCCTGCAGCTGGTGTCCTATCAACCAATGGAAGCCAGAATTCTCCTCTGGCTGGAAAGATGCCACCTGTGTACAATGCTGCACTGCAGGCTGAGTACGGTGTTGCTGTACAGGACTTTCTGTTGGAGGGAGATGGTAGCTATGACATCGACACACTCAACCCCAGCCTGACTGACCTGCAGCTGCAAGGTAAGCCAGAGAAAACCAAACAGGCACATGGGTTTTCCCTGTGGCGATCTAATGAGGAATCCGACTGGTCACTGAAATGTTAATAGATTATTGATACAATTATTAGATATTATTATTATTATTATTATTATTATTAATAATAATAATAATAAAACAGAACATATTGGAAAGGAATATCAATATATAAGAATATAACTATAATGAATGATGAATCATCCCACAGCATGTTTTAAGATTTTAAAATATCTTAAATCAAATGTTGCAGGAGGAAGTGGACTCTTTAACACAAAAAATACAATACTGACCTCAGTATTATACTGCTTACTGCTGAGGTATTAGTGGTACAAACCATACCTGAGGTTTCTCCCTCTGTTTTTAGGTAACGTGTGGGAGGAGTTAAGGGAGGACAGCCTGGTGTCTGACCCACAAGTTACCACCACAACACCGTCCTCTTCATGTGCTCCGCATGACCTACACATGCAGACCAGCTGTCTGCAGCTCACGCCTCCTGTCAGTCAGACATCAGAGGTGACTGCTATCGGCCGACATAAAGTAGAGTATGAGGAAGAGGATGCATGTAGTGGACGAAACTTAGAGCATGACTGTTTGAATGGACTGCATCCTGTGGTTTATTCAGGGGTGGAGACACTGGCTACGTATCTGACCTCCTGCACCACATCCATCTCCTTAATGTAAAGACCTGACTGTCAATCGCCCCCCTGACCTTTAATGTATTTTATCTACCTGAATGAGGAATATTGTAACAAGCAGCTTCATTCCACAGTATTAGCTTGGTGCTTATTTAACCTGTGAAATTCTCTGTTTACCACAGTGTGGCAGATGGATGAACCACTTAAAAAGATATTCTACACTTTTTGCATCCACTGTCACCAGCAAGTTCAGCTGATAATAAAAAGTAAGAAATCTTAACTCCTGTTATGTCTTTTGTTTCTCCACTTATGACATATGATAGTTGGTTTCATAAATGGAAGAGTAAACTGGGAAACACCTGATAAATTAAAATTGTGATTTATAACTTTTAAATTTATTTTTGAATTTATGTATTCATTTACCTTTAACAAACTATAATGTTTGATTTACACATCTTTCATGGTATGATTCATATGTTACGTAAAAAGTTCCAGTTATGGTTGTTCATGTGTAAATCAGTTTTCCGTTTCAATTAAATATGAGTTTATCATTTATAAGCTGATTATTCTATTGGTGGATTTAATATATTTGTACATTCTAGTCATTCAGTTTTGTCAGCAGCTTAAAACCATGTTAAGATCACTCCACATCAAAATATATTGAACTCAGTAGGTAGGCGTGTCCAAACCTTTGACTGGCAGTGTAAGTCCAATGCAGGTTAAGGCTAGAGAGTCACCATGTGAAGCTCACTGACTTCATGAAGCGTAGCTCAGTGAGTTTTAGCTAACTGTTTCAATATCCCACCCAAAATGTTATATTTTTGGTTCACTGTGCCCTCATAACCTCATTTTCAGCCCCGACAGACAACTGTTTTCAGATGGTTAATATATTGGAGCCAAGAACCAAAACAGCATTAAAAAAAAAACAGTAGAGTTAATATTACTTACATTTGCCAGGTGGCCAGAAAGATAAATAATAAAATCCATGTCTGGTGGATGTGTAATTAACATTGTAATTAACAATGTAAGTAAATGTATTATTGTCTCAGCAGTGCAGTAAGACTGCTGTTGCAGAAGATGGCAGCAAAGGTACTCTGTGACCTGCAGCTTGTTTCTTAAATATCCTTCACAACTTTTAATCTGTTGGTGTTTTATGTTTTCTACATCAAGCAGCCTAACAAACCTGAGAAACTACAAACTTTACTGGACATTATTTTAAAAGTTTTGGTTACTGAGATTTAATGTGTAAGTATTGTCCTAAACCAATGAAATAGTGGCATTTTTGATCAAAGCGGAAAACTTTAAAGTCTTGTTTATTATTACTTGGATGTTTTAACCGTCACTGTGCAAAGTGAATCACTTGAAAGCTGCTGAAGTGGGAAAGCGTGATTTCTGTCAGAGATCTACTTTAATAATAAATAATTTTATTTTCATACATTTTTATGGCAAGGAATAAAAAATGAGATTTTTTTTAACTAGATAATTTATTTATCAAACACAAATTATTAGTCTGAGCAAAGTATTTTATGAGCTCAATCATGTCAGAGAAGGATCAGTGCTCTTAATGTGATTCTTAGAGCATGGTAAATTTCCAAACAAGTATTTGTAAAATAATAGCAATTGAGAAGATAAAATAAATATTTAAAGTTAAACTTGTAAGACAGCTAACTTTGTCATATTAGAATAAATGATTTCATCAGTAGAAGTGCTGAAATTAAGATGACAAAAGACAACAACACAACATTAGCAGTATAGCTAAACCATGACTCACATTTATTGGGTCTTAATTCATTTTGAGTGGATGTATTGTTTATGGAATTGAATTCAAAGTCCTCCTTCACACATTTAAGGCCATCCAAAACCTCGCTACTCCCTATCTGTATGGCCTCCTCCACATCGCCACCTCCTCCCGCTCCCTTAGGTCCTCCTCCTCCATTCATCTCACTGTGCCCTCTGCCCGTCTCAGCACCATGGGTAGTCAAGCTTTTAACCGCTCTGCTCCCCAACTCTGGAACTCACTCCCACCAGACATCTGCAATATTGATTCTCTCCCTCTGTTCGAATCTTGACTTAAAAGTAACTTGTTCAAAACAGCATATTCTCTGTAATTGCACTGCTCCATTTTGTATCATATGTAGCTTTTAACTGTTGTTTTACTCTACGTGTTTTGTTTTTGTTTTGTGCAGCGACCTTGAGTGTTGTGAAAGGCGCTTATAAATAAAATGCATTATTATTAACTTTGTACTCATTTTGTTAATTTATTGCCTGTAAAATGTGCTTTTAAAATCATATTTGGTTTTTCTTGTGTAATTTTCCCTCTTTTTGTAAAAAAAGAAAAATATATTAACATTTTGAAAAAAAAAAATCACGTATTTATTGCCATGATGGAATTTTGGCCATGAAAACTTTACATATTTTTTAAATTTATACTTAAAGCATTCATTATAATTAACGTATACACAGTGTTCTGTACTACAGAGAATGTACTGGATATCAAAACTGGAATCTGACATTTGATTTTTGACTAATTGTTTTCTGACACTTCAAAATGGCTATTTATTGAAAAAATACTCCTGACGTAATAGTACTATGAACATGACAACATAAAGCAAATGACACATTCACAAAGATAAAGTACACATCTCTGTCATTCAAATGAGCAATCACAGATCATGGTACCAGGACTGAATCATTGAGATATGTGCTACTACAAATTTTACAAACTTCAGGAGTAAAAATGTAGTGAAATTCCTATACAGACTATTTACATATACATCTGAATGGAATAATTATTAAACATTTTTAACTTAACATCATTTCTCTCTTTGTCTCATTGTGTTTCAGGACAAGAAAAACAAGACTTGCTGTCTTCTTTTCATATCAACAACTAGCAAAATATAAGGTCAGATTTTCCTGATGATCACATATACAGACTGGAATCAACAGTATGTACAGACACTGCATGTATTTGCTGCCCACATGCACAATCACTCACACACACTAACGCAAACAGACGATAAAACTGGCAGATTTTGATGTTCCTGCAAAGAGGCAAAGGGAGAAATCTGTTGGTCAGGCAGTTGAATGTCTGAATAGAAACACAGCTAACGGGAGACGAGTGCTTAATGCCAGTGATTTTTCCTTCAGTTCTTCTGTTTCTGGTCCTGATGTAGTACCTGGGTCATGGAAAATGTCTAAAATAGGGGGGTGGGGGGTAAAGAATGGATGGAGGTCTTCCTATGGCCCCCCACTGTAGGAATAATCTGCCTTGTTGTGCATCACCAGTTTGTTGTCCACAAAGTAGAAGCTGTCAGACTGCGTCTCGTAAGGATGCAGGATCATCTCACGCACTGAGGGAGGAGAAGCACAGACACAACACTCAGGATGTTGCAACATCAGATCCTGTGAGATCTAAGCAGCCATATCTGTGTGGCTGTGTTTGTCTCATGTGGGGTTACGTTTGTGCTGGAGTGACACTCACTGAGTTCCTCGGACAGTGCGGGGAACTCGTAGATGTGCTCGCATGTGTTCTTGCTGCTGGGCATGCAGAAGCCAAACTCGAAATCAAAGCTCTTGAGCAGCTGATCGCGGAAGTAGTGTCTCTCAATCATGCGGAAGTTGTTGATGGGGGTGTCTCCCACTGTGAACTCCACTCTGCGGAGACACAGGGAAAAATAGTCTGTGGAAAAGGTGGATTGCACAGTTGGTTTGACAGCAGGCAACCATTTTGATCACAACTACCCTAATAATCATTTTATCGTCCAGAGCAATAGAATTAGATTCTAAATAATAATATACACATTGTTTTTCTGGTGCTCCTCTGAATAAAATCATCAAACCTCTACCATTAAAGTACAAGTTCTATTTAATACACATTAGGCTTTTTCATTAGACCTAGATCATCCAGACATGTCAGTTGTTGGGTGAGTCGTGGAGTGGGAGTCTGATGATGAGCAGGACTCTGACAGTTATTTGCCACCTGACTCAGCAGGTGGGCTGGGCTGCTCAGCATCATCAGTCCCTCATCCCACACGGCCCACATTCTGAGTAAACCAGACATTATTGAATATGCATGAGCTCATCTGAGGTCTTAGGACCCACGTCGCTGTCTTACACAGTCTCTGTTTGCCATTTGAATGGAACAAACACACCAAAAACTTTCACTTACGTTGCTCCGACCTGCCGCAACTGCAGGAAGGCTGGGGTGAACTGGTATCGGACAAAGCGGCCGGCGTTGGGGTCACAATGCTTTTTACCTCCCGCTAAAGAGGAGATGTTCAGAGAAGATAAGAAAACAAGTCATTATTTTGCACACAGTGTGAGAAGGATGCACTTTGGGCTATAGCCTCACACAGGACTGTCATGGGAACATAAAAAACATCACACAATAAAACCGGAACATTTAATGCTGTTTTAAAGCATTAAACGTGGTTCATCCATCTGCCACACAGTGGTAAACTTAAATACCCCAGTCTGGCTACTACACTGCATCATTTTCACATTTCTAAATCTACACTGTGTAGTTTCTGAGGCTTCAAGCTGACCTGGTGTTGGAGGTTTAGTAATCTCAAACAGGACTGTCCCTGTCTCCATGTCACGGATCTTAAACCTGGTGAAGTCGATCATGTGGACATTTTCCTCTGGAGAACAAAGATAATCTGAAAAAAAAAGAGGAATGAAACAGAATTTATGCTCAGGTCAGACACGCTAAGACAGAAGAACTGTGAGCTCTGTTGCTCTCTGCCAGGATACAGTAATATCTGCTGTTATGGACATGTCTGAACTGATATCATTTGCAGGCCTGCTCCATGCTGAATACACTCTGCAGCCTTGCTTTCATGGATGATCACCACTGTGACCTCACTGTAAGGTCAGGGAAGCTATTTTTTCCACATCATGTCTTTCTCAGCACCAAGACGTGACACTGACAGAAAGAACAACCTCTCTGAGCACGTCGACGGCTAATAAAGGCTCAGAGAGCAGTCCAGGTCACATGTTATAAACTGCCAGGCCTTTTCAAGGAGACAAATACACAAAGCAGAAAAAAAAACAAAACACGCACATTACTCCAGTTTTCTGTTGTAAAGCCAAGTCATTAATCTTCTCTGTCTTTACTTGTCAAAGAGCCCAGCAGAACCTGGTTTTACAACAATGACAATGTCTTCATCTTTCTAAAGTGTCAGTAAATTCTTCTTATTGATACTTATCAAAATAGTCAATTCAGCTGTACTTAGATAGACCAAGGGCTCAAAGTTATTGCAGTGTCTGTATGACAGTTTTTATCTTAGACCTTTGATTCTAAGGACGAACTCACAAAAACCCATTTAAAGAGAAAAAATGAAGAAATATCAGGAATAGAATCAGAGAAGGGATCCTTCTTCCAGGATGAACATAGATACTGCTGTTTACTGTAGCTTTTAGTGTGCCTTCAGTCAGATCGCTGTGATTAGTGTCAGTCAATGTAAACTTGTTATCCTTCCTCCTGAGAAGAACATCTTTCACACACAAATGTTTCATTTTATTTACATATTAGTTACATATTTTATTTAGATTTGCCCATAAAGCAAATACCTTTTGTTTCCTTGTTTAATCTGTACAAGTCAGAGGTTAAAATAGAAGTAGTCACTTTTAAATCTTGATAAACTTCAATCTATACAACTCAACTCCATATTTTTATATTGCTGAGTAGACAGGCTGATTCACACCTGTGCCACTTTCTGTGCTTTTTGTGTCGACATTCACGATCACATTCATCATCTCTAACAGGATTTAGTTTGCGCTCAACAGCTGGATTATCAGGTCCAGTGAACACGAGCCGAGCCCACTGGAAGACAGAAACCCGTGTATCCTCAGGAAGGTGACAGATTTGTATAATGTGTGTGTGTGTGTAAGAGAGAGAGAGAGAGAGAGAGAGACACTCCCCTCCCATTGGGACAGAATTAGATATAAGAGGCTTATTGTGTTTTACCATCACATGGGCTGATGGATTGGGACACACACATGCAAATTACTGTTTTCATTACACAAGGGGACTTTACATTGACTTAAATTCATTTCCGGAAGACTTGCCTTAACATTATCTATAACCACTGCTGTACTTGCCTAAATTTGTCTAACGTTATCAAAAATGATATTTTGGGGGACTTTTGTTCTTTTTGTCCCCACGTGGACACTGAGTCCAGAAATGTGAATGTGTGAACAGATTTATGTCGCTAAACATGACTAGTCCACACACAGTAACGTAAGGGCTGAAGGGTCTTTGTTACTTTCACGCCACCCATGCCAACATATTAAGTTACACTTGTTTAAGTTACACTGACTTTATTATCAACACATTAAATGTGTGCATTCATATGGCCACAGACTCACACAGACAGTTGCATCCTCATATATGAGGGTTAGGGAACAGATGGGGCACGCAGGCTTTAGCCACCTGCTTGAAGATATTTATAGACCTTTTCATAAAGTACAAAACACCACACCTGACACCAGAAACAGCCCTATTTAGTATTTAGTACAGTAGACTATACAGATCCTAATTAATTAGAGCTGCAAATGTCTGACATCGAACCTACAGCAGAGCTGAGACAACACCTAACATCTTGTCTTAAGCTGTGACATACAGAGAAAATGTCACTGACTAATTAGATCATTTAAATGTGAATATGTAATTTTTTAAATAGCAGAACAAGGAAACTGTGCTCTATGTAGTTTCTGTGTTTCACAGATGGATCTTTTCAGCAGCAGATCACAAAAAAGCACATTGCAGTGGAATAAAACACAAAATACCTCGATTATATTGGTTAGATGTATGAATCGTGTAAAGAAATCCAGTCAATTATCAATTAATCAATAAATTCTAAATTACAGCATTCAAGAAACATTTTTTACAACTTCAAATCTGATTAAACTGAACTCACTGAGCTTCTTGTGTATCGTGATGTTCTGTCTTTTGATGGTCGCTGATGTCAAACAGTGTGTGGTACTAAAGTTAGTCACACATGCCCCCTGGAAATAATATCAAGAATAATTTGACAGCCATAGAAATCAGCAATGACTGCACGTTAAAAGTCTTGGGAGGGATGTTTTCATCAGGCGTTGTACTGCAGGTATAGGTGCATGTGTGGAGGGAATCTGTGTGCACCTTGTACATATATATACTTTTATGTGTGAATCTTTCGGCACATGCATTGCAGAATGAGCAGGTCTCTGATGTTAACAAGCTATAGATGTGACTGGACTGTTTCCAGGATAAACATCACAAGACCGGTCAAGAGATTTCTAAGTAAAGCTGTTTTGGCTCAAAAACACAAAGTCTCTTTATGCAACCTTTCAAACTACAGTAAGAGGGTTAGAGAGCTGCTGTTTGTTGTGCTCGCATGTGTTCTGCTGTTTCTGCTCTGAAACCATTATTGTTGAGTACATCCATCCATCCATTATCTATACCCACTTATTCCTATTTAGGGTCACAGGGATCTGCTGGAGCCTATCCCAGCCCTCTTCGGGTGGAAGGCAGGGGTACACCCTGGACAGGTCACCAGTCCATCACAGGGCCACATAGAGACAAACAACCTCACACACTCACACTCACTCCTATGGACAATTTAGAGTCACCAATCAACCTGACATACATGTTTTTGGACTGTGGGAGGAAACCAGAGTACCTGGAGAAAACCCACACAAGCACAGGGAGAACATGCAAACTCCACACAGAAAGGCCTCTGCTGGGTTTCAAACCAGAAATCTTCTTACTGTGAGGCAACAGTGATAATCACCAAGCCACCGTGATGCACCATGTTGAGTACATGCCTACTGTTACTTAGGTACTCTGTTTCATTTTTCTTGTGTAGCTGTCAATGGGCTCGCTCTCTTTGTGGGTGACCAGTTTGTGAATCAGATATGGATACATTCCAAGGCCACTGAAAGAGACAGATGGAGCGTTTCATCTGATGGCACATCTAGTGAAGTCGCTCTCACCCTTCGCATGCAAGAATTCCCACATCAACATGTGTCTGCCACAGTCATATGAAGCTCACTACGCCATGAGTCCACATGCAGCAGACTGAATGAGAACAGCTGACTGTGCTGCTGAGATTCATATGAGCAGTAATAAAAAATCTGTCCGTTTCAGACGCTCACTGTGAGGAGCGAAAAGCAGCAAGATACACAAAGTGAAAGATGAAAGAAAGAGGGGACAGAGAAACACAGAGAAAATGATAATAAATGGAGAGTGCATATTTGAGGAAGAAATTTGTAAATTGTCTTTACTACCATATCTGATGAATTCAGCCTGTTTTATAAGCTGCAGTTTGTCTTTCCAATGACTAACCAGGGCCTTGTTTCTCAGTGAACAGATTTCTAGATATCCACTTGGGAATGTTTAGGTTACTTCATGCCACAGCTCATGTTTGGAGCAAAACAATCTCATCGGTCAAAATGCAGACAGATTTTAAAATGGTTTCTAAAGACGTATCTCTGGGGCACAGAGACACCATGTGTTTATTGACATGTGGTCTGTGGAAGAAATGAGCTCACGGAAGTCAAACTGCCTTAAAGGCCACATAGGGCCACATTATAAGTCACTGGTCCTATACAGCAAAGATAAAAACAATGACTTGTAATAACTGGTGTTAGTCTTAATGTAAACTTGTGGTAATAATATAGAAAAACTAAACGTATGAGGGCAGATATGAGGTGGGCTTTGGCGCACCAAGGAGGAAAGGGATGCAAGACGCCGTCCCGGATCTCAGCCAGTGTTGTCAGTGCTGCAGATCTGGTAGTCTGACACTGGTGGATTATTTCTTTTGTTTTTATTCTGGACTCATGGGAGATGTCTCCGTGGGGACTACTGAGTAGGGAACTGTGCTGGATGGACAGAAATGGACATGAGTAGCCTACAAGCTGAGGCTGCATCATAAGTTGTGGCTGAAGTGCGGACTGTTCCATGTGCAGTATTTATCGGACAACTGGGGGGGGGGGGTAACTCGTGGATTATTATATTGCTAAGTAGGAGACATCTTTGTGTTTATTTGTGGAAAGATGAATTAAACCCACTGAACAACTGGAACTGGGGCCGCACGAGGGTTTAGGCAGTTGTGTAAAGTGTATTGGTTATATCAGACATTGTGTTATATCATACATTGTGTTATATCATTCATTGTGTTATTATGTGGGAAGTGCAGGTGAAGTGTTAGTGGGGGCCAGTATGGGGTGCTGGGTTAGGGTCGGGTGCTTTAAGAAGATCCAAAACAGCCTGAAATTCAGATGAATAATAATTAATACTTTACCACAGATTATGGTTTAGTTTTGTTTAATTGATTAACACACGCACACACAGGCAGGCGCACATACACGCACATTTTACGCTTTTTTTTTTACATCCGGTTAAATATTTGAACATATTATTCCTCCTGGAGTACTGTCTACCAGCAGCCCACACATACCAGAGGAGAATGTCACCATGGACAGTCTGGAGGCAGTCCAGGTTACTGGCCCTCCCTATGACCCATATCATCATGTCACCAGCAGACACAATCAGAGTGGCATCACTGAGCTGACCAGATTAATGGAGACCATGAATTTAGAGCAACCTGAGCAGGAACCACCACACGCTGAAGAGGAGGATGATGGGAAACAGGCGATTCTGGAGCAGCTTCAGACACTTCAGCTGAGAACTGATGCCTTGGAAAGTCGGCTCAAAGAGACCATGGATAGTAGCCTCAGTCGAGAGGATGGGCTGCAATGGAGGCGATGAAGGAGTATGTGGATGCTAAGTTGCAACCATTCGATGAAGTTATTGTAACCTGCTTGCCATGTAGAGATAAACGCTGGGGTGAAGAATTGAGAAAGACTCTTGTCAAAAGTCGGCTCACCTGGAGACCTGCCCCTTTCCCTACTCCTGGAGTTCCTGTGTCTACTAGCTGCCACCTAAATGAGGGCGGCATCACCTTCCCTATTCCACTCACAGTCACTGCCAGACCACCTGGTCTGGAGTTTCCCCAGTTTGGCAAGTCCAGGAGCTCTTCAGATACCAGACTTCATTGAGCAGTGAGAAAACTTCCTGACTCTCAGGCCATTGAGTGATGCTGAACTGATGGGTACCCTTAATGCAAACTTGGTGATTACCTGGAAAAAACCCATGCAAGCACAGGGAGAACATGCAAACTTCACACAGAAAGGCCTCTGTTGGGTTACGAACCCAGGACCTTCTTCCTGTGAGGCAACAGTGCTAACCGCTAAACCAGGGCCTACGTTATAATCTATACAGTCATAACATATGTGATTCACTGGTGATTCTAATAAAGTTCTTTTAAAAATCACCTCTGACTCAGACACAAGTAGCTTTAGTGCTGTTGTAAAAAGGATATTGTTGCTTTATCATTGTTCTTCTAATGAAGAAGAGACAGTAGTGCTGCAACTGCAACCAAATCATTATTGATATTATTACTAGAAATGTTTATGCAAAAAGACCAAAAACAAAATTAGTTATTTTCCTGCTGCATGAATCACAATGTACTTAAACTTGAAGGTGAACTGATTTGTTCCAGCTTGATATTTTAAAGTCTGCATGATGTGCTGATGTTTTCGGTCTCTTTACCTCCTTTTGTTTATTTCCAAACCACACACACACAAACACACACACACACACACACACAGTGCTCCACTTCACTTCCTTCAACACTGTCACCTAGCAACGTGCTTTCTGATAGTGTGCCAGCTCGATTAGCTTGTCGTTTTCCTTCTCTACATCCACCTGGCTGCTCTGCAACAAGAAGGTGCAGCAGCAAATCAAAGGAGAGTCTCTTGGGATATGCATCGGTAGCATGCAAATGTTGCACGCCTGCGATCTGATGAAGGTGTACTTGAAGCCGCCCTCCTATACAGGGAGGCCTGACTTCACACCCTGAAGCACGAGAGGTGGAAGATTATGCAGAGTTCATGCAGAATTTAAGGAGGGCATGTGTCATGAAATGATAGATTACAGTACATGTTACTGTCCTTGTGGGGAAACACATCATTAAATTGCAGCACAACTAAAATGCAGTAATGTTAAAATAGTCTTTCTACTCTTGCTTGGAGGTTGAATGTATAATTCTGCATTTACTTTTCACATATTTTATCATATATCTGATTTCCTGTTTATGGCTCTGCAAAAAATCGATCTCATCAATACGAGCACATGTGTCCCACATCCAAAGACTAACAGCCGATTGTCAAACATGACCATTTTCGACCTGCTGAAATACAAAGTCAATATAAGCAAATGCTTCTCGGAAGGTGTTCAAATTAGCAGCAAGTCTGGAGTCATGCTTTGTTCCTGTGTTCACATACGCAGACCCCGTCTGACACCAAAGTGGCATTCATAAAGAGCAAGCAAGCTGCCACTTATAGCTCCTTAATCCCCAAGATTAGCCTGGAGTTACAGACCTTCAGCCACAGGGACAGACTTCACATGGCTCATTGACTCTGGTTTCTGATGAAGGCTGAACTGTGCTGAATTAATCACAGAACACGCAGAAGAACAAAGCACACATGTTTACTTGTCTTCACATTCAAATAATCCATAGCCAAAGGCAGCTAGTGGCATTAACATTACACCTCAATGTTCACATCAGGATGTTGAGTGCACCTGTGTATGGCAGGCTGTTTCATGTCTCTTGGTTAACAGCACCTGTAGGCGAACTGGCAAACAGCAGGGTTCATGCAGAGGTTGCATCAGAGCAGCTGAATGCAGATGAGGTCCTTTTCTCTAATCCTTCTCCAGCACACAGCACAGAGCAGAGAAAACATAACTTCTACTGTGAGAGGGTTTTATGAGGGCAAATACTGTGACCTAAACTTGCTGGGTAAGAATGACACTGAACCATCGGGTCATTTAAGGGAAGACAACAAAGCCATTTTTAATTTTTACCTTTTTAGCCTTAAAGTGATGGACTGGCTTCCTGGAAGTAGGGTGATTTGATTTCTAACAGAGATTTAGACGAGATGATTGGTACCAATAAAACTGATGTCTACTTTTATAAAGTCTATAAATAACATTCATGAGAACAAAAAAATCCTTGTCTAAGGGATATATAATTTTACCCTCAGGATTAATACATGTATAGATAAAGTGAACAGGGAATAAAGTTGTCTGCCTTCTGTTCAGGATCATCCCTGTTTAATCAGATTTATATCTTTCATAAAATTTATCCTATCAAGAGAAGGTCAGACATTCACTGTCTCGGCTAAACAACTGTAGACAACAATAGTTTAATCTGAAAGAGATGCATGTTTAGACATTTTCTACAGAATGTCCTAGAGAACATCTTCAGTCACCTTTAATGTTGTATTCTGCTGCTCCCTGTACTTTGGCCTGTACCTGATTTCTACAGAGAGAAGTTATAAGGGGGTGGTGGGCAAAGACCACAGGTTGAATTGCTTCACCAATAACAACATCAAATATCTGAAATTTCTCCTCCATCCTGATTATACCTTTAGGAAGTTTCACTTCTTACTGGTACTAACTGTGTCATCCGGGCTTCTTTGTAGTTTGGTCTGAGCTGATATGATTTACTACCAATTGCTGAAAGAATGAGCTGGTAGTGAAGACTGCATGCTGTCGTACAATTAGGACAATCAGTAGCGTAAAGAACTCCAGAATTATGATGAATCAGAAATATCAGCACCAGCCGGTCATGAGTGAGGCACTGTAATGATCAATGTCCCTCTCAAACTCTCACCCGGTACAGTCCAGTGTCACATGATGCACTATCAATAAAATAAATATTAACCAAAGATTAAGTACATTAGAGAAAGAAATGAAAAATTTCATTTGCTGTGATCTAATAGGCCCTGTCATGGTTCCAGTCTCACCCTGTTCTTATTGGCCTGCAATTCTCCAATCATTTCACCAGCTGCCCCTGGACTTCTCGTCACCTGACCTTCCCCGCCCACTCACACACCTGTTCCTAGCTTCCTCATCACTTCTGTCTCTATTTAAACCTGCCAGGTTGACTGGTGCAAGTTTGTCCGTTGTATTATCCCTGCTCTTTCCAGCATCTTTGTACTCACCTGTTTGCCTGCCTGTTTTTTTTTTTTTTTTGCCTTCCTGTTTTTGACCTCCTGCATGTTTTTGGACCTGCCTGTTTGCCTGGTGTTCCTGCCTGCCTCTTACTGACCACTGCCAGACTGCATCACCTTTTAATGAAGGCAAATTGGTAGAACTTTTCTTCTGTGTCTGAGTCATGCAGTCGAGTCCTGAGTTTCTGCGCCATGACAAGCCGTCTCTCTCTCTCCATGTCAAATCACTAAAAGAGTAACCTTGTGACAGCTGTGCATGGAAGATTAGAAACCGGCTGCACCAATCAATTTTAATTAAAGCTGCATCCATTGTGTTGGCAGACATCACAGAGCGGAAATCCCGCCTGAGGTAGATAAAGCACCGCTCTGTGTCCCAGACTCATAAAGGCTGAACAACTGATGACCCATTAGTGTGAAAGGAACCAGACCACTCTGAGTAAATCATCTGGTTAAGAAGAAATTACACACCAATGTGGATCGTTTGAGTCAAAAATATCCACAGTACTACAGCGGCTCCATTGTGGGAGAGCTTATCTCTTCCCATTGCATAACAATTATTTTGATATTGTGAAGGTATGCGTCTTACATTTGTCTGTATCTATTCTTGTTAATCCTTTTGGTATCGTCGTTGTTTCAGGATGAGAAATGTGGTCACTTATATAGTAAAGATGTTTTAATGATACATCCAGTAAGACCAGAAGAGAGTGGAACATATTATTTACAAAATAATGAACCGTAACTCATAGGCATTAAAAGCAATGTATCTAAGATGTTAAATGGTTTAGGAAAATGTATTATCATTAAATACTGAAATAGTATCATTGGACAGCAGCTTAAAATTGGGTTTAGTCAAAAACACTAATTATCCAGTCACAGTAGGTGTTTTGTCTAGTCGTCTCGTAAACAGTCAAGACTGTAATGCCCAAAACATTTTTCTTTTTGGATGTGGTTTGATGACCTGTCAAACTTGATGTCTTTTCTATCTGATTCAGTGACTGAAGGATTATAGTTTATAATATTGCAGTTAGAAATTCCTGTAATGCTCCATTTTGGCATTTTGTTATAGCTTGCTGAGAGTTAACTCTAGCTGATGGGTTTATCTGTTGGGTTGGTTTTCTGTGTTCAGGAGACAGGCTTCTTGGAGACATGCTACTTTGGTTTGTGGGGAGGTTAGCCCTTTCCAAAAGAGAACAAATGCAATCTCCCAATATTTTTTCTTTACTGAGAGATCTATAAATTGCACAGCTGATGTCAGGATTTCTGGAGAGCTGTGTGCAGTCTCTGAGGCTGAGTGAGCCGCTGGATGGTTGGTAAATCCCTCCAGACTGTAGGGTTACCTGCATGATAAATCCCAATAAATACAAAAGATGTGATGTGTCAGTGGGGAGGATAATTTTTTTGCCAAATAACTTGCCCAACACTGCTCACAATCACCCTCACCAATGCAGCTCTAAGGTTTTTAATATTGGGCTGTTTTCCATCTGAATGTGCTGCTAATCATGAGTGGGGACAGGGATCTGGAGCTCTGGGGTTGCTATAATTTATCTGAGCAGTGCGTCATGTATATTTAAAAATCTTGTGGTAAATTGAAAGACTAAAGATTATTTTCAGGACGAGGCACCATTTTGCTTTTTCTCAACACAAGATCTCCAGTCTCTTGTGACAGTTCTCTCTAGTGCACTTACATGGGAACACAATTAGACATGGTGCATAAAACAGACAGCAGGTCCTACTGAGAAGTAAATAATTTCATGATGAACCATTTCCCAAAATGCACTGAACATGATTATATACTATATAACAAATATATGTTGATTATATCAAATTCACGCCTCTGTTGTCCATTAGTATTTATTGTAATCCCTCTGATTATAGCGTTTAAAAAAATGACAATTACACATCGAAGTATTTCTGTTTATGCCTGCCTGTGCATCATAAATCATCCACCATGTAAACAGGAAACTGATAAGGTGCCATTTTTCATATCACAGCAGCTCTTCTCATCTGCCTGGATTATATTTCTTTCTCTCTCTGCCTGTGTGACAATGAAGCGCTCTGGCTCGCTTATCAGCACTGAACCACCGTGACAGACTGGAGCTGGGCTGCCCCAAAATGGTGGCATTTACCTGCCAAAAGCACAACTGGAAAAGTCATTTACACTACCTGGTGAGGCGTTTTCTGCTTCCCTCCTTTCCAGCTGCAATTTTCTTTCTCTTGCAGCAGAAAATGATAGCCTGAATTGTGCAGCACACTGAGCTTATCTCTGTGGTATAGGCTTTTTGTATTGTCTGTCATTTTAAAATGGTTGGGCCTTGGGGAAAAATTGTTGTGCTCTCATCCTTTAAAAGGAAACAAGGGAGCAGGTTTAACATGGGTCCATTTATAGAAGCCCAAATATCACCCAGACCAGTTACAAAAACTACAAGTATCAGATTTTTAATACAAATAACATATATAATATATCTTCCTAGTCCAATGTGAAGTCAGTAAAGATCAGCTAAGGAGCACACAACTCCATTTTTAATCTGATATCTTTAACATAATCAAGCTCATTTACACTTTGACTAAACAGGTCATTAATTACCTGAGGTCTACTGTGTCGTTGCAGGATGCTGCGTTACAGCCTTCCTCATATAATCCAGATTACATGTCAGTGCAGAGTGGAGATTACTGCACCAGCATAAGTGATTTGGGTATTATCGCACTGACACAGCCCAAATATTTCTTTTATGCTGTTCCACATGAAACCAGATGTGGTGGTCTGAGAGAGGAAAAGAGCAGAGAGTTGGTGATAAGATTTTTTTTTTATTATCGTTGCCTATTTGTGCTGTTTATTGACAAATCTGTTTGTAGACAATTCAGTCAAACTGAGAGAGGAAACCTTATTTATTTACCCAATATTTGGGATCAAATGTAGGTTTTATAAATGTTAAAGGTTAAAGTAAGGAGTCTATATGTAAACAAAAGGGCCCATTCATCCACATTTACTGACAAAGTAATTAGACTTTTAGATTATTTTTATTTATTACATTTCTAACACCAAGAATGAAAGAATGAATGTTACACTCATAATTAGACTCTGAAATAGATACTTCAATAATCTTTTGAGGCAGGTATATTCTGCAGGCCTTGGGTATATATAGCAGCTCAACAGTAATTAAAATTTCAACTTGGACTTAATATATTTTACAATATTTCACCTCTTTGGTCCTGTTTCATTGTCTTTCACAAAAGCAAATCACTAGATGGTCTGAACCACCAGCATGAAACATCTCAGGCAGCAAAAGCACGATTTTAACAGTAACAGTGTGAGATATTATGTGATAGTAGCAAAGTTTCTTCTTCTCTGACTCTGCTAAATCAGGGTTTCAAACCAGGCCTGTTAGCTGACTCTGTGTAGCCACGTCCTGTTTCCACTGTCTAATATGAAAACGTTTCCATAATGTGTTAAATAAGAAGCTGATTCTTCTCTGCCTGCGCTCTGTGACAAGCTACAGGCTTAATCAGTGGATCACATCTCTGGCCACCTGTTCCCTCTGAGCCACAGGTGTCTTCAGGTGAGGAGCCAGAGTTTGTTTTCAGAATATTTTACTTTTTGAGAAGCTCCCCAGGAAGTACGGTCACCTTCACCCTCTTTCATTGGTTACACATTCAGACCCACAGGGACTCGAACACACACTGAAGCATTAATGGCAACACAGGTGAACTCAACATGCGTTATGCTCCATTACGCGTTGAAGTGCTGGACTCTAAGGTCCGATCTGTCCTTGACAAAAACAGTAAATGTTTAACTGTTGATGGATTGTTAGAAGAGGTTAGTGTTAATGCCATAGAGACCCTCTGTGACTATGTCGCTGTCCATGGTATCTATCAATGGAAACACTAAATTAGCGCAGGCAAAATCTTACAACATAAACAGAAAGACGCTATGAAGAGCGCACATGGGCTGCACTAATCTCCTCTGATTGTAAGGCTTTACTGTCCTCATCGTGCCGATTACACTAGCAGGTTACTTACTCTTGGTGATCTTCTGTAACCCAAGCACATCCTCGGGCGTTATTACGGTATTTCTGCGTAATTCTTCCTCGGTTGTAACCGGGATCCCCATGTCTGATGAGTTGCAGCCCTGCTGCACTTTCATGTCCAACAGAGGAGGGTTGTTCCGTGTGCAACCTGACAGGAGCTGAGGTCTTCTGATGCGTCGTCGCCGCAGGAGCCGATTTACTTGCGTCGGAGCCTTTCGTTACGCGCAGGCTAAAACACCGTGCGGAAAACAGGCTCTGTGCTGCTCACAAGAATAACTCATTCTACGCGCCGCCTCCTCTTCTCGATCCACTACAAGATAAAAACCAGCCCTTAGCTCCCTCCCTCACTGACGGCTCATCGGCTCCCTCACAAGCTATTAAATCCAAATCCTGTGGCTTTAAACCGACCACTGGTGCGTGGCTGACAGCGTGCGCGCCTCGTCACCCGCTCACACAGCGATGAGTGTATGTGCATGTCTGGGCTTTACTGAGACTGAAACTCATTAGATGATGCCCGTTTCTCACCTCACCAGCTGCTACCTGCGGCGCAGCAGAAGCTCGTAGGTGTCAGGACCTCTTGAGAGGATATTTGCTTTGGTTGGCTGTTACCACCGTGTGGAGGGACAGGGGGCGCTAAACCAGCCTGTGTTTCTCTCCTTTGGGTAGAGATTGTTTAGAAACCAACAGCTGAAATGATCTTCAACGTTCTCTATGGTTTGTGATGTGATGTGTCCTGTTGTTTGGGATCTGAGCTAAGAGGTTACAAAATGCTCTGCGGAGTTGAGAAACACAATGATGGTTCTTATGGAAAATACAGACCAAAGAGAAACAGAAAGAAGTTGAGACCATCTTTAATGTATCATCTTTTTGTTTTGTTTTTCCATTGGAAAGTTGTTTACCAGATGCCAGCATCCCTGAGAAAGTGTGAAATGCAAATCTTCTGGACAGGCCAGTCAAAAGATTTTCACATCTGAATCACAGACCCCTGCACAGCTGCCGTTCTCTTTTTTAAATCATAGACTGACCAGGAACTTCCTCCAGTCACTCAGCTGACCCTTTTGTTTTCAGGGTGAAGAGACAGGGCCTCCGCCTGCCTGGCAAACTTACTGCAGGGCGTGTGCAGATCTGAGAGCTGTCCGTGGTGGTACTTTGTGAGGAGAGATTGAATTGTCTAAACCTGGACTCTCTAAAATTGGTGGATCCCACGAGAGGGGGAGGATGAACAGGTCTATTGGCATCATTTCAGCTTGATATACATAGTAGAGTAAAATTTTTAAAAAATGTCATTTCTGCAGCAGGTGTGCCTGACTATAGCATTGACATAGACTAATAAATACAAACTATTAACTAAAATTGCTAAAACTGATATTCTATTATCCCCTTTCATAAATATGATAAACCATCATTTTTCTATGAGGTCTGTGGACAGAGGGCTTTGTTTTTTTTTTGTTTTTACCAGTGATATAGTTACTCTGGCAGTGTGTGACAATCTGAACGCTTTCAGAATCATTCACAATGACACATACTCCCA
The DNA here is from genome assembly GCF_900324485.2 of Mastacembelus armatus. Taxonomy (NCBI): domain Eukaryota; kingdom Metazoa; phylum Chordata; class Actinopteri; order Synbranchiformes; family Mastacembelidae; genus Mastacembelus; species Mastacembelus armatus. The sequence goes on along the minus strand of NC_046645.1, from coordinate 8,177,046 downwards.
AATCCTGCCAGTAAAAACAGTAGTGAAAGCTTGTGTGACTAAGTGGCTGTTGAAGAGGATCCAAGGCCGAGTTAGCTGCATGTCAAGCCTGACCCCTTGTTATCTCCTCCTGTTAGTCCACAGTTTGCTGGATCCTGGTCTATGCGGTCATCTCGAAGAAGCCCCTGCGGTGCGTCTGCATGTCTCTCACCCTGCGGATGGACTGGATCTGGGGATTGTGGGCTCCCCACTCATTCCAGTGTTTGAAGGGACCCATTTCAAACACATACTGGTAGCCACGGTAGCCAGGGTACTGGTAACCCACCCAGCTGTGAGGGGAAGCAGAGAACAGGTGTGAACCACACAAATCTATGTTAACCAATAACTGTGTATATCTTTACTTTCATTCTCTTTTTACTTTGTGAAGAGGTCATTTAAACTATGCTTTTCTTGCTGTACAAATATTAGTATGCAAGTGAAACTGGTGAAATTTGGAAACTTTGAATAGATAATGTTACACACTTCAGATAGAAACAACCTCAGAGACAAAAAATGACTTACGTTCCCCCAGTCACCTGAATGCTGGCAACATGGTCCTGGAAGCCATAAGACCACAGACTGGGAATATCCTCATCACACACTTCCATTTTACGACCCTCGAAGTTTGCACATTCATACAGGCAAATCTTGTGGTCCTGAGGATCCTATTTAAAAGAATAGTAACTGCAGCCACTAGTCATACATTCACTGTAGATGATGCTGTTGCAGGAGCTTCTCTTCTGGTTCACTCTCTGTCCAACATTTTAGCCAGTAAAGACATTTGACCCAGCAGGATCATTTTTGTAATGTAAAAATTCTTACCCAGTTTTGTAATACTGAGGGGAATAGAAATTTTTAAGAGACCAAGTCCCAACCTACTCAGGAAAAGAATGAAAATTTCCAATGGCACAAAAATGTCAGTGAAACTGAGTCTATAAATGCACATATTACTACAACCATAAAATACACTTTCCTCTGTGCCAATAAAATATACATGATAGGAGAGATGGATGTGAGCTCTACAACAAAAATACACTTACAGCCATAAGGAACCACAGGAAACATTGGAGAAACAAATAAAAAAGGCCTACAGGCTGGTCAGTACTCACCATTCGGAGTGGCCTGACTGACATGAAGTGGTCACACCTGTAGCTGTTGGACCAGGTGTCCCATCGCGGGTACTCGCCCTTCTCCAGTATGAACATCTCACCAGTCATGTTCTGCTGCTCATAACCCACCCAGCTTGATGGACAGGCAGACAGATATTTAACTTATAAACTGTGAGGGAAAAGATATGTAGTGTTGTAATAGATATTTGTCGGCAGGTTGGGTGACTTACGGCCCGCACTCTACCCTGATGGAGCCGATTCTGTCAAAACCCTTCTCACACAGGTTACGGCACTCTCCAAACAGGTCCATCCTACGGCCTTGGAAGTTCTCGTATTCATAGAGGTATATCTGTAAAGACAGCAAGCTCAGTACTTTCATTTCCAAAGAAAAATATTCTGGTCTAATCCATTATTCGTTTTTTCAGTTATTCAGGATTACTTTATTAAAAAACAGTGGATTTACCTTGTAATTGCGCAGCCCGATGGCAGAGTGGCTGCCAATGCTGCCTTGAGCACCTGAGTGAGACATGATCAGATCTGTAGAGAGAAGAAGCACAGTCAGTCTGCCATTTTCAGAGATGGGGCTGTGAAGTTGGTAATTACTGTTTCCTCACTGCTTCAATACACCAAGTGTGGTGTTTAAAATAGCAGGTGTGTGCACATGAACCCCTCCTGTTGATCCAAATCACTCAAAGGATACTCAAGCCAACATGTTGCTGTCACAGCTATCTAAAACCCTTCAGCAAATGTCATGGAGTCAAGTGCCCCTTGATATTTAAACGTAATGAAAGTCAATATGGAGATGTTCATATCTTTCAAATCACCAAAATCAGCTCAATCTTTTTTTGCTCTAGAGCTAAAATGGAAAATTTTACTTGTTGAACAGCAGTTTTCATATAGTATTTCTACTACCGATGTTCAAATAGTAAAGTTAAATCCTATCCTATCCTCTGAAATATGATGATTGTGCATCCTGATGAAGACTGTGAAAACCAGTGTCAGTTTCACCCCTGACCACACCTGGCATTGCTGATGAATCACCCGTGCCCACAACAAGCGGTGATGTCACATCATACATACACACCCTGATGTACACGTCTACACCACAGAACCACGGTGAGAACTACTAGAGAGCAAAAACTAAATTTAAGGGATTGTAAAGTTTGTCTTTAGGGTTAAAAATGTCAATTTTACTTATTGTTTGGACTTTTATTGTGTAATATATCAAACAAACCTTAAAGTGTCTTTTTTGTCTGGTTTCAGATACCTCACAACCTGTTTGCTAACAACATCCTTCATCTAATTCGTCCTTCAAAAGGGTATTTTTTCTGTAAAGTTCCCAGTGTAGTCTCAGAAACTTTGTACTTAACAACATCAAATTAAAAACAACAAAGCATTATTCTGTCAAAACATGCCATAATTGGGTTTTAAGAAAAAATGATTAGACAGGCTCTCATCTTTCTTATTATTACCACAGGGTCGGCCACAGAACATCAATTTATGTCAATACTCCATCTGCTCTGTCCAAAGTTAAGGCTTAAGAGAGGAAGCAATCCTTACATTTGAGTAGACAGGAAAACCACAATATTCCTTAATATCCAATAATGCCAGCAGAGTTAGAAAACCTTAGAGTAGAAACTTACAGTTACAGTTTCAGGCTGAAACAGACCGATCTTTGGAGAAACTGATGGACACAGGTGTTGTGCTCGGGTATATATATATATACATTCACATCCAGCCCAAGTTTATAGTGGCAGGATACTGAGTTCTCATTGGCTATGAGGTGTTTGGAGCATGGTGTGGGGTCAAAGGTCATATCTGCTTATCTGTGGACAAGTGCTGCTGAGTCGGCTGCCTGTTTTGTTATCCAGCACCATTGTGGAGGACTGCAGACAGCCACTGTCATCAGCAGAAAGTTTTCCCCACCCCACTAACTGCACACAAACATGCACACACACACACACACACACACCTACTCCAAACATTATCCTAACCTGAACCTAATTCTAACCTTAATCCTAAAACCAAATCTTAATCCTCAGTCATTTTCGGACTGTGTGAAAATGAGAACCAGTCAAAATGTCCTGACTCCCATAATATTGTGTTGAAAATGGTTTTCACAAAGATAGACATACAAGAAAAACAGTTACACAGTTATTTTCAGGTTCTGTACTTGGCTTTCTTTTTACATCCCTTGTGTTTCTTTATTCCCCCATAATGTCATTTTATCTAGTTTCAGTGTGATCTGTCTTTCACCTCCATATTTTCTCTCATTTTCTCTTGATCCTTGGTGCAGCCAGCCCAAGCCTTTGAGCCCTGTGTGTGTAATGTGCTGACTACAGGAGTGACAGCCATCTCTCTATTGTTCAGGCAGGCCAGTGTATTATAGGCTGTATCCTTGCATACACATCTCACACAACCCCACCTACACACTTATATGTGTACGTACTGTATATGCATGCATGGTGGCATGCAGTTTTTGTGGTCTAATAAATTATTTCACACTGGTTCAATGTCAGACAGGTTTTCAAAAATCTGCAGAGAAATATTTGTATTATGACCTTATTATGAAAAAAAAAAAAACATAATGCGTGTTTTATTTTTGTTTTTCTTTGCGCAGTGTCTACAGATGAATGAGAAGAACAACACATCAGACATCTGGTATTATATAGATATTTATTTCCTGAAAATTAAAATTTGTTTCTGAGCTGTTTGGTGTTATGGCTAATTCTTCTTTTCAAGTCATTCTACATTTACAGTCACTGGTGTTGCCACTGTATGTTGTGCTTCATGGGCCGTCTGTACCCAAAATATCTAAGGGATAACAAGTTTCCAACATGGTCTGAAGATTTTATGACATCACTATGTTACAACATTGAATATGCAACATATTCAAATTTGCCGAAAATGTCAACACTACACTTATATCATATTTCTGGGTGTGCCTGAACTGTCAATTTAATTAGATGCCTACAAAGCTAGTACTGATGTTTCGTTCTGCAGAGATCACATGCCCATGCTCTTTGATCGGCTCAGAAAACTATAAGCTTCATGATAAACAAAGAAAAGGATGCTTTTACAGAAATGTTACCTCTAAATATGAATTTAAATTGTTAACACAAGCTTAACAAAGACAAACAACTGTTTCAGGTGATTATTTAATTCCATATCAGCCCATATTTCTTACAGTAGCATATTTGTAGCTGTGTAATATATGTAAAGTTACTAATAATTGTTTGTAGTTTATAAAGGTAGATGAAATGTTTTGAAAACAGTCATCCTGTAGAGTTTTAATTTTCTATAAACTATAATGTAAATGCACTTTTGCTAGTACACATAGTTGTGTACAATGCACAGTTTTTTTACTTCATCTCATGAATTCTAAGGTCATTTGTGTATCAGCTGAGTGTTGCTTTGTGTGCATTTAATGTATGCATGCCTTTGTGTTTCCGTCTCCATGAATATGTGCGTGCATGACTGAGCATGTGTGTACAGGAGAGAGTGAAAAGGTGAAAGGACCAGAGATGATGGGTCAGTGGAAGTAGACCTGGAGGTGGAGATGGAGCAAAGCACAAAGTAGTGGGAACTTAGTGAGTACAACTTTAAAATACAAATCCACCTTGTTTATTAGACATGTTTGATATTTTGAGTTAAGTGGCTTTTTGACGAGAGTTTAAATACCAGGACCACCATAGTTAAAGAGTGATAATGCTCTGTTTGTTCTTACTTTGCTTTACATTTAAAAGCAATTTTTTTTTTTTTTTTAGCACCAAAGTCACTGGCATGAATATCCCCATCTGTGATGATCTGCTACTGATCCAGGCTGTGCCAGGTGTTCGTCCGACCCACTCTTCATGGATCATTTGGAACTTGTGCTTATCTGCACTGGGCATGGTGCCCTCCAGCCGGTCCCACTGCAGTGAACTAAAGCCCAGCAGCTCAGCACTGAACAATGACTGGACCAGTAATGTGCTGACTCCGGCCCTGACCCACAGGCCCAGCTGCTTTTCAGCACCAGCATGTATAAATAGGTCCGTTTACTCGGAGGTCAGAAGATCGCTTTTGTGGAGCCCCCTGTGAGCATTGAACAACTATTCCTTGGGGTCGGTCAGGTAAGCCCTCCATATCTATTTTGGTTGATTCTGGTGAGCCACATCAATGTATAGATTGAGATCAGACATCCAAATGTATTGACACATTGAGCATATGAGCTGGCAGAATTAAGATGCACTGAACATGCATCAGCAGCTGGCTCTGTATGAGTGTGTAGTCAGCTTGAAGAAAAGTTTCATAATAAACAGATGAGATAGAATAGGTCATGTGTTCTCTTACACAACTCTAGATTATTGCTACTCTTTGAATTTGTATACAAACACCATGAAATCTCCTGACAGCTTTTCAAATCCATTTCAAAAGCACAGAAATAAAGAAATATGAAAGGAATATGAAATCCTAAAACAATCCTACATCCTGCCTTGCACATGGGAATAAACTTCAGATCACACACACTAGTTGGTGTGGAGGATATGAAAGGTTGTGTTTAATCTGTGTAATGTTTTCCTTAATTAGGGTTTGAATGTTAACATTAAGATTCTCCCTGCTCTCTAAAGGTAATCCTCACTGAGATACACACTAGCATGGCTCTGAATAATCCCAACCCACTGGGACCATGGAAGGTGAGTTTGATGTGTGTCCTTGGATCATTAACAAAGGCAGATTACCTTTTTTTTTTAAGTTCATGCCTGCTTTAATAATGCCAGTGATGTGTGTGTACACGTGTATGTGTATGTTACAAGTGTGCATTTGTGTCCTCTCCAGATCACAGTTTATGACCAGGAGAACTTCCAGGGGAAGCGTCTGGAGTTTACGTCAGCCTGCCAGAACATCATGGAGGGTGGTGTTGACAACATTCGCTCCCTGAAGGTGGAGTGTGGCGCGTAAGTTGAAGGTTTTACAGAGGATAGCATTACCTGTAGAACAGACATACCTTGTAGTGGTTATATATATTATTAAAGTTCAGCTTCTTCTTCTTTTCCTTTCGGCTGCTCCCTTCAGGGGTCGCCACAGCGAATCATCTGCCTCCATTTAACCCTATCCTCTGTATCCTCCTCACCCACACCGACTCATGTCCTCCTTCACTACATCCAAGAACCTCCTCTTTGGTCGTCCTCTAGGCCTCCTTCCTGGCAGCTCTAACCTCAGCATCCTTTCACCAATGTATTCACTGTCCCTCCTCTGAACATGTTCAAACCATCTCAATCTGGCTTCTCTGGATTTTTCTCCAAAACATCTAACATGAGCTGTCCCTCTGATGTCCTCATTCCTGATCCCATCCATCCTCGTCACTCCCAGAGAGAACCTCAACATCTTCAGCTCTGCTACCTCCAGCTCTGCCTCCTGTCTTTTTCTCAGAGCCACTGTCTCTAAACCAGACAACATTGCTGGTCTCACCACTGTCATGTCCACCTTTCCTTTCATTCTTGCTGACACTCTTTTGTCACACATCACACCTGACACTTCCTCCACCTGTTCTATCCTGCTTGCACACGTCTCTTCACTTCTTTTCCACACTCTCCGTTGCTCTGGACTGTTGACCATAGGCAGTTAAAATCCTCCAACTTCTTCATCTCTACTCCCTGTAACCTCACCGTTCTACTTGAGTCCCTCTCATTTACACACATGTACTCTGTTTTACTGCAGTTAAGCTTCATTCCTCTCCTTTCCTTTATTATTAAATATTATTATTAATTAATAATTAAATTAAATTACTTTAATTACTTTCATTACTTTAATTTAATTAATATTATTAAAGTTCAGCACACTAGTAATATGCTATAAAAAAACATCTATCTGACATCGGATGACCAGTCGGTTTTTTAAAAGATTCAAAGTGAGCCAATGCTTCTGTATGGATGTGTTTGTATGTATGCTTGGTTGCCGGGGACAGCTGGGCAGGATACGAGCACTCCAGCTTCTGTGGACAGCAGTTTGTATTGGAGAGAGGAGAGTACCCTCACTGGGAGTCATGGAGTGGTAGCAACGCCTACCACATTGAACGGATGATGTCCTTCCGCCCCATCTGTTCTGCTGTGAGTCTTTGTTCCAATCCACTGGCCTCTGCTACCCTCTATCCAACTTGTCATTTGTCTCCAGAAAAGATTCAGAGTTAAAAGGCTCTAAACTCATTAAATTGGTTTGCTTAGGATTAGAACCCTTTTCTTGTGTGGCAAAGCTAGAGACCGACTTATTCCAGATGCCGTTTGCAGTTAAATATAGATTGTAGAGCAGTGTGATCTTATTCATCTTAGGAAAGCTTTCTTTATCGCTCTGTACCTGATGTGTAAGGCTTTATGACCATTTATGTAAAAAGAAAAAACAAGAAAATGTCTCGTAAAGAAGATACATTTGTAGCAACATTTAATCTCCACTTGGTATATTACTATGTTCCTCATCAATCTTCATCTAAGACAGAAAGTGAAACAGTTTGATGTTGATACTGAATATAACTGTGAATGAAAACAACCAAGTACTTTGCTATAAAAAAGCTCTGATTTCAGCATCATCATGGCCATTTTACTCCCACTGCCTTCTACAAATCCCATGCAGTGTAAGTGGTGCTTTTTTATGTCTAATAACTCTGACTGGACATGTCCATTGATGCATCATGTGCACACAGAACCACAAGGAGTCCAAGATGGTTTTGTTTGAGAAAGAGAACTTCATGGGGCGCCAATGGGAGATAAATGATGACTACCCCTCTCTGCAGGCCATGGGCTGGGGCAATAATGAGATTGGATCCATGCAAGTTCAGAGTGGCGCGTAAGTCTTAACCTCTGCATTTATAGGACTCTCCCTTTAGGAATACTTAGTAAGTAATAACACACAGTTCTGTGTTGCTGTTTAAATATTATTGAATATGTTGTTTTGCATTCTTACAAGTGCAGAAACTGTATTTCACAACACTACATGTCAACAACACAGTTTCTAGTTATTCTATGAATAGTGTCCATAGCAGCATTTTTTAGCTTTTGTTTATTTGTCTCCAGTTTTTATGCTCTATGTTGTTTGAATAGTGAGCAAAATGCTCTCATTCATAGTTTTTTTAAGAGGCCTGTAGTATTTAACTACATATCACAGAGGTTGCATTGCCCATAATGTGTAAAACCACATGACTGTCTTTAATCAGTGTTTTTTCGTCTTGCCCTCCAGTTGGGTGTGCTACCAGTTTCCAGGTTACCGTGGTTACCAGTACATCCTGGAGTGTGATCATCATGGCGGCGAGTACAAACACTACAGAGAGTGGGGCTCCCATGCTCAGTCCTTCCAGGTGCAATCACTGCGTCGAATCCAGCAATGAGACCTGCAGCTTCCTCTAGCAACCTCTCGTTCTTTACCTCCTCCACCTCCAAAACCTCCTCCTCTTCCTCCTCCTCCCTTCACCCACTCATTCCAACACCCTCCGGTGCTTTACCACCAAGATGTTTATAGCACGTTTCTTTTGTTTCTGTTGCCAAATGGAAATGAAGAAAAACATGGAGAGAATTAAGAAAAGACAAAGAGCCACTGAAGAGAAGTCCCTGACTGCTGCCCCACTGAGAGACGAAGTTTAAAGGCCTCATGGCGGCAGCAGGGAGGTGATGTCATTGCTCCTTATATTTATGGGTAAACATGGTGCTAACAGTGATCAATAAAGAAGGAATGTGCAACTTAAAAAGACAGAAATATAAGAGTCTGCTGCTAACCACCATGAGCTCAGTTGTGCTTTATTTTTTTCTTCTATGCTGATTTATGTTGCAATACATTCACTGTACACAACAGCGTCTCCATTTAACTGGGACCTTTACCAACCAAGAGTCGCTCTGTTGATTCACATAAACTGCTGTTTATCATAAAGTTCACATTAGGCATGCTACGAAATTGAGTAAACTAAAATCATTCTTCTATATTAATTGTACAAAGTATGTGCATTTTGAAAAATGAAAATGAGGCAAACATGAACACCAACATTATTTATGCAATGCAAAGGGTTAATTTTGGAAATCATGAGCAAGACTTTTTTTGTGATAATACATCCTGTTCTAAATCAATAACTAATGCAAAATATTGATAGGTTAGCTGTATTGAGGTTGCTCCACCCACTTACACAAGTGTAATGATAACAATTAAAGCATAACAGCATAGATGAGAAAACATTTTCACTTACATTCCTAATTATTTCAACAGGGAAAGACCAAATAGAAACATAGAATTGTTTTATAATTGTTTTATAACATAAAATTACAATCAATTACAATCACAATAATAGGGTTGTTGAATTTCTGATACTACACCAGTGATATTCTTCAAAAAGTTGAACTAAAATATTAATATGACACAGGAGGCTTCGTTTGTTCCTATTAAGGTCTCACTGTAAATAGTTTAATTGTTGACATGAAAGGGTTAGACATGTTCAGAGGAGGGACAGTGAGGTATGCTGGTGTTGGAGGTGTTAGAGCTGCCAGGAAGGAGGCCTAGAGGAAGACCAGAGAGAAGGTTCTTGGATGTAGTGAAGGAGGACATAAGTCGGTGTGGGTGAGGAGGAAACAGAGGATAGGGTTAAATGGAGGCAGATGATTCGTTGTGGTCACCCCTGAAGGGAGCAGCCGAAAGGAGAAGGTGACATTAAAGGGTTAAAAAGGTTAAACTCCACGGCCCACCTTAAAACGTGACGTCACGGTGAGGCTCCGCCCCTGTGAGGTTAGAGGAAATAGATGGAGCCAGGGAGGCCAGGCCGATTCTGACAAAAGACATAGCTGGTGTTGAAAGACAAGCACCCATAAAACCTTTGTTTTCTCATTTGAGAGTCCGGATGGTGTATTCGTCAACATGGTCCACAGGTCGACGGTGCTGAAGCCACGGGTGTTACTTTTCGCCCTCCTGCTCCTTGCCTCCCTCGGTGACGCCAGGCTCCCGAGGACGCGGCGCCTCAGCGCCGACACCGTGGAAGAAACTTACGACAAATACTACAGCTATGTCGACCTGACCGCCCGTCTACAGTCCTTGGCCCAGAAATACTCCCACATAGCCAACGTGTCGAGCATAGGCAGGTCTGTGGAAGGCAGGGAGCTCTGGGTGGTGCGGGTCACCATAGACCCCAACGCGGACTCACCGGGGAAGCCTAAATTTAAGTACGTGGGGAACATGCACGGCGACGAAACCGTGTCCAGGCAGGTGCTGGTCTACCTTGTGGAGTACCTGCTGACTAAATATGGGGAGGACCCGCGCATTACTGAGCTGGTGAACACCACGGATATTTACATCATGCCCAGCATGAACCCCGACGGCTTTGAGAAGTCCAGGGAGGGGGACTGCAGTGGCGACAGCGGGGGTCGAAGTAATGCCAGAAATATGGACCTGAACAGAAGCTTTCCAGACCAGTATGACGGGACGACTGCCCGTCGAGAGGATATACCCGAGGTCATGGCTGTGATCAGATGGATCCAGGAGAAAAAGTGAGTTCACCAAAGTGTCTCAGCTTTTCAAAGATGTTCCATTTTCCTGGTGTTGAACAGGTTGGATGGAGACTTCACTGATCCCAAGCACCTTTTAGCTGATGTGTCTCTCACAGTGCAGGATGTGTCAAATGTCCCAGTCAATGGGAAGGCAGGTTTATTTATAGAGCACATTTTCACACAAAAGCTGTAAAAAGTGCTTTATATAATGTAAGAGATGAATGGAGACAAAAGAGACAGAACAGACAGATGCAAAAATAGTGGAAAACAAAAAATAACGTAAAAAAAAAACAAATGGTATAGTGTGTGAGACTTTTCTTTTGAGTAGAGCTGAACTGACAGAAAATGACTCAGCAGCTGTTTGGATGACGGATTTCTTCAATGCTTCTCAAGCAAATAAAAATAAATATAGTGTTGAGTATTTCTGGATTATACACTGGTGGTGTATAAATAACTATTTTCATCATTTTAGACTTCAGGAAATTGTGGGTGGTATTTTTTTTCAATACAAGGTTTTATTGTTCAAGAACATTTTGTACATCTAAATATTAATGGAATAATAAAAAAAATATTGGAGGGCATCCTGGTAGCTGAAAGGTTTTTTTTCTTTTTTTGTGTACCTGTCTTTATTCCTTTGTTACCTGTCTGCCTCTGTGCTATTAGCTAACCATTAAAGTCATTAAACGCCAAAACAAACTTAATTAAAGCATCGTCAGATTAATCAACAATAACCTGCTGCCTAATATTTGCCAATGAGTAACTAATTTCCCCCTTAGTCACATTATTTGTTGGGGCCTCTAGGTGTGACTCATAAAGCAAGCATGAACTCTTGTCCTGAGAAATCATAATGGATTTTTGTGTAAGGCTGAGGTTCTTTAGGAAGAGTAGACGTCATCCCTGCATGCACAGTTAACGTGGCCTTACCAGCTCTGGCTCCAAGCAAAATTGCAAACTTTCTTTCCAAGAAACGTCACATTTATTTGCACAATAGCCTGCAGCACAATAGTTTCCTTGTCTTTTCTTAAAGGTTTGTTTGACAGTATTTCAGGTAATTTCAATATGTTATGTGCTGATACACATTTATTCCTGAAGTTCAGATTGAGCCAAAAGACCTTTTAGCACTAACGTCACACTTTTAACTTTGGGGCCAATACCAACAGGAGCAACAACCAGTGATCAATAACCTGAAATGTACATATGGACATGTGACTTTTGCTTCAAGATAATGTGAACTGGTCTTTTAAGACCACTGCTAAAATGCAACATTGTCCCTCCAGATTCGTGCTGTCTGGGAACCTGCATGGCGGCACTGTTGTCGCCAGTTATCCTTTTGATGATTCGGCCTCTCACCAGCGGCAGGGCCGCTACAGCCCGTCAGAGGATGACACTCTGTTCCGCTACTTGGCCCTGGTGTATTCCCAGAACCACCCTGTGATGAAGACAGGACAACCCAACTGTCCCGATGCCCAGGAAGAAACTTTCAAAGACGGCATCACCAATGGGGCACAGTGGTATGATGTGTCTGGTAAGATGATCCAATTTTCAAAGCCCAGTTTAGTGATTGAGAATTCATTCATTTTTTTGTTGAATCTTGAGGTCAGTGTATAGTACTATAGTGTAGTATAAGAGAATGGTTTATCCAGTACTTTCTATTTGTAGTGAACAGCAGTTAAACCTCTTCAGGCTTACCTGTGTTGCTGCTTGATATCTTCTCATCTGAAAACAAAAATGCGCATATGTGAGAACAGTGAAATGTACAAGTTACCTCTTGTTTGTGTACATGACTGTAGTTCCCTTTACACTTGGTGTAGCACAGTTTAAGCTTTTGTTAAGGGTTGTTTGGCACAAGCACTAACATTTCAGATTTCTAAGCAGAATAGCTTAATTTTAGAACAGATCTTTAACTAGTTTACTTACCGGAGCAGCTTAAAGGCGGTTTCCCACAGTGTTGTTACCTCATTTACTAATAAAACAAAGCAAACTTCAGTGTTGCTGTGTGTACTGTTACACTATTAGACCTCTTACAGCTGCATTGTGTAACTTGTTAGATATAGTTTGAGTTAGCCTGTATACCAGAGAACTGAATTTACTGATGCTTCCAACACAACATTGGGAATGACCCAAAAATTATTTCAGGCTCATCTTTTTCTGTCATTGAAACACTGGATTGTGTGGCCTAGTTTGGGGTTTTTCATGCATCAAAACATGGAAAATTTGTAAATACTTTAGCTCAGCAGGCTATATCATTGGGTTTGTCTGCAAAAGCCTGCAATTACTGGTAGACCATAGACAGGTTTCTCATTGTATTGCACTCTTACTCTTAGGTGCATTCTGTGCACACTAGGGCCGATGGGGCCCTAATGCTACAGACAGCTCAGCTTATGTTGTTTCCCTACTTACTACGGTCCATTCAGTTCAGAAAGTCTACTCTGCGTCACCCAGGCAGAAACCTGATCGGCCTTGTAGTCTTTGTTTTGTTGTTTTGTCTGAGGGGTTGGCAGGTGGTGATGTAAGTCTCTGTAGCCTCAGGTTACCACATTTCTGTTCCTGCTGATATGTGTTGTTTCAAAATTCAGGAAAAGACAGTGTGTCTTCTAATTTGTGGTTTCCCATTGCATTGCCCATAATGTGTAAAACCACATGATTGTCTTTAATCAGTGTTTTTTCATCTTGGACCAGCCTTGGTCCAGTTAGTTTAGCTGATTAAAGTGTAGCTCTCCAGAGTAAGCAGCTCTTTGGCTCCTCTGTTATCTTTACTTCTCATTCAGATGTGTTATCTGTTTAGTGTGAACATTTTCGGATTTAAATGGTGACACCAGCCACTTCATGTGCTGGTATTTTATTCACCTTTATTATCTTACCAGATTTTGTAACATAGTTAAACTGATACCTATATCCAAAATAACAAAAATACTATTTGCTCCTGTTGCAGGTCACTTTAAGCTTGATCTTATGACATTATCTGTTTATCACCACAAGGAACTGGAGCAGTAAATCATTACCAAAGCCCTGGGCACAGACTCTTAAACAGCAAGACTTTGCTATTATCTTCGTAGGAGCACAGTGACAAAACCTGGATGTTTTTAGCTGGAAAGAATATATTTTCTTTTTTATTTCTCAAACAGCCAGTATGCAGACGGACAGACTAGGCTCATACAAGCAACAGGTGTTTAAAGCTCTCAGCAGCAGCGGGGTCTGCAACACTACCGAGTTTAAAACTGTTGAATAGACTATGCTGGTGCCTCACGTCTCAGTGGATGAAATATCACTGCTAAAACTGGGCTAATGACAGATAATGGAAACAGGGCATTGTGTGATATAATTCGTGATCCAGGCAAAGGGCCAGGACCAGGAGTCAGGCACAAGAGATTTTTGTGTGGCAGTCAGGACTTGAAATAATGATTCAGCATTACATGTTACCTTGATTCAAAATGTTTTCACACAGTGAAAGTCACATTCTCTTATACCAGGGAGGGTGTCCTTTACTTGTGAACTGTATTTGGTTTTTGATAAGCTTTAGCACATAACTAGAATATCTTGGTGTTGTAGAAAATAAATACTGTGTTCTATTTTACACGTTTTTTGACTTTGATGATACTTACTTTGTTTTCTAAACTGTTCAAAGTGTTTATGGGTCTTTTGTGAAAAGCTATAGGCATAGATTATTGTAAAACTGTATGTTTTGGAAGCTACATGTCATTCCCTTTTAAAAACAAGAGAGAATAAGGTCCAGAATATAATTTCCTTGCAGCTCTACTGCTGTGTTGATCTGAAGTCACTGGAAGTGTGTGAACATGCTGATCGTCATATGTTCATCCTGTGTCACTCTAACCTGCTGACAGTCTTTTGACAGTAACTTTCTTTTCCATCTCTTCCTTATAGTACCAGTTAAAAATAGGATACTCTTCTGTACTGCATTGTATCAACAAACCCCTAAAGTCACATTATATGACCCCTGTGCCTGGCACAGAAAGTTCAGCTGCTGGCTGACTTTGGCTTCTTTGTCTGGCCAGGGGTTTCCTGCTCAGTTCAGGGTGTGTCACTGAATCCGGTATGTAGACAGGATATTTAATGTACGTGCTGCCATAGTCTGTTTGCGTGTTTGCCATTTTCTGTCAGCGAATTGAGGATGTTTACTTTAAGTGGTTTGCTTCAAAGACAATAATAATTCAGTTTAAACAGTTTAAATAACAAAGTAACAGACAACGCCTAATGTCTTGTGATCGGAAAAGAGGATTTGATGTTGTCATGTTATGACCTAATGTTGATCTGGTTTTATTTGCTCATCATTAGCAGGAGAGATTGCTTTGGTTGACATGGCACCCTGCTGCCACAACAGGGGATAAAACCTCTAATGAATCACCCCAACACATCTCACTCATGTTCAAAATAAGCTCAGAAGGCTTGGTCCCCATTGTCCTGTGTTTGTGCCCACCTCTTCAGTAATGGTTTGGATCATTCTGCAGTATTCAGTGGGCCAGTGCACTTCCTGTAGTTCCTAAAAAAATAAGCATATTGGTTCTGTCAGACATGAATATGTGTCTGATACTTATCCAGTGAGCTGGTTAATTACATTTTCTAAAGTGGTTCTTTCCAGTGAAAGACCTGGCAGCCAGTGACCCTTGCCAAGCTTCAAACAGCTGAACAGCTGTCGCTTGACCGGAGATGACTCAGAAGATCTTGTGTTTGTGGTGTATATTTTGGTGCACCTCCTCTTAGAGCCAAGGCGTGTACCACATCACAGCTTTCAGCGCCCTTTAGTTTGCAATGAAAGAATTATAATTTTCTTGAATGCATTTTTTTCCAGTTTCCAAAATGATTCTCCGGAAGATCGCACTAGACGAACAGATCAGTGGTTTAAAAAAATGGCTAGAAGTATGGATGTCTAACAGTTTAAATGTAGTGTTAACAAACGTAGTAGTTTTCACATTGAGTTGTTCAGAAATAAAAAGGTATTTAATGAGATAGATTGCAAAAAGCTAAAAATGAATTGGGCTGCATTTAGAACTGTGTTGTCACAGTATTGTAGGTTCTGAATATTAGGTGTTTAGGGTGTGACTATTATTATTTACTGTAAATACATTTATATGTAGACTGGGAAAAATAGTCATATGTCAAAGTAGGTGCTTGTATGCGGCTCTGTTGTCTTTCACAGATGACTACAGCTTTTTTTCATTGTGTGGTGTGTAATTGAGACTGCTGGGAGGCTGGTTGCTCTGCTGAAGTTATTTATCAGTGTTTGGTGTGTGCGCTCTATTGCTTAAACTGTTGCAAAGTGGCAAACAGTGCCTGCTTTTATTGGGCTCCTGTGGCCACCCAGCAGGCATTCATGGCAACGCTCCAGCCGGCTGTCGTTCCAGAGGAATGGCCAGCTGAACGCCACTCGGGTCCCTTGCTGTTTGCGTTACAGGAAAGCTGGGCTGGCTTGGTAAAGGGAAGATGTTATGGCTTTTTGCCTCCTGAAACACAAAGTGGGGTGCTGAAGAGACACAGACAGACTCAAGCTTCTCCAAGTTTAATCAATTGGCTTGGCACCAATGGGGGGTGAAATTTAGTGAATTAGAGCAGCTTTCAGGATTTACTTTATGAGTACAGTTTTACATTTATTGTACACGTCAGGTTAATCTCAGAGTTTATACACATGCTTCTTTTTTATGTAGTATATAGTGTAATGTGTTCTGCCATTTACAGCATGGTTATTCTATGACATTTTTGCCTTGTTTTTCAGGGGGGATGCAGGACTACAATTACCTCTATGGAAATTGTCTCGAAATTACCATGGAGCTGAGCTGTTGTAAATATCCTCCTGCTGCCGAGCTTCGTAATGAGTGGGATCTGAACAGGGAATCCCTGTTGGCCTACATGGAACAGGTCGAGCTTACATCTTAAAAAGGATATTAATACATCATAATTTATAACAATTTATGTGCCTTTGCTTTTTAGGTTTATTTAAAATTATAGTAACACATTTGAAGCATGGCTGATACATTTAGCATAGCATTTGCCCAGTTGAAGATGTTTTTATAGTATTTACAATACTTTTGTCTTCCAGGTCCATATAGGCGTTCGTGGCTATGTGACAGAGGCCACCAGTGGCGCTGCCCTCACCAATGTCAGCATTATAGTGGCAGGCATTCGACACAACCTGACCACTGGAAAATATGGAGACTACTACCGCCTGCTTCTCCCAGGAACATACAATATCACAGCTGTGGCCCCAGGGTCCGTAATACTTTTCAACTTCCTTCAAATAGTATGTTTTTCAAAAGTTATGTAATAAAGGACAACATTTAAAAATGGTACATTATTGTCCAATTTCAGAATTCATTGCAAAGACTGACTGACTAGTGATGTCACTTCTGCACATCTGTCATAGGCAGCCTGGACTTTAGCATTGGTCCATTTGTGTGAGCTTTTCATGTCTAAATTAGTTGTTTAAACTACTAAAATAAACTTTTAAAAAGTTATTGTTTCACCAATCAATGTAAAACGTGTCACTTTTGGTTCCTATTGTACTGCAAAGTGCCTATTCCAAAGTACAAGATAAAAAAAGTCCCTCCTAAACAGCTTTCTAAGAACTGTTACAGTTCTCAATTCCTGTGGTGCGGACACACAACAAAGGGGAACTTCCTCCAAAGGTTCTAAGTAATATGAAAGTGCTCTTCCGTTCTGAAAATGCCTTTATTGCCTCTTGATAGTTGCCAGTTTAAAAGAAACAAAACAGAATCAGTAAAGCTTATTAAACATGTGTCAGATTTACCCTCAAGTGCTGCACTAAAGAGAAGCATAACATCAGTTACTTCCTGATTAGAGTTATAGATTAACTTTTTTGTATAAAAATCAATAAAAATTAGTTTAAAATATGACTTAGTGAATGACTTTCTGGTAGAGACATTAAATGGAAACTGCCTCATGGTACTTCCTGGTGATTTTAAGGTGGATTGGAAGTCCTCAAGCATGTGCTTTTTTTTTTTCTGCACATAGGTACATATCAATGACGTTCTACAGTGTCCAGGTCACAGAAGGGGAAGCCACAGAACTGAACTTTACTTTGGCACCTGTGCCCAGTGCAGCTACAGGTCACAACACGCCTACATTCTCCACACCATCTACAACCAGTAATCCACTCATCACCACCACCACCAGCAGCTCTCCTGACTCCAGCCAGACCAGAATGGTTCCTTCCACAGGAAACAAGAATAGCCCTCCTTTGCTTCCACCAGAAGACCAGGCAATCCAACCACAGGAGTTTCGCCACCACAACTATGCAGACATGGAGCTGTTCTTACGCAACTACAACAGCGAGTTCCCATCTATTGCTCATCTTTACTCTATTGGCCGCTCTGTAGAAGACCGTGAGCTCTATGTGATGGCCATTTCAGGCAACCCCACTGTTCATGACCATGGTACGACTTATGGGTCATGTAATCGCTTTTTTTACATGAAATTAAGACTATAGCTTTAAATGTTCCTAATGATAATGTGTAGATTCTTTGTTAATGTTATCTGTTGATATAAGTTTTCATTTTGCCTGTCACTCTCTGTTTCCATGCCAGGTGAGCCAGAGTTTAAGTATGTGGCCAACATGCACGGTAATGAGGTGGTGGGCCGAGAGTTGTTGCTCAATCTCATTGAGTACCTGTGCCGTAACTATGGTACTGACCCAGAGGTCACTCAGTTGATCAACAACACCCGCATTCACATCATGCCCTCTATGAACCCTGATGGATATGAAGCGGCCATTGAAGGTAAGAGAAAAGGACATAGGCATGTGCAAAGCTGTGCTTATATAGGTAACAATAAAGTTACACTAACTGCATGTCATGAAATTCAGACTTCATGATAACTAGAGTATTTTGGTGTACAGGTTACACAGATGTTTTGCTTTGGAGCAGTGGTGTAATGTTACTGGACTTTTACAGGATCATTTGACTGACATTGTTTTAGTGTGTGGTGCCAACTGCTATCACATTTGACTGATGTAAATGAAACAGGGTTTGCAAAGTGACCAGATCACATTCATATGCAGATGTAGTGTTGCGTGAATATTATTACATGGTCATCTCTGTGCATGAAGTGTTTTAGATTTACGAAATAGACCATCAGCATTTCACAAACCGCTTCCTCTGTTTGCCAGTGTGCTTATTTGATCGCTGCATTTGATGTGTAACAGGAAGTTCAGAGGAGGTGGGACTAAGGGAGGTGTATGTCTTCAATGAGGAACATTCTGTGGTTACACACAACATTGTAGGTGTCTCATGACTATTACTTATTTCCTTACAGGTGATGTAAGAAGCTATAAAGGGCGCAACAACAGTAACAATTTTGACCTGAACCGCAACTTTCCCGACCAGTTTTTCACCATCACAGAGCCCAGACAGCCAGAGACTATAGCTGTGATGAACTGGCTGAAGAGCATCCCCTTTGTCCTGTCAGCCAACCTCCATGGAGGCATGTTCTTATTTTGAGCTTTTAGTGCCAAAGATGGTAGTTTTTCAGTATCCCAACCACCATTTGATAGTGATAATCCTGTTTACAAATTGAAAAATTGTGTTATTACATGTTTTGCAAACTAGTTATTTAAGTAGCATAATTTAAATTCCACCGTTTATTATGACTTGTCAGTCATTGATATTGATGTTTATTTTATTTATCTATGTGTTGTGGGGTTCAGGTTCCTTGGTGGTCAACTATCCCTATGATGATGACAAAGAAGGGACTATTCAGTACAGCCAGTCACCTGACGACAAAGTCTTTCAGCAGGTCTCTAGAGCCTACTCGCAGGTAAATGGATTCATTTTAGCTGGGATAATGTCTGCTTCTGGATTCATGTTGTAATTGAAAACAAAATCTGGTGTTGGAGCATTGATTGGAGAGAGACAAGCTTGGAAAACTTGACTACAACAGTATTCATTGTTGAGTTCTGACTTGTGTGTTTTTTGTATGTGCAGGAGAATCCTCTGATGCACAATGGCCACCCTTGTGAGGACCTGTACCCTGATGAATATTTTGTTGATGGCGTCACTAATGGCGCCAACTGGTACAATGTTCCTGGTAATCACATCTCTCATTCATCTATTCATTTTTTTGCACAGGGACTGTTTTGTCAGTTCACTTTTTTTTTTTTTTCCATTTTAAGAAAGTTAATTTAAGTCGGTTTGACTGCAAGAGGTATATTCAGTCAGTGCATATGTCTGTACAGTTAACTGTGATACACATAGTACTGCATCTGTTTCTACTGATGATGCATTATTTTTTACAGACTAAAACATTTTTTTTGGTAGAAACTATAATCAGTTAAACCTAATAATGGCTTTCAAGTTTGAGATGAAATTAAAAAGAACAGTTTCTCTTTAGGTGGCATGCAGGACTGGAACTACTTAAACACCAACTGTTTTGAGGTGACCATTGAGTTGGGTTGTGTCAAGTACCCTATGGCCAAGGACCTGCCAAAATATTGGGAACAAAATCGAAGAGCCTTGCTTCAGTTTATACACCAGGTAACAAACACAGATGTTAACATTACCTTGAGTCTTCTACTCACTACTCATATGCATTTACTCATGTGTATGTGGTTTTGTGTGTGTTTAGGTCCACACTGGAATAAAGGGCACAGTCTCTGACAGTAGGGACGGTACAGGAATTCCCAATGCTACAATTAGTGTAGTGGAGATAGATCACAACATCTCCACAGCTCATACTGGAGACTACTGGAGATTGCTGGTCCCTGACACTTACACTATCACAGCCTCTGCCCATGGGTAAGATACCAATATCAGCGAGAAGAACTGGAGATTAAGCAAATACAGTAAAGTCACTGAACAAAGGACTAGGTCTTTGTGTTATTACTTATCCTGATTTTCATTGCTCTTAACTTAAAATAATTTTTCCTTTTGTTCAGGTATATACCTGTGACAATCTACGCATCTGTCTCAAAGGACAGAGTGGAGGTGGTGGACTTCAGACTGACACGTTTACACTCAGACCCTGGCCAGTCTCAAAAGGGTCCCCAACCCACACAAAATCCATCTGAGAAGGAGTTTCAGAGCTTGATCAAGGACCTCTCTCTAGGCCCGGGTTTGGAGCAGTTGGTCAAGAGCACAGCCACAGAGAACAGTTTCCGCTACCGACGCTACAAAGAGCTGTCTGCATTTCTGAGAGGCCTCACTCTTAACTTTCCCAAAATTACATCTTTACACACGTAGGAAAGCTTTATCTTCCCCCAACACCTTAATTTGAACCAAACTATATCATTTCCCTTTAATGGTACATCATATCTCTGTATTGGTCTCTTATGTTTCCAGTTTAGGCCAAAGTGTAGAGTTTCGAACCATATGGGCTTTGGAAATCTCCAACAAACCCAGAGAAGCTGAATCATCTGAACCCAAAATCCGTTTTGTAGCAGGGATTCATGGTAATGCTCCAGTGGGTACAGAGCTCCTGCTGGAGTTCGCTGCCTTCCTGTGTATCAACTACGGCAAGAACCCAGTCATCACCAGAGTAAGTTTTGGAGCTAATCATGTATAGTGTTTAATATCAGCTGAGTTGCACATGCAGCCACTTGTACCTTTTTAAAAACTTACATTTGATTACACTGAAATATACTAAATGCTGTTTTTATACAAACTGAGGAATCTACAGTGTAGAGATTGTGTTTGGATTAATGAACTGTCATTTTGTTATAACACTAAACAAACTGGTCTAGTAAACTGTTCTTCTCCATTTCTCTACCCCAGCTGATCAATGAGACAAGGATTGTCATTGTACCCTCTATTAACCCAGATGGACGAGAACAAGCTGTTGAGAAGCAATGCACCTCAACCCAGGGCTTGACCAATGCTCATGGCAAAGATCTGGACACAGATTTCTTTGGTTAGTTGAACTGATTTTTTGTTTGTGTGTGTGTCCGCAACTGGCAAAGACAAAATAAGTGTTGTACATTCAAAGATTTGTAGTAAAGGTAAAAATAAATGTCATAGCTTGTAGTTACGTTTTCCATAAGAAGCTAATCATGCTCTAACAGCTCTGTTTCCTGTCCATCACGTTTGTCTCCTTATTTTTTAGGCAATGCATCACAGCGTGTAGCAGAGGCCCAACCAGAAACCAGAGCAATGATGGATTTAATTTTAGAGAAGGGCTACACACTGTCTGTAGCTCTGGATGGAGGCTCCCTTGTTGCTACCTACCCCTATGACAAACCTGTGCAAAGTGGTAAGACCACTATTTACTATTCCTATATAATAATATTCAATTTTGTGTGGAATCTTACTTGACATGTTATATCATTTTTAATAGTCAGTTACAGTAATTAAAAGTGCTTGACTGGGAAATTGTTTCATTTGTTGATTTTGGCTTAACAGGATCATATGTTTGTTCAGGGTCTATACTTCCAGAGCAAATCTTCTTCACAGATTTGTGTCCTCTTACTTTGTTTGTGCTGAGACTTGTTGTAAAATAATGCATTTTAAATAAAGTTGAACTGGAACCTTAACTTTAATCTGGAATAGATATTCATGGTCCACCCACAAAAGATAGTTTTAAGCTGATGTTTTGGATGACTACTTGTTTCTATGAACCCAACGTTCAGGCCAAATCCCCCAGAGCAAACATCGAAATCAAACTTACTTTTTTCACTTTTTGAGCACATTAGTGCTTCCAAGAAACTAAAGGACCTCCATGTGGACACATGAATGTTTTCTGTAGCACTACTGTTAACCCACCCTCAGAGTCTACAGAACTTGACAGGTTTTCCATCTGGAATTATAAAAATAACAGCGATTCACAAGTGCAGGACAAAGAATAGCCTTTTAAACATTGACTGCTCTTTAGTATCTCTAGATCTACCTCTGTGTGTTTATGTAATCATTTGTTTTTATCTCTCTAGTTGAAAATGAGGGTACATTGAAGTACTTGGCAGGTGTTTATGCCAACAACCATCCCAAAATGCACCTTGGAACCACTGCATGTTCAAGTAATGGGCAAAGTATGCAATTTAAGAATTCCTCTTGGTCCTGAATATCAATCATAAATAAAAAAAATGTTGGTTGACAGTTGGCACCTTTCTATTATTCAGTGGGCAACATTCCAGATGGCGTTATCAGAGCAGCAGAGAGACAAAGTCACATGGGGAGCATGAAGGTAAGTGCCACCCACCACCCCCATGGATGTGACAGCAAATGATGCACTGAGGCATCCATGCTGCCATTACATAGTACTTGAGTTTCATGAAGATATTACAGTGAACTATTTTCAAATCCTGAGTGATAATTTGGAAATATCTATCATGTCAAATAAGTAAAGCAAAGCCAGAAATGGACCTATGGCCCAGTCCTGTCTGATGTATTTTTGTGTCCTCCCAGGATTTCAGTGTGGACTTTGGCCACTGTCCAGAAATCACAGTGTATACTGGCTGCTGTCTGTTTCCTCCTGCTGAGCAGCTGGCCACACTCTGGGCTGAGAACAAGGCGGCTCTCCTAAGCATGTTATTGGAGGTATGGTATGAGATTTTATCAGCACGACATAGGGATGTGTAATTGACCTCTTTAACATTGCTATGTGTGGATTTTTAACAGTTGTGCAACTTTTTAACCAGCTTTTAGATGCTTTCATGAAATTATCATGTACTCTGGCTTTAAACACCCATTTTAAGATACAATTACACAAATGTCTTCAAAGCAAGAGTTTTTGTTTTTTAATTGACTATTGTGCTTTTCCCATCACTATACACTGTTAATTTTACATCCATAGGTCCATAAAGGGGTGCGTGGCGTGGTAAGGGACAGGAGTGGACAGCCTATTGTGGGGGCGATCGTTGTACTGAATGGGGGAGTGCGAGTCTTTTCTATGGAGGGTGGCTACTTCCATGCACTGCTGGCTCCTGGCAGTCACAGCATCGAAGCTGTTGCTGATGGTTACCAACAGCAACGCCAAGAGGTACGCAGTTGTATATGCACCTCATGTAGTACACAGGATAGGAATGCACTAACTTTCAGGAAAGTTGCCACATTAATATGAAAAGTTGCCTAAATAATAGTTTCTATTGGGTAATTAAATTGCCCTTAGTGCCCACGTAACTCAAGCTTCAGGAAAAACTGAAGTTCATATTATGCCTGGAAATTTTTCAAGATGTGACACCAGAAGCATTTAATGCAGATTCAAACTCAAAGAGGAGGCTTACAATGTCTGGTTTTGAGTATTGATTTTTATGGTTAAGTATTAGAAAGCAGAAATCAGCTGTGCTCTGTTTAACAGCTAAGCGTCACACACAGATGCTCTGTGCTACCTATTTTTAGTGGTTGACCAGCTTAACGAGTAATGTTATATACTAAGCACTTTGGACCTCAATTGAAAATGCAGCATTCACAGATTTGGGCTTCATAGGACCTGAATGACTTGATTTTTTTAACCTGTTTCTACAGAAGAACTTAATTGCAAAATGTCAGACATTTGAATTTTTTTCCAATAAAAATTGGAAATAGAAATATTACTACAACCACATTTCAGATGATACAAAACAAAATGTCTGAATTAGAGACATAAGTAGGAAAAACAAGTACATGTGAGAGTCTGTGGCAGATTATTACTTTGGTTCTCCTTTACTGTCTATATCTATGAAAGGTGTAGGGCGGAGCACACAAAATCTCTCCATCACCTCCACCTTTCCATGTGACTGTTCTGAAATGTGAAGTGTTGGATAGGCAAGTTCTCTAAACAGATGTTCCTTAATGTTACGCCCCAGTTCCAAACTGTAGGCTATGAGTGTCCCACAAGGATTAAAGAGCAGGGGATCCACTACTGAATGGTAGGTCTGCTGGTACTCTGGTACTGTGAAGCCGTGGATCAGGGGTCCTGGTTGACCATTTGGCATGCTGCTAGAGATCCTGTCCTCAACACCGGCTCTGCTGTTGTTGGGCAGTTCGAGATCTGGAAGAATGGCAGCGTTCCTTATATACCTGTCATCCAGGGGTTTCTGAGGGTCTGCTTCACTCTGCTCACTCACAAAGTCCAGTTCATGTCTTAGGTCCAAAGTGTATTTTCTCTTCTTAGTAGTCTCCCCATATTTCTTAGGGCATTGAATACTCTGCCTTAGGCCATAAGGACCCATCTCATATCTCTGGAAATCAAAGAGACATTATGTTTCACTGTCTGAAAACCTCTGGGTTCTTTGTGTCCTGCCGTTAAAAAAAAAAAAAACAACCAACACATGTTTATAATGAAAAAGGAAATGAATTTTGTGCACTTACTCTTTGGGTGTGTGTTCAGATCAAATTGCCAAATCAGGTCTGAAAGCACAGTTTGAAAGCCTTGTTTCCCAGCCTCTCAACCTACTCTTACCATTTTTCAAACTGTACTTGAATATTGACACTAAATACATTACAGACACTTTGCTTGCTATGGAGAGAAGTAAAGGCCATTACAAGAATCCAAGTTCACTTTTTGTCATTTACCCTTTCAGAAAATGGCTGAGTAAGTTTAGATCCAGTTGTAGGTGCACAACACAACCTGCCCCAGGTTGTACTAAACAGTCACACCTGTGGCTAAGACTTGCTAATTAGGTAATTACCAGCCCACTTGAGCAGTCAGCCATATGCTTGTTACTTCCCAGCCATGATGTACAAGACAGTGTGGTAAAACATTTTCTTCTTGTTACTGCTTTTTGAGCTACTTTTTAAGTTAGAAACAAACTAAAACGAATGAAGAACAATTCATTTTCCACTTTAATTATTTAAATTTCACATGCCACAGATGCAGAAAACCAGCTGATGTTTGTGAAAGTCTTCAAAGAAGTCCCTTGTTAACAATGGCCACAGCTTTTGGGATGGTTGTGTATTACCTTGACTGTAGCAGTTTTCACTTTATATTCAGAGGCTACCAGGCCCCAATAAAGTATAGTAAAAAAGGCAGCTTGCTTCAGGCATTTGGAATAATATTTTTCCTTATTGCTATGTTCAAGGTGATGGTGTCTTCATTTGAAGCTGCTATCTCGATCATCATTGAGTTGGACATGGATAACAGCATATTTGGCCTGCCCAGGGAGTTTGTGGTGGCCAGTGCTGGTATGTATCTCTTTAAAAAAAAAACAAAACAAAAAAAAACCTTTTGACTGAATATGCTATTTGACTTGTCCACATAAAGCCAAATTCTCTATCATGTCATTTTATATTGACTATTTTATCATACTGAAAAGGTGTTCCAACCTGTTAATATTTTGTTTTGAAAACCTGATATGTTACCTTGCTTTGTAGCACTTACAACACTACTCTTGGTAGTGACAGGTCTAAGAATCAAACATTTCTTTTGACTGGGTTTTGTCTGCATGTACTATATCTGTCACAGATCACTGGCACTCAGTAACTGCCTACCTTTTGTGACACTGTCTTTACAAGCTGTTTGAACTGGGAAGAAAAAGTTTCTACTCAGTTTCATTGTCGACACTGTATTGAGTTGTTTTTCTTTTTTTTTTCCACTGGGGTCTGTCTTTAGTTCTTGAGTACAGTCTTTAGTTTGCTTAATCATCAAAACAAAAACCTGTCTGCTCTGTGATGGACTCAGTCTTTTATGTTCTCTCACTTACAAACTGTGTATATACATGTATGCAGACATGCTAAGTCTTGTTTCTCTTTCCACTCTGCAGCAGCCTCCATGACTGCATTGGTGGTGACAGCGTGCATCATCTGGTGTGTGTGTGCAGCCAAGTCTAATCATCAGAAGGATGGCTTCCACCGTTTGAGACAGCATAGAGACGATTACGAGGATGAGATCCGGCTCACTTCTATGGGCTCCAAGAAGTCACTGCTTGCCCATGAGTTTCAGGATGAGAGTGAAAGTGAAGAGGAGACACTCTATGCCAACAAAATCTGAGAAACACTCTGCGAGTGTGGCTGTTGATTCAGTATTTTATTTTGATCTCCTCCTTAAATTAAACCCCTGGTCCAAGGAACAGGTTGAACAACAGCATAAGAGTGAAAAGACACTTTATTCCAATAGGTTCTGGCCACACAGTTGTTAGTGCTACTAAATGAATACTTCCCAACATCCTGCTGGAGTCAGGCCTGAAGAGCTTGCCGTTTTTGTGCTTGATCTTAACGGGCTCAACAAATGTAAAGAGGGGGAAGATGCTAAAGAGAGGCTGAAGAAACAGTCCGTCCACTGTTGCCTCTCATCCATCCTTACAGCAGGTTTTGAGTCTAACAGGCTTTGTTTTGTTTCCGATCCATTCAAGAGTGCTCTTTTAGACCACCACCTGACCAGCCAGACCAGACCAGGTCAAGCCGATAAGTCCAAAAAACTCCTGCTCTAGTGGTTGTGTATTGAACTTTAGGTTGAAGCGCTTCATCTCACACAACCATCTGAATGATGTCTGTCTTTACCATGCATTTACCATGCTTTAAGTTGAGAAGTTAGGAATTACATCTTTAACTTTTATCCAAGACAGCTTTGCCATGTGCGGCTTTGAGAGATTGGATATGTTACTGTGCCTTGGCTTCTGTAGTGTTTAGAGTGTGTGTGGGGTGTTGTATGAGACAGGAGGCAGCAACATAATGACTATAATAATTATTAGTCCATGTTGGATTTTAAGCCATTCTGTACTCAGGTGGTAGGATAAGAGAGAAATGAATAAAGGGCTGTAGTTTGTGCACAGGTTGGCTGACCAGGGTTCAGTGCTTTGGTATTTTTCTGGAGTTGTCTAAAGTCATTAGGAAAGTGAGCATTTCTAAACCTTTAAGGCATCAGGGAGAATCTGCTTGAATTAAACTCTTCCCAGTTAGTGCAGAGTTCTCTTTTGATGGAGGTTGTTTGCACTAAATGGAAAGCAAGGACCATTTTCTATTATCCTATATCATTGGCCAAGTAAAAATAAATTGTAATGATGGGACAAATGTGTATATATATATATATTTTTTCAGATTATTTTGTCTGCATGGAGAGTTACTGCTGCCTTTCATGCATGTTACATTGAGTCACTGCCCTGTTTGTGAAGGAAGTGCATTTTCACACTCTGTCACTACAAGGAATATCATTTTGTTTGCATCTTGAGTGTGTGCGTGTGTGTGTCTTTTTCCCACTAAACCTTGTTAAATACTGAAGGCAAGTATTGTCTGTCCCTTATTGATCAGTGTCTATTAATTAATATCCGAGCCACCTCAATAATACTTGAGGGTCCAATGCAAAGAAATAATTTTCTATACTTTTTGTAAAGGAGAGTATGGAGCTTAAGGCAGTCAACTGTCCGATGTGTTTGAAAGCCCAGAAAATACTTGATTTGAGCTTTATTTCATATGGAGAGATACTCATTCCTTGAGAATGTTGTCCAGAACATGGGAAATCATATGTTTTTGGTGGATAGCCTTAATGGCTTTAAAAAACAATGTAGTTTGGTGTGAAATGCAGGCTTTCTCATTTCCCTTTATATGGTTTTTGTGTGTAGATATGGAAGTTTCCTGGAGAGTTGCTGGAAAAAGACAATGAGACCTGTTGGTTATCCTGAGCTGGAACGTCATATGGTACAGAACTGAATTGAAAACAAATATTGTGAAATCAGACAAATTGCCAAACACCAAAGCTGTAGTTTTCATTATATCAGAAACCAATGTGTAACTACTTCTAAGTTTAGAGGTGTTGCAGTGCATTAGTAAAATGAGAGTTTTTAACTTAGAGGTGTTTTGTTTTTTTTTGTTTGTTTTTAATCACATACAGCATTTTGAAGGAAAACACACTTGGTCACTAAAGAATTTGCCCTGACTTCCAATTACTTTCAGAAGAGATTTTTCTTTCGTTTTACAAATGCAACTGTCATCAGTTAGATCAGTAAACCTGATATTTGTACAGAGAGACGGTGAATGTGTGTGTTTGGGTAATGCAGTGTTGGTGTAAAGATTTTATATAATCTGTAAATAATGCCAGTTGAGTGGGGAAAATAAGTGCAATTCATATTAACCATGAATCTACACGACAAAACATTTTGTAAGACCCATGACAAACTAACATGCATTAAAAACTCAAATACAATGAAATAAAATCTCTCACCTGTCATGCTTTTGTGTTGCATTGTGGGGTTTTTATTTGTGTGACACTTTGAAACCAATCAGACCAAGGTTCACTCAATGAATGGTGTATTTGAGAGTAAAGGATTTACTTCTTAAAAATTACACAATTCTTCAAATGAAGGAGGCTTAGTCTACTGTCTACTAATGGTTTGATCACTGTGGTTGAGGCCCAGTTAATGCACCACCTGATATGTAGCAAATTAAACTTCAGTTTCTCCTTAATTTACAATTATCAGAAATAACACTGAGGCAATAACAGAAGGGCAGGTAGATTTCTACTGTGGTCATAAATATCCTGTGTAAGGTTTAAGTTTGAAGTCCTTTATTTGCAAAATAGGTAATGGACCAATTGCAGCGTTGGTGAAGACACTGAACCTCAAACTGATGACTAATATGAGTGTGGGTGAAAAAGAGGTATCTCAAAACGTTTTGTCTGAGGATGTTTGTAATGTGGTACAGTATTGTAAAGTGCAATTTGTCTATGCAGGTGGACCACAGTCAGAGTTTTATAGTGGGTTATTGATATCAGTATTTTGGAAAATGAAAAAAAGGGCCACAGGTGAAAGCACAGGATTGAAGTCACAAGTAAAACAAAGGATACCATAATATACTAATATAAGGATACTATAATATACTGTTAAACATTGGTTCTTTCACCTTGAACCGTTTTTGTGTTGGTTGGCAGGATGCAAGTTTATATTTTTACAATTTGACATGGTAAATAGCTCTGTAGTTGCAGATGTAAATAGAAAGTGATAAAGCAGGTAATGAATACATATCAGTATTTAGTGATTTGTGCAGTACTGAACAGAATATGAAGTCGGGGAGCAGACTTTGAAGACCAGAAACCAGACAGTTTTCAGGGTATTACAGGCAGGTATAGTCCTGTGAATAAAGCAAAATAAAGTCCCCAGTGCTGTGTTGAAGTTTGTGTTTTCCCCTTAGTACCTTCACCTGAACCTCACCTCATCCTAGGGAACATATTCTTTATACAGCACTGTCATTTCCTTCACCAAAAGCCGATTGGAGTAGTTCTGTAATACGGTGGAGGCCCTACATGCCCAGTAGGTGCCGCTGTTTTTCTTTTCTGTTACTCTTTACAACAAAGGAGGTCCAATATTTATACAAAAACAAACAATTTGTTCGAGCCCTGTTGTTCTTCACATTTTCAATGAAGTCGCCGGGCCAAAGGAGACACATTATGGTGAGCTATCAGTGGGGGGCAGTAACACGCTTAGTGAGGTTAAAACAACCGGAAATACAGTAGAAGAAGAAGAAGAAGACGGACGTAGAACAACAAAGATGGCAGGAATAGGAAGCAGCAATTATTGGGAAGGTAAGAGAGAAGAATTCACACTAAATTGTATTTCCGACAACACCTGACAGTTGCTAGACTTTTGATAATATTGATAATGAACAACCTTCTAACCAGTGCCCTCGCCTGCACGTTTGACTTTTACATAAACGTTTTAAAGACATATGGTGCCGGTACAACTAGTTAGCTAACACTTCACCGTGTAAGTTAGCGTCTCAGGCTTTATCAGCTGCTTGACCAGGCTGGTAGTTTTTACTAAAAGCTCTCTCTGTGTTTGCTGTATTACTGCAGCGCAAGGTAACATTACAGCAGCTGTCTAAGAGCAAACTTAACAAAACACATCTGGACACTTGGAGCTGGAAAATTAAAGAAACGGGTTTATCTTAAAAGCAGGAATATATATTTTTTCTCTTATGTTACTTTTCCTTTGTATATGTTAAGAAATATAAAATATATAAAGCAGCCACTGTGAATCTAAACTGAAGACTGCTTTTTTCCACAGTCTCTCACTAGTATGACATTTTTACTTAAGTTTTGATTTGTGGCGCATTACACTTGTCTCTATTTTTATTTTGTTCATTTTATATTTACAGTTTTTATTTTTATGTATTATATGTCTACAATGTTCTTTGATCATATGTTTCTCTTATGTTTTCTTTTTTCTTGCATTATGTCATTGAAGACAAAATCATCTTGAAGGTTGTAAAATGACTGCCCAATAAAAACTACTTTCCTATCTTCAGCTGTCATTCAGAGTAGCTACAGATACCACATTAATGTTGAATAAAAACTACAATACTTTCCACTGAAATATAGAGGAGTAGATGTGTAAAGTAGTGATTCTGTACTGAGTGTTAAAATGTTTTGTCTGGGTGTTACAGATCTGCGAAAGCAGGCCAGACAGTTGGAGAATGAACTTGACCTGAAGTTGGTTTCCTTCAGTAAACTGTGCACCAGCTACAGTGGTTCCAGGGAGGGACGTCGGGCAGACACGTAAGATTAAGTCTCATATCAGACCTGCGTTAACAACTGCCTAAAGCAGGGGTAGCAACCCTGTTCCTCCAGAGCTACTGCCCTGCTATTTTTCCAACTATAACTGGAATTTTTAATTAATTTCCAGCATTTTGTAAAGACCAAATTTAATAGTGTTCAAATATTAGTCAGTAATGAATATAGTTGTTATTTGGAGTTCTTATTAAGTAAGGAGTTTCCATCCTTTTGATTTTTGTTAGTTAAGGATGCATGTCTAATCCCTCTAGGAAGGGAATAAAACCATATGGGACATTTCCTAGATTTTATAATTTAATAATAAAAAAGATGGGTTCTTTGCAGTGGTCAGAGATTTTCAAAGTTTCTGTGAGCAATAACTTGAATCTGAGGTGTTGTTCACTAGCTAATCCTTAAAGGGATGTAAATGAAGAACTTCCCTAAGCACTACCTATATGCCCTTGTTTCCTTCTGTGAAAATATTTTGTTGC
This sequence comes from Mastacembelus armatus, assembly GCF_900324485.2. Taxonomy (NCBI): domain Eukaryota; kingdom Metazoa; phylum Chordata; class Actinopteri; order Synbranchiformes; family Mastacembelidae; genus Mastacembelus; species Mastacembelus armatus. The sequence continues at coordinate 8,145,588 of NC_046645.1, read as the reverse complement.
TATGTGTATCATTTATTCAGTGGTGCAGTTCAACTTAATACAGTTATATTCACCCATCCATATTCTATACTTCTTAGTCAGAGTGACAAGGGTCTGATATATAGAAATATTTTTATTACTTAAGCTTTAAGTTGACTTTCTAATTGTTCTTCATTATTTGTTTTTCCTCTTGAAGGTCAGACACCACCCCGCTGCTAAACAACTCTACCCAGGACAGGATGTTTGACACCATGTCAGTGGAAATTGAACAATTGCTGGCCAAAGTAAGTAAATACTCATAGGGCAGTGACTCATGAAAGCCAACAAAACAACTCTAGTAAGAACAGCTCTTGGTTTTTAATATTGTAATGTTTTGCAGTTAGGAACAAAAGTCTTGGGTGGACATAAATGTATTGAGTTACATCACAGAATAAATGATAAATGGAGCAATCTTATCCAACTGAAATCTCTTTAGCTTCTCTAAATTAATACCTTTTACGGATGTTGAGGGTTCTGCGGTGTGTTATTTGCTGATCCCCTTGTTTTTATGAGGATTTCTCATCCATATGTCCATTCGCTCTCTCCTTCAGCTGACTGCAGTGAATGACAAGATGGCGGAGTACACAAACACCCCAGGCACGGCTTCTCTCAATGCTGCACTCATGCACACACTCCAGAGACATAGAGACATCCTACAGGTTTGCCTCACTATTTCTGTGTTTATGTTGCATATACTGTGTCTCCTTATGGTACCTTTTGTTTTTCCTCCATTTGTATACGTTTTCACTTATATGTGTTGTCCACTCAGGATTACACTCATGAATTCCACAAAACCAAAGGCAACTTTGTGGCCATCCGGGAAAGAGAAGACCTGCTGGGGTCCGTCAGAAAAGACATTGAGTGAGTACCTAGTCCTGCCATGTTATGATTAATTGAGCCATGCAGCTGATATACCGGCTGTGGAGTAAAAACTGTCAGGCATTAGTCACCCTGCTGTAGACTTAATTCCTTAGAGCGATTCTTGAACCTTGACTTCCATTTGGCATAATGTTGAAAAATGTAGCCCATTAAAAAGTAACCAGATTCTCTGGCCTTGTATTGAGGAAGTGTGTCCTCTCCTCAGATTGGCTCCGTTTTGAATTAGTGTATTGAAATGAGATGGAGGCTCACCCAGACCATGATTCTCCCAGACCTTGTTTGTTTGTATTGGTTTATTGATCTGTAAGATGCAGCAGTGAGCATACCGTGAGCACTGCAGGATTCCCATTGATCCCCCTTCATCCATCTAGTGTGCAGGTAGTCTGTGACTGCCTCACACAAGAATCATACATGTACCATAGGCCTCAGGAATTTTACATAACTCTTGGATTAAACTCGTTACTTAATTTTATTCCTTCATTTCTCATTATAGTCTAGTGGTCAAATGTAATATTAATATCTGATCATATACTAGATGCATAGAAGTGATTGGCTTAATGTACTGGATCTTAAAACACATATCTGCAAAATCACCTCAGCAATGTAATTTTATTTTAAAACACGAGAACATATACAGTTAAAGGATATTGTAGCTTTTCACGTCACCTTTCCATTGAATCCCTTTTTAAACAGTGGGTTAGGTTTAGGGTTAGCAGCTGGATTAGCACTGCTGATTCAAAACCATGCATTGTCAAACACTTGATGAGATTACACATACAAGTGCAAAGGGTGATAGTGAAGAAAGCAGCTTCCCACTGCTCCTTTTCCTACACTGATGTCCGTGAAACACTAAAACCATTCCAGAAAATGCGTGCATGCGCTTCCTTTAGTTTGTGACCCATCTGTATTTTTTTTTTTTTTTATCAGTGCACAACCAACCCATTATCATCTAATTAAAACAGAGTGACACTGCACATAAGCAATCAAGATTTTAACTGTATGTCTACTCAATAATGTCCCTTGAGGTCTGCACTACAAGCAACAGTACACTCAGTTTTCTCATTAAATCAGATTGCTAGGAGTGCCACTGACCCTACTAATAGGCCCAGTGCTGCTGAATCTAATGCATAGAAATGAGCCAGAGTTGTTGACCCAGTGCTCAACCTAACGATGACTAATGTGCCCAGGGGCTGGTAATGAATGAGCCGCCTGAACCTACTGGTAGGGCAATTACAGCTGTTCCTGTTACGGCACAGTGCAATGCGATTTCAAGTCATGCTTTACATGAGGCTGGTTCTTTTGAGAAGCAGGTTGCCCCTGATCTCCCCCAGTGACTTTTGCTGGTGGGGCATGGGGACTTGAGAATACACAAAAGCCTCCATATCCTGGATAGCTGGAAGGCTAGCTTATTATTTTTCCAAGACTGTTGAACTGTCCTGACTATAATGCAGATAGTATGTAAGTGAGAATAACAAAACATTAAACTCCCTTGATAACACTAATGGAAATCTATTATTATTTTTAGAATGGCATACAGAGAGATCAGTTATGACAGCTTTCTCTAAGTTAATTGTTGTCCACAACAACAGAGATTTATTGTAAGAAAAATAAAGCTACAAAATTATTTTCACAAGTCAGAAATCTGAGCGGCATCTGAGCATTGTAACTTGGTGATTTAATCAAAATAAAAAGCGTAAGATAGGTCAGTCCTTGACTAGAACAGCACAGTCTTTTAATAATAATGAAAGTGTCCAGAGTCAGTTTTTGAAATGATTTGTAATTGTGATTTGGCACTATACTAATAAATTTGAATTGAATTGAAATATACCTTCTATATTGTGAGGAACTGTTTGCTGTGACTCAACCTTTTTCCCCTTTTGTCAGGTAGAGGGCAGTAGAGCTCTTGAACATGGAGTAAATTTTTATGCGTATGAGGGCTGTTTACACTGCACACACAAATAAATCCATACTGATTAAAGACGTGCACATTAATGCAGACACCTAAATGAACAACAGACCATTCTCTCGACCACAGTATCAGTTTCTTACAATGTTGTCAACAAATCGATTCTCACATTCATCCATAAGCATGCTTTTTTTATGTGCAGTAGTACCATTCAGAACAGCAGCATGGAGCAGAGCAAAGCACACTCCTGCTTTGATTGCAAATGTCAGCAACATAAATGACACCTTGCTTGTGATTTACATCGTTGGCCTTTTATAAAACTTTGCTGCGGTGATGAAGCTGGCATTCGGCCTACTGGTTGTGCAGCCATCTTGGGCTCATGGCAGCCACTGTGGAGTGTGCTGTGTGTGCACTGAATATAGTGTTTCCACTCACTGGCTTTGGATGGTGCATTAGGGATGAAGTAGGCACATTTGTTCTTGGACCGCTTACAGTGAGCTGGGTGGGGTAGGATGCTATACAGTATTATCTGTATGTATACTCTTATGTTACACAGTTACCCCTCCTCCCCTGCTCTTTATTGCGTTCTTCCCCAACAGGAGGGCGTGGCCATGTTAAATGATCAGAGACCCGGGAGAGCACAGCCAGTCAGCTGTTGAGTCATGCCGATAGCTAGAGTTGCATCAAGGGAAAGAGAAATGGTGTGATGTATTCGCTGTATGTAACAAGCTATCTATTAACTTTGACTGCTTTGGTGCCAGTTAGCTCAGTGAAAGAGCATACTGCTTCATTTCTGCGTTTTCATTAATCTGAGATTGTGTTGTGCTAGCTATATGAGGATAGAATCAGTTTTTAAAATTTTTTTATTTCAGAGATTACACATAGAGTAGTAAAATAATTAACTACAGGGAACAAAAGAGATTCTGAACCCATTCTTAACCATTTTTAACAATTTCTCATGTTCTCTATTAACAGAATTGTAATTTACAGCTGCTAAAATTCTTGAATGGAAGGTATATATTGGCTGGAGGAATAAATAGGCAGGAGAACAAGAAATATAACTCTGCTGGCAACTGATGGTGAGGATAAGGTCAGGCCAGGCAGCTCCTTTGGCCCAGTATGGCATTTTCAGATATGCTATGGCATGCTGAGCTGTGATTTTATGGAGTTCCATTGCTGCTTCATAGCAGGGGAAGTCCAGGCTGGCACTGTTAGGGCAGGATGACCATCTCTGCCCTAAGTCATGTTGTTGCTGTAAACTAATTAGCTCAACATGAGGTAACTCCGGTGACTTGAGAGAAACATTGTCCATGATGGAAGAGCCTGTGTGACATGAGGTGGTTTCTGGATAGCACTCTTATTGTCCTATGTTGTCTGACCTCCTCAGCTACAACTATACTAGTGCTGTATTTGTTGTGTTAAGTTACCACCAAGCTAATGCAAACCTGATATGTTCTGTTCCTGCTGCTTTACATTAAGGTTTCCACTAGTGAACCACAAGGAGGCTTTTACTCTAAAACATTGTACAGGGAATGTGGCATTGGCGCCAACTGCTCTTTGATTAAAAAGTGACCTTACACAGCAATTATGGCAGTGTCTTTTTTGTCCGTGGTTCAGATGACATATTCAGAAGTAACAGTAAACGAAGTAGCTGCAGTGAGCTAGTTAGTATATAGCTCCAGCTCTGTCTTTTACCGTCTGATTCTGAAACCCCCTGATAAGAATAGGTGAGAGTCAGTAGTACCAGACAAAATGTGAAAGCTACAGCTGATTGTCTGGTGCCATCTGTCGACTGTCACTTAACTGTCAGCTTGGTAAGTCAGGATCCAAGGATTTTATTTTCAAGTTTCCCAGGTTGTGAGGTCTAGGCCTTTTTTATCTTTGACTTAGATGAAATAACAGGACTTCTTCTTTCTTCCAGAAGACAATGGATGTGCTCTCATTTTTTTTTTCAAATACTGTGTCATATTACACAAGCAGCAAATATTGTTACTTAACCTTTTTGTATCTGTGTTGTTTTAGCGGTGTGTCTGTGTGCCTTTTTCAGGATGTACAAGAGTGGCTCTGGGGTCAACAACAGAAGAACAGAACTATTTCTAAAGGAGCATGAGCACCTGAGAAAGTAGGTTCCCAACACTTTTCTTTGCCATATTTGAAAAAAATTGAAGTAATCAAGAATCCATTTCTTTAATTCACTTTTTTAGGGATACCAGCTCAAAACAGACTTTAGCTGCACATTTTCCAGTTACTCACCCTTTCAACGCAAAGTAAAGCAATAGCCAGAATAGCTTCCAAGAAATCAAAGCTGCAATAACTCATGTTGATGGTGTAGCACAGCCTTTTCGTTGCTGTTGCTGATTTTTGCTTTTGAACTCTTGCACCCTTGGGTCTCTTTGCTTTTACTTTCTTACATCTCAAATGTTTTCATGAAGATGCATTCATTAATTTAGAGTTTGTCGAGTAATTTAAGAAAATGTAGACTGTATTTGAGTGCTTTTCTGGCTAGGTGAGACAAAAACTGTTAACTGTGCCTAATTAATGTACTATTAAAGAAAATATTGGCAAGAACAGGTTTAGATTTGAGTGCATGGGGACTTACACTTATTGTCTTATTATACCAAGTAAGCACTATTTAAAAAATCTTGCATCCTATCCTTGCATCTTAAAAGTTTGATGTACTTTTTATACTGACACCAAAGGTGAACCATGATCTGTCAGCAACCTGATTAGTGTCCTCCTGTCATTTGGCTGACTCTGAAGAACAGCAGAACAGCATGAAACATTAAACTTCATAAAACCTGTATGCATGTGCCGGTGTGTGAGAGGCACCCTGTGTGGAAAGTAAAATTGAATGTCAGCAAGGCACTCATACTCACACACTCTAACAAAACACAAATAAACCACAGAGGAGCTTTTAACATTGCCAGGCTGGAGGATCCCATCTGATAATTTGGTCATAGCCTACAAACACAAAGCAGTCTGATTGATTTTCTCTTTGGCTAAATGTTTGTTTCCTGTTTCAAGCTCTCAAAGGAATAATGCCTCAATTATTCCCCATCAAAGACCTCTTAACTCATTTCAAAACAGGTTTTACCTGCTCTGACATGCCATGGCTAATGTTTATCTCTCAATTTATAAAATGAAAAGGGGTTTTATATAGTGACTCACATACAAGAGGTGTACTCAACAACATTAACACCTTTTAAAATACAGTTCAGTTCATAGCATACACATACACACATAGATTACACCGAATTGTTAGGGAAGTATTTAACTATTTGTTAACACAGATGATCAAGAAAAGTAGAGGGCAGAGATATGGGTGGATCATTCCACAGAAAATGCACTTTTGCATCAGGCAGTGTATGTAGTCCATATATATAGAGAGAGTATAGAGATGCATGTATATATATTGATTTTTGTGTTATTTTCATTTTTTAAGGTCTGAGCAGTGTCAATTTTATGGCTAGAATTGTATTATAACATGTTTTCAATTGCATAAACATTTGAGTTTAATCTTATTAAGTACTGCTTTGGGTTGCCTTTGTCCCTATCCGTTTAACAGCATCTACTGTGGCATTAACACAACAAGGATCTGTAGTGTATGATGATACAGATCTGAACATGCAGAAAACTGTAGTTGCCCATTGCTGATGGTGGATACAATGTACATGGATACATATTAGAGTTAATCCAAAAGGTATTAAATAGGATTCATATTAGAGTGGCCTCATACTGTCAAGATAATATTCCTTAAAGAATTACTGGACAATTGTTGCCTGACAGATCCTGTCACAGTGTTGTTGAAGCAGTGAAATGTAGCAGAGTTTTACCTCCAACACTGTAAGTGTATCTGTAATCTGAGTTTATTTCATCAGCAGCAGTTCAACAAATGCTTTAATGGTGTACAGGATAAAAGAAAAGAAAGAATAACAAAAACAGGCCCTCTTTTTGTTATTCTTTGCCAACCTCATTATAAAATTTCTGTCTAGTATAAAGTAGAACATGGATCATTTTTTGGTAGCAAGACTCATTTTTTTATCCTATAAAATTGATTCTGATTATTTAAATGCAGTGTGGGTTCCAACTTTAACAGTAAAGTTCAGAAAAAGAGAGCACTGGGTGGATTGGTATGCCACTTTAATAGATACCCTGAGTACAGGTTCAGGACAGCAGTTTAAGAATAGGGTGATGTAGCTGCAGAATAACACTGCTGTCAAGCTTCTTTAGTGAGTTTAGGGTTGAGGCTATTTATCTATATATAATTATATGAATACTGATGATAAAATTATCTTATCTGAGAAATGTGCAATGATAACTGTGGTGCATTGTGCTCTACCTCCTCCACTCTCTTTCAGCCAGCTGCATTGGCAGCAGTCTCTTGTGCCAATCCAATACAGTTGATCGCGATATCGATAATGAAATTATCTTATTAAACTACAGCCCATATTATAGGGCCTCCCCAGACTATTGACAAAGGTGGAAGGGGAAAGAGGCAATTGGTAATGGGGATCAAGTTACCCCTGATTGATCCTATTAGTGCCATAAAACAGGAAAGAGGGCTGGAAGAGAAAAGGGCTAAAATGTATTAGTGGCCAGAGCAGTGGTCCGAAGTCTGCTCATACTTGATGGAGATGAAACATTTGAGTTCCAATAGTGTAACATTTTTCTCATGCTTGACACGGTCCGTTTCTGTTTTTCTTTTTTTCAAAAGGCATTTTCAAAGATGTATTAATGCATTACACGTCAGCTTACATGATCTGCTTGGATCTAGAACGATTTTCTGATTTTTAACATTCGCACCATGTTATAGAGAGCTCGCAGTGGAGGTCTAATTTGTGGTGCAGGTTGTAATAAAGCCCTGTTTTGTGCGATACACTCAAAAGAAGTAGTCTTTTCCAGTCAAAGCACTGTGGTGGGTGGATTGTTAGCCAGCCTGCATTCATTCTCAGCTGGACTTAATGAGACAGATATGTCTAGATTAATTTTTAAGATACTCTTCTCTTTTGCTGCTAGTAATGAACCCTATAGCTCTGCATTAGTCTGACCTGCTTTTATTTTAGGCTCGACATCTGCTGCTGTGGCACTGTGTAAATATGACATAAAATACAAAAGAATTTAAATTGATGCTGTTTAATTTTTTAGAGGTACTGTAAGTGGTGTTGATTATTTCTCAATCTGTTATTTTTTACCCTATCTCTTTCTTTATATTTGTATATCTGCTTTTCCATCTCTCTGTCTGTCATGAAGGGCAGTGTTCATGAATAAACTAAAAGGTGGGAGGCGCTGGTCCATTAAAAGTTCATGTTGAAACAGCTCTAATGGTAGCGGTTACACTGATAAAGACTTCCTGTCAAACAGACACAACAGTGGTGTCAGGCAATTTTGCACCTCACATTTAGACGTAGCTGCTTGAATCCGATAATGTGGTTGCTGTATTTTTTAAAAAATTTTTTTTAATTTGTCACAAAAAGTAAATAACTTGTTAAAAACTTATCTGGAAGTTCAGTTCTTTCTGTAACTTTCCTCTAGATGGTCTTTGCCCCCTTTTGGCCGTGCACATTCATATGGCGTAATAATATAGTCCCAGGCTAAGTGAGTCTTAGCCTCAGTTTATTGCGGACTACAGTAAATATGTGTCCTTTCTCATAAATTCACTTTTTCCCTTTGTCTCTGTATGCTAACTGGACTCTTTGACATCCTGGTACTATATGCTGCCTGTGGGTACTAAATGACTGAAATGCACAAATGATCAGCAAACCAGATTTTTATGAGAAAAATAATTTGGGTTCCCCTGTGATGGACTGGGGACCTGTCCAGGGTATATCCCTGCCTTTCACCCAAAAAGAGAGCTGGGATGGGCTCTAGCAGATCCTCGTGACCCTGGTTAAGGAATAAGCAGGTGTAGATAATGGATGGAGAACCCTGATGTTAAATATAACTGTAGCACTTCTCTACTGCATGTCAGTTTTCTTTCTACAAGGTCTTCAAATGCAATTTGCAAATATCAGTATATGAAAGAAGGTTTGTGGGTGTGTCATCATCTAACTCACTTTTTCATTGGCATTTTTAACATTTTTTTAATGCCACAGTGACCACCTGTCTTGCTTTCTTTCATTTTCTTTCTTTTCTGTTTTTCTTAGCCCTCAAGTTTGAGTCCCCTGCTTCTATTCTGCTTGGATTGTTTCCCATCTTAAGGAATTTGTTCTGAGCTGCCAGTTTCTTAATATGCTAATGTAATCAGTGGAGGAGAGCTCTGAGCATTCGCGATAAAGTGCTGTCCTGTTTTTTCTTGTGCACCAAAGCGTTAGAGACCCAAACAGTTCAGTTTAGAATCCGTTCAGGAGGTTTACCTAACAGGTATGAGCATTTTTAGGTCAGCTCGTTTCACTGTTTGCCTCCTTGTTAGTTATCAAGGTACAGTACATGGACCGTGGACAAAGTGCCATAACCATATTCACTTAGCTTATATTCAACACTCCATTATGGTCTATCAAAGCATGTTTTCCTGTAAAGACCTTATCAAGATTAAGATCATGTACCACTTAATGCTCTGTTGTGAAATTAGATGCCTTTTTCTATTTGATTACAGTGGGTTTGCAGATTGGTATTCACTGATTGTGCTGTTGATGCTTGGTGTTTTATTTGAACAGGGCGACAGTTTGTATCTGAGCAGCCAAATGCTCTGTGTTTGGACCAGGCAATGTGAGCTGAACTGTCACCCAAAAAGCAGAGGGTACTTAGTAGCTGTGGATACAGACAGCATGTATCCATTTATCTAGTGGACAAATACTAAACGAACTGCTGTAATTCTATTTTCATACGTGTATGAATGGTAAAAGAGAGTGCGGAAGCATGTGGTCAGGGCTGGTTGATACATACACTGGGAAAGGCAATTAGCTCGGAGCTAATGAGCAATTTAATGACTGCAACAAAACATGACTGACCAGGGGAAATGGAGAGAACTCACTCAAAGCTGCAACCACAGAAGGACACATATACATGAAGTGATGGCACATTCAACCTCGATGCTACTGTAGCAGCTTATTGATTGATATAGATTATGTTTACAGCAATTAAACTAGTGCATATTTACTAGTTGAGGCCAGTCCTGTTTGGCACACCAGAAGAGAGTCTGGTCCTAATATTGCAGGTCATTAGCAGGACTAATCTCAAGTGATTGCATCAGTATATAACTCACCCATCATGAGTGATCAGTTGGTCATTTCTTGATGAAGTATGTGACCTGAACGAGGTTTATAATCAAATTTAACCAAAACTGTATCTTTGAACGTCCTCTGACTACTCAGCATCAGTTACATGAAAACATTAAACAGCACATTTAGCACACATATGTGATAACAATGGATGTGTTCATTTAAAGTCTTGTGGTACTGTATGTTGCCACCTCATTCAAAAAGAAAACAGTTGTAAGGCAGAGAGAGGTCATCCCATTAATCTAATTTACTGTGTGGAGACTGGCACACTATCACACTTGTGATCAATAGAATGGACATGAAAAAGAACATTTTTCACATTGATATGATAAGAAGAGCCACTATAGTTTGGTTGGCAAATCTTGTTACAGTTGTCCAAAAAGAGTGGAAGTGGTAAAATAACAAGTTGTAGATAGAAATTGACAGAAAATTATAGACCAAGGTTATGAGCACAAGAACTGTGATTGAACACCAGACCAGAAGGGTGTGTTTAAAACACTTAGGTAATAACCTACAGGGAAGTCAAGTTAAGCCATAATGAGAAGGTTTAGGAGATGGTTATAGATTGGTAGATGTGTAGTGTGGATACATTTAAAGTAGGAATCTTTGAGTGACCTTTCCTCTCTTCTTGTAAGAAGAGCAGAGAAATGCTAAGAGCTTAACAGAAACTACATACTGGGCATGGCAATGAGAATGTGGAGCTATTGAATGGGTGTTGAACTAAATACCTTCCCTTGTGTTTGAGTTTTTTTTTTTTTTGGAAGATTATCCAAACAGATTGCAATTAAGCCCTAAACCACTGAGAGTATTGTTTTTTCTGAGCAATCTGAGACACACCACTGGTGTAAAAACATAAAGTGCATACATGCATGTGTCCGCATCTAACACTCCCTCTGCGATGTGCTTATGCAGAAGATTAATCTCCAGGATCTCTGAGGGGGTATTCTCTCTGGGTCTAGTTAGTCAAGACTCACCCACCAGACAATGAACTAGACAAATTGCAACCATCCTATTTCATGCAGAGGTTTAAGAGAAATGAATAGGTTGCACGTATTTGTTGACAGCTTTACTTTGAATTGAAATGTTTCTTGCGTACAAAAACAAATGCGTGTGTATCATTAAGAATTGACAGTAACACATACACAAAGACACATGTATGTGGGAGTGGATAGGACTGTGGACAAAGAAATCCAATCCCAAATAACCAAACATGTAATTCAGATTTAGGTCTAGGTCTGTTTCTCAGAAATCTAGCCCAGTCAGCTCTGTATTGTTCATTGCTGATGTAAAACTGAAACTGATAGCTGCCCCAACATCATTTGTTTATTGCCATTCTGTATTTTTGCTACACTGCTGCATGTCATTAACTAATTGGTCACTTCTTCTTTCTCTTTCCTCCTGTTCCCACCTCCTGCCAATAGTTCTGATCGACTGATGGATGACACAATAAGGTAAGACCTTCTGTCTGCACATATACATAGACTTCTTTTTGCAAGAAATGCTAAATACTTGGAGGGGGAAAGGAATAACACGACAGAAAATGTGATTCTGTGTCCATCCAGTTTTAGATCTGCAGTATGAGAAAATAAGCTGCACAAACCCTGAAAACAGTTTTTTGGTCCATATGTATCTTGTGTCAGTTTGGTATGATGAAATTTTCTATATGTCCTTGTAGCCATGGGCTTCAGGAGTCACTGTTATGGAGAACACAAGCTATCCTGCTTGAGCTCCTAATCAGAGGTGTAAAATAGTCTAAATGGTTCATTGTTTCCTGTTATTTGATCAATTTTCATCTCACTTCACAGCCCGGTGATAAATGTCAGGGGTCAAACCACAAACCACTATTTAAGTGCAGTCATTGAATCAATAATGTCTGTAGAGTTTACCTTTCCTCTAGTTGCCTAGTATCTCCATTTCTCTGGTTCATATCTTAAAAAAATCAGAAACAAAAGAGAAGGACGGGTTTTTACACAGAATCACTTTTCTGAATTGTACTGTATTGTGTACTGAATTTACATTGATTTTACAAGAAAGCTCTTAATGTATTCTGTTGTTCCTCATGAGGTTTCTGTCTTTCCCCATTTATTTATTTTTGAGGCACCCTGATAGCTTAATGGTTACAGTGGTGTATCATATACACATGCACAGTCCTTTGGCTGACATTTGTTGCAAATGACCCTCTTGCTTTATGTCTATGGCCTGCATTTCCTGTCCATGTGTTTGCAGCCCACTGGAAAATAAAGGCACAATGAATACCAAAAAAAACCAAACAAAAATAACGTGAATCTGATTTTATCTTTGGATAGAGGGCACCATTTATTGTGCAGTTTGTGAAGCCCTATGAGACAGATTTATGTTTGTGATTTTGGGTTATATAAATGAAATTTACATTTCCTGACATGTTACAGTACACCCCCCCCCCCCCCCCCCCCCACGCACACACACACACACTTCCAACATATCTGATTACTGACTGATTAAATACTGTGAATAAAGTTTTTATCTTCCAGCTCTGATTCTCATGAGCTAGTTAACATTGAGATAAAGACTTGCAGAGGTTGCTGGAGTCAGCAGAAGGATTTCTTCCTGACTGAGGAGAACATGATCCTCAAAACACTGCTCCAGGCCAAGACTGCGGACTGTCCCCTCAGCAGTCTCCAACCGCAGGAGATGACCTCACCCACCTGTGCTCACACACACAGTCTGGTTTCCTGGACTTCAGAGGACATTACAGTGATCTAGATTGTAGTCCTGGAGACTTGTCCTAACCTTAACCATAAGCACTACTTGCTTAACACTAAGTCTTTCTATAACCCTAACCTAAAACTTACCTTATACCAACTCATATCTAAAATATGATGATTTACATTGTTGGGACTTGCTTTTTGTCTCCAAAATAAAGGCGAGTCCCCACAATGTGGCTGTGTAAACAGATCTGTGTCCCCACAACATGACCATCACCAGCCCACACACACTCACGTATGTTTTCATTGCTTGTAAGGCCTTTGCCTTGATTTATATTAATTTACTGGAGACTAACCCTAACCTTAACCAAAACATCTACTGACCTAACACTTACCCTAATCCTAAAGCAAGTCGTTACCTCAAACTCAGTGATTTACATGGTTGGGACCGGCATTTGGTTATCCATAAGGGGGGCTGAGTCCTCATTTTGTAGGTGTCTAAACTGGTCGTGATCTCCAGAATGTCTTTTCTTTCTCACAACTTACAAACTAACTTCATGCCTGTTGCTCATCAACTTTACCAGATAAACAACGGTGGTGATTTCATGTTTCTTGTTTTGATCTGCCTCCTATGGGGCTCTGTCACTCTGGGGTGGGAGGAGTTTGTCCCCAGTGGCCAGTTCAGGAGTCACATAATGCCACTTGCGGTGAAAAAAAAAACTGTTGTACCGATTGTTGGTGGAGCTTATTAACAATGTACTTTTGTTTGTATATTAAACAGGAATATATAAAATGATTAAGTACCTAAATTAGTTAAAGGTTGTTATGGGTTCCTTCAAAAGCTTCTAACAAATGATGCACATATAATAAATGTGCTACATTCTAACTAATAAGTAAAGTAAGGACAGAAATGCAAAACTAGTTCTGAAATCATGTAAAAAGAGTTTATCCACCAGCTAGCACTGTCATGTTTATTTTTTAACTGTCTTCAATACCTTCAATGTTTGTGTATATCTTTGGGTCCAGATGAGATAGAAAACTATATAGACTGATGTTACAGCTGATTTCTGACAGCTCAGACACTCTGATCTTAGCAAAGAGGTGAAGGACTCAAAAGTGGGCTCAGTAGTTGCTATTGATTATTGTGTGTAACAGATGCCACTGAACGCAAACATAGAGCTGGGACTTTTCCTGCCAACTGCCCAGCTGCACTTCCCTGCTGTGAAAGTTGCTGAGGAATATAGAAGAAATACAATATCACATCAAAGACACACACACTGTAGACACCCATATAATGTGATAGGATGTTTCACCTCACTCCTTTGCATAGCATGGATGTTCCTACAGACACAGTCTTTTAATACTCATTTATAATTAATTACAGGAGGATATTAAAGTAATCAAACTATGTTCTACAGTCCCATATAGGACCAGTCTGCTTTCCTGCCCCCAAAAGTTGCTAGAAACCCCCTGGTGGAATTTGCTTTATAATATTCTTCTGTCTCATTTGCACTTGAAGGCCCTTTACACTACTAATGACTGCAACCCCATGACTGCGGTATTGTCACTTCTCAACTCATTCCTCTTTCTCGGCCCCTTTAGTATTGCCATGGCGACCAAGGAGAACATGACCTCCCAAAGGGGCATCCTGAAATCCATACAGAGCAGGGTCAACACACTGGCCAGTATCCTTTACGCTGCATATACACAGGGTTGTGTGTGAGGAACTGAATGGAAGAAAGCTAATTAAAAGATGAAGGGTTCTTGGTGTGAAATCACTACTAGTCCCTCAGCTGGGCCAACTTTCTATGAATGAAAGTGTATCCCCAGGCCCCTTTGTAAATCTCTTTCTGTGGTCCTGAAGGGCAAATGCAAATTGTTGTTTTTCTTTTTATTTATTTTAATCCCACTGAAAATTCAGGAATTGACATATTTTTAGGTTTCCTTAACTCTTGACTTTCTTAGACCGTTTTCCAACTATCAACAATCTCATCCAGCGTATCAACCTGCGGAAAAGAAGGGATTCGCTCATCCTTGGCACAGTGATCGGCATCTGCACCATTCTTCTTCTCCTCTATGCTTTTCACTAAAGGCCACATTTGGTGAAATCTTTAAAGGAGCGGGAGAGATCTGCTCTTTGTAGCATGAGAATTCCAGAAGGGACTGAACGTATGAACTGTGAGACCCTGGAGACTCTTTGGCAAAAGGACATTCAGTTGGTCCATTTCTGGGACAGGAACATATTTGTCCAACATGAACTACTGGACTTGTATTTAGCAATGGGACAGACAAAGGGCTGGTGGTTGTTTGCTTTGCATTCAACAAGAGAATGGACCAAATCTACATAACATACTAGATTTTTAAAAAAAAATGATACTGATTTGTCACTTGGAGGGAAACTGTGTTGTTCAATGTGTGGAAAGACTGAACTTTATCATTTTTTTTTCACAGATGTGAAGGTTTTTATTGGAACTGTCCTTTTTAATTGATGGAGTGGGACTGTTGGGTCACTGTAGGCTGTAAAATGTGAATTAATAAATTATTCATATCACCACGTGAAAAAGGTGTGTGACACTACTACATACTCAACATCTAGAAGATCATAATTTTTTTAATCATTTGACCTCTATTAAAGTGTATTGAACCTTCCTAGTTCAGTTCAGTTGCCTAAAGTGTGCTCTAGGTTTCTATAGAAGAAAACCTAAACCATGATGCTGCTTTGATGATTGGTGACTGAAAAAGTCAACCAGCTGCACTATTCCTGGTGTTTTCCACCTGATGTACCTGTTTGAGTCAGTCCAACTGAAGCGCAAATTGACATTTGTGTTTGAAGGTGGAAACTAAAGTATTTGTCAGAGGAGGGAACAATCTCAGGTTTAGACTTAGATTATAGTCTTAGCTTGTTCTTGAAGTTGTAGGAATGTGAAAGTAAGAAACAAACATCACTGTGTTTTTGTCTCACAGCTTCAGGCTGTTACTCGGTTGGAATCCAAATAAAATGAGCTCACATCAAGGGTCTGAAGAGGATAAAATTGGTTTCTTATCCTCATTCACCCATCTGATTTGTGAAAAACTAAAAGCACAAAAAGCTTGGCACTTTTTTGTTTTTGTGGATTGTTTATCTAATTTCTAATTCAAACCCAGTTTTCTTAACTTCATCACAGCTGTTGTTTTCTTGAAGAGGCACAACACACACACAGACCTATTCAGTTTCTTTTCTTTCCATTGTCTTAACTAAACTATCTTAAAAGTATTATCTTGTGTTCAGATCAAACCAGGATCCAGGATGTAACAAACACCATTTGATTAGATATTAAGGTCCCCTAAAGTTGTTATACATGGGCATGTTTAGATAAAATATGTCTAATCGTATTGTGCATTGTTGACAGATAGAATCCAAAGCACTATTGTAGGTATGTGGTCATTTTTGCTGTAATTTAAATGTGCAGAAAGTTACAGATTTACAGCCTTAGATATTATTTTTAGAATTGCTACAGCTGTTTTATGTTTGAGAGCCATCAATAGCCTTTTCTCCATTTTACAGCAGGCAGACAAGTGCTGCCATTGTTCCCTCAACATCTTCTTTCCTTTAGGAGGGAAGCCCTGTGCTAAAATCTAAATTTGGTCCAGACGTGTAGACGCTGTCAGTAGACTGCAGAGGTGCTGATGCATTCACCTCCTGAATATTTCAACTACTCAAACTGAACACCATCCAAGCAGAACTAAGCACCAGATCCTCTCACTTAGTAGGGTTGCACTTGAGTAATTTTGGGCAATTGTCTGTTTATGTAGAGCAGCTGAAATGCAAGATGATGATGAAAGTCTGGTCCTTTGTGTCTGTGAAGAAATCTGCCATTTTAAGCTGTGTTTTTATTTTTATTTTTTAAAACCACTGGATGCATCACTCTTCTGATGTCATATTGGCCTCTTTGAGTTGAGGAGTTTTTGGGGGCATTTTGAGTTTAAATTAAATAATCAAGTTCCCCTTTTTTTGGCAGTAAACACTCAAGATCTTGGGTCGGGGCAAAGATGTGTTTTTTGCTGTGTTTTCTGTAGAGAGACTGTGCTGACTTGACTCATTAAGCTGTTGCTCTGCACCGTGTGTAGGTGACGGGAGCTGGCTTTTTTAAAAAAATGAAAAATTAGCCTCAAATTCTTTGGTTTCCTTTACTTTCCTCAACCATTTGTTGTAACAGCCACGAAAAATGGTTTTGTGTACTCTGAAACAATTATAGTAACGGAATTTTGATGTATTAAAAGCAACAGCTGTACAATGCAGTATAATGCAATCTGATGCAGACTGCTGCCTTATCACAGAATTTAATCAGGCTTTGATTTGGTCCCGGTAAAAATGGAACATTACACATGAATTCAATCTTCACAAATGTAGTCTTTTATTCTATTGTACAGGTAGAGCTTTTTTTGTGCCCAGTCTGTGCACTTGAGAGATATTGCTTACTTAAATGATTTGATATTTCTGTTTCTTTTCTGGGCTGTTGCCATTTTGCATAATTGATGACTTTCTCCATACATTTTTTACAGCAGTTCAAAAAGTACACTCACTATCTGACACTCGCACAGATGCCAATGTTCGCCTGTTGGCTGTTCCAGCGTTTTGGACTACACACAGATATGTCAACAACTTGTGGTTGGTTGGCTGTAATATTTTTTGTGTGCATTCATGGTCCCTGGGGGATGATACTTCAATTGTTAATATTTTGTTTAATGTTTTCTTCCATGGGACCATATACATTTTAAACTCTGGTTCAAAACCAGATACATACAAAACAAATTACATTCCCTTTAGCCTCAGATCCACTTTGTATTTAGTGCTAATTGGCAAATGTAAAACATGCTAAACTACAATGGTTAACATGGCAAACACTATACCTGCCAAGCATCAACATGTTACCATTGCCACTGTATGAGTGTTACCAGGCTGATGTTAGCAGTGATCCTGACCCACTGCTCTGTCTAAGTGCAGACTCTCAGAGCTGCAGCACAGAGCTCATCTCACTCAGTATCATCAAAAGGCAAAACTTGGACCATGCATGGTAACATTTATTGCAGACATGCAAAATGTACACCACAAAGATGAAAACTGACACACATAATATATTGGAAAAGAAACACAGTAATGTGTAGAAATGAAATCAAAAGTTTTACTGACAGAGAAGTGCTTGTGAGATAGACAGTTGGCTACAGACTGCCAGCGTTAGAGATGGAAAATGTACATGTTTAGAGAATTGCATTAGATCAGAAACCTACAGTGGCCTACATCAGTGACAGATGACCTGCCATTTTGGCAACAATGTCATGTAATATATTTTCATTAGTTTGGTAGTAAACACCGGGGACATTTGGATTTTATTGGTTTTACATGTTTGAAAAAAGATATTTATGTACAACTATGAATTGGAATTAAATCGATAAAAAGCCATTTTACACAAAACATTGCACTGTGTTAGTTCTTGCAGCTTTACGTTGATGATGTTCAGTTAAAAACTTGGTAGAATCAAATTTAGCTGCATAAATATTCTCCCTCATCATTAGCTGGTGTTTTTTTTGTTTCACTTATGAGCCCTTTAGCAAATGACCATTGGAAATCAAGAAATTACATTTTTAAAATCAACTTAAAGGGATTAAGGCATTAATGCCCAGTGAAAAGCTGCGGTTTGAAATGATGCTACATGGTCGTACAGTGATGTTACCTGTGCTTGTAGTATAAGCCTGTAATGTGTCAATACAACAGTCTATACACAGGGGACATGAAACAGCAACTTCTCTCTGATAGTGACGTTACAATCCGAGTCCTTAAATGCTATTTTTTGTAACTGAGTTGAGCTCATAGGCCTGTTCATTTACAAAATAAATAAATAAAAAAGTGGGAGTGCCTGTTTGGCGCACAGCATGCGTACATATTGCATATATATATATTCTCTCTTATAAATACATTTCATACCAATACAACGAGCAGAAAATAACATTCAGTGAAACAGTAGTATTTAACAGTCAGTGCATAACAATGTAATGGAAAAGTTATGGTGTTGAAAGGCAGTAAAGTTTGAAATGTAAAATGGAGTTTAGGTGACAAAGATGACAGATCAGAGATGAAACGAAAGGGCAGTGGCCACTAAGTCAGGTTTTGTGGTAAAGAATTGGAAGTTGTGTAAGGAAAAGAAGGAACTTGAAGAGGATGAGAGGTTTGACATGCGTTTCAGCCTCTGCCAAAGCGAGGCACTCAGAGGGCTCAATCACAGTCCTCACACTTTCTACAGTGGGTGGACTCACATTATGTACACAAATCACTCCAAAGCAATCCTGTTAACCTGTCTGAAAACTAATAACAGTCAAAATGAAGGCAGAATTTTAGTTATCTACATTTAGGCATGCAGTTGGTCTCATTTTTTTTTTTTTTAGCTCAAATTATTATAAATAATCAAAATTTAAAAAAAAATGTTTTCCCTGTCCCCTTTCACAAACCCTTGAAATTCCACTGATGTTCTAAGTGCCACTGTGACATTCTTAACAAACCCAGCACCACTTGGCATACAAACATTTTTAGAAAATGTACATATATATATTCATATATCCATATTTCAAATATGTGTAGCTTTATATGCTTTGAATGCAAGAGGTTCAGTAAGGAATATATGAGGATTACTGTATATGCAGCTGTCCAAATTTTAAAGCCCAAACCCAGAATCCGTTTCATGAAGGAGCCCCTTCCCAGACACAGGAAAAGTCTATTGTTCATTCTCTCCTCATATTGTAGAGCATCCTCTTCGTTTTGAAAGGTCCTCTTGATCACACACAAATCTGCACATCCTCTGTTTTAACCTGAAGAATTTTGCAACAGTTTATTTTTGTCAAGCAAATGTTACTGGATTCTAATGCATGCATCTCAAAATTATTTTTTTTTTGTTTACTTGCTGCAGTACCTATTCTCTTAATTTCTTACATATATCTTTTGCTTTCTGAATGTGGTCATGATTTAATTACAATATGGTATAAAGTTAGGAATTATATTTCTTTTTTTGTTTGTTTTTTGTTTTGGAATGGGCTTTGTTTTCTTGTTGGATCAGTGGTTTGGCTTTCACTGTAAATTTTTTCACTCAGGTACGTCATGTCAGTGGGTTACTGTGAAAAAGAGAAAAGAAGAGAGGAGGTGTTGTTAGGGAAAGTCATGACAGAAAAAAATTAAATTGCCCATCAAATTCACATTTTGACTTGTGTAGCTCTAGTGGGCATCCGAGTATCTGTCCTTGCTGCATAGTCAGCTCACAACCTGCAGTGCTAAATCAATCTGCATGTACACACACACACACACACACACACAAGGTTTCGAAATGTGCTGAGCTTGGATCTTAGAAAACCACACATCACATGCTTGCATGGTAGTGTCGTATATCACGCCGTCATTGTAATGCAGCAGATATTCTTTTCTGTTGTTGTTTAACTTGCTGTTGAAGCCCTGTGTATTTATCTGTGTGTGTTGCACCTGCTTATATATCTTACATTATTTTCAAGTAATGTCCCTTTGGATAAAATTGAACACAAATCTGAATTAAATATGCACTAAACCTTAAAACGTTTGTGGTGAATTCACATATTGAGCAGGCACTTTTTATCTCTCATCATTGTATTTCGAAATTTGTCCTCCTTGTCTTTATTTATTTTATTTTATTTTATTTTTTTACCTGAAACTGTGACATAGACTATGATGATGAGCACACCCAGGACGATGGAGACGATACTGAGCAGGCGAGCCAGTCGACCCAGCCTCCTGGCCCCATCCATATCCCCTGCTTGGAGACTGTTTCTGGACTGGAGACACACAAAAGCACAGGTTATTACCAAGGGGAGCACATGAATATTATGTTAACCTTCATGGTCTTGCTGTAATTTTTGTCGTTTTAAGGAAATCAAATTTAGCTGCAGGCTGAAATACAAGTCAAATTACAATAAAAGTGTAAAACTTTTAACTTGATCACTTTGGTCAAATGCCTACAAAGCTAAAAGGATATCAGGATAAACTAAATATTTAGGACCAAAGATTTATCTTTGTAAGAAAAGAATGAAAAATGAATAGATGCTATAATAAATGTTAGAGTCAGGTCATCCCACAATACCACCATATTCCTCAGATGAGTCTGACAGTGTTGTTTGAATTTCACATATTCACAGTGACTTAAAAAACAGGATTACAGTTTGGGTCCCCAAACATAACACAGGCCCTCTATAACCCTCACCCTGTGCTTTACAGCAGGCTGACTCTCCAGAGAGCTACATTTAAAATATTTATCAAGTGATTTTCCATTAATCGACAGCCATGTTGTCCAGCTCAGTAGCACTCGTCTGCTGGAGGCTGTAGAGTCCTGTAAGATAAAATTCCAACAATAATGTATTCCCAGATCTGAAGAGTGAAACTGTCTATTCCAGACTGGCAGACTGGGATTGATGGAAGCAGGTGACATGCAGAGCAGCTGGATGAAGCAGGTGAGCACTGTGAAGGGGTTGTATATCAACTTAATGCACTATGTATAGGCCTTTACATTATGCATGCTGCAGGTATGGAGACAGGATGGTTTATGTGTGTGTGTGAAGCATAAAAGATGCATTCATATTCAAGTCTTACACAAGGTATTATTCTTTGTAGAGTAGTATACATGTGGGGGTCCCTGGTCATTCCTTGAAATAAGCGGACTACATGAATCAGAAGAAAAGCTAGGATACTTATTGAATCAGCCTGTTAAATCTAACTATGTAGATGCAAATGAGAAGATGCATTAGAAAAGGCTCAGGAGAACAATTATACAGTTTACCCATATGTGCAGGAGCTGCTTTATCCAAGTTGATCTACATCTATGATGCAGTTTTATCGCGTTCAAGATGATGTTGGAAAAAAGCTGATTATCAAAAGTGTTTGCAGCTAACATTTACTTTATATCATGGATCTACTGAATATTTTATTATTAATAGATTAATCTTTTAGTATTATAAATGTCAGAAAACAAAAAAAAAATGCATGTTAGTGCAAAGGACAACATTAATGTGAATCCTTGTATCTATCTCGAAGCAGACAACATATTGTAAGCATGCAGATCATCAGAAAGTGTGTAGATAGCTAACTGAGTGCTGCATGGACCAACGTCTGCCCCCACCTGAACACAGGTAGAACAGTACTGGAGAGCTGGAGAAACAGTGGCTGCATTAATGCATTCCAATCCCCGCTGTCTCACAGTAGCTGTGTGACTCCATGCATCCATCATGCAGAGTGAAAACTCTGCAGGCTGCTGGCAGCGTGATGGTGTTGATTAGGTTTGAATGGAACTCATTAAGCCACTTGGATTATGTACACAGGAATGTATCTGGCTGAGTTTCTTTAGGGAGATAATGCGGAATACCAGAAGAAGACAAAGTCACAATCCTATTTCCTATTTTTGTCCCTCAAAACAGAGCTACAATGGGTAGTGGATGAAATATTCTGCTCTAGTGGTTTTTCTTGCGTGGGCTTTGGGTTGGGTTTGACTACGTTTTGGGTTCATGCTCTAATAAAGCGATACTCCTCAGGGAAAATATGATTAGAAATGTGTCATTGAAACTGTCAGTGTTTTCATACTGTTAAACCTTCCATGGACTGAGGGTGTGGTTTTGTGCATGTGACGGCAACATCCTGTACTTTTTCAGCCTGATGAAAACTTTAGGAGCTGTCTGTGGTGCTGAATGTGTCTTTTTAAACCAGAGGGTACAGACTCTGCAATACAGCAGGAAATGGGCCTCGCTCTCCTCTCATCTATATTAAATTACACAGCTATAGTTTTCTAGGGCATGTTTTCCCATTAAGATAGAGTGGTATTAGGAACCTTATCCTGACAAATTAAATTACATACACACATACAACCTATTCAGCAATACAAAGACATAATTGTCTAATGATTTGCCTCATTCATTTACTCTCAATAAATGCAGATTTAATTTTACAAAAAAGATATCAAAGATGAAACAGAGAGGGGTAGAATTAAAAAGTTCTTTTAATAAAAACACATTTCCAGTCTAGATTTCATTTTAGAAGGGCAATATTTTTTGTAATATAATACAATATTTTTATGGCATTTTCTACTTTTATTATTACTTTTTAATTACTTTTTGCAAACTTTTTAAAACTGATTTTCCATTGTGAGTTCTGCATTGCCCAAAATAGAAGAGACTCCGTCGGATCACATCACAACTGTATGAAAAATCCAAAGCATTGTACGTTAAATCACAATATGTTGTGTGTGTCGCCTTGCCTCACTACTCGCTCACTCAACAATGAGGATACAGATCAGGGACAGCCCTAGTATAGGATAATGTTACACCACTGAGGGAAAGACAAGGAGAGAGAGCCCTCCCCCCCTGTAGTCACTGATCTCCTACTAGTTGCCTCATCCTCTTGCTCCCATGTGCCTCTCTGCCTCCAGCCTGTCTCTGATGTGGTTTGTGCAAGTAGGGTGGGACAGTCACCCGGGGGTTCTACTCTGAAAAAGGTGCTGCTGGCTAGAAAACTACTTTTAAAAAAACTGATATCTCACTCTGCTTTTAATGTTTCTGAAAATGGTATAATTTCAAATTATGTGTAAACGTTCTCTTTCCCACTGGAGTTTTAAAGCGTGTAACATGCAGCCTTATTCAGTTTTCTTATAGGAATATTAATAATTAGGCAAATACATCTTAACTGTGGAAGACTGACAATTCCTTTGAATTGAAGATGATTTAATGTGTCTATCTGTAATACAACAGATTTTTTTTTTTCTTCTCCCAGTCACACACAAGGACACACTTCAGCATCTCACCTCCAGGCCTGCAATGTGAATCTACACTACACACACAGTCCCATTCAGCTTGTATTGATCTGGATTAACATCACAGAAAAAAGCTGCACACATCAGCACCTTAAATCAATTTTAAGCCTCTTTCAGAAAACGTTGCACATTTAGCTTTAGATAAGAAAAATGTCATATATCATCATAAAAAATAAGAAATAAAAGCAAACTTCAGTTCCAGCATTCTTGTTTAAAACACCCACCCTTTCTTATATTATCCCCAGTAGCTGCAAAACATGTTGTGTGTATTTGTGTTTGTGTGGTTAGCGGGAGGCACCCTTGGCTTGGCTGATGAATGACAAATATTGATTCAACAGTAAGAGTATGCCTGCTCATATTTATTTTCTGAATGGGAAATTCTACCCTCAGAGTGTCTTGTCCAGCATTCATCGTGCTGCCAGCATACACACCAGCTACACACACAGTACTCTCTCTAGTCCATGCGTTCAGCAGAGGAAGGTGGAAGCTAGTAACTCAGTAAGTGCTCCCTTTCTTGCTTGTCATTAATAATGTAGAGCCAGCAGCAGCCCGGTGACGAGGGACAGAGTGTAGCCAGGAGCTGATGTGTAGTTATGTCCATTTTCAGAAATAAAATGTTTTATTAGCATTTACATTACTTTATTAGAAATCATATCCTATAATACCAGCCTAATTATCTGCTTACTGTGCATTTTTTGTTTTTGGTTCTCTTAAAATCAGATTCCTGATTTTAGGAAGGTATTTTTTAAAGTTAGGAACCAAAATTTAAAAATGATGGTTGAGGGTAATTTAGAAATTGTGGTAATTTTTAAGCTCTAAGAGTGAGAGCACACGACTGATAGTCTGGTAGTGTAAACCACTGTGGTATTGTTGGGTGTAAGGCACATCACAGCCTCTAGGGGCCGCAAACAGGGCTTTTAGACTCAGTCTTGTAACAACAGAATCTCCATTAAAATTGCAAACCACTCAGTGTGGTCAAAGGATCAAATCTGTCAGACCCACGATGGCAGAGCTCTCAGTCTTGGTGCTATAAAACCCATTCTAGCCTCTGCTGCTGCTCATAAATTTTGACTGTATTTATATCTTGGTTAGTTGATGAACTGGAAGCACAGTTCAAAAAGGCCATAAAAGGCCATAATGGTACATGTCTTATTCCTTTTACCACATCACTAATAAGTGAACCACTGTCAGACGTGTGTATTTAGATAATATAAGCCGGGGCCCAGCTTCCCATTGTATGATTTAAAATGATGTCCACACAATGAGAACCCAGTTCTAACATTAGGTGGATCTATAGGTGATCTATAGGTTAAAGCTACTACAGTGTAATATAAAACCAAATTTAGACAAATATAAATAAGATAGCCCTTCCTGTACACATATCTAACATATATACAGCTTGAACTTCCCTTCAGGGATTAATCAAGTATATACAGTATATAGATAATGACACCCCTCTCTATACCAAAATCATGCATGTTAATTTTCCATATTTAATCCACTGTGGAATGATACCAACAGTTACACACTGCAAATAATAAACAGTTCTATTTTCCTTTCCAGTATGAACAGCGTCTGATTTTCTCTCTATAGGCTTCATATAATTGGCAACAGCCATGTGAAGTGCTCTGCCACTGTCCGTAGTATTAAATCTTTAATAAGATGTCATTTACCTATGTACACACATACACACTCACATATACAATCATCCATCCAGTGCAGCGTTGCCAGTCCATATTTCACAGGCAAATCTGTTGAGCGTGCAATAATGCTCCTGCAGTTCAAGCCTTCCCATTACTGGGATAGGCTGGTCTGGGCAGTAAAAACCTATTACCCTTGCCTCTCCAATCCCCATAATTGACTGCACATCTTCAGTGTTTGCCAGCCACAAGCCTTCCCCACTAGAGCATCTGTCAGAGATCTGTGGCGGCAGCCAGCTGGAAGTTGTCTTTTAGATGGTCCTGCTGCTGGAAGTGGTGGTGGATGATGATGGATGTAACTTCTGCTGGTCCCATTGTTAGTAATGCACCATATGCCAGTACAGAAACATGCTGATTTTTTTACAAGGCTAAATGAGGCTTTAACAGATTTTCCTTAATTATAGGTGATTTTGTTAGCTTGCAGGATTAAAACTTGGAAACCTGTCTCGTTGTTTGATGTTTCATGTCTGCACAGACAGTCTTTACTTGTGCTGCCTTTCCCGCTGTGCTGTCACAGATGGGTTGGCTACACTTTATGTGTATGCTGGGCTTCTGAAATATAGTCTAGTGCTTACCTGCCTCTCTTGTTAAGGCTGGCTCCTCAGTAGGGTAAGTGGTCTATGTAACTGATGGATAGAAAATAACTTTCAGCTGGTTGGCTTTATAAACGAATTCTGACAGAAATATCCACCTGAGATAAATTCTCCCCTGTATTCCTCAGCTAACCCTGTCTGTCTGCTGCTTGAGGCTGAGCAAATAACTACAACTATAGTTATGGTCTAGAGCAGGTTTTAAATGAACACTTAATATATACATACATACAAGTATATACAACTGTGAGGTCTCATATCAAACTACTGTTTATGTTGGAAAAAGCGAACCATGTTCTTCTTTTTTTTTCTCTTTTTCTATTTACAATTTCCTTGTGTCTGGGCTGTTTCCTCTGACCTTCACTCATTAATACAGTTTTATCAGCAGTTGAGTACTTTCTTTTTTTTTTCTGTTTCAACTTTCCAGAAGTATCCATTTCATGGGCGAGGAGAATATTAGCACTTAGTAGTGATCTTGCACTCTAGAGCTGTATCGTGTGGTGTCAACCGCATTACTCTTGATTCATTTGTTCGTAGCGAATGTTGTAAACCTCTGTTTTCCTGCTGTGACTCAGTTGCACTTATCTGACATCACTGTGGTATCTGATTCAATTCCTTCCTAATCCAGTGATAGGAACTACTTTATGGCCATTTGCTGCCTCCCTCACACCCATCTGCCCTTGTAGTGAATGATGTTTTGATCTTCTTTGTGAGGCCCATATCCCTTTTCCACACCCCGAGGAAAAGAAGAGTATGTTGATCGCTGCCACAGAGCTGGGTAACTGCTGCAATCTGCCCTCTGCAGAGAAACTAAATTGACTTCTCTCGCCTTCTATTGAGTTAGTGGGCAGCTCCAGTTTCTCCCTCCACTTTTACTTCTGCCCTCTGTCAGAGCCTCTCTTTCTCTTTCTCTCTCTCTCTCTCTCTCTCTCACACACACACACACACACACACGTACACACATTTTGTGCCATTAGCAAGCAGCCGACTTGTGAATGTCAGTGGGTTCGTGATGATGGCTTGGGGATGTACAGACTGTCTCATGGATACTGCCTCATATTCCCTTTGGTGTGTAGTGCCCACAGGAGTGATATTACAGAACTAATGGGTTTACTGCATTTCTTTTGCCTTGTTTCTCTCTAGATCTTTTGTGTGTTGGCTGCCGTTCGGTATCATAAGTAAAGTGCACTCAAAAACACAAATGACTGTGCCAGTAGCAACCAAACTGCCATCAGCCAACAGGAGTTAAAATCCTCACACAATGGAGTTACTACTGAAAGGCTCCTGTTAAAGTACTGCTGGATATTTAACGTAAAGGTGTGTCAAAAGCTTTATTTGTCTGTACTTCTCAATTACAGTAGCTTTCTGTGTCTGACGTTTCCTGGCTATGAATATTGTGGCACAGACTGAGGCTGCACTGTAATACACTGTGCTCAGCTTCATTATGGTTAATTATTCGCTATTTTTTCAGATAGAAAAAAGTACTTTTTCGCTTAAATATGCACATCACACTCTTTCTCTTACTTGCAATTATTTGCAGGAAGAGAATGTTTGGAAACAAAAATATTATCTTCATATCTCATGACGACAGCATCCAAGATTTAAGACACTCCCCACAGATGTAACACTGCTGCTCTGCACTGCTGCTGAGTTGGTTCTAATATTGTGTCTCATCTTTGTTTTTGTAGTGTGTTTTCTGCTTAAATGTTTAAGTGAAACTCAATTCATTTTCTAAATTAATTATAAATTTAAAAAATGTAAAAAAGGTTACTTATGGATATCATTTGCCATTTTTTAAAATTTAAAACATTTATTCCAAACAAAATAAAATAGCAGGTGGCTTGAATAAACCTTTGCTGCATCATGTTTCTCTCATTTCACTCCTGTAGTGCGTAGGCCTTAAACACAGTCGTCAGTGTAATTCATTCATTAAAACCAAATACATGTTGAATGCAAGTGTTGAAACTGGAACAGCACCCAAACAGAATAACCCAGTGCTGTTCCACGAAATGTCTTACTATATTTCATTTCCTTCACCTTTCTTCAAACTAAAAACTCCAAAATCAACTCAAGAATAAAGAAAAGGCGATGCAGTGTTTCATTAAACAAACGTTGCATTATACCAAAATTGTGTTTTTAAATTGTTACACACTTATTTGTTGCCTACTATAACTCAGACCTGGAATAAAGCACAGTCCCACTGAAGGAATCTGTAGTTAAAGTAGTTCAGTTATTTGCAGTACCTCATTAGTGACAGAAGAAAAGGTTGTGTGTGATGCAGGAGACGATTTCACCCAGTTTCAGTACGTCACTGGACTAGGAAACAGCAGTGTGGATGTCCTGCTGCACATTATGTGACAGTGTGTCTGTGTAACAATCCCCTAAAATTTCTTTTAGAACACATCCTGTATGTGTGTTAAGTAACCTAACCCATACAAGTATACAAGTATAATACGTAATGACAACCTCCTGGTGACTGGGCCTGAGGTTATGTCTGTAACTACCTAAATGGACCCATCAA
Organism: Mastacembelus armatus; assembly: GCF_900324485.2. NCBI lineage: Eukaryota > Metazoa > Chordata > Actinopteri > Synbranchiformes > Mastacembelidae > Mastacembelus > Mastacembelus armatus. The sequence goes on along the minus strand of NC_046645.1, from coordinate 8,117,229 downwards.
AGAATTTTAGATTCTTTTATTTTCTCTAACTCTGGGTCTCTGATGACAGAGGATTTTTAAGCTCAGAGGGCAGAAGATGAGGATACGACGACATAATGAAGTACAGTGATAACTAATGGGAAGAGTAAATCATGTCAGGTATCACATGCCTTCTCCAGATTTCAGGATATTTTATTCTATCAACTTGCACCAGTTGCAGTTTAAAGGCAAAACGTGAAGCTTAAAGTATGAACATGTTGTTTATTCATGTGTTGTCAGCTGTGCTGAAATACCACTGGCAGATGGCAGCATATGTTTTTATTAATAGTAGGCACTACATGTTCATACGTATTCATTTTGTTTTTACATAGTTTATAAAGATTTAACACAAATTTACTTATCAGGTCACACTTGACCCCCCTTCATACAATGTTTGCAGTTTTACTCATCAAACCCAAACGTAAGCCCAGCTATATCTCGCTTAGCGACTGCATCAATAGGGGCTTTTCAACACTGCAGAGGGTGACAATGACCAAGTGTCAGCTTTCAGTGTTAAAGACCCCCAGAGCAACAGCAGATCCTTAACATGGATCCTGTAGGCTCAGTTATCCATCCATCCATTTATTCTCTATACCCTCTTATTCCTATTTAGGGTCACAGGGATCTGCTGGAGCCTATGCAGCACGGTACACCCTGGACAGGTCACCAGTCCATCACAGTCAGTTACACACGCAGCAGTATAAATACGGATCATGTGGACAGTGCACAAGGTCTATAGGTGGTTTGGAAAGAACTTTGTAGACCGACTGAATATTTAGTCCCCAGAAAAACATGTGTTGAATAGAGAGTACTTAATAGTCGCAGCACATCAAACATCAGTGTCTGAGCTGAATCTTGAATCACTTTGGGAAACTTTCAGTGAGAGGATTAATCAGGTGTCAGTGCCTGGAAACCAGAAGAACCAGCAGCTGATTGGCAGCAGACCTGAGATCAGGTAAAGCCTCAGTACTGATGGTGCAGAGTCATTTAGGTGCCAGCAAACCCTGAAAGCCAGGGCAGACACTAAAAAGGCGAGGCGCCTTCCTTTAGAGTCAAAGAAAGAAATTTATTCATTGACTGTTATTGATAACTGATTAATCACTGATTGTGACTTACTGAATAACAACACCAAATATTTGTCAGTTCTGGCTTCTGAGTTGTGTGGATTTGCTGCTTTTCTCTGCCATATATTCCTGTAAATCTAAAACCTTTGAGGTGTGGACTGCTGACCAGGAAAAATAAGTCATTTTAAGATGACACCCTGGGCTTTATTGACTCATGTTGAGCGATTTAGCTTTTTTAAAATGTATTTGACAGAGAAATTAGTTTTTATTTTCAAAAATGTCATATTGTCCCTCCCAGGCACTTTGTTGACTGTCCCCTCAGAGAATATTGTTCTTAGCTAAGTGCAATATCCACAATCTCTGAAACATCTTTGAAATATCACTGACTTTTTTAAAATAGCCATACACTGTATTGACAATAAAACCAGAACAGATTGTGGCCGAAGCTATGGAGTCATTCTGAGGAGCATGTTGACATGTAATTTATTCAAACCTGACCTTTTTTATTTTAATATCAAACCCACTGTCACATTGTGACCTAATACTACATGAATATCCCTGTTTACTAAGAAATTACCTTCATTCTGGTTTCTACATTTACTGTGGGCTTTAGATACAGGGCTGTGATCCACAGCATCCACAGGACCCAGCACTGAGATGATGCTGGTCACAGATCATCAGCATGTGGTCTCTCCATCACATATTCCCTGATCCATCTGCTCCAGATCTGCTTTTGCTCCAGATTGCTTTCTAGTTATACACGGACAGCTCAGTAAAGTGATACTCACCATGATGGAGTACACCAGTGCCACAATGCTGACGGGCCACACGGGGCAGAAGCAGGACATGATGACCAGGATGAGGTAATCCCTGGGCTTCGGGGTCTCCTGGACCGCAGCGTTCCCGGTGGAGGAGCGGCTCAGGCTGGCCTTGGACGGGGAGAGGGGGGCGGCGGCGGCCAGCTGCCCCACGGAGCCCGACCTCACGGCGACGCTGTGGCCGTTCTGGTCGGCCTCCAGGCCCTTGTCGCTGTCCATGTTGACCGTGAAAGAGGTGGACACCTTCATCCCATTTCCTCCAGGCTCGGTGGTCACCGCCAGCAGTTTCTCCGTCTCCTGTGAGTCCGCGGGCTGAGCGCCTCCTCCACCCTCACCCAGGCTGGACTTCTGGAATTCGGTGTCCGTGTTGATGGCCATGTTCAACTCTCACTTCTATCAAAATATATCAGGAAAGGAATCTTTTTAAAAACGGCTTTAGATTTGATTACAAGTCAGGAGACGCCGACATCCCATACTACAGCTGACAGCAAGTTTTTACAACTAATCTTTGAAGCTGAGGTCAAAAGTGGGACTGAAGGAGCTCGATCACCAAGCTGAGGTGTAGCAGATGGACAAAAATTCAATTATTGAAACTTGATGTGCTTTGAAAGCTCTGGTGTAATGGATCAACCCCCTAAGAGAAATCAGAGAGGAGGTGAAGGCAGGTCGACTCCTCTAGATATATCATTCTTCCTATACATCACTTTCCTTCACCGCTGGACTCATCTCCAAAGGAAAAACCTCCGGTCCTCTCCGCTACATCCAAACCGGTCAGAACAGCTCCTGGCGCCGCCTTGATCCACTTCCACCACTTTCCTTTGGGTCTAAGTCTGGGTGTGCATTGAAAAGTAGCCCGAGCGCTTTTCTTTGCTTTGAGAAGAAAGGACAAAGGAGGGGAAGGGTCTGTGTCAGAGCAGACTGTACAATGAGCCACTTTCTCCTCCTCCTCTCTCCTGTCTACACGATGCTGCAGCGCCTCTGCTCAACTTGGGACCACTGTCAAGTTCCTGCATTCAAACACGACACTTCCTGCAACTAAACCCAAAATAAAAGCTCTTCAGTCCATAGTGAGCGAAAATAAACCTACATATATTTTTTAAAGATATCGATTACATTCAAATGAAATTACTGTTATTTATTTGAATAGCAGCAAATGTGCTGTCAAGGCCCCCGAAACTGTGGAATAACCTTTATCTGGGAATCAGACACAACCTTAGTGTCCTGTGTTGATTTAAAAAAAAAAAATGCTGTATCCATATTGCACAGGATTAACAGTGTTATATTACACTGTATGAGTTGTATAAACATAACCTCAGGGCAGTACACACTACAACAACAACAACTACTACTACTACTACTACTACTACTAATAATAATATTATTAATAATAATAACATGACATGAAACATGACAAACAGCTCAGGTGTTACTGAGCTGGTTCTAAATCCAACTCCTTCTCTCCACATTTCAAAGTGTCCTTATCAACACTGAACTCCAAATTACAGGAAAACAATGTCCTGTGCTAAATGAAGAGTGAAGCAGAAAGGAACCAACCAGTCCTAAACATATATCCATAATGTATTCCTAACAGGCCTATTGGCCTACATTAAAACTAATAATACCTTAACAGTAAAAGTGAAGGGTAAAAACTAAAACAAGCAGACAAGAAACATGAAATCACAGACTTACTTGCTTCTTTCCAGAAGATGACATTTATATGATTTTATTTTGAATACATGATTGTGGTACGTCTGGTAAGGAATTGGCTTTCTCTGGCTAACTTTACACATCTCATGTTGGAGCAGGGCAGTCTGGCATGGAGCCACCTCCTCCTCCTCCTTTTCTTCTCCTCCTCTCAACATCAGTAGCAGTGGTTTATGGAGCGAAGCCAGCGGCAGATTGTGCTGCTATGCAGAATTTACTGTAGCCTGCTGTTTTAGTCCCGGGCACATGTTCCTGTGGCACAGCCCAACATCATAAATCAACTCTTTCTAAGACACCTTTCTAACCACCACTCAAAATGCAGCTGTGTCATCTTGTTAAAGATTTTGTTTTGAGATTCAAGTGTATATGTACCTATATCTTAGTGACTGCTGCATTCAACCGCAGGTTTTAGTCTCCATTTCTTAGATGCTCGCCTCAGATAAGGCAAGACACACTCAGCAGTAAACTCTGCACTAGTGGAGGTGGCTGTAATGGTCTGAATGTTGAATGCTTAATCACGGTGGGGGTTTTCTTTGATCAGCCCCTATTGATTTTCTACATCATTGGACTGGTGCATTAGCATCAGCCTCATTTCCCAGAGTGACTGCTACACTGCACTGTGACCTGTGGTAGTGATGGTGGGGACGGTGCGGATTGTGATGAGAGGGGATTCCCTGAATGAAACTGAGCTCTGACTGTGATGCACCCAGTTGATTTAATCATTTAATGCACAAAGACTAGTGCATTTAAGTGTGTTTCTCAGTTCATTTCTTTGTCCTCAAATGTATCTGGTTTTCAGGAAATACTAACTGCCCCTTCACATTCCATCTACCTGTTCTTTTGTTTTTATGAAGCTTAGTTTCTTTACAATTTGTAGCGAGCTTTGTGCAGGACGGTGCACAAAGGAAAGAAGGGTAGAAGACAAGCAATAGATACAACCAAGACCATTTGTTTTTACGAGCCCCTAGACTCCTCATGAAGACATGAATGGTGCTTAGGCTCAGGATAATTTCTCTACAGGGCTCAGGCAGAATCAGAGGGATAATTGTGATCAGAGCCCCACCTTGTGGTAGGACAATGTGCTTACAAGATTTGGTTTTAAGTAGTGGCAAAGTGTAACATTAGAAAAAAAATACTACAACCAAGCCGCCCCTACAGTTTATGAATGGCCATCAATGAGGGATGAATGTTTTTAGAAAAATCCCCAGATAATATTACAAATATTTAGTGGTATGGATCCCATCGAATTCTTGACAAGAAAGCAAACCTGTGTACCGGTCCTTTAAACAACCCTTGTAGCCACTAAACTCTTTAGGAACATATGTGGAAGAGAAAGAAAATTAGGCCACAATTCTGGTGTTTATATCGGTTACCAGTTTAATAAGCCAGATTTATTTTTTATTTTAGTAGCAGTTAAAGGTAAAATCAATTGCGTCGCTCTTTCTTTCAAAACTCTTTGCTGATTCTTCACCCTTGGGCAGAGTCTCTTCTGGTCAAAACATGCCCTTGTACTTGTCTCTGTCCTCCTGCTTCTTCTCTTCCATGCGCATGTTAAGTACAGCAAGCTCCCTCTTGATGGCTTTTTTCATCCCTGGGTCCAGGTCCAGCACCTTGCTGAAGTCCTGTCGAGCCTCTGCTTCGTTCCACACCTCCATGTGGGCTTTCCCACGTAGGTAGAAGGCCTTAACAACACCTGCAGGTTAAATATAAACTATATGAAACACACGTCTGACAGCAGCCTATAATATAGGGTATGTGATATTCAATAGTATCAATAATATACAAAACACTGTGCTAAATGTTCCTAAGTGATGTGAAGTATTTGCACCAACTCAATAATTGTAGCTGTATTTTACAACTGAATGATACGTGTATCTACGATATGAATACACACAAGTACAGGCTGTGCATGTCAGTGTGGAAACAGAGGCAGCAGACCTTTTATAGGGTAAGACTTTATAGACATGTGAAATCATGCATTTACAACTGCCATAAAAACCTGCATACACACACACACACACACACACACTGTGAGAAACATACACAACAAACTGTTTGGCTTACATAGCATGCCTGTAGCTGCAGTGTAATAATAGACTAGCAATAAAGGTTTTTTTCTGCTATAAAATGTCACATCAGCCCATGTCGGTGCCAAACCTGGGTGCTGATTGACAATGTCGCTTGTGTGCTCGATGACCTCATAGAACTCTTCCATGCGTAGTAGACACTGGCAGTAGTTGAGAGTTAAGGTGTTGGCCATCTTCTCCAGTTTCATCCATGGGACCTCCCATGCCTTCTCCTGTAGAGAAAAGCAGCTCAGGTCTATGTCGGTACATGCTGAGAAATTCATGTTTTGTTAACTGTGGCCAACCACACTTCTATAGAAGCAAATAATATTTGATTTTGAGTAACATATTTAATGTTTTCACCTTAGTCTGCACATTCTTGATGCAGATGATCGCCTCTTTGTACTTTTGTGTGGCCTCTTGGTAGTGTCCCTGTTTATAGAGCTTGTTCCCCTGTCCATGTAGCACCGGCACCGCTTTCAACCTCTCCTCATCACTCAGAGCCCAGGACTCCCTGTTGTATTCACTCGGCTGCTGAACCTATAAAACATGTGGGAGTATTTTTGTATTATTGATCATTTTTACATTTTCTTTTGCCAATGATGCTTCTGGTTGACACAGACCTCTTCATCGGTCAGAACCTTTCTTACCTTGAGCAGCTCAAGGACAAAGTAGAGGGGTTTTGGTTCTTTCATCAGTTCATCCAAGTCATCGTAGCCGAGGCTGTGGTAGGCAAACATGTTGGCCATACCACATGTATGGATGTGCCAGTCAACTGGGTCTTTGCCTTCTGCAATGCGTCGCATACTCTTGGATACAATTGGATAAATGCCGGTGTGCTGGAGGGGAAGGAAGTTAACAGAAAATAAATAATATTTTATCTTTGTAAATAAGTTTTTTGAGACTAGGCTCAAGTTTTAATCTGACTGAGATTTGACATTACAGCTTGTGACCATTTCCCCATAACGCCTGACTACCAGATTTGCTTAAAATATGAGTTCTTGCATTTTTTGCTGCCACTCCAGGATTTGTCATAGAGCATTTTAGAAAGATTTAGACGTTGCAGTATGTCCCTTTAAGGTGTCATGGTGTCCTTCAAAGACCAACTCTCTTATCATGTCACAGTTTGAATGTCTAGTGGTTGAATTTACTGTTTTGATTTTATAATTGAATTTTACTCTTCACATAGTGTAAATTTACAAATTATTTTTCTACTTAAAAATACCATCCACAGGAAATTGGCTTAATTTTACATTAAAGCGATTAAGGAATAGTTGTACTGTCAAATGTTTCTTTTACATCAGGTCTCTTTCTTCAGCTCAGCTTTTTAAACTTGCCCTCCACTGGATGAGAGTGATAATGCAGAACATACCCAGCAGAGCGTGTGGTGCAGCCATGTCATTCAGAGGACTGAATAAGTGCTCTAAGCCCCATCAAATCTGATCAGAGTGGATGGGAGTCAGCGGCACTGACTCAGCAGGAATCAGAGCCGATTAGGGAAAAGTGAGGCTGCAGCCGATTAATGACAGTATGGCTCAACCCATCTGTCTCTGACAGTCTGAGCACATACCCAGTCAAGCCCTAACAAATGATCTATTGCCTAAAATACACGGTCATCAATACATATGCAGTGCAGGTATGTTTGCTTCCTAACATGTCTCAGGTACAAAGCCATACATCAGACATATACATATATATATATATATGTATATGTGTGTGTGTGTGTGTGTGTGTAACGCCTGAAATTAGTTTTATATATTGTTGTTTTTCTGCTTGTTATTGAAAGTAGTATATAACTTCCACAGCTGCAGGGTGACATCATTCTGTATGAAGTGCACAGTCACATTTCTCAGAACAGACTACAATCCACCAAACTTAAAAACAAACTAGCAGCAATGCATGAAAACCTACAACCAGATGAGAACACACAACCTACCCCCACCCCAAGCTTGCACTTGGTGAAAAATCCTAACTTTTTTTATTTTAGCACTCACCATGGTGTCACACCAGAACTCAGCCACCTCCCCGATCCTCATGGAGGACAGCAAGGTCTCCCAGATGTCCAGTTTAAACATGTTACCAATCACTATCTCCATGGGTGTCCCAACCACTTTGCTATCATCTATTACTGTGCGGTCATCATCACACAGTTGGGTGCGAAAGTGGAACGTCACCTGGAGAAACAAGAGCCATAAAAAAGAGCCATAAAAGGGACAATGTTCAGAGAAAAACTATATGTAGCTTGTTTATATATATTTATATATTATAAATTTAGAGTTAAATTCTTGTGTATGACTTCAGTGGGTTTCTCTGGCTGGTATAGGATAATCACTGAATTTATTCCACTGCATTTCATGAACTGTCTAATACGCTTTAGACCCCCAAGTTTAACATAATGTGAAAACTCTTTCTCGACAATGTTAATGTGATTACATCTTCCATTTTAATTGCAAAAACACAGGTCAGTCTTACCACTGGACAGAGAAACACCTCAAAATTAAACTGTGAAACAAAACTCACTAACCAGTGAAAATAACAGGAAACAGGGGCCTGCTAAACACAACCAAACATCAGTCTCAACAAAAACATTATGTCACAAGATTCACACAGCTGAGGTATTCAGCGGGGCAGACAGAGGAGAAAGGTTGCATGGTTGTATAACATCCACACTGTGGTGCAAAAACTTTCTTTCATCTTCTCCTACATTACAGGCTGACACTGCCCTCACACACAGTACCAGCACCTGTCAAAAATGATTTTATGAACCTAGGATGATGTGTTTCTCTTGGTTACTTGACCAACACTGTTGGTGAGGCTTTAGGAGCAGTTTGGAGCACAAAGTAGATTTTCACTAAAAACATACAGAAACTGTAACACAGTTAATAAACCATATAAGGTCATGAAGCTGGTATAAACAGGATTATGGCAAGCCTTCATACCCACATAACAGGCTGGCAAATTTGAAACTCTTTTTCAGACTGAAGAATGGATTCATATCACAAACCATTTCTGACACATGCCCAATGCAATGCTAATGCATCTGGTATATATATATATACACACACATATATATATATATATATATATATATATATACTGTGTGTGTGTGTGTGTGTGTGTGTGTATTATGGCCATACTGCACAGAGCTGATCTGATTCCTCATAAGGAAAAATATGCCATTTTTAAAACTATTTTGACGCATTTCAACCATTTTAGCACAGTACAGATAAAACTGTTTTGCTTTGTTTTTGTATCGCCCACCGTATGATCTTTAAATCCATATGTTAAATTAAACCAGCATATCTAATTAGATTTGGAATAGCTACTAACAGACTAACTTAATTCAGCCTCTTTCATTTGTGCAATCCAGGGCCATACAGAGTTAGTGTTTAGCTGAAATATGACTCAGTTGAATTAGTTTACAGTAGAAGGAAATCGCTGTGGACCAATGCAGTTTGGTTTGTAGTGAATGCAAACTCACTTGTTTCAAAGCCCAATTGAAAGTAAAGACACAGTTTTCATATTCATACTTTAACATGTAAAATGAAGTGTTGAAAAGCTACAGTACCTTTGCTCCAGTGATGAATTTTGGTATATCACCGGTGCCTCCATGCAGTATGGTTTTCTTGATGCCCTCTGAGCCCAGCAACAGCGTATTCTGCATATCTGACATCTTGTGTTTGTGTATTGCTAATGATCACCATATACTACCACACATTTATATATTGTATTATTATGTATTGTAATGAAATGTCAAATAAGATACCATGTGTATCTGGGGTACAGGCAGCTTGGAGGTGTTGTTCCTGGTGGATTAGGTTAGGTAGGTATAATGAGATTATAAACTTCTCCTCCTCTCGTTGTATTTCATCATCTCTCTGTTGCTTATTGTGTTAGTCAGTTATCATCAGCCCTTTCTCTCAGTACTCAGAAACATCCAGAAATGAAAAGAATAGGAAGCAAAAAAGAGTCGGAATGACAGAAAGTGGAATAAGAGTTTGGATGGCCATAATCCCAGCAATGACGAAGGGAGGAGAGTCAAAATCAGTTACATGTACCACGAGAACAGAGCTGAAGTATGTATGTACTGTATATGTGTGTGTGTGTGTGTGTGTGACAGAGAAAGAAAAGTAAAGAAACAAAATGGGTCTGTGAGAGTGGAACATGGTTTCCATTCCAGAGGAAATTTCTTGGCTTTATGTGGATGTGGTGATCTGAACAATGCAGAAAATACTGAGAAATAGTGGAGCAGACAATGACTGTATGGACTCCTTGACCTTGTGTCTTAAACATCTGTCTCCCATCTGGGCAGTGTGTTTTAGCATGTATGTGTATGTGTATGTGAGTGAGAGAGCGAGAGAGAGAGAGAGTAATCTAAGTCTACTTTAGTGTTTGCTAACAAAGTCTGCAAGGAGCTCGAGGGAACATTTGTTTTCAGACATTACCCAGTGTTAATGCCTTATTCTGTACTAATTACACAAATAGAAAACCCTGTTACTGCACCGTGGCATTGTGTATAACTGTACAGCTTTTGAGGATCTTATCTGTATTCAAATAAGACTTTCTTATATGTAAGTGCTGTGATATACTATCAAGCTTGCCTTTTTTTTCCACTGATGTGACAAACAGGATTGGGCAACAGTTTGGTATGTAAGGCTTGGCAGCTCTCCACAACAGAGGAACAGATCATACTCCCTCCTGTGGAAGAGGCTGGTAGTACAGCAGGAGTTGCTCCTCTTCTTGACCTGAGTGATCTGAGTAAATGGTTTGAAGGTGTTGTGGCCCTTTAAAACCATTTAGTATTTGTACAGCATGTCATACTGTGCTACGCAAATACATTTCATTTGGCTGGATTTGTACACACACATCTCCATACTGTAGAATTATTAACACTAATAAAGATAGTTGCGACCTTTCAGAGGTGATAGCGGAGTTATGTGGGAGATATTTTTGATATTTATGATAATACACCTAAATGCAATTTAGAATGTAGAAAAAGGTAAAACATTTTAAAAAGACATAAACTCTTTCTCCTCTTTCTGGATTTTTCTCCTCCAATTTTTTCTGTGGTTTTGGAAACACTGAAAATGCAACATGGGCATGTGGTGGGGGCGCTTCTCTTGCATGACAGGTTTCTGTTACTATAGTTACAGCCTTCTACATCATTATCATCGTCGTCGTCACCATCATGATACCATTTCTGAGTTTAAAAGAGAAAAAAGTGAATAGAATCTTCATTGTTGGATCCATGTCTTCAATTATGGAGCTGATGAAAAACGGTATCGAGATTTCGTCCTGACAGTGGTCTTGTAGATGGTGATTCAAAGCTATATCTGTGTCCTCTGTTCTGGTCACTTTTTCCTATTTGTGAGGGGAAGGAGAGCAGCAATCCATCCAACCTGTTGGAGAGGTAATATTATGACAATGGTGTGTGTTGTTACTCAGGCTTGGTGTCAGAGTGACTCATGTTGCTTGCGTCACACCGCCTACACCTTTCTCTTCTGCTTTGCCTATTCGTGTCTAGGTGCATCTGTGAGTGTGTATACATGCATATCTGAATTTGTGCATGTACATTGTAGCGTGGGAAACGAAATGTGCTAGTTTGCTGAACCACATGCACACATGTCTGTCAAAGCAGATTCAGCTACAAGCGATCCTGCCTGCAGGAGGTACAACCCGGTCTCCAGCTTATTTAGCCCTGCTGGAAACCCATTGCTGGTGTATTAGTTCCACTTCAAGCAAGTCATACTCTATTTCAGGAAAATACAGTCATGGATTTTCTGGAGAGGAGCCATACCTTGTGTAAAAGCCATTCATTCTTGTACATAACACAACAGGGGAAGGTGCCTTCCATGACGCACAGTATATACGCACTTAGTATAATGTTTATGAATGTGTAAACCTTTTGTGCTGTGGGAAAAGAGGCAGAGGGAGGGAGAGAGAGAGAGAGTGAAAATCCTTCTTTCCATCACACTGACATGCAGAGCTGGCTGCAAAAAGAAGAGGAACAGTCAATAAGTGCAGTGTGGGAGTCATTTTGCATGGTTGGATGATATGACACACCACAGATATTTATTTGGTAGATTTAATGACTGCTTACTTTGCAGAATGAAATTTAAATGACCTACAGTGAGCCTTGTTATACAGTATACTAACAGTATTACTAGCTCCAGCTTCACAAGCTATATATTACATGCACACGTTGAAGCATCTATAATAAAAATTCATGTATAGGCCTCCTGTTGTTTAATGATTGTCTTTGAATTTGTAACTTTAAGTAGATCAAGATTATACGTAGTCATTTGTTAGCACAAAAATATTATCTTGTGATCTTGTGCTTTGCGTTTGCAGAACAAATGTAACTTTAATTTTAAGTAAAGTATCTGAAGTAAAGTAAAATATCTGAAGTCTTTCTCCACCACTGACACAAACATACAGTACATGAATCGAGGCCGAGGCACCACGTAACAAAGTACCATCGCCTTTGTCTTGTTGCGTTTGTGAATGTGTGTGCATTTCTAACGTTGACAGGGTGGAGGGTTACAAGCTGAATCAGATCCCCTGTGATGCTCACACGTGATCTTAGACACCCAAATGGCGTGGGTAATGTACCTATTGTGCACACCTGCATTACACCTAAAGACAAATACACACATATTTTACTAACAGCCCCACCCTGTACACCAGGAACACACTGACTGACAAGGATTGCGCTCTTTTCAGAGGCATGTGAATTTGGAAGGAGAAGGAACTTCCAAACTATAGATTCTTGCTAACATTCCCTACACTAATGGTGACATGTCTAATTTTTAAGTTTACGTCTTTTCCGCTTTGTTTTATTAATAGCTAATAAAGTAGTTAATGAGGGAGCAAGTCACACTCATCATCCAGAAGTTCATTGGTGCAATATTGATGTAAGTGGAATTACGTAATTCTTAAATGCTTGTTTGCAGAAAAGTTTGTGGCAAAAACATAGTTGGCAATTAGAAACTGGGAACTTAATTTGGAACAGGAATAGTTTGAGATTGTCACATTAGATTTGTAGTACGGTGCTAAAAGACACACCTAGCTTTGTGGTGAATTTCCTTTACAGAAATATTGAAGACACTCGAATGCAACCTATAGCTTTGCGTGCATACACACTCCAAATACCATTCAGCATTATGTCATAAGTCAAAGTGAATGACAGCCTGCCTCAACAGGTGATGATCCAGGGCAAACTGTATAAGAGCAACACTTTTAGATTGTTAGGCAATTCTTTATTTAAAAAGAGAGGTCAGTGAAGCAAAGCAAAAGTAAATTATATAACATTTTGCACATCTGATGTAAACATTTGAATAATAACATGACCCTTATTATTTTACCCATGCCAGTGCAATGCACATTATGTAATGTGCCAGTCTGTACTTTTAAATGATCCAGAAAAAAAGTCAGTGATAGTCATGGAGTTCTGTAAATTCTGTAAATCATTCAATTTTACTTTTCAGGTTTTTGCTCCAACGTCTCTGTTTACAAATGAGACAGTGTTTTAATACCCCAGTGAGTGGCACATTCAGATCAGTCCAAACTGAGTGTATGTGTTTACTAATCAGTGAAGTGCTATTTGAGCAGAATGAATTCAGAATGACTGATACTGTAATAAAACTGATAATTAAGAACAATAAAAAGATATTCCCTTTTATTTGTCTAGTCCCCCCAGATTAGGGAGTGAAATTGAAATTTCCAGTCCATCCCTCGTATTTCCTCAGAAGATTTGAAAAGGATAAGCAAGATGGCAGCAGTTCAATCAAGTCAAATCCTCTAGGCACAGGGGATTTCATGTTTTATATTCAACTTTTTAAACTGTGTGTATACTTTATTTATCAAATTGCCCCAAATGGAGGAAAGCTGTGCACACAACTTTCATTCATAGATTACAGATGCCTTTGGAATTTGATTTCAGCCTTCTGGTTCTTATTTCCATGCATCTGCATTTTTGCATCTATAGTCATCATCACTACCTTATACTAGTGTTCATGCTTCCAAGCCTTGTAATGTTCCACATATTTCTGTAGAACTACACTGTAGAACAAGGTCGTAGATCAGGAAGGATTGCATAACAAATGGCAGCGTCTCAACCATGTCTTCCAGAATTCTGCTGTGAGTCAACACAATGATGACTTTTGTTCTGTGGCTGGATTAAACACATAAACAGTAAACAGAAGTGATATTTAACCCTGCATTATACGGATAGAATAGTGTTCCTCTGTCTTCCTTGAGTAAATCTAGTCTAATCATGACATGACAAAGTGCAAAGCAGACAGTTGGCTGCTTGCCCGAACAGAAGAGTCAGGGGTCAGAGTCACTGCCTCCAAACCACTGAGGCAAAACACTTTTGACCCTGCAATACATCTTGTGACCAACAGGAGGACAGCTGCATAGCTTATTGTGTGTGTGTGTGTGTCAGGGCTAATGTGTGCATGTGTGTGTGCTGTAGCTGCCTTGACTTGCAGAAGTCTCAGGAACAGCCTGCGCTAAAGTCTTGTGAAGTCATGCAGTGGGCAAAGACAGACGAGAAGTTTCACACACCTAACCTCTTTTTGTAGAGGTAAAGCTAAATTTACATAGCTCACTCATTGATTCTGTAGCCTGTAATCATTCAGCTGGAGCTGTGTTTTGTTTTGCTCTGATATTCGCGGCCCTGTCCTGATCCATACTCTCATTAGAGCCACTGGCCTTTGGCTCTGGGGCTCTCCCCAGCCACAGCTTTCCCTGACGGGGCCTCTGCCGTCCTGCTCTGCCTGGCCCCGACCTTTAGCTACATACCAGAACACATAGCAGCGAGGACAAAGGGCAAGTGCACACAACTGATAAACACACTCACACAGTACATACCGGCTCCCAGTTTCTTAGGCACATACTAATGCAAAGGTGTCATCTGGAACACAGGAAATATTGGATCTAGGTTTGTCATGTTCAACATGAAGGATTTAGCTAGTACACACACATACACACACACACACACACACACGCACACACACACACACACACACACACACCCACACACATACATACACACTTAGTCACAGCATGGTTGCTGACACAGTCACCTTCACAGTTCACACAATCATATGAGCTGGGCTACCCAGGGTGACCAGTTGGCTATAGGGGAGTATTGTGGGATAGAACAGTTGTCCCACACACACTTGATTTAGGTCACAGTATTTAGGAATGTAAGTCAAAATCTTTCACAAGTAAAAGCAGAAATGGACAAATGAAAAAATAATGGTACACCTTTAATGTCCTCTACAGATCACATTAGTAGTGATGCTGTTTTTTTTGACTAGATTTTTTAATACAACCTTAAAAGACTTTTTTTATTTTATTGCAGATTTTATTCAATTATTTTTTATTAATGCACTTTCATAAAATGAGGGGACATGTAACTGGTGACTTCAACGTGTTTAATCAGTGGAATACCCCTTTAAAAACTATGAATCAACATCCTATACAATGAGCTTATCCCAGACCTGCAGCAGGTCCTTTCAGAAAATAAAACTTCATTACACACCCTCTTAAAACCTACAGTTCTATTCAAATGTTAATTTTTACCCTGTAGATTTGAGGGGCAGAGTCATGGAGTTTATTTAGAGACTCTATCTGTAGCTGTGTCACACGTTGGGAGGTTGTCAGTGGTGCCAGTGGTAATTGACAGTATAGTTTTGATGAGACACTGACAAAGACAAGGTAAATCTCGCTGCGCCCATGCTGCGAGCTAATAGAGCTAATTGACCTAATAGATCCAACACCTCTATGCAGACCTGTACAGACCTAATCCTGCTGTTTACTTTCAACAACAGCTAATGCCACTATCCAGATCCAGATCTTTCTCCCTACCACTTGCACAACATATGAAATTCAAAAAAGAAGCCTGTATACAGATGCAGGCACATCAGTCTCAGAGCATTGAGATCATATGTGCTAATGTTAAACAAAAAGAGGACATGCAAAACATTAAAACTCATGCCCATACCCTGATCTCTTTGATAGGTTTTCATTTTGTAGCACACAAAGGCAGAAACATTAAAGGCAATAAAACAATTAATTTGCCATCTAAATCCTTTGTACACAGACATTCCTCAAACCAGACACATAACAAGACAAATAACAAACTTCTATTTTTTTAATCAAATAAATGACTAAACATAGCTTTTGATGTCCATTTCAGATCAGTTTATTACAAATACAACTCCCCAGCATTTTGAAAAACTACAGGAAACAGACTAAAACAAATACAAATGATTAATAGAAAAGATTACAGCAGCAATCAGCAGTAGAGAACAGCAGCACTTTTAGCTGTAATAAATATATCCCATTGTTAAAAACTGATCATATTTAATAATCTTTTAAGAAAGCTAAACGTAACAAATTTGACCATGTCGTCTCTTTTGATTTTACTGTTGACCCAGTGCAATCAGTGGTTTAATGATGTGTGTTTCAGTTCAACCTGCTGCAGAAGTATTAATATTGTAAGGAATTGACCTGGCTTATGTTTTTATTGTTTCTTGTACTATTGTTAGTCCTTTTAGTTTTGTTTTTTTTTTGTCTAGTATTAAATGTCTAGTCATCATCAAATCCTGCCTGTGTTGCCATCATGAATCACTGATTGAAGTAGTGTTGCGATCAGCCTATGTGAAGGTGCCGTACCGACCTTTTCTGTGGGGACAGTGGAGATACAAGGGGGACGTGGGATATTGAGTGTGACTGAAGTGCAGCCAACAGAGAGTGACAGGATCGACTAATCTGTTGGCTGGGCCAGGTCAAGAGATTAAACGGGTGGTGTTCTGCAGTTATCCTGTCTGACCTCAATACTCTTAACCTGACTAGTCTTTAAGACAAATCATCTACCTAAGATGCTGTGTGGTAGTAATCTTATGAAAGGCCTAGTTGGGGGTGCAACACTTTTTTTTCTTTTTAATCATCATCTGGTGCAGTGTTTATTTATGGATAAATATCAAATTATATTTTTGTAATGTTTAAACCCAGTTTTTCTAGTTGCACATCAGTAACTTGACTCTCTGAGCTTTGTAGAAAACAAAATGTAGTCTGCACCTCCCTCACAAGTGAATCATAGTAATCAGTGATAATTGTTGGGATTGTTGTAATCTGTAAACCAGTGTTATAGAGACACTCCATGTGGACTTAAGATTATAGAAATCATCATTCTCTTGTGCGTTATGAAATTTGCACTTTGTAAACAGACTCCTGCACATTTTAACACTGTGTTTCTTTAAAAGATGACCAGGCTCTATTGCTTTGAAGCTCTGGAGCAAAACCAAGTTATGTGAATAATGCATCGATCCAGGCCTTATATTATTACAGTCCACTGGTACACTCTGCATGACTGAACACAAACCCAGTGAACTTGGAAGTCTCTGAAAACACTCATGGGAAAGATTATCCACTCAGAAGCCCTAAGTATTTCAAATGCAATGTCATTTCCTGACCAAGGAAGACCACTGAAACAACCCAACGCTTGCAGAACCTGATGGCGAGAATGCCCTAGTGGGAGATTGCAGTGTTTGCTGGGCTTTAATGTGGACCATGTGGTCTCAGGGGGCAAGACAGGGCTGAGCTGTCCTGGTCTTCATGAGGAACTATTGACAATTTCCTCAAGTATCCGTGAGATGCACGCAGAGAAGGATACTCCCAGAAATATGCACACATGTTTTGTACAGATATCTTTGTGAGAACACTCAATGACATAATGCATTCATCTAAGGCGTTTAAGAGACTAAGAAGTAAGAAGAAAACACAACAAACAGCAACATATGTACAATTTTCTATTCTATTAATATTTTTCTATTCTATTCCATTTGCTATTCATTTTGTTTACAAGTCTATGGTTAAAAAGTTCAAAGAAACTTTTTCACTGATTGATTCTATCAAATGAGAAAATTGACAGCATTTCTTTACAATAAGCTGTAAGTTGATTTTGTCTGAAATATAAAGTATAAAAACTTAAACTAAACCTAAACACAAATGCAAGTTAACCTACCTACTAATGTGAGTGTGAAAAGTACAACAGAACAATGTGTGTCTGTTTATAAGCTAACGTGCACATAGCATGCACGTGTATATTACAACCTAAAACTGAATCCAAGAAAGAGCCAATGTTTGCTGTCGCTCTCTAAGTGGTAATAAGCAACAGTAGCTTGGAAATCCTAGACAGCCCCACGTTCACAAGTCTCCCCCTGCATTTCTCTCTTACAAGGGATTAAGTTGTCGGGTTACATTGAACTCTGAGCGCCCTCCACCCAGACAAAACCGTCTTAAGGTGCAGGCTGTCCGGTTATTTATAACTCTGTTGAGTAAGCCTCCACTCTCTACAGCCCACTTCAGCACACTGACATGTATGGGCCTCTGTGTCCTGCTTTATTATGGGAACTCAAGGGGAACACGTCACAATAGTTTGTGAATACATTTTTATCTATGCTATGTTGTACAGTTGTGTGATACCGTATCTACATGTTTTAGTGTGTGTGTGTATTTGCCCATCATAGCCATTTAACAACACTGTCTGACTACCTCTGCTCAGACTTTGCAAAGAATTACGTAATGGGCCTCCACTGAAGAGCACCAGACTGACAAGAGCACCTTTCCTGATGTCACCATACATGTGGACACACACACAGTGAATCAGGAGGTGCAGGGTGCAGGCAGCAGATTACGCAGACACACAATACCCGTCCTCTTTCCTTTTGTTACACTGTCCTACGTCCCACTTTCACTACCTTTTCCACTTTGTCTCTCTTTCACTTCACAGCCCACCTATTTGGATCTACTGTCTATTTTGGGAGCTTGGTGCTGGCCAAGTATCGGCAGCAATGTGTAGACACATCACTGGTAGGGGCCCCTTTGAGACACGATGGCTAAAACACTGTGGTGAGTGGGTGTTGGCTACTTCATATAATCTCTGAATCCCTGGTTGGACACTGGTTTCAAATCAGACTTTAAACCTTTTTGTGACACATCTAATAACATTTTTATCTTTGGTTTAGAAATAGAGAGCTATTATATTAGATGTGCAGGGTTAAAAATAGATTTTTGGTGCAAATCCAGTCTCTGCTCAACTTATCCTTCCCTTTTTACACGTCTCTGACTGGATTTACACCCGTGGGTTTCAACAGTCAAAACACTCATAAAAAAATCTAACAAGATTATGCTGTTTCAGGTTCCTGTAAAGGCCAAGCAGTTTTTCACACCTGGGTGCCAGTAATATGCGCCTTACACTATAGGCCCTCACATGATTTATGGCCACCTGTATTATATAGTGAAATGTGAAAGCTCTGAAGACAGTTATTGACTGTTTCAATACATTACCTTATTCATTGTACATTTATCAGAGCTGCACAACTCCCCCATAAAACAGCTGCATGAGGCAAAACAGAAGAACACGGTGATAAAACAAGACTGTGCTCAGAAGAAAAACCAGACCTCAACACATTTCAGCAGCTGACATTTTTGCAATTGTTCTTCAATTCTCAAGAGCGAGTTCCTAGTTTGAATCTGTTTGAGCAGGGTTTATTTATAGTTCTACCACTTTATTTGTACATCATGTATGGAAAAACCGCATGTAGGATAATGTCACAAAAGCAGAAGAATCACCTAAATAAACCTGGACTCCACAAATCTAAGCATTTTAGCCGACACCAGTCTCTGGTTTTGCTTTTTTATCTTGTTTTCCAAGAATTACACAGTTATTACTCTTTGCATTTATCTGTTTTTCTAGAAGTTTTCAAATCAATGAGTACAGCTGTTGTCTAGACAGTGTGATTGGTATATTCAGCTTGTTTGTGTGTTGTGTAATGGTCCCTGAAATTGTAGTTTTTTTTAAAGAATGAAGAGTATTTAAACTGTTCCAAGCGCCAGAGTTTACGTCTGGATCAGCTGAAATGTTTTATCTTGGGTTCGTCCTGGCAAAGGCTCCAGTGAGAAGCACTGAAACTGAAGGCCCTTCATTTTTAATGAAACTTGCCTCAGTGTGATAGCACATGGATTTTATTGGAGCATTATGTTTTTATAAGGTGATAGTGCACCTGGGACCTCATTAAATTACACTTGGAAGGAATCCATTCTTCTACTTATGGCTACACCTAATTTAGAAAAATGTCACTTTTCATCTACATAGAAATTGCCAGTGCCTGACAAATTTGAGCACATGTGGACAAGCTGCAATTCCCTAGAGTTTAAAAGTCTTAGTGACTGCAACAGATAAATAGAAACTTATAACGTTACACATTATGGACAGAAAACGGCACCCTGATGGCGCATCATATGAAAATATTCTCATATCTATCAACATCAGATGTCAAGTGACAAGAGAGACAAATACATTCCACTTTTAATACATGCTCATAATTTAGTCTGTCATTACAAAATGAGTTGAATAAGTTCAGACAAGGAAATCCTTTTTGAGGGCATCTATTCAGTATCCCCGACTATTGTCTTTTAGAGAATGATTTCAATTGTTTTTTTGAAAATATGAATTAGTTCTTCACTTTGTTTTTTTTTTGTAATATAACTTAATACCATTAATTTCTCTGTCTTGAAAGAAAGTTAGTAAACACCAGGGACAGGAAGTCCAGTAAACTAGAGTATTATGCTATCCCTGACAATATATTTGTGTTTGCAATAAATCAAAACCAAATCCAAATAAAAAATCAATTCATTGCGTGTTGTACCATATTGTATGTTTATTAATAGTACAGAAATGATAAATATTCAAAATATGCAGTTTGCAAAATGTAAGTTTAAACATGCATAAAGCACCACGCATTCCTTTAGTATTTTAATATTGCTTTACATAATTCCACACATCTCCGTTGCTTAATACACATTCCTGAACAATCCAATCAACTGATTATAATGCTTCATTTGTAACTGATTAAACATTGTTTGTGTAATGTGTGTATTTGTGTGCGTCCTGTTTGGTTTGGGCCACAAGATGCACTTTTCCCTCTGGGGCTAAAGGTCATGGTGGATTGTGGGAGCACACTGTGCAACAGGCTGCGGTTGCGTCACGGCCAGTATTGAGTCAGGTGCACTCTCAAGGATCTCGCTGGCAGCTGCTGTCGAGGCAGGGATAATCTGCCTAAGCAGCTTTCACATGATTTCACCTACAGGGAAGAATTTAGGAGTGGTTTGTAAACCTGGGCTTGGAGCTTCTTCCTGCTTTGACTTAAGAGGTGAAAAGGGCTGTACACCAGACACCAGGGAATATTTCTGTCCAAAAAACCCTCTGCTCATTTGCAATGTATTCTTTTCACACACGGACACACATAAACCCTTGTTACTTATCTAAACAAAGAGGATATGTACATCTTGTCCATTAGCTCTTTGTTCTCCAACTTTTTATTTCAAAGTATGCAAAAACACACTATCACTCCATTAGCCATTACACAGAAAGCACCGCTATTAGGCTTGATGCGATAAGGAACATTATCAGATCTTATAGATGCCCTGAGTAAAACTCCCTCTATAGCAGATAGAGAACAGATTTATCTACTTGAAAAGACTGTGGGAAGTTTGTCTGACCTTCTCTGTGAGGGTCAGATGAACTTGAACAGATGAAGTTAATCTACTAACAGTCGGGGGTCAAAGACAGTGGTCTGTA
Organism: Mastacembelus armatus; assembly: GCF_900324485.2. Taxonomy (NCBI): domain Eukaryota; kingdom Metazoa; phylum Chordata; class Actinopteri; order Synbranchiformes; family Mastacembelidae; genus Mastacembelus; species Mastacembelus armatus. Next base: position 8,095,904 of record NC_046645.1, on the reverse strand, counting down.
CATGCTGTGCAAGGATATGACTGGTATTACATATTCCAAAGGGCAGTGACAACTCTATCTGTAGGAGAAAAACCGCTTCAGTGAGACCTGTGTGCCTGTGTGAAGCTTTGACTTTTGGCTTCTGATTGCACTGCAAATCAAAGCTATTGTTTATGTAGTTTCACCTCAAATTTTTCTTATATTCTAACCCAGTCAAATTGCGCTGTAAAGAGCCTGTTGTTTGCGATTAAAGTGAACTGAGATCAGCCCCTGTGCAAGTTCAGATGGAAATCAATCTTAACCATAATGACCAAAAACAACCCAATAATTTGAGTCGATATAAAGTGCCTGCTGACCAGGCATATAACTCAATAATGTGCTATAATGCCACATTATGCTACAGAACTAGTCATAGTCTTATCCTCAGATTGCTTGAATAAGGGTTTGCTATTAGTGCTCACAGAACAGCTCACACCTTAAGAAGATTATTGTTTATGTTTCCCTGGCACTACAATGTATGTCTTCAACAGGAAGTGTGTTAAGTCCGTAAGCCTGGAGTCTGCAACACTAATGTGCTGTAGTTCAGCTCTTAACATGTGAGTTTGAGCCTCCAGTTCAAATGCACGAACATTAATTAAATTTAATGTTGATTTTATCTTTGTGATGCTCTTGTACAAATGTTAAGAAAATGGTAAAACAGTGCAGCTGAACCCTATTTTTGTTAGTGAGTGATCTGAATTAAGTGGCTCCAAAATTTACATAAGATTTTTTTTTCAGTGTAGAGCTAGAGCACAGCACAATACAGTCTTAATTCCTGTTTCATGCTTTTGAATTAAGTTCTTTACTGTAAAGCAACTGCGAGCTAATAATAAATATATTAAGATTGATGGCGTGTAGGTGGATTCAGTCCTCTTTGATGATACTTCTGTGCCCATTTGCAAGCGGCTGTCTGTTTATCTCTTTCCGTGATGCTGTTCTACTTGCTCAGTGTCCACAGCTGGCACACCAACTGGCACAGGTGGCCCAGGTCTACTGGTATAGGTGTACCACATCTGGATGGGAAAGAGGAAGGATGTGAGGGGTTCATGCAAACACATGTGCATTCAAATATAAGCCAGATTGGAAAATGATTCTATCCTGTTGTGTCAGGTGGATTCATCTTACTGCAGGTGTTTCTCCTCCAAGCCTCTTGCATCCTTCCTTCCACAATCTCTTAATGCACTCACAGGCCGATTCCCCGAGAGTGGATCAGGCAGACGAGTCACTGACCTGAAACAAATCTACACAGCACACAAGGTCAAGGCGTGACCTTTATATGCACTGTTATGGCACATTAATGCAGGGTTCTGGCAGTGCTATCTGAAGAGGATATACTGGAGAGACAGTGGAATAATCCCATGTTGGTGTTTGCTGTGTGTGTGTGTCTGTCTGTCACTGGAGTGAGGGATGATTGTGGGGGAGGAGGGAGAGGAGCAAAAGGTCTGCCAAGCATAAGGACATGGAGGTAAAGAGGAGAAGACAAGAAGATAAGGAGATCGGGGCACAGACAGAGAGCTAGGAGCCAGATCACATTAAACGTAGTTGATAAAGAAGACGATGTACTTCAGACAGACTGAGGAAGGAGTCTGCCCAGTTTTCAGCTCCATCTGTGGTGTTAAGGAAGAGCTCGAGGAGCGAGAGAAGGCAGCAGAGAGCATGTGTGCAAGGGAGAGTAAGCCGGGGCATCTGGTTTTGTTAAGGCCCCAGAACATTCCTTCCCTCTGTTCAACTCTGGCTGGCAGCTTTTAAAGGGACACGTTCACTCTCATATCCTGCTCTGGGCATTGCCCTCTCTCTTGAAGTCAGATTTATGACTGCTGTTACAGGCAATACTGTCTGTTTATGTGCACACTCTTCTCTGTGACACTCAGGACTGTTACAGAAGGGAAATGCTGTGTCTTTTATGACACAAAGGGTGAAAGAAGCATGCTGACTGCAGACTTCAAACGTTTATTTCATGTCTTCAAGTGTTATTAATTTTGCATTTTTCCTCACTATTCATTAAGCACACAGATTTATGAGAGAATAAAAAAATGACTACTATCTTCTGTCAACACTACCACATTTGTGGATTATTCTATGCACTAACAATATCGATGTAATGACATGTAGTGGAACCACTTTGTCATCGTTAGAATTATATTTTTAGCCTTTAATTTCATTAGCTTCAGCTGTGATTATGGAGCTGTTGAGCTCCCAGCATCATGTTTTGACAATGAAAGCATTTTCTTCAAAGGAAGTTTCACTGGAAATTTTTAAATTCTTAGGAAATCCATTTTAGATGTTTGTCATTTAAAATTTTAAACAGGAGCTGTGTATTAGAGCTGAAGTAAAGAAAAAAAAAAAGATGTATCTGACACTTTACTAAAATGTCTGTTCTGGGAGGATGCAAGCCAGGCGAAAATATAAAATATTACCACACTCTCATAACAATATAATAACATGAAGTATAAGTTGCACAGCTATAATCCAGAATGACGGAGAGGACTTCCATGACGCATTACTTTTGTTACATGATGCAGCAGGAGTCATGGTATGAATCGGAACGCATGAACATGCCGCATAAGCAACAGTTTCCAACAGCGAGGGACCACGATTATTATTTGTTAAAGATAATTTTGCCCTTTTCCTCATCTCACTTGAGGCAATGGATGTACTGCCTGTGCAGGAAAGAGCCAACCACAACAGTTCTTCAGCTGGCAGCTTTAGTTGGTACATGAGGACATAAAGCTTGCCAGTGAAGAACTACTGTAGGTCAGCCAACAAATACCCAGTATTCTACTATACAGAGCAAAATCTGAAGAAAAATATGGACTTAATTACAGTGAAGTTAGCCATAGTTTCTATTTTGAAGCTTTGATTTCACTTTACTTCCTGCAGCCACTTGTGAAGGTAACCAAGGCTCGTACCATGAGACACCTGTCAATCAAGCAAATGTGCCCCTAAACAAACACAACCTGTTAAAGTCTTGTCTGCTTAATGAAGCCGTAATTCTCAGAATCACCACAGAGGCACAAATTAGCTTGTTGTTGAGGCCATAAGTTTTTCTAACAAAGAATTAACGGCTGTTTCTAGAAAAAAGTGGGAAGCTTTTCAATAGGATTCTGTGCAGTTGGAGATTTTTTGGATCCTGCATCTAGCAACCATTTCTTGTGCTCCATCTTAAGTCTCTTCCACATTGGCTTCAGCCTTTGGCGATGGTGGTTGCTGCTTGGCACACAAACACACACTCCTTCGTTCTATGCTTACTTTAAGGGAAACCTGTGGGAGAGAGGTGAGGAGTTAGAGAGAAAGGTACCAGAGAGGAAAATGGTTGGAAATCTTGTCCTTATTTGTGAATATTGTGTGTTACAGTACATTTAAATGCCTGTGCATGCATAAATATACAGGCTGCATGTGCATGTGGGCATGGAGCTGGCCTGCATCAGACATGCCAGCCTACTTGTTTTAGCATTCACTCTGCCTCTGCTATAATTGAATACAGAAGTCTTTGCTAGCTTGATAGCTTGGCCTCTAGTTGCAGCCTGATAGAAAACAGCTCTTGTCATGTGGGGCAGTTTGGCGTACAGCAGCCATGCAGGGCTGAATAAAGGTTTAGACACATCCACTCCCTTGGGTGTAGGACTTCTTCACCGACATGTCAAGTATTTTGTTATTTCACCTTGAGAAACCCCAGAAATTTACATCCTCCACAAATGTCAGTTTAAGTAGAATGATGAAGCCTTTAAACACAAGGCCAGTTTGGTCTATTATGTTTTGAAAGTTTACCCATAGCCTGATTGAGGGTTACAGATTCAAATTGACAAGAAAACCCTCTATGCGATGTACCACTTTAACATCCCCTTTCAGGCGACCACTGTGTAATACTTACAAGTAGTCCAGGATTTGTCTTGCCTGGCTTCCATTCAGTTGGCCTGGCTTCAACTATTGCAGTCAGTCAGTCTAAAAAGCCTTTCCCTAGCAGCATATTCTTTCACAGTTCAAGGACAGGACTTTGGGCAAACTAGCTCTCAGCAGCGCCACGAACCCAGCAACCCCTAAAAACCCAACGAACCCCATGCTGCTCTGAGCAACAGTGGAAAGCTCTGGACTGCTGAAACACACACATTTGTACAGCTATATTTGTGAAGGTATTCATTCACATAATATATTCTCTAACCCCTTAACCATCATGTCTAAATGCCTAACCCCAATCCTAACCCTAACCTTAATCAAAATCTATAGTTAACCTTAACCCTAAAACCAAGTGTTAATCCTCAAACAGTCCTTTGAAAGGATGTCAGAAAATGAAGACCAGTGAAAAATCCTCACTCCCATGATATAAAACTCAAACCAGTTCTCACATTGTTGCCCATACACACTTTCAATCCGTCAATGTGACCGAATAGTTGCCCTCCACTGAGACCAGGTTTGAGAAAGAATTCTGAATGGGCTGTGGGCCTTGATCTTGTACTGAATCCAGAAAGATCTATTGTGGGTGTATAATACTGGAGATGAGATCCAGGGCAAAGGCTTCTCTTTTCTCCTCATTGAGCAAATTTGTAAAGAGGCAACTGATAGCTCCATTGGTCTTGGTTAACAATGAGAAGATTACTTTCTTCTGGTGTCCAACAGATCGTATTTAAACGGGCAAGACGATTACAGTTTTAGGATGGAAAGAGGTAAACTGATAAAAAGGAAGACGGATAGAGAGAAAAGGTTAGTGAAAAGAGCATGAAACACAAAGATGGTCAACAATCAGCACTACTAAAAGAAAACAAACTTGTGACAGCTAATGTAATAACGCTAATGTGACACAACATGAGCCTCTCTCTGACAAAACACCAGTATATATCAACTCATCAGTCGAAACATGACGTGCAGTGAAAGGAGCACTTAGTATTTAGAATCATGTTGCTTGCTAACCAGTGCTAGCAGAAGTATCTGCTGTGGAGTGAAGAAGCTGAGTGAAGTTGTAGCATTACTTTGAAATGAAAAGTGGCACCCACTGTTTTCAGCTCAGAAATGCACAAACAAATCTAACACTAGAATAAGCAAGAAAAAAAGTAGACATTTTTTCTCCATCATCGGCTTATCCCAACTTTTAATATGATACTAAGACTTGTTTTCTCTACTGTCTGGACATGTAAAGCCCGAGGGGAAATGGAAGAATGTGCAACAAAAGGTGCAGAACAAAAAATGACTTCAAGAAATAATTTTACATCGACATTACACACCAATTGCATGCATTTTTTTTTTTTTGGTTTTCCACATACCATAAGAAATTATACCTTTGGTTTTTTCGCTCCAAATGTAATTTTCAACTCGTATTTTTCCTTAGCTATGTGGTCTCTCTGCTCACAATATGTAAAGCATGCACATTACATGCACACAGAGCAGAGAACACAGTGTACCAGAGGAGTGATTTATTACATAGAGCTGAAGATTCCCAGGACAATTACAGCCAACCTAAGCAACAGGCTGAACATGGCTCCTCAGTGTGTGTACACACAAACATGCAAACACCCTAGAAGTACCCAGAGCATGTATAAATGAGTGGTGCAAGTGATAACTTCATGGAGTCATGGCGAACGGGACCTACTGTCCCAAAATTTTGTCACGGCACAGAGAAACATCTCACATGTGTTTGTATTTTAGATGTTTTTGTCTGGTCCTAAGGCAGCACTGTGACCACTTAGAAGACAGTTGGAGAAGATATCTATTAAACTCCAAAGCAATTACAAATCTCTAACAAACCACGAACACTAACTGACTATAAAAGGTGTGCTTATTGTTGATGGGATGAGGTGGTGGTTAACTTGTGGTTAGAATGAGGGCAAATGTTAAAGATGCAGTCTGACTAAACTAACATTTTAATCAAATTTTGTGAGACTTCCTAAAATTATTTAGGACATAACATTTTGAAAGTGTCAGCATACCCTCATAGTTTATACAGAGCTCATGCCATCTGGGGAGTGGGAAACACCCTCATATGTTTCCAGTGAAACCTAACTTGTGTGTGTGTGGAGGGGGGGGGACTGGTAGGTTCAGTTTGCACTGTAATGGTCTTTCTCAGTAAATGTAAATGATATCTAATTGGTGAAGTATGACTCAAAACAAATAAACACACACAGAAAGGATGGCGAATGGATTAAATCTATGAATGTTTGCCAATATCAACATATCCCAGAGGTCCGTGCAGGGAATGAATTGGCCAACATGTAAGAATGGAAAACCTTGTGAATCATTCTGAGAATGCCATTTCTTATCCAAAATAGGCCACAAAGAATGCATCCAATCTGTACTGAAATATTTGTACATATTCAGTGTTATATGAAGACGTAGTAATAGAAGCTAAATGTTTCTGCAACATGGGGATACAATCAAATCCTCTGCTCAAAGATTTAGGCTGGATTTCAGGCTGCACATAACTGCAGGACTAACACTACAGTTGAGTATACTATAGTTGTTCTCTATATGCGTAGGATAAACTTACACATGTGCTTACTGTGTTATGAGGATGAAAGCAGCTTTGCAATAGACTCTGGCAAGCCTCTTATCTGTCCTCCAAAGGCATCAACAATATCCCTTTCCCAAGCTGCATCCCCCAGAAATCATCTTTGAGCATCATGGCAATCTAAAATATTTTTCCTTGAAAGCCACAAGCTTGGCTGAACAGCTAATGTTAGCTTTGTCACAGCATCCTTACAACCCATTACACTCCATTACAATTAGTAGTCAATAACTACAAACTATTAATACAACATTGTTATGGATCCAGTCCCCTGGTATTTCGTTCCCCTGTGTATAATGTTCATAGTAGTACAAGGCCAAGGTCGAAACACTGTGCTTGTTACTTTAGAAGAAAACGTTACAATTTATTGCCTTGCAAATATTACAAATGTCACGATAGGCTACTTACAAATAATCCAAAACGTCTTCATTGGCATTTGTTTCAGATTTTTCAGATAATAACATCATTTATAAATGTTTGTAATTGTCCTGCTCTGAGATTTTTTTTTGTAGTAATATTAAATGATTAAATTAAGCTGTAACTACACCTTCTCCAGCATGCATTTGTGCACAAGCATACACATATAGGCGGATGAAGTATTGCATTGTGCCATTGTCCTAATGTTGACTAGTCTGCACTCAGTCATGTGTATGCACACCCAGCCCCCACAATCCTTTTCCCATGGCCACGACAAATTGCTTTCAAGTCAAGAGCAGATCAATATATTTACCAGTGCTTTCCTCCTACAGTCTTGATGGGATTAGTGAGAAGAAAGCGAATGGATTTCAAGGGACATATACACACACACACACATGCAGAGTCACACAAGCAAACATTACAAGTGTAATTCTGGTAGAGAGGCGTGCTAGCACTAGCACTCTGTCTGAGTACGTTTATCACCCAGACGGCTGGCTTCTCAAAATGACCAAGATGGGAAGACAAACTAGAAGTGAGTGGGACTGATGATTGCATGCAGGCGCGCGTGTGCTTGTGTGTGTGTGTGTGTGTGTGTGTGTGTGTGTGTGTGTGTGTGTGTGTGTGTGTGTGTGTATGCACGAGTGTGAGACGGATAATGAGCAGTACACACCCTGTTTTATAGAAGCACAATCAGCTCATTCCCTCACAAAGTGCACACACCAAGTGAATTATGAAACACCAATTGACACTTCTGACAGAAAATGAGGGAGTGTGTGTGAGTGAGTATCCATGTATGTGCATGAGCCCTGTGCATCCTTACTGTATAATCTCTATTTGTGAAAATGGCTGCAATTTATCTGGATATGAATTAATAATTCAAAATGAAACCAGTTATAGCTGGAAGTGGAAGAACAACCTCCAGTAGTAGAAAACAAGAATGTACATCAGGTGTTTTTTTTAAATGTGGACAAAAGCACAGAAGAAGCAGGCTAATGTGTTTCTCATAAGGAATTCTGGCTGCTACAGCTGTTCCCCTGGTAGAAAACATCCAGTAATGTCCCAAAGTGTGCTAATAAGAGGTTCTCTTCTAATGTTGCACCCCAAGAAAGAGGGGTTGAGGTAAAAGAGAGGGATTCAGAGAAAGACAGCAGTAAGGATGGCATAAACAAATGACTCAGCTACATACACAGATACCATTTTATCTCAACAAGGCATTTTTGCTCCAAAAATACTCATCCAATTACAACCTGACAGCAATTTTGCTATAGCTTTACTTCCAGTAAAGTATTGCATTGCGTCTAACAGGATTTTTCACTGAGCATCTGGAGTCAGGAATGCATGGGAACAGTATGGAGTCAGTGTGTGTGTGTGTGTGCGGGAAGATAGGGATATCTGCTTCAGTGATATTGTGAAGTGATAAGCAGACAACCTGGTACCAGTGTTCCCACCACACACACATGAGACAATGATGCAGCATGTCTGAATCTGTGTATGTGTGTCTGATGCAAGCTCTGGTGAAGGACACAAAGTGTCAAATTTTACATACACACAAACAAAGGATCAACTCATCCTCTGGAAACTATAACTCAACAGGCTTGAGAGCAAAATCACCTGAGCTGGTGAGATACAGATACAGAAGGGTGGAAGTAGGAGTGTGAGCACTGGTCAAAGGGGCCCAACATAAAGAAAAGATTTGTGTGCTTCCTCCGGCTGTCATCTCCCTTCCTACCACTGAGAAGAAGTGTGTCAAAGAGTACATTGTTTCTCTCTATGTATGTGTTTGTGTCCATCCTTTGCTCTGGCTAAATGCCCCTGTAGTCCCCTTGAACTCATCCTCTCTCTCTCTTTCTGTATATATATCCTATGTCCCCCTCCCCCTCTAACTAGCAGTTTACTTAGCATGCTGAAAGACAGGAAATGCCTGTAGGGCAAATGAATAAGAAGTGGCAGCTGCCCATGTGTGGTACAAATCCACACATTCTCCTCACTATCATCCCTTCACCCCACCCACCCTCCCTCCTAGTGAAGGAGAAACAGACAGAGGGCTGAACATGCCACAGATCACTGAGAAATGTCATTTCATTAAAGCAATAGTTTCTCTTTAAAAATTCAAACCACTTGTTGACAGAGATAACGTTATAGCTCAACTTCTGATTAACTTGTGGAACATACCAGTGTCTCAGTACTTGTCTTCTCTGTGAGGTGACTGCTCCATCTTTTTCTTTCTGTCTTCGAACAGAAGCTAAACAGTGGAAGGTAGTAATGCAGCACTGAACTGAATTTGATCAAATGCTGAAAAATACAACAAAAAAAGTGACACACCACTCTGTCTTTATACAGCTCATGAGTGTAAGGTATGGAGAGATTTTTTGCTGCCCTCTGTAGCCAAAATGGACAGGACAATGAGAGTGAACTAAAAGAGTAACATAGTGGGTAAATAAAATCTGTCTTTGTGTTTTTGTCTATGTGATTAGGTGTCTACTGGATAGTTCAGCCAACCTTACAAAGTTGACTTAACTATTGACCTCTGCCTTTCACATTTGTGTAAGGACAAACATTTGCTTCACGCAATCCAACCGTCTAATACCAGCCGTCCCCAGTTGCAGATCAGCCCCATCAAGGGTTACCATGCTAATGCAAGCTTGTCCCCAAAGAAGAGATCATAATTTACTTTACTGGTTCCTGGTTTTTCAACTTTCTCATTAGAAAAAGGATTAAGAATTGGAAATTTATCTCACTGACAGAAGATGAATGCTGATGACAGTTTGTTCGGTCAATAAAACACCAGTTAGGCTTTGCACACTCCACTGAACAGGGTGTGTACATATGTGTAGGGGGCATGTCTGGGATATGTTAGACTAAGTAAAAAAACAGAATGTTTTTGTAAGTGTGTGTATTTGTGTGTGAGTGTGTTTCCTGCCGTTCTGGCCCCAGCTGTACCCAGATGGCCTGAGAGAACAACATGCTAAGCTAACAGAGATGGAAAAGAGATATTCAAAATGCAGTGGTCCCCCAAAAAGGATCAAATCATCTCTGCTCTGTTTACCTTATGAACCAAAACTCTCCACTCAATGTACAAATCCACGTTTCATTCATAGAAGTCACGGCTGATTAAATATCCTGTGCATTGTACAGTTTGACATAACTATCCAACAGTGTAAAGTCTTGAACAAAGCCTGAACTAATGGAGCAGGCTAGAGTAGGACTAGACTGTAATTCCTGATGCATTTAATTGGGCAAAAACCAAGCAGCCCCAGGAACATTTGTGTCATTAATCACAGCAGATGACACATCACACCTGGATTAAAGAGGTGTGGGGCACAGAAGTGATTAGGTTTAGTCATACACATTAAAATCTACTAAAAATCAATCATTATTTTCAATATAAATCATTAAGTCCATTTTTTGATTAATCTTTTAGTTTATAAATTACAAAAAAGCTGTCTACTAGTTCTGAAAATCTGAAGTGACGTCTTCAAATGTTGTTTTGCTCGACTAAAAATCCAAAACCTCACTACATCTCAAATATCAATTAAATAATTACTCAATTAAATAAATCAAAAACAATTACTATCAAAAATGTTGTAGATTAATTTTCCAATGAATTCTTTCATTCATTTTTTGTCAGAATATGGATATCATCAACAGTTAAATACAGTGCTGCACAGAGGTATATAATATACCTTAAGTTTACATTTAAGAAGCCAGTCTACACACCCCACAACTCTTTGTCTGCACGAACCTTTATGAAGCTGCTTGTTACATTAATTGCAATAATGAATTTTTACTAGATTTTATTGAGTATGTATCTGCTCGTGTACTTTCTCCATCTATTGCACACTTTCCTTCACCCCCTATCTTTCCCACACTCATCTAACATGTGCTTTGCTAATCTCTCTTCTTCTGTCTTCTAAGCTTTAATTTTCCACCATCTTTCCTTTTCTTCACTGTGATCCATTTTGTTCTTTAATAGCATCTTCATTGCTCTACCTTCATTATGCCCTTTCTCTCTTCCTCATCCTGCTCTGCTCACTGCCTTTAGGTTGGTCAGTTCAGCAAGGCTGAGCTACATTCCTGGGATGTCTGCTACATATGGTCCACATTCCAGCAGGTCTGCAGAGAGGCCCATCTCTCCTCGCCACTGGCCCTGCACAGACCGGCCCAAAGCTGACCCTGCTATAGCATTTCTACAGCCTAAAATAAGCTTAACACAGCTTTACTTTAGGTCAGCCTGTGCCTGCATGAGGCTTATTAAGACTGACCAATCAAAACTCTGAACCAAAAACCTAACCCGAGCCTCCAGTGATATTTGATTTAGCTCTCTTTCCTTAAATACTGGCTGCTGTAGTTTCTTTCTCTGTCTTTCTGTTCCCCCCAGGCTACTAGCTCTGGCTCCATCTATGTGTGAATGTGTGTGTGTCTGAAAATTCTACAAAACACAATAGTCTTTCTTCTTCAACTAGCTCACCTACTGAAAAGTGTGAAAACCAAATCTGGATATCAGGGGTGAGTATCTCAGGAAATCATGGCTCGCATACTTTCTGCCTAGTTTAACGACGCCATGTAGAAACTTACTAGGAGCCCAAAGCACAGGCATCAATCTGAGGGTCAAGCTTCAGACAAAACAAGAAAACTAGTCAGGATTATTCTACTAAAACCAATCTCACCTGTGTTTAACAGATGAAACTATTCATTTGTTGTTTGTTTTGTGTTTTGCTCAAGAGATCTTTTCCATTGGACAGCCGCACAAAGTGCAACATGTGTTGTCCATATGAGTTCAGGGCTGGTCTGGTAAACCACAAACAGCCCTGCTTAAGGGTGGTGACAGTCTCTCTCCATAGAAGACAGTTAAAATACAGTCTGGAACATAGTTACTATTGGTGCTGCATCACCAAGCACTATATTTCAGACTTGGCCAAGGTGTGCACTGTACATTCTGTGTGCACATACAAGGACAGAGAGAACATCCTGTCTCTCTATCAGATGATACCATACATACACGTAGAAAGAGCATCACACGGAGCTTTGGTTGTCTGAACCAGATGCAGATGCACAACTCAACCCACTTAAAATTTTTGTACCAGTTAACAACTGTATATTAATATTGGAAGCAATATTTCAATATTCAACAAACGTTGGCGTATTTGTATTAAAGCATGTAAATTATTAGTATGCTAATCAAAGTTTGGACTCTGAGGCTGTCAGGGTGTGGCCATAAAAATGTGCAACCTCACTGCAGCTACCGCATTTCCACCGCAGATCCTCCCCTTTTTCATTTGCCATCAATAACAGTCAGTGTTCAGTCCTTCTCAGTTACACCAAGTCACTTGATGGGCTAGTCATTCATAAACGTATGTTGGCAGAAGAGGAATGACTCATCAAATGACAGATATTTATATTCTGTGGCTCTGATCAAAATCATCATTACAGACAGGGCAAAATGGTTTGAGATTTTTTTGTGGATATTTAGGAGAGTTAAGTAAAAGGCCTGTTTGCCAGGCTAAATCCTACCCAGATTACAGACCCACAAATATACACATATTTGCATAAAATATGGCAAATATTCAAACATACACGCAAAGATAATTGCATTCATCCATACTCAAAATAATGACGCTCAGGATCACTTGACATTTGGCTCTAGATAACATAGCAAAGAGACAAGAAAATTGCTGGAACAGACATCAGATTCCAATCTTTCAACTCTAACATGCTCTTTCTGCGTGTGTCTGTGTCTAGGGAGTGGCACAATGGACGTCATTGCTGGACGGCTGTATTAATGACATTTAACCATGCAGAGATAACAACTGGTACTGGTTAACCACTAACGTACACGTGCACAGAGGGCCATACATACATAGGTCAAACCAAAGTGGCAAAACATTCAGCGCCCAGACAAAGCAAACACTCAAACAAGATGGAAACGTAGAGAAGAAGAGAAAAAGGGCTAAAAAAGCTCATAAGGGAATAACTTGTTAATGGTACAGAGTGGTACACTATACTGTACAATGCGTAACAGCAGAATGTCTGTTGTGGTGAATAAGGGTGGCATCTGAACAGCGATTCAGCTTAGGATTTATAAAGTCATTAGTTTCTGCAAATCAACAGCAATTACCCTTGAATTGCAAGAATGTGGCTACTGAGGCTACAGATGTTTTATTTAAAAAACATGGCACTGACGTGTATCTGTAACCAGAACCATATTTCATTAAGTTAGAATCCTGTACACTGCCTTCCTTTCACATACCATACTCATGACAATCATTATGTCTCCTTGTAAAAGAAGTCCCTTGTAATTACATCATCATATATGTGCAACCAGTTTCAGTACAGCGCCTCCTGTTTAGAATCTGGGTTAGACTTGTGCTCGGGCTGTGATATTATTACCACCAAGGTTAGTTCTCATAAAAAAGCCCAAGGCCTGGAGCATTCAAATGGTGACATCCTAATATTCCACGTGTCCAGCGGCCTGTACTCTGACCAGCCTGCAGCATCATGTATAATTCACCATTGATAGCCAAAGAGAGGGTAATTACAGCAGGCCAGGCACTCTTGAGGAAACGACAGACAGTCAGGGAAGTTAAAGTGAGTCCTGTGCAGCAGACAAACATTTCCAGACAATCTCCAAAAGTGCATTTTCTTTGAGACATAATGTAAAATATCAGGAAGGATGGGAGGAAAAAGGGGCAGTGTTACTTTGGCAATTCAACCAAGTAAGCTTGTTGGTATCAGACAGGTCTTTTGGAAAATGAGCAGCAAATGAATCTCTCAGATCTACAGTCTGAAGGGAAACGGCAGGTAAATCAGCCAACAGATATGATCATGACTTGTACAAGGTCAAGTTACCCATCAGGGGCTTTTATGTCTTACAAAGATGAGACATCAAGGTCTGAGCTGTCATTTGACTGACACAGGTGGAAAAAGCTGCCAGGTGCTAAACAGAATGTGAAGATGGGCAGTAGCATGTTCTCACTAAAGTCGAACCACACTCAGTGCAGTCGTCTACAAACAAAACTGAGCTTTGGAGCCTGAGCTTTGTCATATTTTAACCCAGTGCCTTTCTTAATGTTGAAATGTTTAAACTGAGATTGCACAAGCCAAGGTTGGAGGCCTGAATGCTGCCTTTAAGGTTACATAATCACTAGAATTCATAGAAAAGGGGGGTTAGAGTACACAGGCTGTCTAAACTTGCAACAGGTTGATGAGCCCAGTGCAATAACCAGGGTGTCAGTAAAAAGGCCAGTAATGGAAAAACAAAGCAGGCAAATGCAAAAAGTTCTGAGCTATATTAACTATAATGCATCCCAGTAGGCCAACTTAATCCAGTTCTGGGTTGATACAGTTGAACACAGAGCTGTTGGGTTTCCAGGCTTAAGATAAAACCCCGCCTTACCTCCATCAATTAGCACCTCTGTGGATTTCTGGAAGTAGATCCTGATGCCGTGATCTAACGCTGGTTAAGAGGAGATCTACTGTAGGCACCTGGAGATACTGGGGGGGGGGGACAGCACAAGACAAGCTTGAAAGGGGAAATGAATGACGCAGAGAGAGAGAGAGAGGGAGAGAGAGAGAGAGAGAGAGAGAGGAAGGGGCAACTCTCCACATTCATGTTGCGCTACAAAGGGTGGGGCCTTGAGGAATTCACTCTATCTGCTTTCTCTCGACTTAAAGCTTTTCTTAATTAGACAATAGTGGGTCAGCCGCCTGCGCACTCACTCATGGTGAGAAACTACATTGCCACATTGCCTCAAGTACAGAATTTACTTCTCGATTTTCTTTGACAAGTCTGTAATGCAGACCCAACTCTTCATCCCCCTCCTCCTCCCCTGATGATTTAAATACACTCAACGCCCAAATTCCCGTAAAAATTCTCGCAGTAGGATTCGGGACAAATAAAGAGAAGGAAGATGTTATACAGGCCTCGGCCGACCGACACTCCTTCTGTACCAAATCATCCCGTTTCTTCTGCTCAGACTCGCACAATATTTCTGAATAAAACGATGAAGTGCTTTATTTAGGACAACACCGTAGCACGCCCTCTCCTGTGGCCTTTTAATGTCACCTCCGCTAAAAAGTTTGCAAAATGTATTTGACAGTCGCACTTACTTTCATTCAGGTGAATCCACTTGCTCCACCGCGGCTCTTGTCATGAAGACTATACTATATCAAATATGCGCAATTTGTACCGTGCCTAGATAAGATTGGAGGGTTATTATGCTCAGATCGGACTATTTCCCCCACGCCCAGTTCGCCTGTGGCAGGGCTGGCTACTGTAAAGTTGCCACGTCCGTTACTTATGAAACCAAAACGAGCCAAGCGCTTAAAAAACAAAAAAATACACGACTTACTTTTTTCGCTGCGTAAAAGATCATCCCATTAATCTGGGATTCTGTGAGGGGTTTAAGCCAAAAGGTGCGCGCAACAAGATGGTAATACATTTGTTATGTAATATTCCTTAATGAATATGACTGACTCTAATTTTTAAAGCCACTAGTAGATGTAAGAGCCTCAGCTCTGACTGGCCGCTCTCGAGGCGAAACAATCGGTTTGGTGAGATTTTCCAGAGCAGAAGCCTCACAGAAACCCTCAGCCACACCTTAACTCTCAATCAATTTTTTCTGACACTTCCAGAGGTTTCGACGCGACGCGAAGCCTTTTCAACAGCACTGTCGCTTTGTGGGTCTCATGCACTCCGGCGTGAACGTTTCGACCTTTAAAGAAGAATCATGAAAACGGTCCAATCTGAGTATCCTGCTGGCCGGTACCACCCCGAGCTGCTCACTGCTCCTCGGGGCTCCCTCCCCGGTCTCTCTCTCCGGTCCAACTCCTCTCTTCAAACCGGCTTCTCACTCCGATCAGCTGGCACGGCCGTGACGTCAGCAGGCGCAGCCCACCAATCAGACGCGAACCGGAAAAAATCACTGCCAACGCCCACTGCACACGCACGATGACGATCAGGTGCGTCGACCAATGACGAGGCAGCTCCTTGTGAGAAATAAGGCGGGCACTAGAAATAAATGACCAATGGCTTTGCATCCGCCCATGGGAGGCGTTTTATCCTCTGACCTATTAGATGTTGGGAAGTATTATCTTCTGTGAAATGTTGGGAACTTTCTACACTTACAGGCTGAAAATGAAATGATAGTTGAAGTAATGAAATGTCTTAACTTTCTCTTACTGTGCCTAATGACAGGTTTATAAAGTCAACAGCTAATTACTGTAATTTTCAAATTGTGTGTCACCAAATGTCAAAGTCAAATGCTGCCTATTTTATTCCAGTCAAGTCAGTTTTATACCTCAAATCATACATTTACTTTAGAGACTTGTATAATATGCACCATCTATGTCTGGAAATATCCAAATCAGGTAAGGCAAAACTTCCCCAATTCTATCCTGTTCATGTTCACATATAAGGCCTGGCACTGAGGTATAAAACCAAACACCTATTGTTTCTACAGTTCTGCCAAATATGTTAAACTGTTCCTGAGTCCAGGTTCAAATCAAAAGAGGATCAAGACTTTGCACCTCACATCTGAACCAGACCTCAATTTACCTTCCTCAGGCCCCGTTTATGTCCTTTTACTGTCTTTGCCTTTTATTATTTTAAGAGCTACTTGCTTCACAAGTGCTTTGTAAATACACTATAATGTTAATATAACCGAAAAGAAATTTTAGGAGCACATTACACATTCACAGTGCAGTTATACTGGTTTATGCAAATGTAACAAATGCAAACTTTCACCGTTCTGCAGTAACAAATGCCACTAAATTTAGGATACACTTCTAAAGTGTGGTACTTTATGCATGCCCCGAAGGCAGCGGGGCTACACTTGGAATTATTGGTCTTTACACATAACAGCTATTGTGGTATTGATACTATGTCCATTAGTGATCGAGTAAATAAGGCAATGAAATGATAACTACAACCCAAAAAGTAAATATAATTTAAAGATGAAGATGCTTTTTGTGATTAGACACATGACATGCTGTAACACCCTGTTATCCACCTCTTCTTCGTTATATACCATACATTGCCCACCCATGGTCTCTAAGAAGGCTCCATGTTGAACCCAAAATGTGCAACACTGAAATCCAAATAACAAACTTCTTAGCATTTTAAATTGTTTTTCAATGTTCACTTTGCATCTTTTTTAAGCAAACACAGCATTCCTGTGGTTTGGAGTGGAGTGTAAATCGGGTTCTACTACCAAATAAGTGATTGCACTTCTCATGGACGGAAACCTCAATTGGAGGCTTGCTTGTTGAAGTCACTACAATTCCACATTTGGAAAAGAAAATGGAGTGTGCTGCATTTTCCCTTTGAAATGTGGGGGAAAAAAAATGAAACATTTGTTTGCAAGCTGTGGAGGAAACTGTCTTGAGGACTCAAGGTGAAATGAAAATGCAAACGATGTAATTTATGTGATAAAATCTGTGTTGAAAAGATTAGCCATGCTATTGTGAGGATACAGTAGCATAGTTTGATGATGAAATGTGACATGAAGATACACAAGTCTTTGATACCAACAAGAATTGGCCAGTTCTATAAAAATGAAAATACCTGAAGTCTTCCTGGAGCACTGTAGTGCATGCATGAGAAAAACCAAATCTTGAGTGGATTTCTCATGACTTTTTAATGTAGTGGCTTTGTGTGTGCACATTCCACATGATTTGTCGCATACTAGCATGGATTTTGAGAGTAAGGACCATTTATTGTTTTATTTGCCTATGCACATAATATGAACTCAGATATTGTAAGTGTAAATGCATGTGTTCATGTCAGAGGAGAATAAAAAATGTTTGGTTTATATGGCACCATTTCAGCCCATCTTTAGGCTGAGCCACAGAGCAGTGAGGTTACACAGATCAGAGGCAACAACCTGTCAACCCTTTTGTTGTAGCATTATAAACAAGCAGTAACACAATGCTGCCTCAGCACAGTGATACAGCCTTTATTCCTTGCTTCAATTTATGTTGATGCATTCACAAAGCTGGGCATTAAATGTGCCACAGGCACACATCGTTCATGAACCCCCCCCTCCCCAGCATTCTTGTACAGTCTCCGCTCACATTGTGAAGTGGGTGTTTCCTCAAGGACCAAACTGTGACTGTTTTTTCCCCCCATTTTCTTTGTCTGTTGACTTAGAACCATCAGGGCAGGGGGCACCATTCTGCTCATATTAAAGCCAAGTTTTATTATCAACTTCGAAGCAATGCTAATTTATTTGTTCAGTTGCATCATGGTTGGTTGTGGTATTGTTATATGATTTGGAAAATGAAAACTTTGAACATAATGCCTTCAACCTTCCACATCTTTTCTAGCTGTTCTTTCAGCCATTTGTATTTTTCTCGTGTTCCTTCTTTCTGATGTTGCTATCACTTGGGATTGCTACATCTACCACTACGGCTTTCTTCTGGTGTTTGTCCACCACTTCTATGTCCAGTTGGTTAGCCATCACCAGTTTGTCAGTCTGTAGCTGGAAGTCCCACAAGATCTTAGCTTGGTCATTCTCCACCACCTTTGGAGGTGTGTCCCATTTTGACCTCAGGACCTCCAGCCCATACTTGGCACAGATGTTCCCTGAACATTATGCCAGCCACTTGGTTATGGCGTGCCATGCATGCCCTGCCTGCTAGCATCTTACAACCTGCTGTTATGTGCTGGATTGTCTCAGGGGCATCTTTGCACAGCCTGCACCTGGGGTCCTGCCTGGTGTGGTAGACCCCAGCCTCTGTTGATCTTGTACTCAGGGCCTGTTCTTGTGCTGCTACGATTAGTGCCTCTGTGTTGTCTTTCAGTCCAACCTTTTACAGCTACTGGTAGGACTTTTTGATATCAGCCACTTCTTCTATCTGTTGGTGGTACATACCATGCAGGGGTTTGTCCTGCCATGATGCTTCTTGTTCCTCTTCCTCTGCTTCAGGCTTCTGTTGCCTGAGATATTCTCTAAGTACTCCATCGCTCAGGGCCATCTTCCTGATGTACGCATGGATCATATATATCCCTCAGTGGGAGGGCAGTAACACAAGGGCCGACCCACCAAGGCTGGAGACTGAACGATACTGGAAAAACATATGGGAGAGGGAGGCATCACATAACACCAATGCCCAGTGGTTGGCAGACCTGAGAGCAGACCACAGCAACCTCCCTGAACAGGAACCAGTAACCATCGCAACGGCAGATATCCGAGAAAGGGTCTCAAACATGAAGAGCTGGACAGCACCGGGGCCTGACATGATCCACACCTACTGGCTAAAGAAGCTAACTGCCCTCCATGAGCGCCTGGCAGCTCAAATGAACCAGCTGCTAATGGATGGGACCCACCCAGAGTGGCTAACTGAAGGCAGGACAGTCCTGATCCTGAAGGACCCCCAATAGGGAGCAGTCCCATCCAACTACCGTCCGATAACCTGCCTCTGCACAACATGGAAGCTCCTGTCGGGCATCATAGCTGCTAAGATGAGTAGGCACATGGCTCAATACATGAGCGGGGCCCAGAAAGGAATGGGTAAGGACACCAGGGGAGCAAAACACCAACTACTGGTGGATAAAGCGGTCGCTCGAGACTGTAAGACCAGGCAGACCAACCTGTGCACCGCCTGGATTGACTACAAGAAAGCCTACGACTCAATGCCTCACACATGGATCCTGGAATGCCTGGAACTGTACAACATCAATAGGACCCTAAGAACCTTCATAAGGAACTCGATGGGACTGTGGAAAACAACCCTAGTAGCCAACCTCAAGCCGATAGCACAAGTCTCCATCAAGTGCGGCATCTACCAAGGAGATGCTCTGTCCCTGCTGCTGTTCTGCATAGGCCTGAACCCCCTCAGCCAGATCATCACTAAGACTGGCTTCGGATACCGACTGCGAAATGGGGCAACCATCAGCCACCTCCTGTACATGGATGACATCAAGCTGTATGCCAGGACTGAGCGAGACATCGACTCACTGATCCACACCACCAGGATATACAGCAACGACATTGGAATGTCATTCGGACTGGACAAGTGTGGTCGAATGATAACAAAGAGAGGGAAGGTTGTCAGGACTGAAGGAGTTGAACTCCCAGAAGGCAGCATAGCGGATGTTGAGGGCAGCTACAAGTACCTTGGAATCCCACAGGCAAATGGGAACCAGGAAGAAGCCGCAAGGAAAGCAGCCACAGCCAAATACCTACAGAGAGTAAGGCAAGTCCTAAGAAGTCAGCTAAATGGGAAGAACAAGGTCCAAGCCATCAACACCTACGCCCTGCCGGTCATCAGATACCCCGCTGACATAATAAGCTGGCCAAAAGAGGACATAGAAGCCACTGATGTCAAGACAAGGAAGCTCTTCACAATGCATGGAGGACTTCACCCCAAATCCAGCATCCTGAGACTGTACGCTAAGAGGAAGGAAGGAGGCCGGGGACTGGTGAGCGTCAGAGCCACCATCCAAGATGAAACAACCAAGATCCATGAGTACATCAGGAAGATGGCCCCAAGCGATGGAATACTTAGTGAATATCTCAGGCAACAGAAGCCCGATGCAGAGGAAGAAGAGCAAGAACCATCATGGCAGGACAAACCCCTGCATGGTATGTACCACCGACAGATACAAGAAGTGGCTGATATCGAAAAGTCCTACCGGTGGCTGGAAAAAGCTGGACTGAAAGACAGCACAGAGGCACTGATCGTAGCAGCACAAGAACAGGCCCTGAGCACAAGATCGATAGAGGCCGGGGTCTACCACACCAGGCAGGACCCCAGGTGCAGGCTGTGCAAAGATGCCCCTGAGACAATCCAGCACATAACAGCAGGTTGTAAGATGCTAGCAGGCAGGGCAGACATGGCACGCCATAACCAAGTGGCTGGCATAATGTACAGGGAACATCTGTGCCAAGTATGGGCTGGAGGTCCCAAGGTCAAAATGGGACACACCTCCAAAGGTGAGGGAGAATGACCAAGCTAAGATCCTGTGGGACTTCCAGATACAGACCGACAAACAGGTGATGGCTAACCAACCGGACATAGTAGTGGTGGACAAACAGCAGAAGAAAGCCGTAGTGGTAGATGTAGCGATCCCAAGTGACAGCAACATCAGAAAGAAGGAACATGAGAAGCTGGAGAAATACCAAGGGCTTAAAGAAGAGCTAGAAAGGATGTGGAAGGTGAAGGCAACAGTGGTCCCCGTGGTAATCGGCACCCTCGGGGCTGTGACCCCCAAACTGGGAGAGTGGCTCCAACAGATCCCAGGAACAACATCAGAGATCTCAGTCCAGAAGAGCGCAGAGCTAGGAACAGCTAAGATACTGCGAAGAACCCTCAAACTCCCAGGCCTCTGGTAGAGGACCCGAGATTGAGGAAGACACACACCACCCATAGGAGTGAGACGGGAGATTTTTATATATATATATATATATATATATATATATATATATATATATATATATAAAAATATATATATATACATATACATATGTATATATATATATATATATATATATATATATACATATGTATGTACTCGCTGTCATATTGTTTAGCTATATACATATGTATATATATAGCTAAACAATCTGACAGCGAGTCCACAGACATACTTCTGCTGATTTATAATTTAACTACAACATGGGTTGAAACTTAACTAAAGATTAATAATGTGAATTGCTATGGGTCATTACAGAAAACACTGGTGCCCCTAAAGGATTCTTTAATTTGCTTCTATCATCATCATTACATTAGTAACTGGGTTACAGAGTGCCTTTAAATAATGTGTGTATTAGTAAATATAATCAATACTGCATATAGGTGAATGAGAGGACAATTTGAATGGCTTTTTCAGATCTTCTAATACAATTAAGATTATTCAAATGACTATTGCTTCTCCAGTGGGTGATGTAGCATACCTACACTGTTACTTTACAAATATAGCCCAAGTCTGAGCATTATTAGCAACAATGAAGAAAGCAGCATGTTGCCATTCTTCCTTTACTTGCATCAATAGAGTAAATGAGCCTCTTTGCTTTGGGTCCAGTGTGATGTGTTTAAGTGAAAACATAATTCTTGTAATTCCTGTCTCATAACAACACAACAAAGACTGAGGAACAATGCTTTGATTCAAATGGAGCAGTGCAACGTGTTAGTTAGAGCAACACATGTCAGATCTGTATTTCTCAGGTTTCAGTGCATCCTCCTCTTTTTCTCTTGCGGTTTGTCTCTTTTTCTATGTTTCTCTTCCTCTCTCAGTTCCGACTTGCTCTTGGTTAACATACTGTACAGCAAATAAATAAATAGATTCCAAAAAGCAGTCAGTACTGCTGCCAGGGAAGGAGCAATCTGGAAACAATTTAGGTCAGGTAATGGCTCCCCAAAGCAAAGAGAACACATTGCATAGTCACACACTACAACAGGTGGTGGACTTTCTGCTTCAAGTGACCGAGACCCAACTATTGCAATTGAAATTCAGAGCCTCAAGCTATGAGTCAGAGGGGTCAACACAGACAGGCTGCAGAGGATATTACCAAAACCATCTTGGTCATACAGGATCAAGGTACTATGGTTCAGAAAAGTGCAGCTCAATCACAAAAAGGTTTTAGTAACTTGCCTTGTGTGACCTCCCACCTTTGTGCTCAGTGACATAAGCAAAGGCACAGAGGGCAACTATAACTTGTTAGTATTAATTGCTATTTGGTTGATTGACTTTTTTATAATATAGAATATCTGGTTAGTTGGCAAGTTTAAAATGTGAGAGTGCTGATTAGATTTTTTGTTCAAATAATGCAAGCAGCTCTGTCTCAAGTTGCACTTAACAGGCTTTCAGCTAAATGCTAACAGCAAGTAACGTTTAAAGATATGTTTGCCATATTTGTCCTCTTAGCTTAGCATATTATGCTAATTTTTTCTATATATCATCAAACACAGTTCAGTTGATGCTCAGTGTCAGTTTACCAGGTAAACTAAAGAAGTGGACAACTGCCAAAGTGTTTGCATAGGAAAAACATGTGGCTTTTCACCGTAACTAAAAATAGAAAAAGAGATCAGGTATGTGCTCAGTAAAATAAATAGATACATACACCATTTCCATGTAGTGATAGAGCTTTTTTCCAATTTTATTTCACCTTTTAACAGGTTTAAATGTTTTTTTTTTTCAGGTGTATATTGGCTCAGCCTTCTTTTCCTTTTGGCTGCTCCCTTCAGGGGTCGCCACAGTGAATCATCCGCCTCCATTCAACCCTATCCTCTGTATCCTCCTCACCCACACCAACTATCCTCAAGTCCTCCTTCACTACATCACTACATGTATACTAGCTCAGTAAATTACCTATTTGACCATCTTGTTGGTGGTCAAAACTTTTGCAGCTATGTGTAGACCTGCTGTTGTACTCCAGAATATTGACATTTCCTCACTTTCTGATTTGCCACCCGAACTTATCTTGCCATCTCCCCATGACTTATATTTGTTTCTCTTCACAGTTGTCTCTCACACAGCTTCTCTCTTCCCCACTACTAAACTCCTATGGGCTTCTTGGGGCTGGTCCTCTCAGACTGTCAGTTAGACATCAGTCACGAGGGAGTTAGGGAAGCACCTCTGTCACTTTAAGAAATGCCTCTGGCAGAAAGAAACTGATTAGTAAAGCTGGCAGCCAACCACGTGGACCGCTTTCTGGAGACCAAAGCCAATGAGGAGCCCTGCTGGATGGAGGTTACAAAAGCAGCCGTGAACCCAATGACTCAGCATAGTTGGGTGCGTGTGTGATGACACTTTGCAGCAATTTAAAGGGCCAGTGTGCCGGCTTGCAGCCTTCCAAAGGAAGCTGAAAAATGCACTGAAAATTAGGCCAAGTGTTCACTCCCTCCCTCTTGGGCAGATCATGAAAAGTATGTGGCTGAGGTTGTTGTGCAGAGTTGTAAAGACTGTGCCGAGTCCATTAGAGGGCTACACCCTTCTTTTTTCACTCAGAGGGCACAGTCTGATGAAGTGTTAGTCAGTGAAATATACATAACTTTGCTATTGAATTACCCAGTGCACCCTTGTGTGACATATATGGAAATTAAACTGCAGTATGACAAAATAAGTGCTGTCACATCTGCTATCTGAGGGCAGCACTATGCTTGAAAAGTAGAGCTAAAAACGATACAAACTGTCTAAGTATAGCATGGCATAACAGCAAAGCCCAAAAGCTATTGACTGTAAGTTAGCTGTTAAGCTAATATTATATGCGTAAGCTAAAAAGTACAATAAAACATCACTGTAATTGCTTGATAATGTATTGCAAGTTCTGCAAGAATAAAAGATCATTAGTGCTAATGCAATCCTATCAGTAATGGTGCAAATGGTGCAACAAGTGTCCAACATCACAATTTACTCAAACATTGAGTTTTTCTTATACAAGGCATCTGTCTTCAGCTACTTTCAGCATAACACACTTGCAGTAATCATTACTATGAAAGGACTGCATGTCATGAAATTTGTTAATTTAGCTTTGACCTGATTTGTATTTTAAGGCACTCCCTGGGGAATATCAGTCTAAAGATGGTTTTCAATTATCAGAATAAGAATTTATTTAATCTTCTTCTTCCTATAATGATTTTCTTCCAATATGACAATATAAGTCATATCTGCACACTGGTTTGCAGATTTTGTGATTGATAATGAGTTGGTCCTGTCAGCTTCGTTATAGATAGTATGACCCAAATTATGATCCACTCGTTCATTCTTCCTCTTTATGCTGTTATACTGCACAGTATTGTGAAGGAGTCAAGTCTGAGAGCAGCAGTGGAAACTTCCATCAGGCCACAGGAGAAGTATACTCCTGAGTATTGTGCTGGTCAGGCCTGCAACAGTCAGCATAGCATAGCACACCATTGTGACAAGACAGGGACTATATATATATATATATATATATATATATATATATATATATATGTACTGTGGCTAGCAGTAATTCAGCAGCTGCAGCCATTTCCAGCATCCCAGCTACCACTGCAAGATGAGAAGGAGCCTCTTCATGTCATTAAAGCAATAAAACACAACAACACAAATATACCTATTCACATTCCTGGCAAGGCTTAGATAAAAACATCAATACTACTCTTATCTGTTTGTTCAATTTGATGCAGGAGCCAGGAGACAGTTAGTTTAACTTAGTTTAAGGACTGAAAACAGAAATGGCTACCTTAGATTTTTCTAAAGGTAAACAATCTGCACACCACTACCTCCAAAACTCACTAATTAACACTATATCTAGCTGTGTAGTGCTCAGGGCTACTGGTTAGCATGGTTGCCTCAAATCAAGAAGGTCCTGGGTTTGAATTTGGGCCAACCAGGGTGTGTCTGTGTGGAGTTTGCCGTTCTCTCTGTGTCTGTGTGGGGTTTTTTTTTCAGCTTTCTCCTACAGTACAACAACATGCAGGTCAGGTTAATTGGTGGCTCTAGATTGTCCATAGGTCTAAATGGCTGTCCCAATGTGCTGACCCTGTAGCAGACAGACAATCTGTCCACAGTGCATATCTTTCACCTAATATCGACTGGGTTTAGTTCCAGACCCCATGACCTTCTACAGGATAAGTGGCTGACTGAAAGTTGCTGGGGTTTATATTCTAGACTGTTTCTCAGACACCTCTAAGCTAAAATAAACCAACCAACTGCTCAGTGTAGACATAGGAGTGGCATTCATCCTCTCACCTAACTCTAATCAACAAAGCAAATATGCTTTGTTGCCAAATTAAAATGTGAAATTATTCCTTGAATATATGACAAAAAATCAGTGATGAGGTATTTTGACAATGTATGGAAAGGAGCACCAGAAAGCTGCCATTAGCTGTAGTAATGAAATGCCCTTATCAGGCTGAAGTTTGGTTAAATCTCTTCATATTCCCAGAGTTGTTGTCAACTACACAGTCATCTGTGGCAAGATATCCTGTTCGTGGTCATGACCCATTTTTAAACATACAGCAACATGTAAAGGTGCTGTTACATCAATGTTACAGTGCTGGCACTACAGCCTGAAAAAGATCCAAGTGACGCGTAACCAAGTCAAGCCATAATTTGAAATTTGTGTAACATTTACTTATACAAAAGCTTCAGTACATTCTCTTTATAATCAAAAAGTCTTTTGAGTCATCCAGATGCTCCGGTTAGTTAGGCAACTAAGGGAATGCTGGAGGGAACTGGGATGTTAAAGTGAATATTTATTACTACAAAGTGAATGTTTGCATAACAGCATTGACAAAAGTTGCTTCTCCCAACGGGTGAAGCATTGGTTCAAAGTACTATGCCCGTTGTACTCTTTTGCAGTCAGTGAAGTGTAACCACCGCCCTTGGTCTTTGTCACCTCTTCACGTTGATTTTGTTTGTTCTAGGAAATGTTCTCACCTGAACCCTGAACTCTTTAAGAAACCACTTATTTTCTTCACTGCTCAAGCCAGAGAAAGGAGTCAGCTATTTCCTCATTGATTCATGTGACCCACGTCTAGCTGTTTTGTAAGCTTGTTATGGCTGTAATGCCAACCACACTGCAACTTAACTACACAGGAAGGGTTTTTATGCATGGTCATGGTTACTTGTAACCACTGAACTGCAAGTGTAGCAGATCTTTTTTAGGTGTAAAGGTTTAGCTTGGTCCCTGTGTCTCTATTACATCACTGTCCAACTTAGCAGACAGGGGAACTCTGATCCCTTTGCATGTGACAACAAGGAGGCCGTGGCAATGTGCAGTCGTGCCCGAATTCCCGGAGAACAGCATTTCCAACAAGGTTTATCTTGGTTGCCACATGCAGGGCCAAGGCCTGCTTACTGATATGATTAGCCTTACTGGTGGAAAAGGAACACATTATCCTCACAGTCTGATCCAACCTCAATTCTTTCCAAACAGTCTTATTTGCCTAATGCCCAGAGCAACTAATGATGATAGTAAGTGAAACACACATCCCTCTTACTAAAAAAAAAATGATGAGGTGTTGAAGCTCATAGATTGAGACAGTTCTGCTAGCTGAAAGTGATGACATCACCCCAGCAGGGGGACTTTGAAAGAAGACGTGTTGGTGACAAGAGGTAGCTATTAGAGCTGACAGGCCACTCTAAGGCACTTCCTTTTTCCCAATATCAAAGTGCCAGGGCTCACATTTTCACACCAGAAGGTTAAATATTAATACCATCCAAATCTCTTGTCTCATTTTAACTCAAAACCTCATATTTATTGGATCAGGTTGTGCCAGTCCGTTAGCGCCTCCAGCAATATTCTGTCATGTCTGCTTTCCATACTGGGACACCATGTGACAGTATGGGCAGCAGACAGACCAGAGAGCTGCCTTAGCCCCAACTGACGCTCTGTTTTCCGACATGCACTCTCACGGATCAATAACCTCTTACATAACATTCTGGTTTGGACTGGAGGCAAGATTCCAGCTGACTGGAACATGTGACACAGCTTTGACTGTATTGACCCACATTTTCCCTTCTTCTCGAGATCACTCCCTCCCTCGAATCATTCCTTCTCCTTAACACCCACTGTCCATCTTCGTTTCGCGCTACACCCTAAACCTCTCTCTGCCCCTTTACACCCTCCAGGAAATCAGTCAAGTAGGCAGTCAAATCCAGACTTGGGTGGATCAGAGCTTTCTGCAATGTGCCCAGACATGCACCCAGACAGAAAGAATTAGCTATTGACTGAATAGTAGGTTTTACTCGGACAAATGACATAAGCGTATAGGGATGGTCATAGAAAATGTCTGACTTTGTATGTTATTCCAGACAGATTTAGAGTTATGGTTTAGTGCTTTAGCTGAAGGTCTTTGCATGGTTTTCCACTTGCTGCAGTAAAGTATATAGTGTAATTTTTTTCAATGACGGGTACTGTGGCCATTATTTTTGTCTAAAGGTTAATAATTACATCACAGGTACTAAGCTCAGAAATGTACTACTATTTCAATAATGTGAGGGTCAACTTGTTTGATGTCTTACCAGGGGTTTGATCTATAGTTTGATATCAGTTTCTTCTATGCTTGTTCAGACTTGTTCACACTGCTGCCAGGTGCCTTAGCTATAGTTACAAAGGTGAGGAGAACATATCCCATTGGACAAACTCTAGAGTGTTCATGAATTTTTGGAGCACTGCTAGCCTCATAGCCTACATTAGTCATTTTCTATATCTGGAACATTTTGTTAACAAGTAATGCCAGTAAAGCCTGTGCAAAGCTCCTTTTACATATTTGAATTGAGTCAGTTAGTGTAAATGCTTTAAGCAATGTAAATGGAGCGATCATTGAATGCTGTCGGCCATTTTGCTTCATTTATATTGGCACAAGTTCTTTTTACCGAGTTGCAGATATTGTACAGCAGCTGTCAGAAAACTCAGTCTCCAACTGGAAATTATAAATCAGAGGCTAATGTTGTTTTTATGACTTGGCTGTTCATAATTACTGACTTTACAGTAAATCAAAACTTGCCTTACTTACATATTGTGTCATTTTAGTTGCCAATTAGTCATCAGGTATTTGGTCTACATTTAACTGACTTCTCTGTTACAGTAGGTATTTGGCTGTTGTTAGTGAATAGTTTCTAACAGTAGGCTAGTGGCTTTGCCTCCCCCCTTGCAAATCCATCCCTGATGTCTTAGCTTCTGTTTCTGCATCTTAAATACAGAATACAAGAGGAGTTGGTGTGACAGAACTTTGGAGATTAAAGGCATGTTGGACTGAGTAACAAAAATAACGAGTCATGTAGCTAATTAATGTTATGATTTTGCTGAGCAATTACATTACTATATATATATTTTATCAAAATATGCCATTAGTAATTTATTACATTTGTCAAGTTGCTTGACTAACAGCTACCACTATTATTTGTCAGTTAACATTGTGCTTTGTTTGTCCAGTTTTCTGATGTTGTGTTAGAAGAAAATACTAGTTAGTATTTCTATGCACAACATAACCTTGTTGTGCCTTGAGGGAGAATGGAGATCATGCGTGTTTGGGAAACACACACACATGCACACAATTGTACTGCTATCTATGAGAGGGCACTCATTGACATGACCCTTATCCTAACCTTAACCATCACAATTAAAGGGGTAATGTGTAAAATGTGAAAGATCTATGTAGACCAATCCAGTGATTGAGATCGCAAATGCAACCTTCCCTTGTTTTCAGTTCTAGGCTTCTTTACAAACATGGCTGTTTCTGTGAAAGGAGACCTGCTCCCTATGCAGATTTAAAAGGCTCATTCTAAAATTAAAAAATGCAGTGGTTGGTATTTTCTGGTGATTACACACTAATGACATACAAATTATACTATATTCCATTTCTGTTAATAAATAGCTCTAAATATTAGACATTGAACCTTTTGATGCCTAATCTCAACCATTATCCTAACCCTACCCTAAGCCTAATACTATCCTTAATCCTAAAATTCAATCTTACCCATTAAACAAAAGTCTGAAAAGGTGTCCTCATTTCTAAAGACTTATGCTCAAAATGGTCCTCACAAAGAAAGAAGTACAAGTACGTATACACACAGACATACTCAATAGATGCAGCACACTGTATTGTCTAGGCAAAGATCTGTAACGTTCCTGAAGCAACCAATCAGACAGTATTGCAGTGTGAGACAGAGCTCGAGTGAGGTGAACCCCATCCTGGTTTCCTGCCACATTAACCTGTCTGACATTGTATTACTGTAATCTGATTAAGCCACCACAGGTGTCCTATTTAAGTGTTTCTCTAAAACTTCCTTTAGACAAGTGCCTCGGAGTCTTGTGAATACTTCTGTCAATGACTTTGCCCTCAGTAGTGAAGAGACGAGTGGTCTTGTTGCTGAAATGTGTGTCTCCTTCATTGCTGTTCATTCTTAGCAGAGGGGGCATCTTAACAAGCCAGTTTTCAATCATGACTCATCCCTTATGGAAAAATGCACTTGAGCTTTCTCCATAACTTTATGTTTGAAGACAAATCTTAATGCTAATTCTCCTCTTTATAAATTATATATTTATTTGGTCTCTCAGTCATGTGCTTGGGTATATTATGTGGGTAATTAGAAGATTGTAAATCACACTGGGCCTGCAGTTAGTTCTTTAGGAAGTAGCAATGACTCATCAGAAGCTTGCTTCCTGCTTCTATAAATAGCCAGTTATTCACTAGTTTAAACACGAGGTACCAATCAGACAGAACCATCTATTTATTCCTGATTTCTGTAAACCTAAATATCTGTCTGTGGTTTGTTTGTCTCCTATTAGACATAAGAGGTAGTGGTTTGTTCTTTGTATATTTAGTATCTGAATTTAATTAGATGTTGTAGTTGAATGTGAAAACTTTAAAAAAGTTATATGAACATTATTATTATTATTATTATTATTGTTGTTGTTATTATGTCAGTGGTTTGTCCTTTGAAGCACACATATGCAATTTAGGAACAGTGACACCTTCAGGCCATGCTGCTTTCCTACACTCTAATGGCTGTAGCGTGACAGAAAAGAGATGAAGCAGAGGGAGGAGAAGAACACAAGGAGTGAAGGTCTGGGGGCAGAGGAGAGGAGCAGAGCACCACCATCACTCAGGGTGTGTGGGTGTGCAGCAGGATACCCAGATGATGATCAGTGATGGAAGTGAGAAAGAAAGCTGGTAGATTTCCAGAGAAGCTTGCTCTGCACGTGCATGCACACACAGACACTGCTACCACACCTACTTTTCATCCCTCCTGTCTGTCTCTGTGTCCAGCCTCTTGTTTCTACTTACTATCTTTCCATCCAACCACAGTTTTTTATACTGTCGTCCTTGTCTGTGCTTCTATCTGCTCCCATTTCCTTTCATTCCTTCACTGTTCCTCCCTTTCTACTTTTCCTCCGTGCCTTGCCTTCTCACTCTTTCCACTTTCATTTCTCTCGTCATCTCTTACGTTTCCTCTCCCTTTCTCCCTCAGTCCATCCTCATTCCCCAGTTCTGTCTCTCCTCCCCACTTCCCCTTCAGTCCCCATCTGGGGCCCTCGTCAGAGCTGTCTAGCCCAGACAGGCACCAAGGGCAAGGAAACATCCTCAGGTGACGCCTTGCTATTGCATTCACTGACAGCATAAGACTGAAAAAATGTCTAAGTATCAAAAAGGTTTTTTTGTGTGCAGTATATGAGCATCTTGACAGAGATTGCTATACACCAGCATGTATGTGTGTGCTTACATGTGAAAAAGAGTGCATCCTGGACTTCCTTTTGAAAAGCAGCTGCTCATAAGCTGTTTGCTTATATAAGCCTGTACTGTAAAACACAGCAGAGCAAGAACAAACTGGCTGCCCAGGACAAAGGCCTTGGCCTCACTGCTACACTGTCAGACGTGTGCTTTTCTGTCTGTCTGCATTTAGGAGAGAAAAAAATGAGAGAGAGAAAATGAAAAAGATAGATGGAATCCTTCGGAGATTACAGTACTATAGGGTCATACTGTACCCGAAGAGTGTGCTATAGTTGAAGGGAAAGATGAGGCCTGCTGCGCCCTGGTAGGCCACCTGCTGCTCTCTGGCCCTCATCTACTGCTGCTCTGTCATACAGCACAAGCATACGCCTTGCACAAGGCTCCATGGGTTGCACAAGGAGAGCAAAAGAGGGAAAACAAGATAGCATTACAGGCAGAAGGAATGAGAGTGAGAATACAAATGAGAAATATCTGTTGATATCAAAACTGAGCGCTTTGGTCTGACTGTAGCTGCTGCCTTGCAAACTTGTTTCTTTCGTCTGTTTTTTAAAATGTTTGTTTCTTGCATTTGTATCATGCATCTTCAATGTCCTTTTGTTGTTTTTTTCTGTTTCCTGATTGTACGGTGAAGTTGGCTTTTGTATCGTGCTACCACGATGGGAAAAGCTGTAATAACAGAAAGAAAATTTTAAAAAACGTCTCAAAAGCCACTTGGTTTTGCTTATCAAACCAGGAGCGACCTGGCTTGCAAGTGACTCATGCCCTTTGCCCTTGTCTTGAGAGCTGTTTGGTTTTAGATGCCAGGGCTGTTTGGCCTGTGTACAGAGACAGTTGGGCAGACCAGGCTAACTGTCACGTTACATTAGCTCTTTCAGCATTGGCTGACTCCTATTTAGCCTGAAGGAGAGGTGGTTAACTACCAGCAACCTCAAATCATACAGAGAAAATGACACATGCAACACGGGCAAACCCAGATGTGCACAAACAGCAGTACACCCTATCTCAGTCTCTCTCTTACTCATTCATTGCTATATATATTGTTTATATTGCCCATTCTGTTGTTCCTTTTTAAACCTAATAAGAATGAAACAAGCGCACATTAGCTATTGAAAGGCTAAACTAAACTGCTCCTCACCGGCAGAGAGGAGCTGCCTGGCCACACCCAGTATGACCCATGTAATGTGACAGTTCAGGAATTTGCTGCAGGCTAACCGCAAATACTTGCAGCCTAAGTCCGAGATATTTGTACATCACTAGTGTTAAAAATGATAGGAGCAGGAGTCGACAGTTTTCAACAACTTTCAGCATGTCTGCTCCTTTTTTTCATGACATTTAAATAAATGTTTGGCATTTTTAAAATAGTTGTAAATGGAGGAAAACAAGCAAACTTCTAAAATGCATAGTATTCACATAATTATGCTTAGAGATTCTACACTAAACATCTATTGGTTTCATTTGTAGCATGTAGTGGTTTCTGAATCAGGACTAATTTTCATCTGAATAAAATTTGTTATTTGAGGTGTTGTTGCTTGGACAAAGTTTCTACGAACAGCTTTGGAAAACACACATAGAAACAAATGTTTACTTAATAAGTGAATAAATCTCTTTACAGCATTAAAATGTTAATAATATAGAACAGTATATTACAGTAGTGTCCACTCTACATGCCGCACAGGTTCAAAAGCTTAGAAATTGTGGGCTTCAGGCATTTTCAACTTGCCTCCAAAAAGTAATAATATTCATCATGATTGCACATATTTCCTTTTCTCATTTTAGGCTCAATTTTAGAAACATGAGCTTTTCAGTTCAGTGCCTTGATATACACCATAGCACCAACCAACCAAAAACAGCAACAAGAATGCACCAAGAGTTATATGTTTTCACAAACATTCAACATGAAATAGTCCTGTACCGTATCAACTTCAGTCTTTGCCCCACATTTTTAAGGCATTTACTTTGTGTAAAGTACTTTTGTAAAGTACTTTTACCAGCACTGGTGGAAAATGTGTTTCCTCATATTTTCTGAAGACCTTGGAATTAACCAGTTGATCAGCTCAGATTTACAAAAACATTTAATCTACTAAATCTACTAAAGCTGAAAGCTTACCAACCTGCCCCTGTTAAAGCCTGGACCACATAGAACAAAAAAATTGTTTTTTAAATGCAGTCATTTTAAGACTACATTGTAGTTATCATTACTGACATGTAATTTAACAATCCATTCCAGTGAAATTCTTTGATTAACTACAGTTAATATTTACCTTTACAGTAAATATTTTATTGCATTATTGCAGTTTGAAAAACATGCACTTTCCCCATTATGCTTGAAAAAAGTATGTGTATTATATGGCTTGTTTTTAAATCTACTTTCATCCACAACTGCAAAGATATGGGGACTCACTTTTTTGTGCTAAAGCATTGTTTAAGCTTTTTTTTTTTTTTTTTTTTTACCTATTCTTGGTAAACGATGATAAACACATGTTCTAACTTCACTTACTATGGAAAGAAAACAGTAGGTTAGGCTCTAGTACTCATTCACCAGCACACTAGATCTGAAAATGAAAAATACTCAACACAGAAAAAAACAAAAACAGAACATTTATAAACAGCACACAAAATGAAAAAATAAAGTGATTTTCAAAATAATCCAGTAGAAATCTGATATCGGTATACATCACAATGTGTTTTGGAGCTGAGACAAGAGCTCATTACTAACCTCAATTTACATTATTAATTATCCTGCACATTATTAAACGCAGGTGATGGAAAAATGATATGGAGTCATATCAGTAGTAGGCACAATAAGTAAAGATTATATGTTTTAATTAAGTAGCTTTTACCAGTGCAAACAGTTCAAACTATTTGGAATGCCAAGAACAGCTCAGTTTGTTTAAATTTCCTCACTAAGGAGTCATGTGACATAGTGTCACCTTTGTAACACATTTCATGAATGAAGAATTTATATAGACCTGAGCCGCTGTTTCCTCTTACAGCTGTGTTGAATATGCAGTCAGTAAAGAACTTGGTCAGACACTTTTATCTTCTGGCCCCCAGAAAGTTCAACTTGTCCTTTACATCTGCATAGTATTTATGGACATATGTGCACCGAGTCCAATTTGGGTGACTCAGCAGATATCTATTTAAACTGCCAGCTAAATTTATTTCCCATGTGCTGAGCTCTAAGTTTAAATGAGCAGCTAAATATACAGAGAGTTTCCAAGCCAAAAGCAGATATGGCTGCGTCATGGTGCCTGTCATAGCAGAGTCAAGCCGTGTAGAAGAGGGTGTGTGGAACACTGAGACCAAAAATGTGTTGATGCTGCCATCTGCTGGCCTGCAGTGGAGGAGCAGGTCTCAGTGGCCACATCAAATGACATTTGGTTGGACAAGCAGGTTCAGGGCCCAAGCAGGCAGACCTGTTTCAATGGTAATGGATGTAATGCTGCAGTGATTAATGATGCAACTCAGTACACTGTAGTGGTTACATGTCCTGCACCCTATTATCTTCATAATCTGAGATGAGTGAGAATAAATTATGCCAAATCTGGACCAGTGCAGCAGCAATTTAGTTTAGGTACCCATATTTAAGATTTACAAGCAGTATATAAATATGTACATTTGTCAACAACTATAACTCCTCATGTGGACACCCAAAAATGCAGTTTGGTGTATAAACAGATAATGAACAATAAGAGTAAAATAGTAAAATAAATTTGTAATCATATAAAATATGTCTTAAAAGGAGGAGTTGTAACTTGAACTACTGATATATTTGAGTACAAGTTCCTTGAAGTGTGTTATAAAATATATGCTGAATATTAAATGCTACTTAAACTTGAAGTACAGTGTTTCCATCATTTTATTTAAAGACTCAAAAAACACAAAACTGCTGTAGTTGCTTTGACACTTCCACGATTTACCTCAGAACATCCAGAAGATGGAGCTCCTGATTAAAAGATATATTTGCAGAAGTTCTCCTATTGTGTATGTTGTAGATTTTTCATTTTTCCATAGATGCAATACTAAGTACTTGTTTAAGAGTAAAAAACTAAAAATATCAAAGAGAAAATCGATCCCAAGCAAACACAAAATGAATGCCTGGCTAAAACAACAATTCTAAAAGGAAAACCTGTGATACAGCATATGCAATGTTATTTTTAACCATAAAGACATACATTTTTACTTTTGCACTAAAAAGTAATAAAGCTGAAGGTTTTCTGATTCAACCAGTGAACCATTTCAGCCCAGTTGGCTCATCAGTCTCAGGCTGGCTGTGTAATCACATTTAGAAAATCTGTATTTACACTGATCTTTAAAGCCAAGAGCCACCATGTCACAGAGTTAACAAACACACATGATGTATATACTACGGTAGATACATTTTACCTTGGCACACTAATCCATGAACCTCAGATACAACAGACACAAACCATATTACACAAAAATTTCTGTGACAAAAGACTATTTGTTCATGACGCTTTATTTAACTTGTACACATATATAAACACCAGATAGACAAGAGGCCCAGTATAACTCTTTTGGATAGAGGGCCACCAAAGACACACTCGTGCTCCTCATTTGTTGGTTTCCATCCAAACCAAGTACAATTACAGTGTCACTGACCCAAACCTAAACATCTGTTTCGTGTTTTTGTTGGCCTCCTGGTTGCTAGGTTCTAGCTGATCACATTTAGTTTTCTTGGCTCTTTATTCAGACACTCAGATAACGTAATACTTTGAGCAAAATTATCTCTAAAGTCACTCTGCTAAATCTCTAACAGTGTAGCTATTTTATGCAAAACAGGGGAGGCTCTAGGGATTTGAGACCTTGGTATCTTGAAATCATTAAGTATTGGACTCTGAGCGCTTTCAAAACTCCGGTGACCTACACTCGCTGTGGTCCATGAACGCCTCCAGTGCAGACACGCGACGCCCAGGTGCTCACCTGGTCCTCAGGTGTGCGCGGTATTAGCTCTGTGTTTGTGTCATCGTTAGCATACGCTGTATTTAGAAATGCGACACTTCAGATCGATGAAACACGATGTGTTGGCAAATAACTTCTTCAACAAAGTTCTTTCTATTTCCACTGAGCCATTAAACCTACAGATAAATCAGTAATTAACCTCAAGCCAGAGCGGTTGCACAGCCAGGTAAGCTAGGTCACATCTAGGCTGAACCATCTCCACTACCACTTTTACTGCTGTTTGCTTCACTCAGTGACACGAGGGCACCCAATCATTTTGTTTCCCCTGTTAACAAGAGAAGATGCTGAACACAAAGAGACGACAGCAAAGCTGGAGCTGAAGAAAGAGCCAGCGAAAGGGACAGTTTCTCTGGACGATAGAAGGTGAGCTGACCAGATCAACAAAAATATAAACCTCACCTACAAAAACCCTTTAAAACACAATTAAACTGTTACTTTTATAGAGAAGCTGAACTGGTATGTTTTCCCCAAAAGTGAATTTTCTTGAAACAAATCTATGTATTGTTTACTGAATTAACTCAGAATAAGCAAAAAATACGCAGTCTTGCTTTAACACGCAGTATTTTGTATAGTATTGTACTAGATTACGATTATAATGCAGTTACCATTGTAGATGTATGAGATTATACAAACCTTTGTTTTTGTCCCACTTCAACAAATCTCTAACAGCCTGTGTTCACTTTAGAGAGCCAGTGATTTAATATAATCAAAGTGATGGGAAATTCAGGTTCTTTGTTAATTAGATGTCTGTCATTTTAATGAAATCACTGTCTGATCATCGAGGCAGCCTAGTGAGTCTGAATTGAATAAGCAAAGTGGAAAAGGGCAATTCAATCTCAGTGGCTTAATATGCTAGAGGCCGATGAAAGCCAGTGTTTATTGTGTGGTAACAGTATGTACTTTTGGTCATAAATTATAAGGCTTAATGTCAACAAAGGTTTTTTTTTTTGTTTATTTATTTTTTGCATGGCGCCCCTTGTGTGTACACTGTTTTACAGTATTTGCGTATTTGCTGCCCAGTTCTATTTCCAGAAATAAAGCATCACAGACTTTTCTAAACAGAGGTTAATGTTTCCCAATAGAGAGCCAAAAAGGGAATTCAGTGCAAAAACTTAAAAAGGAATAAAAGACAAGAATATTGTTTTGTATATTTTTAATAAGTAGATAAGATACACTGGTCAAATTGTATACAAGCTAGTAAAGTAAACATGTGGTGTATGTTATGTTTGTAAGACCATTGACAAGAGAAAGCACAGAATTTATGACACCAGGCTCTATACCATCAGCTTTGCTTATCAACAGTATACAGTAGTTAATTGAATGTAATATTTAAAATGCTTTAGAAAGCACACAGAAATCTTTAATATGAACAAAACTTGAATGCAACTGCAATTTGTACACAATGAGAAGGATGCCCATCCACATTTGTCACACTGTTTGCATTTTTGTGCCCGTGTCTCTACAATGCCTGAAACTCTGCTGCTTTAAACTGATACACATCTGTCACTCTGGTGGTATATTTGGCTAGTTTTTTTGGCATGTCAGTCACTCATCAGCAATAAACCTGGTCAGGTTCCAGCCACGTATGGTCTAAAGTGTAACTCTTTTGATATGTATTTGACTGAAAATCTGAAAATTAAAGGGAATCACTTAAGATGAAAAAGATATCGGATTGAGCCCTAGACTGAAAATATGGGCAGAATTAATAATAAAAATAATAATATAATGTACCTGTGACTGTCATTGTATGTGTGTGTCAAAGGCAGGTTTTGTTTTGTTTTTGTTATGTTTGAGAACATGAATGTTTATTTACCTCATGAACATCCTGCTTGTATGTGACAACCTGTTTGCACATCTGGGTGCGTTTATGCATGCGTGAGTATTTCTGTGTGTGGCTGTTTATGTGTGTGTGGAAGAGAGGGAGAGAGATAGCGAGGATGCATGTTGACAGCGTGTCTGCCGGCACACATTTTGTGTGTGTCTTTGTGTACACTGCTGTGTTCCAGCTGTCTGAGTGGATAAGGCTCAGTGGGCGGACAAACACAGCAGTGAATGCCTCATGCCTCATACACACACAGAAACACACACATGGCATGCAATGACTGTGCTATAACAGGGAGTGTCTGTGAGCACTGAGCCAGCAAGGGTTTGACGTGATCACAACTTCAGTGTGATGTGCTTTAGAAATAAACATGATTAAAAGATAATTAGAAAATGGTAATTAGATATTTTATGCAGCATGTTGGTGTTAATATGGAATTTACACAATGTAGTGGAACAATAACCCTGATAAAATGTATTGTTTTATTTTTTTGTTTTTAACTCTATCACATAACACATTTAACATGTATTCAGCATGTTTACAGAACAATACAAGAAAAACATCAGCAGACAAACAGTGCTTCATAGCTTTGTGTACTGACTTCTCACTTCTCTGAACCCTGGCTTTTCTTTGCTCATGCTGCCTTCACATCGTATCCAGATCCTGAGCAGCTGGCCCAGGGAAACCTTGGAGCTCGGAGTTTCAGTGGTGAGAGTGAAAAATCACAAAGTGCTCCCAGACACCCAACTCCTTAAAATATCATAACACAGACATTCCTTGAAAGCTGTGTGGGAGCTGCATATAAGTTCTTCTGGTCTGGGCACCCGTGGACATTTTCCAGAAAAGAAAACATTCAATAATAATTTACACAGTAAACTGTCTTGAACATGTACAGTAATAATTCATTAGATAGAGAAGAACAAAATAACATCAAGACAGTACAGCAAGGTTTCAAAAATCCCATGTGATCATGAAGTTGTGATTGCAAAATATTCAAATGCAGCTGTAAATGTGGCAAACTGTAAAACGTGAGGCAGATGAACTAATAAATCTATTTTTGTCTCAAGGAAACTATGACAAAAAAACCTTCAGTTTTTAACAGTTGGCAGTGAAGAGACTTGAATCAGTCTAGAAAAAAATGTATAACCATAGTCTTGAGAGTTTGTGAACTGCAAGCTTGTTGCCTCATAATCTTTTTTTCTATTTTAGTGTTTTATGGCTCAGTGTGAGAACAACAAACACTTTCTCATGCTCAGAAGTACTGCATGATTTCAGTATCTTACCACTTCAGCACCCACATAGTTTTGACTATCTTAAAA
This sequence comes from Mastacembelus armatus, assembly GCF_900324485.2. Taxonomy (NCBI): domain Eukaryota; kingdom Metazoa; phylum Chordata; class Actinopteri; order Synbranchiformes; family Mastacembelidae; genus Mastacembelus; species Mastacembelus armatus. Next base: position 8,056,690 of record NC_046645.1, on the reverse strand, counting down.
CTATAACTGAGTGTCACACAGGCAGTTTTAGTATAACACAGTGCAGTAGTTTTCTTTCTTTATATAGCCAAATTACATTGAGCTGCAGGGGCTTAATATAGCTCACATCAACCTGAGCACTCATTTCATCAGTGTAGTCCATCTCATTAAGCTTCCTATCGCGTATAGGACCTCTGCCAATTGTAAATGGCATGGATATGATGGGAACACGCTGGCACCCTTTTACATGTACTTACGCTGCGGTGGCGGAAAACCCTCCCTCCTGCACCTCCTCCCAGACCCCTCCTCCTTGCAGCGAGCTGCTTTGCTCTCTCCTCAGCAGCGAAGAAGTCTGTTGTCGCCCTGAAGAATTCCAGCAGAGCTTTGTGGCTCCAGTTGGTCCCATGACTCTCCATACCATTATTTGGTGCAGTTGCGGAACTGACTTCACCAAATGCACCAGCGGCACTCCCCTCAAGCTGGGTGGAGAAACCACAGTGACCTCCACGGTCAGTTAGGAGGAGAAAAAAATGTGGGTTTGTCTCAAAAAGTTCCAAGGGTATGGTGGATTGGGTGTGACCGCGGACAGGGTCATCCTGAGCGCACACGCTCAGAACAGGAATAGCTACTTCATCCACATCTCTTAAAGGTTCGTTGCGTTCCCAGTAAGCATCCCAGGCACCAGACGTATTGCTGTTACAGCTGGTCAATGTTGCTGCTGCTGCAGAGCCTGCATTTCCAGTCTGACAGAACAGTGCCTCCTCCAGGCCACGCAAAGAACAGCTAGAAAATAGGGTGTCTGTCTGTATGGTCTCACCAAGCACTGTCCTGTACCTGTATATACACACACACACACACACACACATAGACAAAATGCAATACACACACACAGACACATGTAAACAGAGACAACAATAGAAAATCAGTAAATCAACCTTGAAGAGTTGCAGGGGCCTCATAAACCTTCCTGGCATTGATTTGAGAATCTTCACCTGGGTCACGATGTCACTCAGAATCAATGACTTGAAACTGAGTGGGCCATCTGTTGCTACAGTAACTTGATTGTTTCTTTAACTGTCTGTGCCAGCTCAATAAATCGGTAGTGAGTACTTACATCCTATTCTTACAACCTTTTAACACTCCATTTTAATGGACTGAAAATGCAGTTTTCCTGTTTAAGTTTATTTTTCTTATGTTTCTTTAAGGAATGATTAATGGAACAGCTTTAAACTGTCTTCTTTAATCATTTTCTCCAAAGCTCTTTATGCTTATTTAAACAAATGTGCTTTGTTCCATAAGAAAAGGACCTTCTTTTTCTGCTGCACTTGTCCTTACATTGCTATCACATGTGGTTTTAACTAAATTTACTATCTGTCTGAGGCAATCACGGCTCTTTTTTGGCATGCCAGACTTTGTTGGAGCAATGTCATTGTGGTCCCATTTCTCAGTAATTACTTTAGAGACAAACAATGTTATCATAACCATTAGAAATGTTGGTCTAAACTGCTCAACTGGAAATAATAAAAATTATCCTTTAAAAACCAAAAAAGTAGTGTTCATCTGAATTTTTCTGGTTTCGTTCTGCATTTCTCTAAAACTAATTCGCTGCCTCCATGTTTCTCTTCCTCTTTAGCTTTTTTCCATTCCTCCATACCTGCTGAGACATATCTTCTGGTACAACACCAACGCCCACTGCAGGGGCCAGCACAAGCCATTCTCAAACCAGCTCTGGCAGCGAAACACAGGCGACAGGCAGACGGCCGCCGTCATGTAGCTCGACGATCCACACTCCCCCAGGTAAGACAGGAGAAGGCCTGACCCAGTGCTCTCGCTGACTGCATACAGTTTTCCTGCAGGCTGCCGGTAGCGAATGTAGCGCACAGCCTCACGCAGATCAGCTGGGTCCCCAAACTGCTGCAGTTTGACAGTGGTAAGTGGGGTGCCATTGTGGCTGCGGCGGTTGAAAACTGCTGGAAGGTAGCCGTGGGACAGTGCTGTCTCACACAACTGTAGAGAGAAGGGATAGAAAAACAGGATTTTCTGAGAATTCTATATTTTGAATGATGCTGTATCTCTTTTGAATTAAACATGTTTACTAATCCATTGACTAACTACAGAAAAAGGACATGAAATGGTTGCTATTCTGTGTAGTGTAGTTTACATATACTTTGTATACATTAAGAAATCCTGTTGTGTGTGTTCTTTGAATAATCCTCATGGTCAAATTACTTGGAACACTAACAGTTTTAAAAAATGCCTCACAGTTCCTATTTTGTTCCCATGAAAGTCTTTGCAACACCTCAACATGCATGGTGCTACTTTTTATTGCATGGAAAAAGAATTAACCAGTTGTGTGGGAAAGTGAAAAACTACAGGATTAAGTCTTACTCCCTTTTACTGTGCTTTTAAACCCTGCTCTTAGACTACTCCAGATTTTACTCCATTGCCCTGTTAACATTTTTACTATACATCTGAATTACATGCAACTTTATCTCCAGGCTTTAACTATTTCTGAACAGCTGAGAAAGCATGGAAAAAATAATGTAACTTAATTCTGGAAAGTTTTGATTTGGAGCAGAACAGAAAGTGACAAGCAAATATATAAATTGCACTGAAAAGCTCTCAGTGCAGAGAAGGAATCAAAATGAGAGATTGTTTCAGTCTAGGCTCTGGATATTACCCTTAAAATAAATGATCCATAACAGTGTCTGGAAACACAAGGAGAGGATTAGTCTTCCCTCTAAATTTGGAGTGTCACTCTTTCACCTCTGCACATGAGGAGTAGAGGTCAGTTTGTGGTCAGAAACAATGATGGAGCTGTAGCTGCTTGTGTGAACCTGCAAACTCAGGTTTTGAATGAATTTTGATGAGTTTTGTTTTTATGTGCAGAAATCCTAGTGGAATACAAGCAGAGCTGCAGAATTGCTGCATTAAATATTTATCAACCAAGAATGACTGCAGTAGCATTTTTGGCAAATTCTGAATGTCCACAGTATGCATGTAAAATTGAATTACTTGGAAAAGTATGTGACTAGGTAATGTCAAGAAAGCTCTGAGCAGAGCTTATACACCAGAATAGCAATATGAGAGGAAAGGAAGAGCTGTTTCAAATGATTATAAATCACTTGAATTCAGTTTAATTCCCAACAATATTGAGATGCATGGTTACATTTTTCACGATTGAATTGCATTATGAAAACTAGGGCTGTGTGATGAATGTTGTGGTTGAGATTGAATTAGATGAACTGAGGGGATGTGCTTTCGCCCTCTCAGAAATGAATACAGCTGCACAACAAAATTGATACAATGTGTGAATCATGCAGCAAAACAGGCACAATGACTGATATTTGAACAACGGCTCTCCATTATTGCTATTGCAATTTAGAGTCACTAATTAACCTAACCCCAACCTGTATGTTTGGACTGTGGAGTACCTGGAGAAAACCCACACAGACAAAGGGAGAACAGGCACACAGAAAGGTCTTGGAGGCCTTGGAACCTGGAGCCTAGTTGCTGTGAGGCAACAGTGCTAACCATTGCACTTCCATGCTGCCCTTCACTTCACTGCACTTCCAAAGACTGTATCAGAAGAACAGAAGGAGAATATTCTTAGACAATCTTATAAATTATTAATTAAGATTTTGCCAAGCTCACTGTACTTTGCATAGACAGATACAACTTAGACGAAACACTAGTTGTGACCTATTCCATAATGAGAATGTATTATTTTTCATATGAATTACAACAAAAGTCATGTAACTTGATTGTGATCATATCTGCACACATGGGTTCTAGTGAGCATTTGATTTTGTTTTGAAACAGTTATGTCAAACATCACCTACCACAGCAATTTTCTGCTAGAGCTGACAAACTGTCAGCTCAGTGACAGATTCCTTGAGCAAAAACTCCAGACACTGGACAACACTTCAGTTCTCTCATAGAAACACACACAGAAAAGATACAACAATCCTCTCCCCCCTGTACTGAAACCATGACAAATGTAAGTAAAAGTCCTCAACAGTATTTCCTTGATAGTATTTTGAATAATGTGAACTATTTCTGTTAGACAATCTCTAATGTCAAACAAACCTCAGCGGCAGAATTGCAGTGTTGCAGTTGGCAAAACTTTAAAGTGTGTAGTACCACAGGCATGCATTTAAAGGAGATATTAGCTGTAAATTACTGACGATAAAGACAATAAAAATATATTTTCAAGCTATCTCCTGTTCCAAAAGCTGCCATTAAAATGTTTTTTTTTTTCATAGACCGTTTGTGGCATTGATTCTGTTGTAAAGTGAAACCGGTCTCCTAATGCAGATTTTCATGAAAAGGAAACAGCATAAATAGGGATTTTTTGTGCATATTCTAAGATAAATCATCATGTACTGGGTTATGAAATTTTAATATCTTGTCATTTTAGCAAAGAAAAACAGCAACCCCCTTGAGTCACAGACAGAAAGGCTGCCAAATTCAGATGGGCAGTTTGCATAATGTTAGTAGGGCAAGGCACTTATGTTGGAAAGAGCACAAATTAGCATTTTGCTGAGTGTCAGGGAATAACTTTTGTTTCCCCAGTGTCCACCATACACACTTCCACCAGTTTTTGAATGGTACGTCAGGACACATACAGACCACAGCTCCTACAATGTTCATCAAATGAGTGTTTCAAAGCTAAAGATCAGCTCGTTACACACAGACTGTAAAAGCCAAGAGGTAACAGTAAAAAAATATGATCATTGTCTCAATACTACAGAATCTGTTGGCTACAGTCATTCTTCACCATGCTGTAAAACCCACAAAGAGATGGAGAGGACAGAAAAAACAGATTTACTGAAATGTCCGATTCACTTGTTTCCCAGTACAAACTCTGACATGGTAATGAGAATTTGTTGAAGAGTTTGCTTGGTAGTTAGAAACACCAGTACATCGGCTGTGATAGGTCATATGTTTGTAACAGCTTGTAATAAGAAATTTCCAAAAATGGGAGTGATGACGTTTTTCTGCTACCATTATCTCCCTCACTTATCTAATTATGACTGTTAATGGTAAAACTTTTATTGCACAAGTGTTAAGCTATTACCTCAAGCCACAAGAAATTTGGAAAATTCCAAAGCTGCTCTCTCAGCAATAAGAAAGTGAAAAGAATGGTCTGAAAAACAATTACTTAAATGCTGAAAGGTAAATTAGAAATAATGACCAGATTATATCATACCCCACTTCTATAAGGCATGACAAGTGAGTGCCAAAAGCAAAACTTACTGTAACTGTGTCAGAAAATTATGGTGAAACTGTTTACAAACTATTTGCTCTGTCAGGAAAATATGATGGATGGTACTGGTTACGTAAACATTTAAGGCAGCACATTGGTCTAAATAGTCCAGTGTGTTGGACTGAATATTGGCTCATCCCAACATTTTCTTTTCTGCCAATATGTATGAGAAGAATGATACTGTTCACACTGTCCCATTGTAAATACGAAGCTGCTGCAGCAGCCTGTTAGCATGGCTTAGGACAAAAACTGACTTCCTATTTTTACAAGGAGCTGGACTACCTCTTTGCTGGATAGAGCAAGTGACAAGAAGACTCTGGGTCACAGTATCAGGCCAATAAATAATCTGATGCAAACCTCCTGTATAAAAGCAGAATATCCAGTTTTTTGTTTGATTTAAAAAACATAAAGAAGAAAGAACAAGTTAACTGGAGAGTGTTAGTTAGCTGGAATATGTAGCTGTTTGCCCCTTTTTCTCCACTATGCTAAACTAAGGTAACTGGTGATAGGTTTGTTTTTGCCTCAGGTATATATACATATATACAAGAGCAGTATTGGTCTTCTTTTCTAATTACAGGCATTTTCCCGTAATGTCCAGCTACTGCTTTAAATGTAAAATAATATATGGATGAGGTACAGAGGTGATTATAAAAAATAAAAAAAACGAGAGATCAATGGAAAATGTATTTGCTAATGCAATTCAATACAAACATTTAACTAAGCAATTAAACAGCAGACTGACTTATACAGACACTTATACAGTGAATTGGGTAATAACGAAATGTTTAATGATTTAAAAGGTGAGGGCTCAATCAAAAATTCATGAGTCCTGCTGTGTAAAAAAGAGACAGGGACTGGAAACCCACGTACTCCAAAAACAAGCTACATTTTCTTCCCTGTGTTTTTTTTTTACTGTCGCAAATTTAGGCGCGTGTGTGTGCGTGTGTGTACGCGTGCGTATGTGCCAATGCAAACATGAGCTCTTTATATATCTCTCTCTCTCTCTCACTTACGCAAACTAGTTCATGCACAGTGAATCTCACAGTGACAGGAGCAATTTTAATTGGTGTACATCCCTTGTGGTGCCTCAGCTTCCAGCCCTCCCAGGCATAACTGCCTGACAGCATCACAAATACTCTGTACTCTTATGATGCCTCCCACACCTCCAAAAAGAAAAACATGCAGCACAAATCTGTCTAAATATAACAGTTAATTTTCATCTCTTTTATTTTGCTTTTCCCTGGAGTAAAACTTAGTTTCCATGTTTAGAATATTTTAACACTATTCTATTTTTGTTTCTTTTCATTTCTCGTCTCTATTTTTTTATTACATTGACACTATTCACTCTAGATTAATGTCAAACACATTTGGTTTTGTCAAAATACGGTAAGCCTGTGACAGCCTGTGACAGATTTGCACACAGAGGTAAGACTGTAAAATGAAATGACCTAGCATGATGACAGGTGCCCAGAGTGGTGCAAGAGCCAATAGGCATTCATGTGGAGCAGTGCTGCACTTCCCCAGGCCTCTCAAGTCAAGCAATGCTTTGTAATCCCTCAGTCAATTACTTCAGTGAGTGCATTGAAAGTGCAGTTGAAAGGCTGGTGCTGCCTCCACATCTGCTCTTTTTACCGCTAGACTTTTTTCTGCTGACTGCCATGGCTTCAGCTCAGTTGATTTCCTTTGCTCAAATGGACATTGTTGATTTGAACTAGTGACCTCCCACATCTCCTTTAAACTGAATATCTGATATCCTAATATCTTGGTACAAAGCACATTGGTTTGACCACAGATTAGATATATATTTTGCACATTTATGATCACTGACCATCATTTATTCCACTGTTTTTATTATAAGTATTACTTTGTATTGGAAATGCAAGTTCAAGTTTCCGTCCAAGTGTAATCCGTAAATAATGTTAGTAGACAGTGAAAACAAACAGTGCTATGCACTTTACAGTAGGTTTCAAAGCAGTCTCATGCAGCTGCTATCATTTTCATCCTGTTGACTGTATGTGAAACACAGATTCAAGATACGAAGCAGCTACAAAGTTCCTGACACAACTTCACATGCATCTTGTCAGCACAGATAGTTTTTGTAAATATATCATTATTCAGAAACTGCATCATGATGCTTTTACTGTCTGTAAGTACTGTCTGTACTGTTTCCAACCTTATATGGGTTATCAATTTAATCATAGCTATTGTTTTGTCATTGGGTGCCCACTCTTTAGTAGGCAGCTTTGTAAAAGCAAGAATCTTTAATGACTTGTTTTGCACGTCTTGTCTTGATCTTTGGTATGACTTTCTGTTCATGCATGAACATAATTTGTCTATTATTATTCAAGCACTATTTCCTCTGTAATAGGGCAGTTTTATACAGCGAAGTGTCTGTAAGAATAATCAAGAACTCACGTTTTACCTTTAACACATTTCTAGTGATCTTCCCAAAAGAGTTTGGGATGATGAGAAGAACCGGACTGGTGGAGTGGCTGGAAGTCCTGCGTCGCTTCTGGTAGGATGGCACTGCCCAGTCCAAGGCCACCAGCCCATCATCACTCAGCTGCAGGTTGTCCCGCACGAACTGGACGGGACTGTCGTACGGCCAGCAAGCCTCGGACACACTCTGGAGAAAGGCGCTGGCCCGCCACGTCCAACCGACACAAGGTGAGTAATTACTGAAAGTCCTGCAGTGTTTCAGGAGATAGTTGGCCAGCGCGGACGGTTTGCAGATTAGTGCCACGGTGCGTGCTCTCTTATCGGTAACGGCCGTCTGGGCATCACTGCTCCCCTCTCGGTCTAAGACGCACAGCCCTGTCTTGTCCTTCGCTGCCTTTTGTGAAATCCCTAGTCCTTGAAGCAAAGCACTCGGCTGGCTCTCGGTGCCAAAGTATTTGGAGCCCGGCCAGATTAGGACCACCAGGATCACAATGCACAGAATCACAAGCCATTCCAGCATTGGCACGGTAGCGAGGAGCGAAAATGAGCAAAACACAAACGCGTCTGAAATTATAATGTGATTATACATTTACATAATAAAACATAGTCCCCAGAAACATTCTTAGTCTTACAGTGTGATGATTTTTAGTTGGTGCTCAGCTCGTCGCTGAAGTTTGGCGCTCCGGTGCCAAGGCGCACCAGTTCGTCGTCGCTGAAGAAGTGGGGTCAGTTAAACCAATCGAAACATGAGCTCATGTTTCCATTTCTGACGCCGTTTATTAAAAACGTGGAGATTTTGTCCTTTAATGCATCCAACGCCAACTGGTGCAGTTACTAGGCGGACTGCTCTCGACCCGGTGCTTCAAACCAACAGCTGGGAGGGAGCGCAAGAAATGTCTGTGAGCGACGCGTCGCTAATGCTGGAAACGCCTCATCACGTCCAGCCCCTTTCCCACTGAGCAGGTACAGCGTGAACGTAATGATCGTTGCTGTTACTACACGTTCCCTTATTGCTCCCAGCACCTGGAGGTACATCCTGAGCGTTTTTACACCTAAACTGCCTCTCTTGCTTTTTCTATAACTCGCGCGCATCAGACAGGCTGAGACCCGCCACTAGAGGTGTAATGAGCAAGGTCATCACCAGACCTGCGTGGATCCTTCTGAATGAATTTGTGCACGACCTTGTATTTAGAGAGAGAAAGCCAAAAGTGAATAAACCATAACATCTGCAAACACTAACCTGCAGGCAAGGTTCTGTTTTGTAGAATGATGTAACGTGTTTCCTGTATTGGAAAGTTTCTGTTTTGGTACCATTTCAGTTTTACTGAAGTTTTGTAACTGTAAATGGAAAAAAAATAGGTCAGTGTGCTTTAAATATGCAGATTTCAAGGCACAGTGAGTGCTGCAAACACCCACTGTGATTCAGGCTTAAGGTGATAACATCCTCTCTGCTGTTTACTTTGCCCCCTCCTGTTTATACTCACTGTGACACTCAAACAGATAAAAATAGCTTTTAAAATGGAATATTCATAAGGAAAGGAATAAGAAAGCACACACATTTTAATTGTAAAGCAAATATGCTGAAGGACTTAGGGGAAATAGAGATTATTTTTAAAAGGGCATTTGAGCACCAGGCTTAAATGGCATTTTCCACACCTCTAGTCACATTATTATTAGCCTGTTGTTTACTTACATCAACATGTTAAAGGGATAGCTGTTACTGTACATTTTTCAAAGGTCCATGGTAACAGAGTCTTCAGAGCTGGTTCTCATGTTAAGGTTGATGGATTTCATGGAAAGCTGTAAGCTTTGCCATCTGTTTTTGAAGAATATATTGTTTTGGACACTCATTTAATCAATGGCAGCATAATAAAGCACTGTGGCTTGCTGAACATAAATTGATGGCTGCATGGACCAGTGGTGTGTGCAAGCGAGAGAAAACAAACCCAAATGGAAAGTGACAAGACAGTAGATCATTGTGTGTTTGTTCCTGTTTTCAATGCCACACCATTCCTGTGGATTACCCAATGGAAAATGAAAACAAATGGCAAAATGGGAGATGCCAAACGAGCAAGCAGTGGACAAAGACAAATGAGTGGCTTAAGGGATCATGGTAACACTTCAGAAACACTTCGAATGCCAGAGCAGAACAGCTTACAGCTGGTGCACTGGAGAACCAGTTGGGTAAAGTTGTGTTATTTTAATATACTCAGTGGGCAGCTTCAAACAGTGATCATTAGACTCTTCCTATTTGAGTGGAAGATGTTCCAGGTCTAGGGAAAGGAATCATGATATTTTAGAAATGTTGTGGTGGACTATAAAACAGTTTGATCATTAACTTTAATAACATGCCTTAATTCTAAGAAACATTATTGCTATAACACTGATAAAATGCCCTCCATGCATCAAAACACTTTGATTTCCTACATAATGTTTGAAAAATATTCTAAAATTAACTTTACCTGCCTGGCTAAGACATGTAGTGACAAATTCAGAAGCCAAATCGAGTGAAAGCAAAATAGCCTTGGGTTCAAGAGTTTTCATGATAATTCTTGTTATTCTTGTATGATAGACAGATGTTTTCTTTGGCTGTAGTTAGTTAGTTTGGCTGGAAAACCTGTTGGAACTGGATTTTCATTTCAGTTTATTACCAATATAGGCCTTGACATATAGTCAAAGCTAGAGATAAATGAAAGCCAAGGGGAACATAACTTAATATAAACATAAATGTTTGTAAAATTGGATATAAGACTGACTTATGCTTCTGTTTTTTGGAAATCAGATTAGTCATCTATCAGTCATATGAATAAAAACAATTCTCACAGGGCCTTTAGTCTTAGAGTGGCCCATGACGCTTGTATATCACATCTCTATCATAGCCTATATGTGTAAATGTAAATGTCAGGTTGCCTACAATTTCTCTCTTGCCTTGCCTTAGCTTATTAGTGTGAAGTAAAATGTGTGGTTCATCTGTAGTGATTGCAGTTAAATAGCCCCTCTTGCTGATCTGATTTGTAACAAGTGAAAATATTGTGGCTGACAAAGCTTTATTAGTTTTGATTCACGTAAATAAAATGTCATTATTTTTTTTTGCTGACTTTTGTACCAATGCCAAGATGAGGTATTGTGGAAATTTTTGCATTTCACTGAAAAAACAGAAGTCTGTCAAGAATAGTAAAATGAGGCATTAGTGCCAGAATGTGTCCTTTCAAGTTCAAGTTCAGGTCATCCACATCTGGTCTCCAGTCTCCACACACTGATTTCAAAAAAGGTCACAGCAGATAAAGAAACATGGGATACAATAACACACTTTGCATTGATGAGAAGGGAAAAGGGTAACAAATCAACCTGAACTTTGGGACCAGAGTAGAGGCAAGTAGATTAGATAAGGTTTGGACTGACTACTGTAGGTTGGTAAAGTTATTTCTTGGGATTGCCCAGACAAAGATCAATGTGAAAGGCCTCCTCTATATGACACACAGGTTTTCTAAAAACAGTTGTTGTCCTGTGTTTGATGACCCACCTATAATTTTATTTATACCTAGAAAAGGCACACAAAGCATTGGTTGGCAGTAAAAAAAGATGGTGAAGACAGTAGAGGCTGTGATATAGATTTGTTGCATTCCTTCTAGGGAAGTTACATCAATACATATGTGAGTTACCAGATGCAAATTAAAATCCTCAGGGTTGAGGTTTTGTGGAACAAAAATCTTGATAAGTCATTAATATAGTATTAATTATCACACATAACCATCAAGTGAGGCAGACAAACAGATACCGCACACATACTCTTCCCTAGTGGAAAAGGATTTGTTCATGCAGGTACATAAATAAATGCAAATCTACCAGGAAGAAGTATCTAGCCCAGTTACTTTTCCAGTCACTGACCTAAGATGACAAATGCAAAAAATCTAGACACACACACACACACACACACACACACACACACACACACACACCCTCACACACGCACACGCACACGCACACACACACACACACACACACACACACACACACACACAGACTTAATCAATCTTGCATTGTGCTTCAGCATGCAGAATCAGGAGTGTTTTCCCAGGAGTGCTGACTGAATAGGAAAGTACTGGGGTGAAATAAAGACGTAGCCTAGAGGTTGCACTTTCTCTCACCAGACATTTAATTTATAGACTTTTCTGGCTGTGATTTTTGCTGAAATTTGAACAGCTTCTTCTGTGGTACTGTAGCTACAGTCAGTATGAAGCTGTCAATTAATACTACAATTAAGAGTACATAATTTTCTGTTTTACTTTAAAACAATAGCTTGACATTTAGATTAATTTAGATTATGATTAATAGGAAGCTACACGTTCCAATTAGCATAGCTTAGCATAAAGACTTGCAAACAGAGAGGGAACAGAGGGAAACATCTAGCCTAGGTCTGTCCAAGCTCCACTTACCAGAATCTTTAGAGCACACTGCCATATTGGCCTGAATATATATAAGCCTTATGCTTCACTGTGATACTACACTGTATGCCCAAGGAGAAGACAGTCCTGTTCTAAGTGAAACATGAGTTATTTCCATTAAACTGTTCCCTAAATCCCACATGTCCACAGCTTGTGTATCAGTCACACCTCTAGTGTCAGGCTAGTCAGTGAGAATGAATTTCGGTCTGCTCTCTTTACATTTTTCAGTATACTGAGCGTTTGTACATGTCAGCTTCCAATGAATTTCCTTCATATCGCAGCAAAACACATTTTCCTGTAGGTGTTATCAGAAACTCCTGTAGGTATAAACCAGGCTCTAAAATGAATAATATATACAGGCTTCAAAAGTAATTCACTGATGTGGCAACATGAAGGCTTCAAACAATCCAAACCCACCAAACATGCTGTTAATTAGTGAACTTTAGCTGCACTGCTTGGTATATATTGTTTTATGTTGTCAAACAAAGTAAAGCTGTTTCCCACTAGGCTTTTTAAAAATAATTTTTAGAATTTTCTAATTTTAAATTTCTAATTTTACAAAATGTCTTATTATTTAATTAATTCTTATTATTACAAATTAAGTTTTGACGCACTGAGCTCAACTGTGTGATACTTGTAAACATTGTAATTTAATGTGTCTTTAATCTGTCATCACAATAACACAATGAGACATACTACTGAAAGTGCACACTAACAAACAGAAGCAAAGAGGGGTGAAAGGGTGGATGACACTGAATCCGAGAAGGGGAGACAGTGCATTCTGTGCATCATCCTCACTTGTAGTTTATAGGTTTTGATCTGATTTTGGGTCAACCCAAATGTCCTTTACATTTTAAATGTTATTCTTTTGGCCTCCGTGATGGAGATATAAACCAGCTGTGGTCATTTGGGAGCATTGTTTGTAAATTTAATATTGAGATTCAAAGGTCTGACCCAATGTGTCTAATTAAGAGTGGACACTGCTATTTTCCTTGTCCTTCCGTGTCCTTGTCCCTCCCTCAACCCCCCCCCCCCCCCCCCCCCCTTCCCTTTCTGTCCTCACAAGGCCCAGCTTGTAGCTCCTGGTCACCATGGCACAACCACAACCTTTACCATCAAAACAAACAGTGATTGTGCTGCAGCTTCACACAGGCTATTGTAGATCAAAGCAATTGGAGCTACATCTTGGCTTAGTTTTGCTTTTTCCAAGACTGTTGGAAAAATTATTGTTTGATCGTTTTAGGGGCAAACCTACTCTAAATGAATAGTCCAGTATTACACCTAAGCAACTGACAAAAGAGAAATGCAGTTCACCTCTTACCCAACTCCTGTAACCACGACCATATGCAGAGCTCATGTTTAAATTGGCTCTAACTTTTTCAGACATCATCTATTTATGCTGAGCTGCAGTACGTGTCCCGCTTCTGAACCCGGACTGTGATGTAGATCTAATGCTGACTGAGTCACCCTTGTGATCAAACAGATATGCGCTCCTCAATGTGTGAATATTTGATGGGCTGCAGTCTGCAGACAGAAACAAATCCAAATTAATTTCTCCACTTTCACACACTATCTTTTATAAGATTAATAAATATAGAATTTAGAGAACAAATATTGGCCCTCACAACTGCCACAAAAAAAAAAAAATATCAGGATAACTGCAGGAGTTTTCTAAAGTCACGAGCTGCCCACCCTGCAGCAGTGTTGCATTACCACCGTGTTGCACGTCAACACATGACCACATCCTCACGAGCGGTCTTCCTGCCCTATTTAAACTTCCTGTGACATGTGACAAAATGAACATTTTAGCTGAAACATAAAACCTACCAGTGACACCTTCTGTGTGGTTTCAAGATAAAGAATGATTTGTAAGTTATATATTGCAAAAGCCATCCAGGGATCAGTAAATGTCTAACATATCTAACATAGCACTGAGCTTTACGTTTTGATTGTTTATAATTAGAATGAATCCAAGTTGTCTATATTCTGATAACTGAACATACAACACTATATGTAAAATACTGTCATTGCAAGAAAAGCAGAAGCAAATAGCCAGTGAACTGCAATATGCCAGCTCCCAGAGCCCTGTTCTAATTTTAAACCCAGTCAACAGGAAAGCTAATCTGAGACTTATCTTCATACATGTTCATTCTCTAAGAGTGGGCCAACAAATTAAAGGCAAGATGACAGAAGCTGCTGAGTGAGGCAAAAGAAAAGTGGAGCTGGAAGAAGAAAAGAGAAGTCAGAAAATTATATTCATGTACAGTAAGAGATATCACAAAATAAAAAAAGGAAGAAAGACAAACAAGGAATTTTGACCTTTAACTTTCTCAAGTGAATTGCCTCTATGAAAATAGATTAGTTGGAGATGAACAAGTTTTAAATGTCAGTCTTTTCTCTTGCTATTACCATGGTCTCATCTTCTCAGGGAAACTATCAAGAGGACATGCCAGGTCACATATGATTTTAACAGTATATTATGAAGCAGACCACTGTTATGCAAGCATTAAATGAGCATGCACAAATCGGCCCTGAAATTCTGGTTTATCAATCAGCTTCTTATAATGAATACATAATTGAATACATATTTTACTGCCATAGTTTGAATGTTTTTCTTATTTTACATAAAAGATTTCTGCATCTGAACCCACTTCTCACTAAGATGTATGGATTGATGGTTAGAGTAAGGAAGGATTTCTGTATTTGTTTTTTTGTTTTTGCTCTTCCCCGTGGTTTGAAGTAGGTGATTTTGTTTTTTTGTTTTTTTTTGTTCACCAACCCAATTTGAATCAAAATCTGATGACAGCTGTGTGGTTACTTGCTTTATTTCTAGGAATGTCAAGTCTAATCAGATCAAACCACAGCCACACAGTCCTAAAGAAGCTACGTTTCTGAGAACTAAACTCTTATAAAATAATAACCAAAAACTATAAATAAACAGTATTTCTTAAGCTTTAATTTTGATTTTTGCTCAGTTAACCATAAATATTTGATGTTATAGAGAAATGAATTTTTCAAGGGGTTTAATGTAATGTAATGCAATAATCTGTTATAATGGAAAAATCAAATGAATAAAACATTTCCAAGAAACATGAACTAAAACATCAAATATCCATTAAACATTTTACATGTGCCATTACAATATCAAGCTAAAATCTGTTATTTTAAAAATCTTTCCAGTTTATCATAATTGCAAGGTTAAGTATGAGTCAAAACAGTGGGGAAATGCAGAAGAGCACTGCAGGGAACAGTATGATCTCATAAAATATCTAGTGTTTGCTAATGTAGATTCCTTGGCTCAGCTTTATTTTAATAAAAAGAGAACAAGTCAAAATATGTCTAGTTCCACTTTGGCAGCTGATTTGGATATTTAGACAAATACAGCAGAGACTGGGAGTAGGCTGATCAGGATATCACTTCACATGACGGGGCTCCTTGAGTAAGTTACTTATTGTTTTATTGCAAAAAGAAAATATGGCAAACATTTTTAGCTAACTTCCTAAACTGATTAGAATTTTCTAAATTGAAAACATGCTGAGTCTATTAATAATAATAACCTACAGTATGTGTTCTTAGGAGGGAAGACAATTTTACATTTTCATTTTTAAAGATTGGTAAATGAAAGCATATGATTTTTACTTAGTTGTACTGTAAAAGCCACATGATTCTAATTTATTTCACTATTTGTGTAGTATCTGCATAGTGACATTTCAATATGTGACAGTCAGGTTAGTAAGATAATAAAGTAACGTGGTTCCAGGAGGCTGAGGCCCTTCTGGAGGGATAGGTGAGGGTCTTTCTGTTTCCTTAACAGTATTTCGACTTTTGAGAATGGCCAGCTTCAGTTTTGTGCTTTTACTGTGACCTCTGGTTTCACTGGTACAGAATAATAAGCACAGAAGAAGTGCTTTGAACACCTGCAAAAGAACTGTCAGTCAAACAAATGATTTTAAAAATCCATAATGACTCTGGCATGATGTGGTGAGGCAGCCAGCCAAACGATCATTCAGGCCTGCACATAGATATTTTATCTGTTTTGTTTATGATTTAAAGTCTCTTTGTTGACTTACCAACTACAACATTTAGCTATATTTGAGTTTTAATGTAGCCTCTGTACTCTAATACCACCCCAAATGTAATCCTTGCTTTTCTTTCTTTAGTCTGAGTGAGCTCATGGTATCATTATGCCTGGACTGTCCCATAGGTTTGTTTTTCCTGGAGAGATGTGCCCTATCATTTAGCAGTTGTCTCCTTTGGGATCCTTTCTGTGAAGAGCCTAATCAGCTAATGTTGCACAGAGAAACACCACGAAATCAGCTGTACAACAAAAGGTTGCCTTTGTGCCTTTTGTAGCATCCCTACATGTTATTTCTATATTTTTCTTTTTGTTGTTATACAGGAAGCATTACGTCATTAATAGAAGTGACACAACAGTTCAGATAAGACAGTTTCTGTCTGACACTGTGGGTAAATGAAGAAATGTGTTGTAATGTGGGTGTCTAATTGTCCTAACATAATGTACAGTGAGGAGACACTGTAGCTTTATGACACATATTGTATAAGAATGTTTTGTTCTCAGAGGTGACTGTGATCCAGAGGCCCTCTCTTTCTTCCCCTCTGCAGTTCTTCTCATTGCTTCTCTCATACTTTGATATTTTTGTCCTTTTTTTTTCCACATCAAATTACTTTAATCAAGCCCATGTCGAACATTTTCTAGGAACTGTGACACCCTGAACTCAGGTTGCCATGGTGATGCTGCAAAGGGAGCCACCTACCTGAGAGTCAGTTTAAGCACGATTCCCACACTAATCCCACAGTGTCATTGTCATGTAACTCTCAGGTGTGACACAGATTTTATTACAGGTAATAATTTATCACTTTAGGACTATAACAAATGTCATGGTCAAAATCTAAACTGGTTTTTACAGATGGCTGTGGTTACCATCTGTAATAATAAAAACAGGGAAGACAAAGCTTATCAATTCTCCCATAGCTTTTGTCACAGCAGCATATGCAATTAACAAGATGAAAGCTAGTCTCATATCGTTATGTTTGATTTCATCGAATTACAGCTGAGGTGCAGTGATACATCCAAGCTGCTTTGTTTATCTTTCACAGATGGCCACTCTTTAAGTTACATAGCTGAGAAGGTTCCCTTTTAGAGCCAGCTTGATGTTTCATATGTGCCTTTTGCACCAGCAAAGGATGGTCAGTGAACAGACAGAAAGACTGACTGAATCTGCTGACAGTGTAGCACCTGAGGATTTATAGGTAATATTGTGGTAATGAAGAGATTTGAGTCTAAAATCAGGGGATATTTTCAGCCTATAACTAGAAACTAGGGTCCCCAGAACAGGACAAATCAGCATCATTGAGGGTTTGGGACTTGATCCATCACTTACAACTGCATTGATGGCTCAGATGCTCCAGCAGCTAATGGACCTTATTCCCAATCTTTTGCTTCCATGGTTTCCTATGACCTTATTTTTTGCATTTGTTGCTGAATGTGAATGTGAATTTGGCATTCTGTTTCACTGAAAAATGTTTGTAAGGTTAGTTTTCTCACAGCATCAGTTCCACACCATTTCACACACAAACATGTCACACCAGTCTTCATTTAATAAAGAGCCGAGCCTTAACTGGGCTGCCTCTGTAATGAAAGAAGAACCTGTGATAAACGTATGAGATCTTTAAGCATCTGTCACTCAACAGGGTTTGCAGTCAATTTTCATCTGACCCCAGTGACGGGTGAGTCAATGCACATACTTATTAATTGCAGTCACCAAACTGTTGCCTTAGCCAGATGGGGAAACAGGATTTCAGATTTTTTGACAATGAGCAAAAGTCCTTGCCCCTCTTTAAAATTTTGCTAGTCTCTTGATTTTCTTCTTTTTATGATTTGAACATAGATACTGGTGCCAGTGAAATGCCCACATAACAGCATGTTGTCAGACTTTGAAGGTGAACAAAGGGCACGATAAGAGCATGTTTAGCTTTCTAGCAACCTGACATTTGTCCATTAAACCAAACATCAAGCTGTGAACAAAGAGAAACAGAGAAGGTATTTGCTCTGAGATACCCTTCAGTTCACCCTTTCAGTTGTTAAAAGTCTCCCAAAAGCTGAAGGTGAAAGTGGGTCATGTTTTTATGTGACATTGTTTTGACAACTCTCTCTATGGTAACTTGTTGATCCAGTCTGATCTTTCTCTCATAAATCTGTTTTGTATAGTTTTCACACAACTATCTGATAAATCAGTGGAGTCCCTTACCCCTCCCAGGCACATCACAAAACATTTATTTCTGTCTCTACAGTACAGTATTTACTCTTCAGACTCTCAGTCAAGTATACAATGTTGACAGTTTATGATGTGTGCTCAAAATAGCACCAATGACATCAACAGTGAATACCCGGAAGGAAGTTCCAGCATGAAGCGATGAATGCACGTAGATTTTTAATGGCCTTTAGCAGAGTCCATGACAATAGAGCCACACAAGCAAATCCCATCCCAACAATGATGTGATAAAGAAAAAAAACAATAAAATCTCATGAGCGCTTTACAGCCAATGGAAGAGCAAACAAAAACCCCCATCACTAACCTGATTCACAGAAGAGATTTGAAGAAGAAAAGTAGCCTTTGACTGTTGTACAAAATATATTAAAAGGCGTTTTACACTTGGTGATCTTATATCATTGGATTATGGGTTATATACTAGTATTTTATGGGTATATTCAGCATAAGCAGTATTTTTATGTTTTAGTTGGTTAAGCTGAAGATAGTTCACTACATGATACACTGTCACAGAATTAAATTTTATAGCAAGTCATCATATTTTGTATAGGCTGCTTATATGGTATCCATCCATCCATTATCTGTACCACTTTTCTTATAAAATGTACTGACCTAGATGTACAAAATGCCCAGCATAAAAGGGAATTTGCACATTCGCAAACTGGAATCAGATCATTACATAAGAGGGTCCAGGGGGTTGAGCAAGTTAAGTAGCAACACACAAACTCAAACTTCCCTAAGGGGTTTGCCTTCAGGACTCTAAAGTTACAGCTGAACAAATCTAAAAAATAATCCAAGTTACAAGGGAGGAAGCCTGCTTTGTGTTTCTTGCATTTTATATTCAAAGCGTCAAATATGAGCATCTGTTTTAGAGGTCTGTTTGTTTTTCCCACATGCATTCTCGTGCAAGTAAAAGTTTAAAAATCACTCTGTGCTTCTGGAGTAGGAGACACAAGTTCAGATTTACGTTAACTTCAGTGCAACAGTCGTGGGCTGATGCTGCCCTTCTTGGCATCATGCCTTAGTAAACAATACTTCCTGGGATCTCTGCAATGCACTTTCTGTCTCTCTCTCTGTCTTTTATGCAAACACATCCTGCCTCTGGATGCAGTGTTTATGTCACTTAGCACCCATTAGAAGTTTAGTCTGTTGTAAGCTGTGCATAAACACATGCACAGATCACACAAATGGGTCAAAGCGAGAATTAAGTGCTTGTTGTGATAATGAAATTGTTTATTTTGCTCCAGAGGGATAAATACTGTAGGATTTCTGAGAAGTTGTGATATGAGCATCATATATTGTAGTTCTCATATATAAACAAATCCCAATTTTTCAGAAAAGATAATTCTGCTTGTGCATGACATGTTGCACTTGGTTATACAATGAAAAAAATTTATAAACTCCAAATAGTGCATGTAGACAAACAGGTACGTTTCCTGTATGTGTGGTTACAGTCCTGCCCTACTGCCCACTGATGTAATTTAGAAAATACTGAGAAATGACACATAAAGGTTTTGTGAAAACTAGGTCAGCTATTGTGTGAGACAGACAGATACATGGAAAACGTGTGCGTGTTTGTGTATGACATGCTCTGACTGAAAAGGAAGAAAAGTGTGTCAAGGACATGGCCAGGTCAGTGTTAATTCCTCTGATCTGAATAGTGAAACAGACAATTATAGTGGAACCTTATTTGAACTTCAGCCACTTTCATCATAAGGAAAATGTGCCAAATGTTGACTCTGATCTTATTTACTTACAGGAACGCCAGTCAGTGCTAAAGCTATGAATAATGAAAGGATGCTGTCAAATTTGAGAGTTGATTTACTGTACGTGTTCAGGGCAAAATCCCCCAAAACATGGCAAATGGAATCATTACATAATACGAAATGCATAAAAACAGGTTTGATACCCAGACAAATTTACACTTTTGCTTTGATTGACCTCATGCTCTAATTTTTGGAGAATAATGGCTTTTCACAGTTTATTTAGTCTTTTCTGAGAAATTTTATCATGTGGAAAAGTCACAACAGAATTAACAAAGAAGGTGTAACAGAGCGAGTGGAGAATTAGGTTGTACGGTACAGAAGATCACTATTTCATAGTAATGCTTATTTATCAATAACCATTTCAATAATTTGGAGTAAGCAACATTCTTTATGTTTATTACTGTGATGATGATGATTACAAGGTCCCATATACCCACTACCACTACTAATGATTGTTCTTGTGTGTTGTGTCAGAGGGCAAAGACCAACAAGCTCTTTAGTGAATGAGGGTGGTGTTTTTTTTTTGTTGTTTTTTTTTGCTTGTTGATTAAAGGTGCAATATGTGAAATATGAACGATTTAGCAGCATCTAGAGGTGAGATTGCAGAATGCAACCTTCTAAGCAGCCCTCACACCCTACCCTCCCATTTCCAGGAGGGGTGGGGTGGGTGGGGGAGGTAGATGGACATCACTTTTAAAACAAAATAAAATTCCCTGTCTCTAGCCAGTGTTTGATTTGTTAATTCTGAACTGCTGTAGACACATGGTGCCGCAAAATGGCTGCGTCTGTGAAAGGAGACCTCTTCCCTATTTAGATTTGAGGAAAGGCTGATTCTAAGATGAAGAAAATGCATGGTTGGTATTTTCCTTTGATTACGCAGTAATAACAGCATCTTTACAAATACTATTTTCCATTTCTGTTAATACATTGATCTTAATATTACACATTGTACCTTTAAAGTTTTGTTTGTAACATGATATAAGAATGAGATGCATGGTAGTGCAGCGATAAGCACTGTTGCCTAAGAGCATGAATGCTTTCTGTGTGGAGTTTGCAGCTTCTAAAATATCACCTTTCCCAAAATAAAAGCTCAAGTTAGCTGCAATATTTGTAAGAGAGAAGGTGAAGAAACCACTGAGCTCATGAGAGACAAAGAACACATTCATCCAAATTAAAATCCTCATGCATAATAGCACCACAATGACACCTTCAAAAGAATTCATATTCATGAAATTGTGGTCCAAACACTGACTCAGAGCAGAAACAGGTGTTCATTAATATCCTGCAGCTTATTGTGTGCTAAGATCCCCACCAATGCACATACACATTTAATAGGGTGTAATTTGTAAACTGTGCTAATACGTTCAGAACGATAAGCTTTTTATGCTGAGGTAAAACGTCGGATGTAAAGGTCAACTATATGTGACTAATCACAATGTGTGACATTATTGCGTATACTGTGGTGAATTCAAGTAAAAACTGCCAAAATATTTGAGACTCTCACATTACACCACTAGACGTGAGACCACGTAGTAAAGGCCAAAATCTGTATTTTTCCGTCCTGAGAGCAGTCCTGTCACAAAAGCAAACAAATGCACGCACATATTTATTAGGTTGTTAACTAGACTTGACTAATACATTCTGAAAGATGTGCTTAATGTTGATGTGGGATGAGGAGGTGGCCAATATGTGACTCTTTCTTCAATCATAGGAACAGTTCTGTCACAGAACAAACCTTCCTCTCCAAGCTGATGTTGTTAATTCAGACATCTGGTTAGTTAGTGCCACAGAGGTCAAGGAAATTAACTGGAAATGAGCTATATCTCACTAAGAGCTGTATCTGCCATGGGCAATGGCCCAGACACCCTCTCTCCTGCAGTGTCTCTGAACAACATGATAAGGGCTCCACAATTAGGAAGATACTGTAGATAGATATTCAATGGGCCATAAGCCGTAAAAACTAATGGACTCACAAAACTGACATTCAGTAACAGGCTTTCTGAGGACTGCTGTCAGTGATGCAGTGTGACAAAAACATGTGAAGTTGTATCATTACTGGTAAATGGTGACATGTACTGTTTCATCAGAGGACTGGATGTACCAGAGTTGTGCACTGTGTATTCAGAGTATCATAAACTACATATAAAGAAACTGTGGCAATCTGAACTCTAATCTTTCTGGAACAACTTCCCTCAGCAAGTTTTCAGACATGGCAAGATTGTTCACTTTTTTTTTTGCATAGATACAAAGTATTGCAGTATTTTGTGTTACATTTAATTACTTGCTATTTTTAAGGATTTGGATCTTTGTGGATTAATTTATGTCACTGCAAACGGTGCAAGCAGCAGATAATCTGTACTAACATTACTTCAAACCTTTGATTTATAACTTTCCCCAGAGTATAATTTTAGTTTTCATGTGGTGATGACCAGCAGGCAAACACTTGGAAGCTTTAGGATAAAAGACAAATTACTTTTCATTTACTTTTCAAATTAATCTTGAAGGGGTGGTGTTAAGGTGAACATTTAATCACACACAAACTGTAGCAACAAAGTAAAAAAAAAAAATATCTGGACTGCACTAAACTTGCATGAAATTGCCAGTCACAGTGTATGTCAGATATTCAGCAGACAGAATATCCTACACTGGAAGCTACTGCTGTATACTTTAAATTAGTGTTTTATCTTGTTCCTTGTAATAATTCAGTCAACGTCTTCTTTTGAAACATATTTCCATATTAAAAATATGCAGGATTACCAAATGTGTGTAGTTTATTTAACAACGTCTAAGGTGCCTGCAGTGCATAAACAACATCCCAGCTCTGTAAGGTCTGTGGCAGTTTTCCTGCATGGAGCCATGTTAGTGTGTGTCTAGTTTTGAATCATAAACAAGAGTGTAGTCGTTTGCGTAGTTTAAAGTTGCTATGTTAAGGCTGAATTTGAAACTTTGAGAAGGACCTGTTCTGTGTACTAAAGAAAAAGAAAAGAAATCCAAATATGAATACAGAAGATGTGACATAAAACTGGACTGACCTTGAACACAAATGACTTTTCCCACATAAGCCAAAAACAGAACCAGCTCAGCCCTTTTCTAGTTTAAAACACAGACCCAAACAGAGCCTCATATGCTTTACAGCTGACACAACCATTTAGTGTAGACGGAGATAAAGAAATCAAGATCTCCCAGCAGAAATCATACTGGGTGAAAAATTTAGATTCCCCATTAGCTAAACTCTTGAAACCAGCGTAATAGAATAAGCCAGAATAGAATAGCACTGAATCTGAGGGAAGATAGGGTCAGTGGGAATAATTAGCAACACATCTAGGAAAAAAAAGGTAGATAAAGGAAAAAGAAAATCAGACAGATGTTAGTCCAAGAACAGTACACATAGTTGACACAGTAGCAGTGGGTCTGCTGTCTCATGAAATGACAGGCTGTTTACTGAGGCACAATAGGGCAAAGGGAAGGCAATGGGGAGCACTTTAGTCTGCTATCAGAGTGGCTGGTGGAGCTTTTAAGAGCCTGAATGAGGGGGGGGGGGGCGTAACTTCATTAGTGTTCGTGCACAGCAGTAAGAGCAGGTGGGAGCACTGAGAGACTCCAGGGAGGAGGGGCGATCCCATCTGCAACCCAACAAGCAATTAGATACAGAGAGTCTCCACCACCTGCCTTGACTATGACAAATAAAAGGTGGTTGAAGATTGCCATATAATTATGACAGCTATCGAAGCCATCTGTGTGGTGTAACTGTCTTGTTCATGTTTGCTTTCAGTGACTGTTTGTGTGCATGTGTGTGCTCGTGTGTACATCAGAGGAGGTTTAAATAGTCACATGTATGTATTAGTGTAGCATCTATTAGTGAACCTGCTGTCTGCAGCTGGGGAAGAATGAGGGCATAGAGGACATTCATTGATCTGCACAGCACACATGCACACAGCGTTAACACAGCTGGAACACTCAAAAATACTCAAAAATGTTTAAAATAAAATAACTTTGCAATGTAGTGGAGCAACTAGGTTATCATAAAAGAAACAGATCTCTTGTACACCCCAGAAATTTCATTACTGAAGCAAAGAACCCACCAGGGGTTTAATGTCTAAGAGTTTTTATATATACTGCATCTGCATACATACCAAATTAACTTTATAATATGAAAGGCTTGTTATTTAGTGTATTTAGTGCAGATTTATTTTTGAAAATTCAGGAGTACGGCTGTTGGCAAAGCTCTGATGTTTTTAAACTGTTGGCTGGATCTACAAATTGGGTCACTGCCTGTTTTTGTTGGGTGCTGCTATGAAAAGACTGAGTTGACTCAAACAGCCTGTTGTATCTCCTGGATTCAATGTTGTGTAGGACTTAAATATGATGATTTATATGACAAATTATGGGTGTTGCATGTGGAGAAATGTAACTACCGAATAGTTTATATAATATGTGCTATTTCCTATTTCAACAAGCTTTGTTTTCTGGAGACCAATGTTTGAATGGTTCTCTGACACACTTGAGTTGTTTTGTGCTGTAGCATCATCTAGTGGATGAGTGTTGTCATGACAGCTCAGTGCCTCTTGGTTTATTTATTATGAATGAAATGTTACATGAAATGCTTGTATTTAATTATAGGTACACATTTTAGTGCCAAGGAGGATTAGGGGGTTGAGATACTAGAGAACATAAAGCAAAACATTCCATACTCATGTAAAGAGCTATATTTAGCTATTTATCCATCTAGAGTAGCCACCTTGCACTACAAAGAACAGATTTGCCAGTTTGTTTTGAAGGTCTAGTTACAAATCACTTAGAAAAGTCAAATCATCAAAACTAAAACAACACTAGCCATGTAGACCTATGACTTGTTTGTCTCAAGAAGACTGAGAGGTTTATGTCGTGGCATGTTTTAGGTTAGATGAACTTTCACCCAATAAAATGTCACTGCATGCATGGATGAGCGTAGGCCTGACAGAAATAAAAATATAGATCTGAAGAGAAAGATTTTAATGATTGTGCCCACATATTCATATTTTTTCAAAATCAAAACACTAACACTGAGTTTGTTTTTTTTATTTTATTTTTTAGATTTGAGTGATGCAGAATAATCAACACATTATAAATTGTTTATATTAAATTGGAAATATTAGCTTTTCCTTTCAGTTTGCCATTAGGGGGAAGCATAATCTTTTTCCTTTCCAACACTGAGAAGCCTTGGGGCTGGTCATTACTGAGACAGAAACTGGATGTTAGTCTGAAAACAATCTAATTAAAATAACAAAGAACAAATAGCCATGAGAATGCTTATCTCTGCATGAAGAAGATTTATCATAGCAGACATTTTCTTGCCCTTTATTTTTTTGTGCAGCATACTGTTCTTTTTTTTCTTTTCCCACTTATTCTTCCATACTGCTTGCATTTTCTTTTGGCTAGAAACCATTCATATTCAAACCTTGTTCAGCATTTTAAAAAATATTTAGGTTTTAACGAGGCATTTATGTGATTTTTCAAAATATACTTATGTACATGGTGAATTTATTATGAAGCAAAGATATTTACTGATACAAATTGTGCCATCATTTTGCAATTATAAAACACTTCACTTTGCTAAGTGAAGTAAATGAAGTAATATGCTTGCCAGCCATCTGGAGGTCATAAACGAATAAACGAATAGTGAAGTCTGTTGAAGCACTATTTACATATTTACTTAGTAATTTCTGCTTATGTGTGCATTTTGCATACATAAGTTACCACCCATAATTGGCATATAGACTACAGTTTGCAGTCTGGCACTATCCCGCAAGCATCCATAACCACACACTTATTTTGTGAGGTATATATACATTTCTAACAACCTGTATTCATGTCGGGCTTCTTGTGATGAGAGCTGTGGTATAAAGACTAAAGACATGGCTGTATTGAGGTCTATTCCTGACTTTGTTGGCCACATACATCACTGGTTGGTTTAGCCAATCAGCAAATGCCTCACTGGGTGTTTCCTTTTATTGCAGAGGAAGGGTAGAAGAGTGGGGCAGCAGCAAATATAGGACAGTAAAGGAAAAAGAAATAATGAAAAGGAAAAGCGTGTATGTGAGAGAGAGAGTGCGATCAGACCACTTACTACAGTGACGTGAGTTTGTTAAATGTAAGTCAACCAGGAGAGCTGTGTCACTCTGGATGGACCAATCGGAGGCAGAGAAATGGGGCCACTTATGACATCAATGCTGGCATGGGATGAGATCTGCCTGCATGAGGGAGCTTTCCAATGAGTAGACAGACGGCGTGAGCATAGTGTTACTCCAGTCACCAGCAGTACAAAAACACAACCCACACAATTTCTGCTTTATAATCCACATTTGGCTCGTTCTGCTAGATTTTCTTTTTTCATTCACATTTGTTATGTATGAAATGGATGCACATAGCTTAGAAATCATATATTGATTCTTGCGATAACACTGTTAATATAACATGTCTGCTCCTTGAAAAAAATCCCTTATTTAAAATTATAAACCATATTGAGTAAAGAGAGAGAATTAATTAGAAATGGTAATGATCAAGCAGCTAAAGACACTTAGTTAAAGTGACTGAAACATTGTGGTCATGGTTAAATAACTGATTAAATTATAATAATTATCATATTTAGTTATTATTATAAGATTTTCATGATATCAGACCCAATATTTGATAGCTGTCATAGTCGGCATTGTGTTTGTAGTAGCCACTTCATGTATTAAGTGTTGGTACTTACCTTTTTTCATATTATTAATGGTATGATTCACATTGGTGTAATATTTTTTTTTTCTCTCCACTTGGCCCTGTGGCTCAGAACCATAGATGTTATAAAGATCCACCTTGGAAGGCTTTGGGGTTACTTGATGATTTGTTGGACATTATCCAAATACTTTAAAGCCTGATCCAAAAGGTGCACACAACTGTGGACCTACAGTACTGAGAAATGGACAAGAATGCACACATATAAACATGCACCAGGTACCCAGGTTGTTTTTTTTTTTCCTCAACAAAGTCTCTTTCTCTTACATATGTACATGCACAGACATACATGTTGAGTGACATGGAGAACAGCTGCCGCTGCCGCTCAAGCCATCTCACTTCCACAATCATGTTACTCATCACAAACAGACTAGCGCACAGTTTTTCCTTTGTTGTGTACTGAAAATACAAACCTTGAAGCCTGTTGTTTTACAAGAAATATAAGATTAAACAATAGATTTTCTAATTTATTCTAACAACAGAGCATTTAAAAATCTAAAAAGATTTTTCTAAGCAGGGTTCAGTCCCTCGTAATGATCCATAAAGTGCATGCAAGCATGTAGCAAGCACAAATGTGTACACATACATTATTCATGAATATTAATGGATGTGTGTACCAAAGATTCTCACAAGTCATTTTTTTGCAAGTTTTCTTTGTCTGCCAACTTAGCACTTTAAGCAAGTTAAATTTGAATTCATGTCCAGTTTGGGGAATTGATGACAGTATCTGCTCAATGCATCATGTGTGTGACCCTCTGAGGTATTTTTCCACAGTCAAATCACAGTTGGAAATAACATTCAGATCATCAGACATTTCCCTAGTCCAGGCCAAATCTTAAGACACTTTCTATGTGATTTCAGTCCAAGTCCCATGTCCAAGTCCTCATCTTTGGTGTGTAGCCACAGTGTATCTAGTCTGCGTAAATCAACAATCACAGGACTGGTGATGGTAAAACTTTATTGATACAGACAGACACAGAGACTAGTGTTGTTATTAACTGTCTCTCTCTCACACACACACACACACACACACACTTGTATTTTTATTTTTGTGAGGACACTCATAGACATAATGCATTCCCTAGACCGTAACCGTAACCCTAAAACTAAGTATTAACATTCAAACAGGAGTCTGAAAAAGTTGAGGTCTGGAAAAATATCCTCACTTGGATAGAAATATGCTCAAAATGGTACTTTCAAAGATAGAAGTACAACACACACACACACATACATCCTTGCAAATGAGTTCTGATAGGTCAAAACTCTTCACTTTTGAAAAGATAGAAATCACTGATATTTAAATCATACATATTATGGATCCCTGAAATACTAACAGTGACATAAACATAAATGCTGTACTGTATATCTTTATATGTTACTTACAATACTCGCACATGCAAACACATACACACATTCACTGACTCACAGTCCGTGTGATCTTTCAACACCACATTAATAATCAGCTAATGTACAGTAGTTATGATTGTAGTCAAGGCAGGGACAAATAGGAAGAAATAAATATAGACTCATTGGGACAGCAATGAGAGCATAGAACAACCTCTGGGAATTGTGTGAAATTTATGACGTCATGCTATGAGCCAGCTGTTCTTCTCAACATGGGACTTGCAGGGTGAGAGTGAGGATGGGATGTGGTTATTCAGATAGGCCTGTCATCTTCCCAGATTGTGACTATCATGCAGAAACGCCTGGGCATTTTAAACTTGTTAGTGCATTTTTTTAGTGCAATGACAGATGATAAATAGGCCTTGTCGTATTAATGGTGTGCTTTTTTCTAATATACAGTGTGATTTTTAAATGTTGGGGACAAAATGTGCATTGGTATAAACAATGTGCATTTAATCCAGAGCAACTGCAATATGTAGACAAAATGATTTGATGTTTTCATAATCACTTGTAGAGGCTGTTGTGTCTGTTACAAAAAATTCCCTCTATGGAGCAGACCCTGGCATTTTTCTGTACATTAATCAGCTTTTCCATCTACGTTCTCTATTGCTTTCTCACCTTTCCTCCTGTGTAGCTTTGAATCCGCAGCTCCTATGGGAAGGTGCTGGGACGATAAGAAGCAGACAGTCTGGAAAGCAGGGAGAGGCAGGAAGGGAGCGGGGGAGTAGAGTGGTGGTGCCTTTACAGCTATGTCTAGTACTTTATCCTTTTTTATTTATGATTCCTAGATGTTTTTTTAAGGCAAATCCTGGTGGATGCACACAGACACGACACATATGTCAGTAGAAATTGCTGTGTGCATTTACCATTAACAACAGGAAGACACATATGAGGTAATGTCATTGCCAGTGGTTTTGTAAGATCTTAATTTATCTAGGTTAAAAATCCTACAGTTATACATGACCGGAAAGCTGCCCAGCACAGCCACATTCTTTTACCATATAGTCAGTGAAATTTTGTGAAGGTAGCTGTGAGGCAGCGACGAGTGTTGCTCATTTATTTTCTCCTCTACAGCTTTTGCTGCTGTTCTGGGGATTCAGAGCAAAACAATACAGAGCTGAAAGGACAGTGACTATGGGATTTGCTTCACCACACGGCCCAAAACATGACCACAGATGAATGCTAGTTTTGCTTTGTGTCTGCTAGGTGTCTAAATGAAGTAGTGCTGTTTGCAATCATATTCATGGTAAAAGCTGACGTCATAATGTTGGGTTCACTGTTGTATTTTAATATTGTTTTCTCTCTAAAAAAAATCAGTGAATTCAGCTGTATCTAATATATTGTTTCAAATACAGCTTTTCAATATTTGTTTTTTCCAAAGTGCCCTGAGTGCCAGATTGAGACTAGATTGAAAAGATAGCTGTTTTGCTGATATATCATTTGTGTACATCTACAGCAAAGAAAACTCTTTCATGATTTCACGTTTGTCTATTATTATACATCTACATCCCAACTCAGCTCAAAATGACTTTCAAGGGTCTTCATCACCTCTTTGGATACCCACTGGGTTTATGGCTTTACAAATAAGGCCAATTAAATGTGCTTCTGGGTACGCCTACTCACTGTGAGCCAGTGTCACACTGGTACAATGGTCCAGTAATGGCTGTCTTGCTGTGCAATAAGCCCATAAGGATGATGACTAAATGGACTGGACTTTTTTTTTTTTTCTTATGCCCCTTCTGCACTTACTTGCATTCTCTGTCTCTTATTTAGTGATAGTTGTTCATCTGTGCAT
The DNA here is from genome assembly GCF_900324485.2 of Mastacembelus armatus. Lineage (NCBI taxonomy): Eukaryota > Metazoa > Chordata > Actinopteri > Synbranchiformes > Mastacembelidae > Mastacembelus > Mastacembelus armatus. Next base: position 8,026,547 of record NC_046645.1, on the reverse strand, counting down.
ATACCCTGGGTGTGTACGTTGGTTGTGGCAATGTGCTTTATGTACTGTGGTTATGCATAAATGAGTGTACTGTATGTACAAATGTATTTGTGACAGTTTATTAAAAAAAAAAAAAAGAAATCTGTGCATTACAGACAGAACAGCAGCCTGGATGACTTTTACTGGAAACCTGTAGCTTCTGTATTACCAGGCAACTACAAATCTAACTGGGAAGTGTAGGTTGATTATTTTGTTCTGCATTACCTTGCAGTTGGTTGTCCTCTTTTTTATCCCTACTGAAGAGCCCATTGTGGAGTGTCTAATGTACATAAGGAAACCAGTTACCTGCAGGGAAATCCCAATGGGCAGTTTTTCGCCACACGCTCTTTCTTTAAATTAATCACTTAATTAGTGATTAATCATGTCTCACTGGCCGTCTGAATTTTTTGAGTTCCTGAACACTTCAAATTTGGATACATGATAATGAATGTTGAAATTATAAGGGCTCTTTTGAACTTCCTTGTCTAAATGCACTATTCAGCTAGCAAGTTGGACTGTGTGTGACTAATTTGGTATTTCAACATTTAAGAATAAGATTTCTTTCACAACAGAGATGTCACATTTGGTATATGTTCCAAAAGATGATTGTTGTATCTCTTTCCCTTCACTGCTTGCACACTGTGTTGTGTTGTAGATGGATAAAAATGACATTTTACCCATCAGTCTAATACAGTGACAGACAATGACCACATGAAACCATGTATTGCAAACTTATATAAATAAAAAAAACAACAACTAAATCTCTCGTTACACTGTGGCCAGTGCTGAGCATTAAAACCTGGAGTACATTTGTTTTTTTATTCCTAATGATCATTCATCATTCATACCGTGCTAGCAATAGTCTGCACCATTGCAGCTTTCTTTAGGAAATCAACTAACCTAAAACATCCGTAGGGCAGTCACACAGTGTTTTTGGTAGCTGTCCAGAATAGAAAGTGCTGCAGACACTTACCTCACTGTCCCTTAGAAATGGTTTCTATTTCAGCGTAAGTACACTGTCTGCCAGTTGATATGGGTGAGGTGATTGGAGGAGGTTTGTGGAGAAGAGAGACAGAAATATTTTATCCCAGAACAAACCTGCTTGGCTCTTCACTTTTGAGTGTCTCGTGTATCTGTGATTGCAGCGTTTAAAGCCAAACATATTAGTTGGTGCAATACAATGAGAAAAAGATCAAATTATTCAAATGCCAAAGAAAACAAATACTTGCATAAGGCAACACCTCATTCCTTTTCTATTTTATCTCCAATTAAACAACTCTCCAAACAGGCTCAGTTATCACATTTTTTCACTTATACATAGATCTTGATTGGTATAAAGTAAATCTAATTTGACCTCTTCAGGGATCAGGCTTACCACAGTTCAGCAGTAAAATCTCATAGCTTTTTCTTGGTAGATGCTGCCCTCTGACCCATATACATTAGAACTGATGCAACCCATAAAAAACACTAGTTGATGTAGCAGCAGATAGATTTCCCTATAGCAGACTTATCGCATACCTCAAACAAGAAGGATTGAGAACTGTTGTGCCATCATGACTGCATTTTTGTGTTTGTCATTCAGGATTTCAGTTCTGCATATCATATTAGTAGTTGTAATAAAGCCTACAGTGTAATGGGTTATGGAAATTAGTAATAATAGCTTTTCCTGGAGCTTTTGGCAGTTGTTGATTTGTATTCTAGCATTTTGTAGCTTATGTTTGTACAGTGACAAACATATGTATGAGGGTGGGCGCATTAGCAGTGCCAGGGAATTATGAGCATTGTGGGGTAACACACTGTAAGTGCCATGGTGCTGCATAATAAGTGTGGGATGTGGCTGGCTGGGTGAGAGCCAGAGGATAACCAAGGAGCACAAGCCAGTGATGTAGGATAGATAAGGATAGGGAAAATCCAGCATCCTAATGACATGAAGACTTGGACAACTGATCTGCACTGACCAGAGTTCAACCTGGGACAGCAAATAAGGACACCACAATCTTAAGATGAAGGGAGGATTGTGTTGGACTGGTTCTTTCACTTACTGTAAGATCAGCAGGAATGTGAGGTCTGGGCCTTCTCAGTGTGGATGAATGTTGTATGAAAATACCCACCCTCAGTACACTTACACAAAAGCACATATAAACAAAGACTCTCTGGAAGAACCACACCGTCACTCTCTGTAAGGATAATGGTTATGGAAAGACAGACGTTTAGCATCTATGCCCTCGGCTGCTTCTGACCTTAGAGCAGGAGCTGTTTGTCTCATGCTGTATCTTCATTTTTTTTCTACTGTTTGTGTGTTTTCTTCTGTGTTCATATCTGAATATTGTTGTGTACTGGTGTTGCTGCTGTGAAGCATGTGCAACCATGCATGCACAGGCGCAAGTGTTTTTCCCTGTCAGCCTAAATACATCTCTGTTTGACTACTTGGCCTGGAAATACTTCAGAATGATGACTGTACACTATGATTTCTTCATGTTATGGGGATTATTGTCACTGGAACATTTTAAGGAGGTATTTTTTCTGGTTATTAGAATGCCTCACCCTCTATTTGCTCAGTGGTTATGCAGAAAAAAGAAGAGAGTTAGAATGGGATCTCACAAAAGCAGATAAATGTTTGTAGTAATTTATCCAGTGTGTGTGTATAAATGTTTGGGCTACAGATAATGGAGGTGGTCAACGAAACTGAGCTAGTTTCATATTTGGCACAGTTACATTACCCTTCACTTTTCCTCCTTTAACTTTTCTGTTCACCTCCACCATTTCTGTCAGCCTGTCTCTCAGCTCTGTACTGATGGGTTAAAGATTTACATAGCTCTTTAGGCCTTCAGGCTGCAAAGCAGGAAATTCTGTCAAGTAAATGTAGAAACAACAAATTGCCATTATAGAGGAAATTATGTCCCAGTTCTTGGCACTGAACAGTTGCCAGACCACCAGCCGCGAATAAAAAAAACTGACGCATAACCCTACAAAAAGAGTGAATTGGCATTCTTACACTTCATTTTTTGTATGACTGAAGCAAATGAGATACAACTTGGATTTTGTTACCTTTAGACTGAGCTGGCTATTTCCAGTCTTTATGTTAACTTAAGCTAACCAGTTAACTCCTTATTTTATCAACTGAGAAGGGTGGCATCACTCTTATTTAACTCACTGTAAGAAAGCAAATACCGGTAGCTACTTATGCAAATATCTGTGTTTATTAAAAAAAACGTGCTGTAAAAAATCTTTATCAAAAGCATTATTCAAACATCTCACTTTCAATGAGCATGTTTGCACAGATTTGACAGCTTCAATGATAATCCAGTCACAACCCACATGTCAAACTAACCCATTTTTTGTTTTGTCCATTTAAGGTATTGTTATAGTCTTTGTTTCAATAAGATTGCTATTATAAATATTTAATAGAACAAAGTTATCACGCAAAGTGCATGTTTGCAGTTATTATGTTGTGATGCTTTGAATATTGTACTGTCAATTATTCCAATCAGCTGCCCACATACACTGGCATATCCTGTAGTGGGACATAAACAAAACATTATTGTGAATAGCAAACAGGTATAAACAGACTGTTAGCATAAGGTTCAAAAGCAAAAAACAACTCACACTGGACTGGATACTTGTCTGAAGGACAACAAGTGGCTCTTGGAATTGCACACATAAATACACACAAGCAAACAGACACATGGCCTCTGAATAACACTGTTTTGGTTCATTTCAGTCTACTTTCTGCAAATGCAAAATTTTAATTTACATATTAATGGAAGAATAGTGTGTAGAGTGTATTGTTCATGTCTGATTTTGTTTTATTAATGAATCCATGTATTGTATGTGTGGTTGGTTAACCACCACTTTATTGTTGTGCCCATTTGACAGTGACCTAGATTCACCTTTGTGTAGAAAAAAATAAATAAGACATGAAAGGTAGTGTGTGTGCATGTGTGTGCAGGATGTGCATGTACAATAATGTATGTGCTAGCTGATCTGCTTCATTTCTCTTTGAAATTTTGCCTTAAATATAAACACATTTGAATAAAAATATAAATTTTGTATGTTGATCTCAAACTGCTAATACAGTCACATGTTGGGTGAGGCCTTATAACTACTCTGTTGTGTGTGTATTCTAAAGCGCAGTGGGATCAGTAGCCCTTCTTTGTTCATGTGTGGGTGCCTGTGTGAATGTGTGTTAACCCAGCAGCTCACAGTGATTTTCAGATTCCTGAAAAAACACGTAATGAGAAAGGGTCAATCAGAGGTGGCAGATGTGCGATGGACAAACACAAGAATGGCAGGACTGTGTGCCAGTGAGATCAGTGGTAAAGCACAGGCACAACTCTGATAAAACATCTTTAATGTTCATGTTATTTTCCCTCAATATGATATACCAGGGGTCGAGTGATCAAGGGGTGTTTATTCTGGGTTCTCTGTTTGATTTTAAAAAGTTTTTTGGTACTATAGAAAAGGATGTATTTTGGATGATTAACAGTTTTGATTGTCAGCCTAACATTGCAACTCCACCTCTGGTCACTGCTGTGCAAACTTTTGTTGCAAAATGTGGCACAAAGCAACAGAGCAGCTCCTGTATTTGCAATGTTTTGGTTTTACTTGGAAGTGGTGAGGCATTATCCATCTATATACACAGTCTATGGTTTGTACAGGTTTCCGGTACCTAGGAGTCACAGCAGAGAGTGCATATTTCCTGAGGGGGAAAGCCATTCAATCACTAATTGCACTTAAAACAAGCTAAACACAGCAGTGAAGAGAGTCTGTAAAACTCTGTAAGGTTGTAATGCCTTCTCTTATATGACTTGCAGTTTGGTCACATATAAAAGCTGAGTAGCTTGTTGGAGGTGAAGATTTATGTTAGTGTCGGGCTTTAAAGTGCAGCATATAACAATTTTCTGGAGGCACTATTTATAATTTTAGGCTCAATTCATTTTGAACTCTCAAAAATACCAGTGGAAAATATTTTGTTTATTTTGGTCCCAGCACTACACAGAACCATGCACAACCGTGAAGGAATACATAAATACTTCTACTCAAACCACATCTCCTTTTCACCTACAGTCTTACAGGCCTACATGCTGCACACACACACATATAAAGCACCCGGCATGACATACATCTAAATCATCTACATACATGCAAACATACTGCACATGTGCAATAGCAGGCATGGATGTGCTCTGAGTTTTTAACAGTCCTTTACTGTTCCCAGGGCTTTGACTACCTGAGTTAAAGACACGCACACACACAATGAGGCCATTATCACAAACCTGATAAGCAGAATTTTTATCCATGAATTCCTGAAGGGTTAGTAGACACAGCTTATCATGCTGCTGACGCAAGACCACACACACATAACCCTATAAAGACGAGGGGACTTGAGCTACATTTTCCCAGTCATTACTGCTGTGACCAGGCCACTGTTGGAAACGTATCTCTAGTGGAGAGAAACAAACAGGATATGGTATATTTTCTGCTGCACTAAACTCATAAACAACTCCTAATCCATCATATGGCAACAATTAAGGACAGTCACAGACGGACAGTGTGTGTGTGTGTGTGTGTGTGTGTGTGTGTGTGTGTGTGTGTGTGTGTGAGTGAGAGACTCCATCAAATTCAAATGAATACAACAAAGCCCCTTGTTTGGTAGTGATCTCACTGAGTAGTTTTGAATTATTTGCCTTAAGTGATAACCACATACTGGTCTCATAAATTTGTGCTACAAGAGATTGATAAGTGAAATGTTTATTATTACTATTACAGTTGATCTTGATGTCTGGAAGTCAGTAATGCCATGTACTCTTCTTGTAGTGCATTTGTCACAAAACCATATAGTGATGCATTCCAAAGCACTGTATATCATTTGCAATGTTTCTCAAAAAACGATTTCTCCTTTCATCCAACATTAAACGAATCTGTTCGAAATATCTCTTTTTAAAGGGCTAAGTGTCGATGAGGTTTTACACAGGTCTTCTTATCAAACCTTCTACTAAATTTGTTTTTGCTGTGATAGATTTAATGTGAATTCCGTGTCCCTGCATTGAAATATGTAGGCAATTTCTCCCTTTTGTTTATATTAAATGTTTTGAACAAAAGTGGGGAAAAAAAGAGTTATAACATGTCTGGCCACCCCAGTTACGATAGTATTATCACAACTGATTGTAAAACTCTGACTTACGATTCCTTGTCTTTCTCTCACAGGGTTGCTCATGTGACGTGCCTTGTTCACTTGTAAAATTGAAAGAAAAATATTTTCATGATCAACAGATTTCTGGCTCTGAGACTAATTTTTTGCATGCTGTCACCATTGCATCACATGTGTTTTTAGTTGCTCAGAGAAAGCAGATGGTGCGACAAGCAAGTGATCGGCATCAGTGCACATTTTGGTGACGAGCCAAAGGGAGGATGATATGATACATTACTGCACTTCTTGACTAGATGGATCAGTTTGTCAGTGTATCTTAAAATTATGACTTTTATATTCATTATCTCTTACTATTAATTAAACAAGGACCTGAGGAGAGAAAAACAATATATTTTTAATGTAATTTTAAAATTACTTAAACAACAAAGCACATCATCTGAACATGCATTGTATTTGCAGTTCTGCTCACATACTCACCACTTAGCTCATCTCATGGTAATGTGTGTTTAACCAATTATTCATCTCTTTATATATATACAGTATGTAGGCCACATACCTGTATGCTTTTTTCAGTTTCATTTATCTTTATCTCATCCATTCCACAAACAAAAATCAAACATTTAAAATGTATTGTGTTTTCTCCCTCCATGTCATTACATGTATCATGTAAGAGCTGTTTTTTTTTTTTTTTTTTTTTTTTTTTTTTTTTAAAAAAAGCCTTTCATATGATAAGACTCAGCTTTTTTCTGTGACACCTGCAGGCAGTCACTAATTTGGTGTGCACTGTCTGGAGCAGTGAGTCGTCTGTCCTTTCAGTACAGGCTCTTCTCGGTCACTGTTGGAATGTGCCACTGCACCCAAAGCTGTAGAGTGCCACAGGCAGCACATAAAGAGTTTCCCTCCTCAGAGCAGGAAAGCGTCAGAGCAGCACCTTCAAATAACATTTCTGGTGTTTATTAAAACGTGGCGAGGCAGAGGGAAGCGGTGAGAGAGAACAGTCATCTCACTGCTGCACAGCCCCCAGAGACACAGTCCCTCCTCCCTCCTCACATTTGCACATGTACACACACTGAAACGCATGTTTGTCAATGGCACACACGTGTGTCTGTATGTATACGCAAGGGCAGCAGCATAACTTGCGTTCTCCATTAACAGGCACAAGCACAGGGAGTCTGTTGTCTCTGGCAGCCAAACAACTAGCCAGTGACGTCTCTCTAGCCCACTGTGTCAGAACATGATGAATAGTTTTATATGATATTATGCAAAACGTTTATGACAACAGAAACACATTCTGTCTAAAAAGCAGAAGTTTATTCAAGAACATATACAGTAGGATGAAGCTGTGAACTGTGCCCATCTGTATTACTTGGCAACGAAGCAAAGGCAGTGACATGCTCGGGTTGGGTTTTACATTTCACAGTGATGTAGCGGTGCAATGTCTAACAGTATTTTGTGCATGTGTGTGTGTGTGTGTATGTGTGTGTGGGTGTTACTGTGAGACACAGCTGGAAATTCCTGGTTCATCAGCAATAGTCAGATACTTACCTGAAGTGACGTGTTTTGTCTTCAGTAGGCTTTTTCAATTACAGCTACTTAAACATAAAGACTGAAGCAAAAGATTATTTCAAATTCACTTTTGAATACTAGTGGGAAACAACACTGTAACATGGCCTTCTGTGATGTGTGTCAAGGTTTGTTTAAATCCTTAAAATGTACTACATCTGTCTCTTTCTCTCTGTGCGTGACCAAATCCTCAAAGTTAACCATGACAAAGCTCATTAGTCAACCCTAGCAAAATAAAAAAAAAACTGTTACAATTATGAGTCATACCATACTTTGGAGACTTGTAGTGTTTTGACTATTTTAACTCCTGTTTGTGCACCTGGTGTATTTCTGTGCATGTTCACCATGTAACAATAAATGAAAGTCATGTGTCTGGAAAATATTTGGAGTTCTATTTTTGGGGGGGTCTTTATCTTGTGGGTAGCTTATTAAGACAAGGTTAATGGGGTGAAAAGAGCTACTTTTTGGACCATAAACTGAACAGATTTGTGGTCATCCATTACTTGCAACTGAAAGCCACATACCAGACCATGCGGTGCTGATGCGCATCAGGAAAATCCACTTTCTTTTTCTTGTTATTGCTGTATTGTAGTATAACAGTATGTAATCCCAGATGTTTTCTTGTAGTCTGTTTTGGGTGCAGTTAAAGACTAACTTAATACCAGTCTGAGAAGAAATGTTTCACCAACCTGTGTATTTTGAATGTTTCAAATCTGATGCACTTCTGATCTGGTCAGAAATGTGCCCTGTTGTATCTGTAGCCTTGTGATGTCACACTGTACTGTATACTTTTTCTATCTACTGTATATCTACATCAAATTTTCACTTGCTACTCTCATACAAAGCTGTTGAGGTTTCTCATCTCCACCCAAGCTGTTAGACCAGGAGGAGGAGGATGATGGTTAGATATGTAAATCATGTTCTTGGGAAATGTTTTGTTTGCGTAAATCTAACCACATACATCCTACTATGATATTGCAGCTAGCTACCCACTAGCTACCCAATAGTCATTTATGAAGTCATCTGTGAGTTGTCCAAAATTAGAAAACATTTGATATAAAAAATACTGAAGAATAATTTTTAAAACCAATTCAGTCTGTGTCACATAATGAATGAACAATTAGCACAGGGAAACAGGATTAGAACTTGGAAAATGTATTTTTTATTCACTGTCAGAAAATGTCTCTGTAGCATGATATCCGTTGAGGTGAGGGTGAATCAAAGCATTTATTCAGAATGTGTAAATGACAATACACCACACACTGGTCAAAATAAAGCCCCTTTGACCAGTGCATTTTCTGTCTGTTTCTGTGAGCCTTTTAGTGAAAAGCAACTTTAAGACTGCACAGAACCATATAGAATATCCTGTTATAAACCACAGACATTACACCAGCCTATGGGAACATTTTGTGAAGACGTCTTGTCATCCACTCAGACAGGTCAGAACATAAACAGATGTAAGCGGCATACACACGCACGCACACAGCCAAAAATAAAACATGCACACACTCACATCCAGTTCTCTTCAAGCAGTTCACAATGATAGATGACACTGGTAGAATACTTGCTCTGTACAACTGGAGGAGTGTGTCTGGGCATCTCTAAAGGGCAAAGGGCGAGGAATGTTATTATCATGGCTACCTTTGCCAAAATGTGATTTACAGTGTGTTAGTGCTGATGTAGAAAAGACAGGTTTGAACCTTGCTGGAGCCATCCCTGACTGAGTCCAGAGTCCTCCCCTTTAGAGCACCTGCACTTGATTACTTTACAGTAATCTTTATTCTTAACTCAAAATATTCAACTGGGGCAAAATAATCATATAATTTTTTTTTTGAAAAGATGTGTAAAAGAATAAAATGAAAGAAAGCATGTTGATGTGCAAAAAAGTGCCCTCCTACAACCCCTCTGGTTTCTACTGAGCTTGAACAGAAATGAACAACTCAAATTGGCAAAGGTCCGCTGTCCTCTGTGATGGGATGACTAAAACATGAGATTTATGTGCTGATTGCATTTGACTGATTGCACTGACCCCCGTTGTGCAACACTGTAATAAAACACAGATCCAATGTCATAACTCAAACTGCTAATGGGGGAAAGACGAAGCCTCATAAATTTCGGACGCATTTATATACAAAACAAGCTGTGCCCACTCTATTAAAACAGATGTTTTGACAGATGTTTTTGACTTCTTTCTCAGCAATTCAGACGTAATAAAACATGTGTAATGCTTTTCTCTTTGGAGATCCAATGTATGTGATTCAGTAGAATTAATAATACCACAGGGAGAGAGATGACAGACTTGAAATAGCTTTTCGTGATTGCAGCACATCCTTTTAAATCCTCTCATAAAATGTAGGGCAGACAGGTGAAGGCTCCTAACTTGCCCTAGGCATGCAGTCACACACATGAGGCAGAGGATGATGTGATTTAGGATTTTAATCCTGCAAAAAAATCATGGGGAGCAGGATGATTATTACCATGGCTGCTCTTTGTTGTTTGCTGGACTGTGCTTTTCATACAGACTGTATCTATGAAAATGACTTCACCAGGCTAAAGGAAGTTAAATAAACTTGCTCTGACAGAGAATAAACTGACCATACATATTTTTATATTAAAGTGTCCTGAAGATATGAATTTTGAGTGACCTGAGACGAAACGTTGAAAGTTGTGTGGTATCAGTATAATACCACTTTTTGGTATTCCGTCCTATTTATGTAGCATAGTTTATCTCTGAAATGTATTACAGGATCGCCACCGTTAATTCTCTTAATGAGCTGATCCATCTTTCAGGACAAGCCGGAAAATTTTCGTATCAACATGGCATCCATCCACAGCGAGCTGAGTCACATCCAGGGCAGGCTGCAGCCTGCAGAGTGAACAGAAACACGGGAAAGAGCTGAAACGTGACGGAGGAATCACCGGAGCGGCACAAAAAAGGGACAGTGTCTAATGGGAGGAGAGAGAGAGAGATAGAGAGAGAGACTAAGTAGAGAAGTGGACGCAGCGGCCCAGATGTGTGAAACGCCATTGTTGCTTTTTTGGTTCACTGGTTGACTAGGGGCAACACAATTGTGAACCAACGGCAATGGGAAAGTTCTGAATCACAAAAGTAAAAGAAAAGTTGTGAACCCCATGATTTCAAATTCTATACATACTTCTTGAACTTTTGTTTTGAAGGCAAGTGTCACTGGCCAGTATTTTGGTGACTGCTGCGCGCAGACAATATGCTTTATCATAGGATTTATACATGTAGACTGAGACGCTCACACAGACACTAAATCTGTTATTTTCCCAGACGGTCTGCGCAGCATTACGCTTGACTGATAGCGATGGCCTTGGAGCCAGACAGCGACAGAGGTTCATCAAGAAGCGCTCATGAAAAATATCCCCGGGCAGCGTTGGAGCGCAACGGCTACGTGAAGACATGTGTCACCCCGTTGCACCAGGTCGCAAGGAGCCAGTCGTGGCTGAGACTCGCCGTGACATGGACTTGCCGAGGAGTGTCATCTGCGGTCTGCGTTGCCTCCGTCTCCGTTACTCTCGCTCTGCTGCTCAGATTGGTCGACTGGGATGCAGGCAGCAGCAGCAGCAGCAACGGAAATAGCAGCGGCTCCGGCTCTAGTCTTCATTTCACGGCGGGTTGCGCTGTGGAGTTGCTCCTGACTGTGTGCTACTCCCCAGTTCTTACTTTCGTATGTGCCTTCTTCTGGGTCGGACTGTACCTGATTCGCTGCGGGGTGCTCATTCGCAACGCGCTTTTTCTGTTAGTGGTGTGCCACTTGGCCGAAGCCGCGGCGCAGTCCCTCCTGCGTGGCGCCGAGGAGCAGTTGCTGTCCCTCACCGCAACTCTGGTAGTCCTCGGCTGCCTGGGCAGCGGAGCTCTGCTGGTCGTCCGGCTGGCTCAGGGAGTGTCCATCCTCGTCTTCATTAGCGTCATCAGGGCCGTTTCCCTCGTCTCTCTGTGTAGAGTCCGGGCCAGCTGGAGACCCTACCTGGCCTACCTGCTGGGGCTGCTGGGGGTTTTGCTTGCGAGGTATGCTGACCGGCTCCTGCCGGCCCCAGGGACCAGCGGGACGGGGTGCTGTGGCTCTGTGACCGGGGCGAAGGAGGAGGACATCCCTGTCTTCAAAAGGAGACGGAGGTCCAGCTCCATAGCGGCCTCGGAAATGATGGCTCACAGTCAGAGCAACAGCAAGTCCCACCGCAGGACTTCGCTGCCTTGCATTCCGCGGGACCAGGTAAGCTAAGACATCTCCAACTTTGGACGACTCATATCCAATGTTTTGGCTTTGACTTGTTGTTGACATTTATACTACTTTAGGCCCACAGTACGCTTAGGTGTCTTATCCTCGGTTTTTCTGTGATGGCATGTTTGGCAGCTTTACGCGCGTTTCCTTTATGACATCGGGCCAACGGGGATAACCGAGATCGTAGTAACAAGGTTATTTATTTATTTATTCATTTTGTACTATGATACTAATGATGTTTGTTCGACGGGCCCACATCCATAGTCTCTGAGACCCATTAGGAGTCCAGTGTTTTTGTGATTTACGTCAGACAACATCTTGTGCACCGTGCAAACACCGCTGTTACCTTCTCTCCGAAACTGCTGTTCATTTGGTCTTCGTCGCTGTGCGGAGGGTTTGTGCTGTTGATAAGCAAATGGATGGTGCGCTTTTCCGTGCCAAGTTGCTGTGTGCCCGTGACTGTACGTGTGCTTGTGTGTGCGCGCCTGCATAGTTGTGAGGTCACATCTTAATATTTTTGAAAGCCTCTGTTTATCCTGGGCGCTGGCCAGTGGTGTGGTGCACACGTTCCCAAACTTTGCACATTATGGAGACCAATTTGATACGTCCCTATAAGGGCCTCCTGTTGTGCTGCACATTATAATTATTGCAGAGGTGTGTCTGGAAATAGCAGCAGAGACAAGCATGAATCTCAGTGAGCTGGACTGTGTTTTGCTGTGTTATTTAATAAGTTGCATAACTCAAACGATTTTTTGTGGAAACTCAGTGTTGAAGACAAAATATTGTGATACAGTCAGATGTTTACAGTTCAGTGCATGATAATTAGCTCGGTTTGACTAAAAGGCATGAATGAAATGGAGGTGCTCTGGTCTGAATAGGCTACTGCTTCAACGAGGTAGCCTAAGGCACATCTCTGTTTTGTTATTTAACTTGAGCTACTCACTTTCAAGTTCTGAAAATATTTATTTTTCATGAAAGCATTTAGCTTTGGCGTGTAAGTTTGGCCCTAAGATTATTTTCTGTTCATCTGCATATGATTTAAATGCACAGCTGTAAGGATGTGGGTGAAAAAAATGACTGTAAATGACTGTGTTTGATCCCTGCCTGTGCACTGGAATATCAGGTTTATCTTTATGTTTGTTACAGAAGCTGATTGAGTTGCAGCCTAATGGTTAATAACCACATGGAAACCATAATGGTCTTTTAAACTAAATAGACTCTAGTTAGACACCCAGAATTCTCTTTAAAATATTTTTTGCTCTGGTTTTTCTACACAGGCAAAATTCATTTGATTTATTAAAGGTGTAATAATTAATATTTTACACACTGTCTCAGAAATCAAGTGAAAGAAAAAGGAAATGGATAGTATCTAAAGATAACATGTTTGTTTTAGTAAGGTTAGTGACATTTACACTTGCACTACTGGATTAATACAATTGGAATTTTGAAGTAAATTGAGCTTTGTGTAATGTTAGTGCTTTGTTTTCCATTTGCAGTTACCTGAGAGTTTTACTGAATTTCCAAATGTACTCCTTAGTCAGATCTCACTAGCTTTGGAGTGGGTGCTGCTTTTTCTACAGTTTGGCATCTCTAGTTCACGTTGTAGTTAGGAAACAGGGTGGGACGGGAAGGGCAGAGACCAAAGAGCTCCACCATAAGGTAAGGACTGTCTAATGGTAGAGTAATAAGTTAGAAACTGTCAATGATGTTGCCACATGGTAGATAGAGGTGGTGGTCCATACACATGCATGTACAGTGGAAAGTCACAGCGGTCATTCTGAGTGGGTGCGCTTGTTTCCTACTCGCCCATATCTGGCTTAGCTACAAAGTCAAACATGGAAAAATGAGAGAAAAACTTAATAGCAGCAATTAAATCTCTTCTTTTGATTTCTTGTGTAATGGTGGTTGACAGGGTATATTTCAGAGGTCTACTCAGGTTATGTTAAGAACTTTACTGTCCTCTGTATGGAAATTGGATATATGGAAACATTTGCCAGGCTTGTTTGGTCATGAAGACAGTTAAGAAAATGCATGGCTTGTGTTTCTAAAATCATATTTTAACCAGATTTTTGTTGCATTTTTTCTGAAAGAGATGTTTTTTAATTCTAATGCTTTAAGAAAAAACAAATACCCTAAAAAAAGAAAAAAAGTAAACCTGAGAGTGACAGCTTCCTTTAATTAAAGTGGCTCTAGTAGTGTTTTTGATCCAGGTGTTTGGAAAATCATTCCCATAAGAATTGTTTGTAAAAGGACATATAATCAGTATATTGATTATATGTCCTTTTACATTAAACCAGACTTTCCAACTGAAGTGTCGTTTACCTGAACTTGAACTTGTTCTGGGTCAGTGATTGTGATGCACTAAGAGCTTTATTTCAGCAAACCACATATTCCTTTGAGAGTACTCTGATATGAAATCACACATTTTGTCCCATCTCACAGATTTCATTCTCTCATTTGGAAGCTGATCCCACATCAGGTGTCTGTTGATGCTTGGCTGTTCACTGCTAACTGGTATCCAGGGAACACTGAGTTAGTGGACTATCTGTACTATTAGAAAAGCTCCATTACCCATTCTACCCTGTCATGTCTTGAGCAGGAGTGATAACAAATTGAGCTTTGAAGCTTAAAAAAACCTCACAATTGGCCAGATGCTGAGCACAGCTTGTCCTCCTGCAGTCTGTCCGTGCTGTGTAATCTCTACGACCAGTGAGAGGAACATGGAGTTTGACGTAGGACGCAGAAAGGGAGAAGCACAAATAAATGAAGTGAACTTTAGATTTTAAAGTAGTTATAGAAATTAGCATAATTTACCATTGTCTAAATTAATGATACATGGTACATATTTTTACAATATGTGTAAATATAAAGTGTTTTATACATGAGAAGTTGTGTTGCTATCCAAAAATGATGGATGATTCTAGTTTCTGGTCACTTGATAAATGGAAGTTCTATGTAAATCCGATCTCGTTATTATTGTCTTTACCTTTTTAGAGATTTTGCTTTCTTGACCCGTAACTTTGTCTGCTGTTTGGTGATTTGGTGATAAATCTCTGTTGCCTCCTATAAATAAAAAGTAGCCTAGTACTAAATGAGGATTTGACAGTCAGATAGTTTTAGCTATTAGTTTTGCCTGTGTATTAACTGGTGAGTATACTGTGTAGTGTCTACTCAGCTATAATGATAACCTGCGGTTTAATACATCTTGCTCTATGGTTTTAGAGTTGTCAGTAAATTTGTACTTATTCTTGGGGTATCATAATTTACAGAAAATATTTAAATTAGCACTTTCCATCCAATCAGAAATTAGTTTATTGAGTGGAAATTGGAAATGTTATTATTATATAATTAGTTATAATTTAACTGTCTGTATTCCTTTCTGATACCTATTGCACTATATCTATCTTGCATCATTTTATTTTAGTGTCCACGTTCTGTGTGAAGTATAATATAATCATAATAAAATATAATGTCCTCAAACGTTACATAATATTGCCTTTGCGCACGCACACTTTATTTGTGTGGTCTAATCAGTCACGGACTGTTTTGGAGCCCGCCATTTATCTGTTTACCCCAGACACTTAAAGACATTTGACAAATCATCCTCCCCTCTCCTTCTGCCTCTCTCAAAGCCTCTCCCTGACACAAACACACAGTTACTGTAGATTAGGAAGCTCTCCAGAGTGCAGTTGTACCTGAGAAAAGTGGGGGTTTTCATCAAGCGTTGGTTGTGCAGTATTTATGAAGCTGGCTGGTGCAGCCTGCCAAGCCAGAGGCAAGACAGTCACTCTGCTGAACTGGAAGCTGGAAAACAGCATCAGCTCAGCTCCGTGGCTTTATTTCTGTGTGTGTGTGTTTTCTTTTTAAAGTGAAGGGGGTTTATTGTTTTGCTGTTGTGCTGGTATCTAGAATAAATGATCTTATACTAAAGTCATCAACATGACGCAATGCAGGACTGAATATTTAAAGATTTTGACAGGAATTTTTATCCATTATGATCTTTCTGGGATAGCTTCACACAGAGGCCTTGTGTTTTGACAGGAGTTATTTGTCTTTTAGCCACGGTCTCAGTGGGATGGGGATTTCGGGGGGAACAGGCTTCTGCTAGTGGTTTTTGGGTCACATGCAACTGAAAAGCATTCACTCGATACAAGATAGCGACAACCATAAATAGAGTGTCTAAAAGAAGCAGCAATGTTTGTAAGTGTTTTTGCTTTTTGATGTCTCACCATGCAGTTTTCTTATGCAGTGACAATACTTTATTACCCAGGCACTTTTTTCATCCAAGGCCAATAAAATATGTTAAAGTTATGATAAGCTATACTACATTACACCATGTTGTGCAACACCTTAGCAAGTCGAAATGGGTTAGATTTCTTTGCGAAGTGTTTGGTCATTTAAAATGGATGTCAATCCTTGGATAAGGCTATACTGTGTTGTATAACATGTTAATCATCATCATAAAGAGTATCTATGTCAGACAGTAGGGGGAAAGAAGGGAGAGAGAGCTTTTAAAGTAGGAATAGTGCTTTGAAACCTATTTGAGGGAAGTGCCTGCATTCTCTTGTTGATGTCCATACACTTCCTGGGAGACACGCAGCCTGTTCAAGTTGACATACATATAGCTATCTGACTGTAAGTGTTGATATAATGTAGAATAATTATTTTATTTTTAATGAGTCAGGAATTCAGTTTGATTTTAAAAACACTGATACCGGACAGTTGAGCAAAACACATGATACATTGTGCTAATATATTTTAAAGTTTTGTTTCTTACAAACTGTGCACGAGTCTTACACATGCCAGGTCAAACCTGTGCTTTTAGCCTCCTTTGTATTGCACGCACTTACATTTAATTGGGTAATTCAGTGAGTCTCATATACAGTAATTACATTTATGTTTTTATTTCTTGCTAATGTTACCCCTAACACAGATCTGTCAGTGCCTCACCAGTCATGTAGATAATGTAGGCACCTCTATAACAAATAGACACATTTCTGCAGGGAGGGATGAGAAGAACATAATTATGAGCAGACCTTAAACATTTTATTGTGTTTTCTATTCAGGTGTAAGGCCAGAATTTACCTTGCATTTACAAGATGCATGGTCTAATAGCGTGCCATTTCCTGTTCACACAGACGTACTAACACCACAATCCAGTGTGATATTATAAATACCTTAATTTATGGGTTTTTTTTTAATATCTGAACAGTGCTAAACACCATTTCATATGCTATGAATGTGTTGTAGACAATAAGCAGAAAAAGAAGATTTTTTAATATATAATCTGCATTGCTGTCATGGCTTTGTGCACCACCTCCTTTATACAAAACAAATAGCATTCATTATGTCTGCGCTTCATTCTTAAGGACTAAGAAGTACTTTTGTCCAGAATTTATTTTAACTGGTTATAAATAAAACTCCTGGTAGTAATATATCAGTAAATTCAGATACTAAAAGCAGCAGTGCATAATAGGATTAAATATTAGTTATTCTCTCTCAGAGGGTTGATTGTTAAATTTTAAAAGGGAAGTGTGAGGTAAATAAAATGAGACTTCTAAAGTAGTGGTGAAATGTGCAGAAGTGAAAAAAAAAAATTGCAATTCAGTGGCCAGGTTTGTGTTGCCAGAGGTGCAGCTGCAGTTTTCTTGAATGGATAACTTCATTCAAAAAAAATCACTGAAGAGAACAGAGAATGGTGGGGGGGAATGACCGACACGGAGGATAGTGGAAGACAAGAGGAAATCTGAGGGTTAAAGAAGCGACTGAAATGAAAGAACATACTGGCACTAGCACAGGCTGCATCCAGCCCCAAGCAGCAGTCGAATGTGGGTGAGTGAGTGAGTGTGTGTGAGAGAGGAGGTGGGGGTGGGGGGGACTCAACTCGCTTGAGGGGACCTAATGCAGGAGCTGCTGCATGAGAGAGAGGGAGCAAGTGAGAGGAGGGGAGAGAGAGTGTTGAAAGATTTGCTGGGGAGGGTGAGGAAAAGAGGGGGAGTGAGAAGAGGTTTGCTGCCAAGCACAGCAGAAGTGTTGATGGTAAAAGGACAACTATCTGGTCTCTCTGTACAGCCACCCTGCTGCCGCTCTAAACAGAGACACTGAACAGACACACTGTTGAGACAAGTTTGTGTTGATCGTATATGATTTCTTCGACGGATGTTGTGCGTGTGTCTTTTTTCTCTGTTGTCTCCATGTAATGTGAATATGGCTCTTTGCCATATGCTCTCACTAAGAAAGAAGAGGCCTAGGCAAAGAGAGCAAGAGCAAAAAAAAAAAATTTAAAAAGTGTGTGTGTGAGAGAGTAACCTCCACATTTTGCTGCTGCTGAAAGTCAGTGGCAAATAATTTTAACCTGGCCTAGCCACTACTGTATACACGTGCTGACACATTCACGCACATATACACACACACACACACACACACACACACACACATACACATACACATACACATACAGCGGGTTCCCTGCTAGCTGTTGAGATGAGGTTTGGTGGCCTTGCACAAAGATTGCCCTGTTACTTGGTTCAATGGTGTGTTTTAGCTCCAAAATATGTTTGGTGAGAGGTGAGAGGGAGGAGGGTGGATGGCCTAGGCAAGGGGGCGACATTGACAAGCAGAATTTAGATCTGTCCAGATGTCTGTCTGGTGGTCTCTTGCATTATGCCCTCACCCATATAACACAATGGACAGCTTTAAACAGGGGACAGCTTTCAACATTTTTAGATTTTAAGAAAATCAAAAAGACATGACCCATTTCACACATAATACTTAGGGATTCCCTGTGTTGACCTATTTTGAGGTGATGGCTTGGGAACCCTAGAATCAGATAGGGGCTACAGAGGGAGGATTTTAAAATTTTATTTATTCAGGAATGACTGGTATTTACTCATCTATGTGTCCTTTCACAGCTGTGCCCTTGGTTTGCAGGCTTGGTTAACACCTATTGACATACTTGTCTGCTTTTTAATAGCACTACAGTATTGCACCTAGCCTGAAGAATGTTGCTTGTTTTATTTAATCTTTTTATAATTATTAGCAAATCCTTAAAAAAAGACGATCCAACAAAAAGGTATCCTATTAACAGGCAACATTGCCCTAATTCTGGCTGCTGCATATTCAAAGTCAGCTACTGAGCAGAGTTAGACTAGATAAAATGCAGGTACCTATGTAGCTTTGTAGGAAAACAACATAAAGAATGTCCTGACTTGAATGTACTGAACTTTCCAAAACTGTGAAATCACAGTTTAGGTTGTTTTTCCACAATAAATTCTACTAGTCTTTGTCATTATAAAGGCTGTGGGGCTGTGGCTACACAGACATGTTATTATGAAAAATCCATTGTTTTTTTTAAAATATATTTTCATGGGATATACTGATAATTAATAATAACAATAATATTAATAATAATAAAAAGTCACCACCATACTTTAAAAGCAGTACAAGTTGATCATGGTGGCAAGGACATTACTTATTTAGCAAGCTTGCACAGTGACACCATTTTGGGAAACACGCATAAGAATCCTCATTTAAATGTAGACCCAATTAAAAGTTCTGCCTTTGGCCTTTATTATCCTGCATTTAATGACTAGTTCTTCAAACCTCTGTACCTCTAAATACATAAACACTTATTTATTCACAACACTTTAGGGCCCCCGCCTCATTTGGTAGATTTAAGCAGCAATATTTAGGTCAGCATTTCAGTAAACTGGACACAAGTGCTACAAGAATCAGTATCTACAATGCTAGGAAAAGTGAGGCAGTGCGATTGCAGTCGCAGTTTCCCGCCAAATAGTTCAGCTGATATGACCCATAGTTACAATCATTGAATTTTATTTAATAAGATAATAATTCCCAATGTAGTTTTGCATATTTGCATGTGATCATACATATGGAGGACTGTGCTTAGATGCACTAAAACATTTTTCAAGATGAGTAGTGAAATAGTGATTTTGCATAAATGTCCAATGTTACCATAGCTTGTTTAGAGATACTGTGCTTCAAATGCCCTTATGGCACAATTAAAGTTAAACCTTTTTCATTCCCTTTGGTGTGTATTCCACATAGTTAATATACATGTATATATATATATATATATGTATATATGTATATGTATATATGTATATATATATACATATAAGCATTGCATAAAGAAACATGTGGAAACACACTGTATACACACACACATACACAGAGCCTGCCTGGGTTTGATGAAGCTACCAGATGTGCTGTGTCCTTGTAAAGCTGGACCTCTATTCAGATTGAGTTGCGGTGCCATTGTGGGTTAGATCACTGACCCAGTCAACCAATCTATCTCTATCTCTCTCTCTCTCTCACACACACACACACACACACACAGAAACACGCACACAACACATATGGTCAGCTGCCAGCTTCATATGTATGCATGTCATAAATGCAATAACACAATAAGCAGCTAAGCTTCCTTGATTGCTTCCATAAAAAGCAGTTATTTTGTGATTAATACAAATCATTGCTGTTTTAATCACAGCCTTTTTGTTTGCCTTTCACTATATCTATGCATTGTTAAGCACATGCTCAAACACAGGTGCGTATGTGTCCTTCTAGTGGTTTATGCTTGGTCAACAGTCTGCCAACAGTGTATTTGTCTTGGACGCCTCCAGCCTGCCTGTAGATTACCCAATCAGATAATCAAGGGTATAATTGCATCACATGCATCTGGGAGTGTTTTCCTCTTCCATTATCCCCTATAATACACACGCAAACGTCACACACAAACAGACACACACATGCTGCAGACACATATTGATGACGTACATTCAGCAGCTAATTGCCAGAGGTTGCATGTGTTGAGAGACAAGAAGTACACTTGTGGTCTGACGTGGGCATAAAAATTCAAAAGCTGTAGTTTTGCATGCAATACTCATATTACACAGGAGGCCATCAGTGAGAAGCTTTGTTTCAAAACAGGTACTTTGCTGTACCTGCTCCTTTGAAAGTGGTTCTGAAGTTATTATATTGTACAAGTCCAATGGTGGCCTAAAGGCCAGTGAAGCAAACCTGTGATGGAAAAACCTGTGTCCTTCCCCCATCAACACCACTGTGGTGCCCTTGAGCAAGGCCCTTTACTCAAACTGCTCCAGTAAAGCTGCTCAGTGACAAGTAAGAATAAATAAAGGTAATATTAACAAGGAAGTGGACCATGAAATGATGGATAAGAGAGAGTACAAGGTTGCACTGTTTCTGAGCTGTCTACAGCTGTCTTGGTATGAAATCAGCCACACCAGTTGATTCAATGGATTCAGTTTGTTTAGTTGCAGTGATGTAATCGCTTTTCACTCAGTTTTCGTTATAATTTTGTACAGTTACAACATTTTCTACCTTGCTGGATACAGACTTGTGCCTATCTTCGTACATGCATCATTAATTACCAAGCCACTGATGCAGTGTAATTAGCTTAGAAGAGTGTGAGTTTAAAAAAAGTTACACAACTTTATTGGATAACTTTTAATCTCATACAGGGAATAAGAGGACAAATCTCTACAGCCCAAATTGTGATACAAAGTAAAAAAGAACTTCAACATCAACATGTAGGACTGGAACATTATCCTGAAATCTGTATGAACAAACATACAGATTTCTGTATAATCTGTATAAACAAAGTTATTTTGATGCTGTTACATGGATATACACAAAACACTTATTGTTCTCTTAAGCATTTCACACTATTGCAGTAAATACTCAGAAGTCATAGCCTGACCCCCCTAATAAAGATGTCTTCTGTTTCAAAGGGCACATATGTCGCTAAAATCTTTGTTCATTGTTGCAAATGAGGGTGATGATGGTGAACATAGGCTTCTCTTAATCTCATCTGGTTGCACTGCGTGTCATTTTATCTATACATGATACTGTGTTAGGTTTGCACAGTATTGTTCATTTATTAAATGTTAATTTTGTGATTGTGACTTTAAAATCCCCCACACCACACACACACATACACACACACCACACACACACACACACACACACACACACACACACACACTTCATTAAAATATACAAACCTCAACTCAAAGGTAACTTGGTTTATTTCTGTGGTGAAGTGGTTTCAAACATTGCATAAAATATAGTCATGTAAAAACTATGGTGCATTATTTCACATTCTCAAGCTGCAGGACATGTTCTGCAGGGAAAGGCTTGAAAGACGTTTGTCACTCTTGATGAAATAGAAAACTGAGAAGACATGAAAATAACTGGACTACAGAATTAATTTTGGCAATATTTTCCCTTAGGGTCTTTTGCCCCAGGCCATGGTTATCTATACTAAGAAAAGTCTTTCTTTCTTGCTTGCTTTGTATCTCTTTCCATCTCTGAGATTTTCTCTGCCTTCCTCTCTTCTTTCTCTGTCACTTTTTTTTGTCTGCCTGTCCCTCTCTGTTTTCTCTCCCACTCACCCGATTTCCTCTCTGTCCAACTTTCACAGGACAAATGCCAAAGGCAGTATTATTGTGTCCTCAGCTGCCATCACTCACTGTGTTATGTAACACACTGCCGATGTGTGTGTGTGTGTGTGTGTGTGTGTGTGTGTGTGTGTGCCTCTGTGCATGTGTACTTGTGTTTTTGCCTGGCTTCAGTCCTGATATGCCTTCTCTGAATTCACAATCACCCGACCGAATCCAAACTGAGGCCATTTCAGTTTTACAGACATATGGTCTGTTTCCTTCACCTTGACCTCTTATCTGCTATGAACTGTTCTTTGTCTTGTAAAGATGGATTCGATAAATGTTTATGAAAGAAACTATTTCCTCTGTTAGATCAATGCAAAATCTGTCATCACACAGGTGGTGTGTGCTGTTTGATAAAATGTGATAAACTGTCCTCTAAGGTCCCCCGCTGAGTGGAGCAAACATGATAGAGTGTCCTTTTATGTTTTTTTTTTTTTTTTTTTTTTTTTTGCCCCCATCAGACAGTCTGTGTCAGCTACTGGTGTCTGTTCAATATGTATTGCAATTTCATGTAATGACTTTTTGTCATTTCTGGTCACTCTCTGGCTACTTTCTCAATAGCACTTGATATTTTTTCAGGATGAGATAATGTTTTGTTCCTCATTACACACGTTTTGGCCAACTAAATGATTTAAGTCCAAACGTAATGCCTGCATTGTTACAACCTCACGCAGATTAACTAAATGTGATTTTGAACTGTTCAAGTAACAAAGTAGCCCTCAAAGTAGTCAATCAACATCAGGCAGGAAAGTTTGGTAAAATAAAGCCACGAGAGAAGGTGAATGAGGAAGGCAGGGCAAGTAAACCAAACCAAACACTTGTTAAATTGTCTTTTTTTTTTTTTTTTTTCCTTAACACAACAGTGTTATCGTCATATAGGCACCACATGTGTGGAAATGCCATAACAATTTAATTAATTCAGCTAAATCAAGTTATTCATCAGATGGAGTAGCCTGTCTACATTATTTAGAAAAAACCTTAACTAGTTCATTTTCAACTAAGCTGTAAGGTGGTTAATAAATAGCGGGCCTAACTGATCTTATTACATTTTTGTAATGTGACACATCTTTCTAATTGGGAATACATTACTTTGAAAATACAATATAAATACAACATTAAATTGCATCATAAATTCACTTATTTTCTCATGTTTTAGAGAAGCTCTATCATGACTTCTGTTTCAGGGTATATCAAACCTGGTATGGAGTTGAGAGTTTATTTCAGGGCAAGTTTCAATATTCAGAAATAATTGGATCTATTCTATAAATGGCACCCTGTTTTTCTGTGAGCTGTGGCAAAGCATCACAAAGTGAGAGCTTGGTTCTCATCTGAAGGAGTTAGCCTTGGGCTGTGATGTGGGTGTGTACCATTCGGTACCACACACACACACACACACTCACACACTCCCTGTCTGTCTCTGCTTGTCTCAGTCTCACAGCTCACAGAAACACACACACACACACACACGCACACACAAACACACACACACACACACACACACATCTATTTCTTTATGCTTAATGCAGCAGGTGCTATTGTAAACATATTCTCTTCTTTCATTCAGTTTACTCCAACATCTTTTTCACACTTTATCCATGTTTCTCCTGCTCTGCCTCTCCAGTCACATTCAACTTTCAAACAACTCAGTGAGTATGTAAATCTTTACCAGATAAAGCTTCTCTGGTGTGAACCTTTCTGAGTGTTTTTGGTTTAGTCTATGGACAAGATTGCTCATAGGAGCTGGCTTCTTGTTCTCCTTCAAAGGAGTTTTTTCTTTATCAAGATAAACACACAATAAGAGTGACAGGCTTTGTATGGACTATATAGTAACCTGTATATGCATCACTGGATGAAACATGGGCAACACATTGGATTGATATAGAGAAATAATCATCATGTTATTCAGAGGATACTTCATATTTACAGGCCTCTACTAGGAAATCTGGGCTAATGTTTCCCAGGAGAAATTGCTCAGATAAACAGCCAAAAAATGGTTGTTTCCTGTGGGATTTAATAATGGCAATAGGCCTGGAATCTAAAAATAATAAGATTTGTGTTGTAAAGAGTATTGGTTTAAATAGTTTATTACTTTGGATAGAAAAATTGGTCTTTTTTTTTTAAACCCCTACATACAATACCCACAGGACACCCTTGTGTTTTCACTTATGCTGCCAGATTAGACCTCTTCTCAGGACTGTGTACAGACTGTGTCTGACTGACCCTCTGCTCTCCTGTTATCTTTGTTGCATCTGTTAGGGCAGAGATATTCACATCAAAAACTATAATAAACTATAATAATGTATGTCGAACTTAAGATTGATTAAAGAGTTAATTTGACAAACTGACAGAAAAAAGTGCGTGTTCGTTTAACTCAAAACACAGAAAACTATAACAAAGTGTGGCAGAAAGTGTTGCTCTAACAGAGAGGTCAGTTATTAGCTATTTTCTGAAGGAGAGTAAACATGAATTTGCAAAACTTCAGGAAGTGCACAGAGAAAATCTAAGTCATTATGCATGCAGTTCCAAATGGAAGACCATTGTCTGGATGCTCACGTTGTTCCCACAAGGCTCACCATGAAACGCTAACGCCCAGTAACGTCAGTGTCAGTCAGCAAGAGCATAAAGCTGACAGAGACAAGTGGATTGTGGGAGCTGTGACGCACTACCCTCTCACAGTAATAGGAGTAGAGAATGACAAGCTGGCGTCAGTAGCCTAACATGGGCACAACAACACGAGGGAAAAGCACTCTACTTAACCAAGGGAGGAAGGGAGGGTGGAGAAAGTGTGTGTTTCGGATGAGTTCTGCCCATGGATGAGGGCTGGTTTGCGTGAGATGCAGCTTACGCAGTGAGGCAAAGATGACAAGTAGATTGTGCAAGAATATGAAAGCACACTGATATCATTTTAACAGTTTTTAATGGTATATATAGTTCAGTATTATTATATTATTACTCTGGTGTATTTGGATGCAGTATCATTAACTGATTCACTCATGCATTAATTTACAAACTAGATGTTTTGATGTATTTTAATGTCCAAACGTCTTGAAAGAGATTGTGGAAAATGTTTTGATGTAACAGTAGGCTTAGGTGGTATGGATAAAATTTCTTACCATATAAAATTTATACATAAAATAATTAGGAATTATTTAATCAAGTGAGTAAACAACAACAAGTTATTTCAGCAGAAGAATGTGAAAATACTTAACATGAAATATTACCTTTAAGAAATCCTCCTCAGTGACTTGCAGTATTACCCACAATTAACCTAATACCAAAAATTGTTATAGATATTACAAATCGATGAACTTGTTTGCATAACTCTATCGGTGTAATTTTCATTAGGCAGGGGAAAAAAAGTAAAAAAGTGTTTCAGAGCATACTTTTTGCTTTTTTTATTTTTGCTAGTTATTTTAATGACACTTCCATCACATGTTTGTTTATTAAACCGTAGTGTTTTTGAAGTCAACCAAATTTGGGCTGTACAAATGTCTTTTCTGTAAATGTTGTTAAGACACCAATAACCTTGTGAACTCTAGATATTTAGCATTTTGATATTTAGCACCATTAAAGAACTTTATATAATATGATATAATGATATGATGATGATACAAAAAAAATCTTTTTTTTTTTTAAGTTAGTAAGTTAGATCAACACAACTGAGTAACATAATTTAAGAAATTACATTACCTCAGCTACTACTTAAATACACTTTTTTTCAGCATGAAATGCCACATTATGTTTACAATTCTTCAGGTTTTTTTTTATATCCATATAGTTTCAAGAATTCATGTCACAAAGCATGAAAGCAAAAGAAAAAGAATGAAAAGATTAGATGTATCCAAATTTGCTGACAGATGCATTCTTGTGTACATGCAAAGCTTTAGTCATACAACCCCGCTGTGAAACACACAAACATGCCTGGGGCTATGTTGGCGGCTGCCATCAGCACAGTCCATTCGATCGAGACAAAAAAGGATGAACATACAAATGAAATGATGAAACTAATGTCATTGCATTTCTACAGTTCAAATGTTAATATTTTATACATATATTAACTCATTTGTTTTATTTTTGAGCATGCAGTGGTTAGTATATGTGTTACATAGTGTGAGAAAGGCTTTCAAACACTGTGTTCAAAAGCTACCAGATGTTTACCCTGCTGTTACTTGTTCATAGCTACTGTAAACAAGTCATCTTACTGACACTTCTGGGAATGCAGTGAATTTAGGAGACTTTGCAGTGGTTGTTATGATATGTGATAAAACTAGTATTTTTTTAAATTGTTAACCTTGTGAACATGTTAGCATTTAGCTCAAAGTTTAGAGTTCTGCACTATCCAGGGGTCATTCTTAGTTTTAAACAGGTGTAGCATTATGCTCAGGTTTAGCGCTCTAATGGACGTGTCAGTTAGACCTGCGCACGTGTGCACACATTCACACGAGCACTTGCTTAATGGAGTGACGTTAGCACCTAATGAGATCAATAAGCAATCGCTGGCATGGTCTGGTTTCACAGTGCATTGACAGGACCCCTGATCGGCTGATTGGGAACAATTAGTATCAGTGAGCAGTGCTAACATGGTTTTGAGTGATGACAGTGATGGGTGCATTTCTGAATTCGTGTGTGTGTGTGCGTCTGTGTGCACGCGTGTGCATGTGTGCATGTACATGTGGGTGTGTGGGTGGGTGAGTCATCATCATCCAGCCCAGGAGTCCCAGCTCTCTCTCTCTCTTGCTCTCTCTCTCTGTATCACATAGACACCCTCTCATAAACACTCACAGGAGGCCATGTATACACAAGTAGCATTGCCAGCTAAATTTGGCAAGGCTACTTGTGTTGAGTTTAAACTGTGATTCTTGGGGTTACTATGAACCAATCTGTGTAGAAAACATTATGCAGTTTTTTTAATATGTAATTTTGCACACCTTTTCCACATTAATGATATATTCATATTAATATTGTAATACTGATTTAGGTCATATTGTCCTGGATATTGTAGCTTGTAGTAATCAAATAGGCCTCATGGTTATAAAACTACCCCTTTATCTGTTAATGTAATTTTTTTTGGTCTTTTACTTCTAAAAATACCGTAATATGTATCAGAGGAAAGGTGAAATTAGATGAGGCACAATGAGATAACCATATATCTGCCCATATACGTATACTCTCTTTTTGTGTTTCACATTATTACTTCATTATTCACATTTTACAGACATTCAGTAAGGCAATAAAATGGATATGAATTCATTTATTCTTTGTATGTTTGTATTACATTCTTGTTCTATACATTTTGATTTGTGATTTCCACTCTGAGGCTCTCTATTTCTCCCCCCATACATGTCTTAGGTCTCTATTCCTCGCTCTTTTTCTGCCCCAGCTGGGATCTAGTAAGAACATTTGCTGGCCAGTAGGGGTTTGGGTCTGGCTTGCTGGGTTCTTTAGGATTGGAGTGTCTGAGTCGTGACAAGCAGTGTCTGTGTGTGTGTGTGTGTGTGTGTGTGTGTGTGTGTGTGTGTGTGTGTGTGTGTGTGTGTGTGTTTGTGTGTGTGAGTGAATGCATGTGTGCGCACTCTTATGTCTTTGTGCCCTGCACTCATCCAACCAGCTCTTTTATCCCTTTAACTCTTGCATGACTTTGTCATGGTATATTATAACAAGCACATACTGCTATTAGGACAGTCACACAGTATGATCTCCTGTAAACATGTTGCATCTTTTACATTTTCACATTTTATTTTTAGCTTTTAGGAAGTTATACAGTTATATAAGAAGTGGGCCACAGCTTGGATCTTGGTTTAAGATGGTATTTTTCTGGCTATTACTGATATTTATGAAAGACACAACTACACTACATATAAGACTTTACAAAAAACATAATAGACTGCTGTGTTTTATGTATTAAATTCATTGGGAAGCAATAAAGTCTCTATAGGACAAAACTCTTGGAATCCATGACAGTTAATCTATGGCTTGTAGTATGACCAAGTCTGACATGCAACGAGCAATACTAAGGCATAAAGATTTTGGGGGTCTGTATTAGTACTAAATTGGTGACCTGGATGTTAGGGTTGGTCTGTCCAGTGCATACTGTGATGTGATCTGTCCAGTGCATACTGTGATGTGATCTAGTCTCCTTTGACCCTAAAAAACTCAGTTAACATAAAAAGATGTTTTCAGATGTGTTAACTTTAGTGAATTCAATTAATTTGTGTCCATTCGGTTTATGTATACAGTATAAAAAGTAATAAACAGTAACTGCACAATTGAAATGAAATATGGTTGTTCATAAATGCAATCTGATGTTTTTAGCTCTGTGCTTTATGTATTTGCCCACTACCCACCGCTACCAGCAGTGGTCATGTAAACAAAAAGAGCTCCCCCTGCAGTGTGCAGTGTGTTTATGCGTGTGTTGGCTATCCCAGCAGTAATACACACAGATGTGAGCGTGAAGAAGAACCATCCCATCTTGCACATATTAGCAATTTGTTTTGCTGCACAATTATCTATGCCGATATAGATAATATCATGCTTATATTTACATGAGGGGAATTAGTAGCAGTCTTTTTAAGACTGAATGATGGAGCTGTCAAAGATTATGTGGCTCAGAAGTGCATTAGGCCTCTGTGATTTCCCAGCCTCTTATAGACTTGACATGAGAAATGTCTTTGAGTCATAATGGAGGCTGTCAAGGGACAGCGGAGCACAGAGGAGGATTTAAGGGCCTGGGTAAATGATAGAAGCTGAAATATGTCTTCTTATTGTGACAGAGAGAACAATGACTCATTTCGTTTTCTCTGCTCTGATTTTTGCCACACTGCAGCACTGTAACTGCATTATTACTTTAAGGTAACATCTTGTTTATCAGCCTGAGTCTTAAATAGCATCTCAATTTCAATAAAAAAGAGAACAGTACATACAGTATTCCAGCAGGAAGAAACATATATTATATTTTCAAGGGGTTTCAGTGTGATTCGGCATTATGGTGCTTTTATTCTTCCAAACATCCTAACACCCATCCTGAGGGGGCTCGCATAAAACATGAATCTGCTGTATTAGGCAGATTATCTCATCTGCCATTCAAGATGCAAAGTCATCTTCAGTGGATGACGGTTGAACTGTCAGGTCATCTAATTTTATGACATCAGCCTATGAACTATGACAGCTATGGTGGGTCAGAGACACACCATATACTCACACACGCAGACATGCACATTACATATTATCAAGATTTATGATATATATATACTGATGACAGTTCTTTCCCCTGAAAATAGTTCTAAATGAACTATAATGAGTACTTTATGGGCTCTTTATTGGCTATATATGTATCCAATTTAAAAACCTATATAATTTATTTATGTATGCGTGTGTGTGTAGAAATACATATAAATATACAAATGCACATTACTCATTTAGTCACACTTTTAAAATCTGGCAACAAAATGTTATCAAGGTCAGATGTCAGTAATTATTATCTCTCATTCTTAGTTGGTTGACAGGCCCTGTAAGGCAAGGAACAAAGTTAATTGATTGTGGTTTGAAAAAGCTGAACTGGACAGATTTTTTAAATCTAAAAACAAATCAGTGTATTTGACTGAATCACACAGTGGGGACACAACAGAGAGGAGCATCCTGTAGACCCTAACTGAGATGCTATACCTTCCAAATGAACCTCTTCAGTCAGTTATGATTACTACTACTGTGAAGCCCTCAATGTACATGAAATAATTACAATACAAAATGCTTAGCTTGATCCAACACAACACCTGATATGCAGTCTTTTTTCTCGTCTTCATCATCTTCATCACTACACCAGTTTTTATCAACATAAAATGTAGTTCAGCAGACAGCAAATGAAGCATGATTTCTGCATTGTCCTATGTGTCCTAATTCAAACACTATCAATATCAGTATCTTCTTTCTGTGTGCAGAGCAGGATCTGTCTGTATTATTGGATGTGCTGCGTTTCAGCACAATGACTAGAAGCAGGAGCAAACAGTTTGACTAGCTCTGTTAACTGTGCCTTCCAAAAACTTCAAAGCTGTCATATTTAGGGAAAGCCACTGAGAAACTCATCATCTGTCTGTGAAATTGAATTACACTTTTCTTCATATTGAAGAAAAATGAGAACTCACTGCAATGAGTGGAATGATAAAGGGGGAGGGTTACAGGGAGCCGTGTGCAGCCCGCCAGCATTTAGAGCGATGTGTCGTTTTCTTTCTCTTCATCAGCAGCACCTTCTGTGGAGAGAGGGATGAAGTGAACAGGTAGGAAAGCAGAAGAATAAAGAGGTTCTGTGCTCAAATAGTACTACATGTAGTGTCATGGGGTGGACAGATCTTTGACAATAACTTCTGTTTTTGTTTCAATCTCCAGATTATGTGCCACCCAAAAGAAGAGAGGGAGAGTGCAATAGAGTTCTCAGCAGATCTGAGATCAGTGCGGCATAGAGGGAAAGTGGAGGAAGGATGTGTGTAGGTTTTAGTTACAGTTGGAATTTTAAACAGCACATTTTAATTTATCGAAAAAGTTTTACATTAACACAAGAGAAACAGATGTGTTCAGATTTGAGGAGTGGCTGAGTGTATGAATAGCTGCAAAGTAGATTTTTGTTGTGGTATCATTAAGCCTATGAGCGTTTTTGAGCTTCCAATTCTCCTAAACTTTACCCTCTTACTTTTGTGCATAATAGGAAAATTACAAAAAAACTCTGAAAAATACCAGAAAATTCCAAACAGTAAAATGGGACCACTGCCAGCAACAATTAGCCAAGTTCTACTTCCCCCTCTGCCTACATCATATCACATGGTGCAGTTTTGGGAAACCCAGTTCAAACTGCCACACTTTCTTCATCTGCCAATTTGTCATATAAAACTAACATTTATCCTTTACATGGGAATTTTCAAGGCAGATTGATTACGAATTTTGAAACAATGAAAACCTGCCATATGCTCTTTAAATCACACATTGGCTCTTGATGAATCATTCAAGTTGGCAGTCTTAACTTTTACACTGTATAATTTGTTCAGAACAAAATGACATAACCACGTTCAATGAAACCAAAATTATCAACCCATGAAAGACTGTATTCAAAATCACACTGAAAATCAATATGAAAAATTTAATTCACAGGCTCATCCAAGTTGCACTAATGTCATCACTGTTACTCAAAATGTCACTCAGAAATGTGTCCAGCCCTGTGTGCCTGTGTGTACTCCTGACTCTGCCTGGGCATGCTCCCGATGAGTCAGTGGATAGTGTCCTGGGGAATCACGTCCACACATAGATCAGGGCATTAGTGAGCTACTGGGCACTCTGTGATGGTACTTGGTAGCAGTGGATGCACCAAGACATAATGTCCCATAGGTACTCAGTTGGATTTAGCTCATGGGAATGTGACAGCCAGTCAATGGCATCAATTCCTTTGTTACCAGGCCCTCATGCCCCTCTCATGGATTCCGTTTCTGACAGTTTGGTCAGAACCACGCACATGCTGGAGGTCATTTTGTAGGACTCTCACAGTGCTTCCTTCTCCTGTTCTTTCATGCACACAGGAGCAGATACTGGTCCTGCTGCTGGGGTGTTGTCCTTCTACGGCCCTGTCCAGCTCTCCTGCTATAACAGCCAGTGTCCTAGTATCTCCTCCATGCTCTTGAAACTGAGCTGGTTGACACACCTTCTTGCGACTGCACGTATAGATGAGCCATTATGGAGTAACTGGACCACCTGTGCAACCTGACTGGGCTGCAGGTCCTGCCTCATGCTACCAGTAGTGACAAGGAGACTAGTAAAACACTTGCGAAGAATCAGTCAGGAAAGATAAGGAGCAAGCATTTATTTGTGTCCACTACATGCAAAACTGCTGTTTTTGTACCAAAGCAGTTCAAAATGATTCACAATCTCTCGTGCTTCCTAAATGCATAGATGGAAGTTCACCTGTCCAAGCGTTATACTGTGATGACTAAGTGTTCTCTTCATTTTTTTAAGCATTTATGTCAAGTTGTAATAACTAGTGCTAATCTACTAAAACACAAGTTGCTGCATGTTGCACGAGTCACACATTCTCCACTAAGCTTTGCAGGTCAAATATTTGAATTGTTATAAGCATAGAAATTATTTTTTTTAACACTGATATTACTGGTTTGACTTTTCTCACCACAGCCTTGTTTGTCTTTTCAAAAACAAGAACTCTATACTCACCACTGATGTATCTCATTCTAAATTGAAATCAACCTTACTTTTCTCCATACTGGACAGCCAATGCAGCTCCAGTGTTAGCGAACAGCAAACCTATCATCTCCACAGACTTTTAATGAATCAATATGTAACTCAGTTTCCTGATACAAAAAGCTCTCTTCTGATAATGCACATTACTTGCTGCTCGGTTGTCATGCATCATGTCCTATCACAGGAAACACTTGACAAGTAATGGTCATAGTATAACTCTGGGCAACTGAGCCCCGAACAACTATTTTATGGTCTGTAGACAAGTCATTTTGATCTTTGTCCCAGTGTATCCTGGCAACCAGGTATTTTCAATATAACTGATTTCTGTGTGCTACAGGCCACTGGTGGACATTTGCAATTGGCAGATGGCAGAGGCAGGGGCGGGTGAGAGGACCGAGGGAGGTTCATGAAACAGCAGAGGAGAGCAGAAAAGAGGAGAGGGCAGTCACATGTTTATGGGCTACACTGTTGAAGTGATAGTGGGTTTTGACTCAGACTCTTACGACTGTGACATTTAACTAGGTTTAAAGGAAGGAAAAAGAGCATAAAACGGGTTATCTATAGGAATCTAGATAGCAAGATCGGGATACAGTGGTTGTGTTCAAACTGAACACGAATGATGCAGAGGAGGCACTCAACAAATATCATGGGTCGCCACCAGGACTGTACACAGTCTCTTAAACAGGTTGAGTATTGGTTTAATTCTCTCCCTTTTAATCTGGTTATATGCTGTTGTACAGTATGTGCTGTATGTGTACTTTGTATGTGTGTTTGTGTGTGTGCGCGCACATGTGCAGTAAAATGAAAGCCATTTAATCAGTAATGATGAGATGGTTTAAATAGGACATCTTGAAGCAATGTCTAAATTAAGCTTCTTGATATAGCCTAGTTTTTAGGTCAACCATGCATGAGAGACTGGTGCTCGTAAGTAGAGAGTGAAGACACTACTTTTTCGTGAGCAGCATGTCCTGTACGGGTTTATGTGTTATCAGTTTTTTTCTCATTCAAAGGAAACACAGTGGTCTACATATTTTCACTATCTTCAACTCAAAGCTCCATCAATATCTATTGATTTAGTATAGTTTTAACACTTTGTGAATGTGAGACAGAGGTAAGTGTCGGCTCGCCTGTGTACCTTCCAAACAATACTTTCCTAGTTAGTATTAACTAATTGGAAGGTACATTTGTTAAGGATTAATACCCTTGTAATTGTCAGGCACTACTGCTCTGCAATTTCTGCTACTGTTTGTGATTTTACAATCACTGTCCTGTGGACTTGGCCTCTGGCTTGCTTTGTTACCTACTACTGGCTCAGCCTTCATTCTTAAAGCTGAGAGAGGTATGTGTATGTTACATATTTGGCATGTTTCTGTACTGTTGGTGTAGTAGTACAGAAACAATGGGCAGCCCCTCACTGTAGTGCTGTATCTACAGTTGCTGTAGATTACACTGGGGAGGAGCTCAGCTAAAGTGAGCTGCTCTCTTTTTTGCTTGATGGGCCATGGCCTACCCATGGACTCAGCTCCTCTCCTGCTTTCTGTCTGTCACTCTCCTTCTTGCTGTCACTCTTTATCTCCATCCTTCTGCTATAACCATCTACATTTATGTTTGATCTGCCTACATATGACCTAACAGCCTCTCAGTAGAAGGCTGTGGGTTGGGGACAGAGAAGAAAGCTTGAAATACCAGAAAATCGCTGATATGGAAGTAAAAAAAGAAGATGGAAAAAAATTGAAACAGGTGGAAAAATATTAGAGAGGGACAATACTGGGAGTGGCCTATGCCATTATTTTTCAGTTAGGTGTAAGCAATGAAGACTAGGCTTGGTATCTTTATCATCTCCATTCACCACCACCTTTATCAGTTTGAATAGCAAACCCTACTCTTAATGGATATTGGTTTACCTTTTAACATTGATGTTGATAAATGACTTGTGAGCCAGATCAGTAGTTCTATTTTTAGGAGGGTGATGTGCACAGATATTCTTTCATTTATCTGTACATCACAGACCAGTGTGTTTAATATTGGCTGCACTACATTTGTTGAGAGACTAAGATCCATTTTCCACGTGCAACGTGTACTGTATTACCCTGAAAGCCTAAAAGATTGTTCTCAAGGGGCAGTTCTGGTACATGGATGCCTGTGTATATATACACGTATGCACACATCCTCATGCGCCTGTGTGGACTGTTGATTTACTCATTGACCATCATTCTGCCTGCTGTCTCCTGTGGGCCTTTATGCTGGGAGGAATCAATAACCTTCTCCCTTGCGTTGTCTCTCCACTTTGTCTCTACCAGAACAGCAGCATGAGCTCAAATGCTTACGTATGTTGCACTGACTGCAACTGCAAATCCACACACATACTGTGAGTTGTTTTTTAAACTACAATAAAATGCTAAGAAATCTGTCAAGTTAAAGCTGTCAAGTGTTCTAACAGAGAAAAGTAAAGATCAGCTGCAAAACACATACACAGACACACACACAGATATTCAAGCTCCCTCTATCTCACCCCCTCTGACATTAGCTGAACAGAGTCCATTACTCTGAGGTAATGGGTGAATGTCACAATAGCAGGATGTCATAAAGCTCTGGAGTGGTCTAATGGGTTTTGTTCAGGTTGAGGTGACACATGCACTCTCGCACATGCACCCATACAGGCACACGCTCTTCCAGGAAAGTATCTTCCAATGTGCTTGATACATTTACTCATCGCATTACAGCCCTGAACCTTGACATGTTTGAGGAGTTAATACAGTCTGTTAAAGGAAACAGATCATGACAATCACCTGTCACTTTGTTTTTAGTACAGATGGTTCTGCTCTTGCTACCTTTTACAGTATATTCGCCCTTTCTTCCACTCACCCCATCTTTATCTTTTTTTAATGGAGCGAGAGAAAAGTTGATTGCTTGAGTTAACACAGGAACTCAATGAAGCAGGACAGGTAAAAAGTGTTCAAGTAGACAAAATCCATGCTCAGGATGTGTAAAAACCACTGAAAGAAATAACAACCAAAGTGAAAAAGTTTATCATGGACATAAGTGGAGTGGCTGAAGCAGAGGTTGCTGCCAGTTGCTACAGTAGTATCCTCGGGGGGCAGGCAGATGGAAGAGTGAAGGCTTATGGACAAAGGGATCATGTGAGCTTATTTGCTCTATGCGTTGGCACAGTGGGTGAGAGAGCGGAAGTGGAACATGATTTTTTTTTTACATTAACAGTATTTTAGTTTTTGGTTGTGATTTACTTTGGTCAGAGTGTCAAGAGTAGAGGAATGCATGATAGGAAATGGAGAAGAGGTTGTTTCAAATAAGTATTTCTTTATTCTCCTTCAGTATGTAGCTTTTTTGCTATCAAAATGTTTTACACAAACATCAATACCAGCATTGTTCTAAAAAACATCAAGTCTTTCTCCAAATTTACATCTAATGGTTTCTGCACTGTTATGAAACAAAGGTATGTTATCAGCACTAGGATCAACAAGCAAACAATAGCAGGTAAAATCCATGTCAGATGTTTATGGACTCAAATGTGGCAAACCTTTGCTGGTCAAATAGCTGTCAGAACAATTTTAAACAAGTTTGACTGCTATGATTTTAACTAAAGTAAAAGCATCGGCATCACATGCAAGAGTGGGAGAAATACTCTGCCATGAAAGTGACAGTATTACTTTATAACACAGTTCATCAAGGCTTCAGTGGTGAGCTACAGCTCAGCTGACTCTTGCAAAATTCACACACTCAATACATTTAGTGTAATGCAACATGAACATGTAATGGTAAAATGAAGCTGTAAAATAAAATGTGCTTCATATGATTTTTATATCACATTTGTGTTGTCATACATTTAACTTTACTTCAACTTGGTCTATCCCTGTCAAGCTAAAACTAGTCAGGAATGTCAACATTCGACTTTGTTTTTGTGCTGCAACATCTTGTAACAGCCAAATGATCGATCATATCGGCATTATCGGGGTAGTTAACTGTGGAATCTATACTGAAAACACGTAGGGTAGAGAGTGGAGTGTGTTCTTCCTGGATAAATATTTCAGGACTTCTGGTCGTGATGTTTCATGTTTCATTTAACACTGTCTTACTCCTTATTAACCTATTAGGTTCAACCTAAGTAACTGCTATTACCTTTATTGTCAGCTATAATGTGTTCATATTACTATAAAGACAGATGCACACATGCAGAAAGCACACACATAGTACATGTACTGTCTCCATTACACAGTCATACAGATCCTCTTCCTCTCTCAACTGTGGAGATAAAGAAGCCTTGTGCGTCAGTGTGGTGTGACGCGTTTATCATATCATCATCCCATTACACTAGAAAAGATGAAAGAAGAATGATTATCTTATTCTCTTTCTCGTCTTCTTCTTTCCTCATCTTATCTTCTAGTCTTCGGGGACCAGTGTGGTAGTGGACATTGCGGTGATGGGTGAGGCTCATGGTTTGATCACAGACCTGTTGGCAGACCCTTCACTGCCCCCTAACACCTGCAGCTCTCTGAAAGCTGTCAGCAACCTCCTCAGCACCCAGATTAACCTCCAGCCACTCCACCGGCCTCGCGTCCATGCAGACACGCACACCTGCTCCGACTCTGAGGAGGGGCCAGAAAAAGCAGAGAGACTGGCCATTCCAAAGGTAAATGTTTCTGTTTCTTGTGCCTCTGTGTTTAGATTTTTGAGATAATGTCCAGTGGCCGAACCACAATTTGAAATTTGAAGGACTAAAGGTTAATTTGCCAACAAACAGAGAGCACTGAGTATATAAGTGTGTTCAAACTCAGCTATAGTCTGTATTACACAATGGATTTACACATATAGGAAAATCAAACCCTCAGTGGTTTTCAACCTAAGGTGCTATATGCTGCAATATAAGTTTATGCATACATTATATGTGTGCATAGGTGTGCCTCATTTCTCCCCAGTCTCCTTCCTCATTGCTGGCATGGCATGAGTCTGTAATGTAGCTGACAATGACGCACGGGCTTCCACAGGGCTTTTAATGTTTTACAAGGCCAGTGCTTTAAAATGTGTGCAGGCACTTAAGAAAGCAAGGAAACTAAATAAAGCGTGTGATGTAATGCGGGATAGCCTACCAGAAAAGAGACGAGCAGCTTTTGCACTGTCTGAGCACAGTCAAACGCTCAGCCCATGTCGGTGGATTTCAGTGAGATACCGTTGTTGCTGATGCTCATCTTAGCTCACTGGTGGTTTGTGAGTTTGCATGTGGCATTGGGTTCAGGCTGGTGATTCAGCTCACATATGTTGACTTGTTAAATGAATCTGAACTAAAAACTGTGACAGACTATTTTAACAAAAGGCTTGATAAAAGTTCAGGAACTATTTGAAACCTATAACAGCTTCAAAACAATGAATCACCTTCTGGTCACCAATGACTTGTCTTTACAGTGCATTGCTTCATATAAAGCACTTAGCTTACATCACACGTTTTCCAAAACATAATGTTGGGTTATATGGCATTTTCCTTGTAGTTGGTTTATATTCATTTCATTATAGGGAGATATCCTGCATCGTCATGTCTGCTTTTATTTTTGTCAGCTACACTATTGTTGAATAAGAATGAAGTGCAGATGTTTCAGATCTGCATTTCAAACACAATAATAATATTCACAAAAGCAAAAGCAGACATGACGTTTACTGTGATTGATTACCACCATGTGCCCCTTCTCTCACCCCGACCCTCTTCTCTATTTTACTATCTCCCCTCCTCTGTCATTCTTTCATCTCTGACTAGACTACAGTCATTGGGGTTCAATAGTATACAACTACAGATATGTGCAACAGCAGGTGTGTATATGTGTGTGTGTGTGGATAGCAATGATGAGTAGTCGCCTTAAATGTATATGATATTTTTCCCAGTAGTAGAGATAGTTGATCCTCTGCTGCCCTCTATGTTCTATTCCTGCTCTGTGATTTGTGTGTGTTTGTTTGAGAGGGGTGCTTTTAGAAAAACACACCAATTGTACAGAAATACAAGCTGACAAATAACCAAGTTTTGCTCATGGCTTTTCAACAAAATTTACAATGTTGGATAGATTGGTACCTCAGGGGAAACAAGCATGTCTCCTTTCAACCTACCATTCTGCCTCCCATATGTTTTAAAAAACAGGAATTGGCTTGAAGAATAAATAGGGCATGCTTCTAGTTTGATGCTTTACTTTTCTGAAGGAGAACATGATGTACAACAGTTGCTCTGTAGAAAAATACTTGTTTGATAGTTTAAACAAGACTACGGTTGAAATGTCTAATAAATTGAACTATGATTTCTTTCACAGAGTAGAGTAGAGGTTTACCTGCAGAGCTAGAACTTCTGATTGTTCATTTTGTTGGCAGCATTTTGTCGCTGAGTGGCCACAAGCACTTTTTATGGACAGAGTAAAATGTGATTCCAGCTTTTTCTCAGTTTCAATTTAAAATGTCCAAATAGTGTTAGATATATTGTTACACAATGTGACTAGAAGATTAAACTAAAATTGACTTAAATGTCTGGGGAAAAATGTTGGGGAATTGAATGATTGCTGAAGCAAGTAATGGTAGCATGCATTAAACAAATGAGAGTTAGATTTATTGCCAAGTAAGTTTAACCCACAAAGAATTTGACAGAAAATATTTGTACAAAATATATTATAAATTGTCTCCAGAGAGGCTCACATAGTTATAGTGGTGTCAAATATGTTGACATCTACAAAAAAGTGTAGAAATCACACAGATAGATCCATTTATTCATGAAAGATAATATACTGAATGTAAAAAAAACACAAGAAGGTAAACATATATGATGTTTCTAACTGTCCAAAAAGAGGCAACTATGTATTGAAAATCTCAGTAATTTTTGGATTGTCCTACTTACCTCATGTGTTTTGTGTATCTCTATTGCAGCGTCTAAGGCGCAGTCTGCCCCCTGGGTTGCTAAGGAGAATTTCATCAACGTGGACTACGACCACCTCAGCCACAGGCCTTCCCACCATCGAACCAGGCCCTGTCCTCCGAGACCGCTCAGCTAGCATCAAACACACCACAGACAGGTATTGTCACCCACTCACTGATGCGGATACTATTGATACTGTATGATATTTAACTGTTTTTTTTTTTTAAATTAAACCAGTGAGGTATGGAACAACTCAGTGATGATGACCATCTCAAAGAGTCGCTCGATGTCTGCCTCCTGTGCTGCCTCTGTCACCTCCAACCACATCTACAGCAAACCACTGGGAAGACCAGGTGTGTGTGTGCAAATCTACTTCACACACTGAGTAAAAGTTGAGTATGTTTAGTAAGTAACTTCAGTAAAAGAGGTATTTATGTATGTTTGATTTTTTGTTTAAATTGGAAACTGTGTTTTCCAGGTTTCCCACCCTCCAGTGTATCACCTCTGGGCTCTCCAAGCCCATCTCCTCCTGTCCAGGGCACTCCTGTCTCCAGCCCAACGATAAAAACGTGTTCAGTGCAGCTTCCTGATCCAACGGGGCCACTAACAGAGCGAGCAACTGCTTCTATGGTCCCCAAAAGCCATCACAGAGCCTTAACTCACAGCCAGAGCGCCCCGAGCTCCACTACGTCTCACTGGCGGCCTCCATCACTCTGCGGCAGGTAACATACATCCAGTCCCACACTAGATGTCCTCTTTAGTTACAATTTGATGAGCAGTTCTAAAAATAAAAAGCTTAAATGTGTGTGTGTCTATGTGCATATCAGTGTCCATTGTGCAAAATTAAGGGAAATGAGTCACTTCATTAGTCTTTACTGAGAGGACAGGAACCATTTCATTAATCAGAGGAGCGTGAATAAACAGGATGGCCCAGAAATTATTCAAACTTATTCACTGTTTCTCTTCTGTTTCTCTCAGCTGTGGCAGGCCATTCAACAATCGACTAAGTCATGGGGCAGAATCTGTTGACAAAGGAGACAGAATACCCCATCCAGGTAAAATAGCAGTGTGCCTTTGAGAAATTAATGTGATTGTTGTCCCAGATTATTTTCTAGGTTGATAAGGTGATTGATTCATACAATGCAGACTGTGTCTAAACTTCCCCTCATTGTTACTTTGTACAACTGCCAACACCAATCTAACTGTAAGTCATACATGTATGATGATTGTCTCCCAGATGAACATGCAGTGGCTTCATCAGACTATGACAGCACCTACGACAGCACCTATGAGACCAACCACAGTGACAGCAGTGACTTTGCACAGAATGAAGAGGAGGGGGAAGGTGGAAAGAAACCACCTGAAGCAAGGGAAGGTTGCAGGGAGTATCCAACAGAGGGCATCATTCTTCACCCACTCCTGCCATCACCAGAAGTAGGCAAAAAGACAGGTTTAATTTACCAATGCAAATGTAGTCTCAGTTATCTATTACATGCTTTAACATGCACCAATAATTTCATTTTTATTTACCGTTGTTAGGTAGAGGTAGGCCTACTGCATAATAAATAACAGCAGTTTTAGAAAATGCATTCTCTAAATGCTGGAAACCAAACAGTGGTGCAGTGTGTTAGTGTACATGTATGGAAAGACTTGTTAGATGACATACGTTTACCAGGGAATGTTAAAATTATGAACGTTATGTGTGTGACTTTCTGGCTTTCTCCTCTGTATCCCTACCTTCATCTGACAGGACAAGCCAGTCTCAGTCCAAGATCCTGTGGTGATGCCAGGGCTGGAGCCTCTGATGAGTCAACTCAACAACTGGAACTTTCCCATTTTCAGTTTAGTGGAGAAGGCTCATGGCAAAACAGGCTGCATCCTCAGTCAGGTAAACATACTAATTAGTGAGGAAATGTTGTAATCCATGTGATAGTGACTTAATTAAACACATATCAGTACTGATTTACCTACGGAAAAACGGACTTACTTTAACCGACAAGTAGCTCTGGTAGCTCTGGTAGCTCTGTAGCTCAAGTAGCTCTGGTCATATTGTCATATTAAGCCTGCGACAACGACAGCAGCACTAGGAAATTAGTGACTGAACCCACAAAACTGGGACCTGACTTGACTAATGTGAATGACACCATATCATTATGTTAAATTTTATTTTGCATAGAAATTTTCTTATCAGGCATAACAAATCATCTAAACCTCTACATATAGTACTGTGCAAATGTTACAGGCACCAAAATGTACAGGGGATGATTTTAATATAAATTACATCAATTCAGTTTTTCATTCAGTTAAATTCATACAAAGTGCAGTAAAGGGAACAAAACCTAAATCTAAGTATTTGCTGCACTTTGCCCTTAAACCAGCAGCAATTCTTGTTGGTGTGACCTGCACATAGTTTGCAGCACATTGGAGAAATTGCTGCAATTCTTTAGATTCAGTCTGTCCCAGTGTCTTCTGTCTCTTCTTATGATCCCAGACTGACTCCACACTGCCCAGATCAGGGCTCCATGGGGGTCAGACCATCTGATGCAGGACCCCTGGTCCTTCTTGCCTATGAAAATAGTTCTTCATGAACCCTAGTGGGTTCTTTATGGGGTTGAAGAGAATGAACTGGGGATCAATCAGACATCTGATGGTGTTTTATGATAAGAATATAAAACATCTAAAGTGCCTAAAACGTATGCACAAGTATTGTAGATGATTCTCAGTATTTGTTTTATGTTTATAAATATTTTTATTTTATTGTTTATAAAATTATAAATAAAACATATAACATTTTAGGTTTATATTTATATGTTTTATGTTGTGTTATGTCCCAGGTTTCTTTCAGGCTTTTTGAAGACACGGGTCTGTTTGAGACCTTCAGGATACCTGTACAAGAGTTCATGAACTATTTCCATGCTTTGGAGAATGGATACAGAGACATCCCTTGTGAGTAGAAGGTCTTCATTTGGATCAAAATGAGAAGTCGACAAGTATTACATTTAACTGCCACAAGGGGGATGTATTGCTCGTAATACAAACCTCAGGTCTGATTCATTTGTGGCATGTGCTTGCTGTACAGTTAGCAGAATGATTAGCTTTTTCAGCTGTAAAACTTTTTTTTCTTTAATAAGAGAAGATGGTCATATCTGTTTTTACGTGTGTTTGTCTCAATTGATTTTCATTTGGGACAAATGTTTCTCATAATGTTGTGATGGCATGTTTTGGGACTTTCAGTGCCTTATTATTAAGATAACATTTTAAGATGAGATCAACAACTTCTAAAACTATAATTTATGTTTATATTTTTATTACATATCACAGTCTCTCTGACTGGTGAGACATGTTTTCAAGCTGCAGTAATTCTATAAAATCACAGAAATTTGATGTGATTATAGAACTGATCTTCCTTCCTGTGTTAAAAGGCTTTAGCCTAGTTGTATATGTTTCTGTATATTTTTGTGTTACTTTCTGTTGATGGCTACTGCAGCTGAGATTTCATCAAAGTGCCTTCCACTGGTGCCAGTTAGCATTTTATTTTACTCTCCCCAGATCACAACCGGACCCATGCCACAGATGTACTGCATGCTGTTTGGTACCTCACCACTCAGCCAGTGCCAGGCCTGCCCACCCTGCCAACAGAAAATGGGATACACACCAGTGAGGACTTTTTAAAAATACTCTAGCTTCTTAAACCAAACCTGTACATCAATACTTATCTTGCCATGTTTTGGGCAATTTAAGTCTTTTGATTGGTCTATTTTTTTACTCCAGCAACTTAGTTTGAATTGACCTTATACCACTTTTGTGCCCTCCTGTGGCATAAGGGTTAGTGTCCCAGGTTTCAGAGACCTTTGTTTCATCTGTTTCCTGCTATTGCTTTCTATAATTGCTATCTAATGAAGTCAATAAAGTGTCCCTCCTAACAAGAAAAGTTAGAATAAATTAAATTAAATTAAAATACAAAAACTGATGATGACTTGTTAAATTGTTAATTTTCCCTGCCTATTTTTGTCTTTCATAACACTACGGTAACACGGCAGTCATATTAGTCTTGCTCTCTCTTTCACACACAGACATACATACACGCACACACAATGTGATTTCAAAACAAAGCATACACACATTTTGGCATGACAGTCATTCAGACAGAAAAACATGGACAGGCGGGTTAATGTGCGTATACAAACGGGAAACGTGTGCACACACAGTCAGTTATGTTTATATGACTGCACTCACAAGACAAACACTTGAATAATTAAAGGTTACATTGAATTTCTTTGGCTAATGACCCAGAGACAGCACTCAGCAATTAAGTAAATGTTTTTGCATTTTTTAAATTCACTCTTGTTTATGTATTTTTAAACAATGCCACAAGTACAACATAACAAACTGTCGAAGCAGGCTTACTGTCACTCTCACTTTTCGTGGTATCAATTTTATTTCCCTCCCTGTTGCCAGCTGATATTGCATTGTCACTAATGATTTTACAGTTAGCAGCATTGTCATGATAGATATTGAAGAGGTAATGATATTAAATAAAACAATCTAATAGCACCTTAGGTTTTACAATAAGAAAAAATGCCAACATGTCAGCAGAGTG
Organism: Mastacembelus armatus; assembly: GCF_900324485.2. Lineage (NCBI taxonomy): Eukaryota > Metazoa > Chordata > Actinopteri > Synbranchiformes > Mastacembelidae > Mastacembelus > Mastacembelus armatus. The sequence goes on along the minus strand of NC_046645.1, from coordinate 7,982,353 downwards.
CAGTATCAGTGACTGGAGTCTGATCTGGGTTATCTTTCTGCCCTAGATTCAGAAAACGGGATTGCACCTGGTGCCACAGGCTTCCTGGTATCCAAGATGAACTCTGTGCTGGAGGAAGGTTATGGCACCCTGGCTGGCCTTATCCCTGCCCTGGAGCTCATGGCCCTGTTTGTAGCTGCTGCCATGCATGACTATGACCATCCTGGAAGAACCAACGCCTTTCTAGTAGCTACCAGTGCACCGCAGGTAAATAAATAAATGTGTGCTTCAGTGGCCCTGGATGATGATGGATCAATAGAGAGATGGGACTGATGGATCAACATTACCTGTTGTAGGTTTCACAACAGACAAGGGCAAAAAGTTTCTTTTTATCTGAACAGAGTACTGCATTTTCAAAGTTAACATCTGACATCTAGGCTCTAACTTTGCCCAATACCCAGTTAATATGCAATATATCTCTTATATTTAGCGAAGCAGTGGTACCATTTATCAACAAAGCACCTTCAGTGCCAACAATATTCTAGCTCCTGAAAGGAGAAGGGTATCTGTGAAATCAGAAATCTCCCTGATATATATTAACAGAAACAAGACAGTTATTTTCAGCTCTGCAGCATGTAATTAAACATTTTAAGATTCAGAGCTTGATATTTCTGTTTAGGAAACAGTCATAATATAAACAAAGTTATGATCTAATAAATAAGGCTAAGTTCCTGTTGTTTTCTGCTATTGCAGTTGATCTTGTTAGTTTCACTATTTCCTCTTGCGCTGTAGGCCCTTCTCTACAATGACCGATCGGTGTTGGAAAACCATCATGCAGCTGCTGCTTGGAACCTCTTCATGTCACGCCCAGAGTATAACTTCCTGGTTAACCTTGAACATGTGGAGTTCAAGCGCTTCCGTTTCCTGGTCATTGAAGCCATCCTGGCCACCGACCTCAAAAAGCACTTTGACTTTCTCGCAGAATTTAATGCAAAGGTAAACATTCTGATCTGCTAGAGAACTATAGTAAATGATGTGATCTACCTTTATTAATTGTTTGTTATTGGATAATGCCCCACAACATTTGTTTTCTTCTGTTCCTGTAATAAAAACAGCCTTCCAGATTTAAGCTGGGAAATAAAGCTAAATTTAAGCTGACAAACAATCTCTGGGGGATTCTTTGCAATCCATAATTGTGTTCACCTTCCTGTGCACATCTCCCCAGGTGGGTGATGAGGGCGTGTCTGGTATTAATTGGACCAATGAAAATGACCGACTGCTTGTGTGCCAGATGTGCATTAAGCTGGCGGACGTCAACGGACCATTGAAGTGTAAGGAGCTGCACCTGCAGTGGACAGAGGGAATCGTCAACGAGTTCTACGAACAGGTATGCTCATAAAAATGTCTCCAGTCATATGGGAGCAAATACTGGAGTGTCTTCGAATTAAAAATATAACCTCATAATAAGTCAAGACTAAATTATAGCCACTGAAAACAAAAAAGTTATTTAACTTAAAAAATATGTAAATGTGCAAAGTGTGATATCATTATTTGTACATGTGCTTATGTGATCATTTAAACCTGAAAGTATAACAAAAATATTCAGGATTACATAACCACTGGTCATAATTAAAAATACATCCATAATTAATTCTTACTGATTAGGAGTTTAATACAAAACTCAGCTAATCTGCTTCATCAAGACTGTGTAGGTGTGGTTTAATCAGATTTGATTGACCTGTCAACTCAAATACTGTAATCAAATTTGAATTGAAATGTTGCTCTTTCCGATTGGTCCACAGAGGTACATAGGGTGCCTTTTTCCCAACTGATCTTGCTCATTTCAATCCAATGAAAAGATCAGCGAGAAAAACATAGATTTATCGTATGTTAGTCAACCACTTTACACAACATTTAATGAATAGTTAAACAAAATGTAACTAATGAAGGTAAAAGTCACCAGCTGCATTGCTAACTGCATCTTGGGTGTTGCAGCTGCAGTAAGTTGCAGTAATTCCAGTCTGCGGAAATAGTGTGAATAAAAAACAATGACTTTTGCAAGCTAAGTTAGTTTATGTGTACATAGCATGTGGAGCTGCCGATTTTAAGGTTTTGATTTCTTGCTTAAGGATCCTTCGGCAAATGCTTAACTGGATGTTCCCTCAGAGCAGAAATAGAACACTAGATCACTATTAGGTCATGATTATGTTGGAGAGACTGTAGATAGATGCCTGGCAACACATCCTGGTCTTAAGTAACAGTGCCTCTGTTTGGTCAGTTCAGTTAGTGCTGAGCAAGTTGATAAAATCTGATTAGCCAGAGAGTTATGATTACTTGCCTAGCAACGGCATGTTGTAAGTGGAATAGCAGTAAATTGAGACTTGTTGGCCATAATAGAAACCGGAATAGATTTTTTTTCTGAGAGGAAAGATGAGATATCAGAACACTGTGTAACAGCTACAACCGTCTAATCAGAGCTGTGCTGGCTGCTGCATAAAACGTCCTTCCTCTGATTTGTTTCCAATGTTTAGCATTCTGCTGCTCCTTTCAAACCTGCTGTTCTGTCTCATAATAGCTTTGAGTATTATGTGTGTCCTTTGAGTGCTAGCATCAGGGGGTGGGTGAAGTGAGAGAGAGAGGGTTTGCGTATGTTTTCCTCTTAAGAGGGGAGATGAATGACCTAAATGAGTCATTCTTGACAGCGCTCATACACAGTCACACAGAGGAAGATCACAGGGATGGAACTGAAACCCTCAGAGGCAACAGTGTCACTACAGATATACACACATGCATTTACATTATTTACATCTGCAATGCACTGCCTTAATATTCAAGACATTTACATTTTCTGTTTATGATAAACACATATACTCACAGCTCTCACAAGAACTAGTGTAGTGATGCCATGTGACACCATCCAGGTTGCTGGTTGCCATAGCAATTGCAGCCTTTGCCCCCCTCTGTTCTACTGAATCGCTGTGAAAAAGACCTGACTTCAGAAAAGAAACATAACATATGAAAGTACAAGTACACATCAGACAATGTGCATCATGAACCACAGCCACCTGGAGCCACAGAAATTGGAGAAAAAGGGAAACTGAGAAACAGGGAAATCCCAAAATCAAGGTTAATGTATTTATATTCTGTTGAGAAAATTCATACAGTTCAATTTTTTTATATATATGTCTTCTGTAAAATACGGTGGTGGAGCCAGCTCTGCACAGGTGTATTTTGAAGATATGGCCTCACTTTTGTGGAGCTGAACAAAGCTACCTATAATGCAGTCGGCAGAAAAAACCAAAGATGAGATTCAAACCAATGGATAAAATATTCATTTATCATACCTATGCCTTATGTGTGGAATATAGAAAAATGGATTTGGCATAAATGACAAATATACCAAGGATGAGAAAGGAACAGCCCAGCTCCATTTTGGCATCTATTTAGACAAACATCTGAAGTATTGTGGGGAGTCTGGCCACTAAATATGTATAGGCTGGCCATATCGATCAAGTTAAACATAATTAGAATATTTATGTCAGCCTTTATTGGTGGTGACGTAGACATCATTACAAATCTTTGTGGCAAACCTCTGCAGACAGTCTCATTTATATGATTGATACACATCAGCCATGTTTGAACTGATGTTTTTCTATCTGTAGTCTTCTTGACCTACTTACAGTAGGTTGTGCCCAGAGGCAGTATATCTAGCACTTTCTGTGCTGTCAGTAGAGTTTAAACAACTTGAGTGAGAATTAATCTAACGGAGTAAGTCTGTGAAAGTGTTGGGTCTAAATAAAATGTGTTTTATCTGGATCACATTGCTGGTGTAATATCTTTTTTTTGACAGTTAAATATGCCTCATTTTATTTTGTAGTCTATTAAAAAAACAGAAAAGCCCAACTTTGGCCTTAAGTATTACGGTGACTGGACTGCAATGTATATATCTTCTAGGGTGATGAAGAAGCAAGCTTGGGCCTACCCATCAGCCCATTCATGGACCGTTCAGCTCCGCAGCTTGCTAAACTCCAGGAGTCATTCATCACGCACATAGTGGGACCTTTGTGCTCCTCCTATGACTCTGCTGCTCTTATGCCAGGACGTTGGGTTGACCCACCTGATGGAGAGATGGAGGCAGAAGAGGCAAAGGAAGGACAAGATACAGAGGAGGAAGAAGAAGACATGGCTGATGAGAATGCATCAACAACGTCCCGTATGTCAACTGTTGCTCATGTTGCAGAAAATATCTCACTGACTATGAATGTAGCCTCAGCGAGAATTTATTCAGTGTGTAATCACCAAAAAATAACACCCTGCATTTTCTTAATCTTAGAATGAGCCGTTAAAATCTACATAGGGGGCAGGCCATGTTGGTTTGTTTCTACAGTAGCCCTGGATGGACAAACCAAACACTGGTTGTAGACAGGGAATCATGTGTTTTAAAGGTAACAGCCACTGTACCCTTACGCCTGGAAATAGGGGGGTGCTCAAAGTTGCATTCTGCAATCTCACCAATAGATGACACTAACTGTTTCACATTTTACACACTGCAACTTTAAAACTGTGAGCTTAATCTCTTGTTGCTTGGTGGGACCTGGACAGATTTGTCTGGAAGGGTCTGTCTGAATTTTTTGGCTCTTCTCTTCGGGTAAAGTTAAGCTAAAGTTAAGATTCGCAAACGAAAATCAATCACGTGAATTTCTTTAAAGGTGAATTGCTGATATGTACGAGTGCATTTTATTAGTGCAAACTTTCTCTGTTCATTTGTTAATATGACTGTTTCATCTATATTTATTGGAAAGCATTTGCACCCATGGAGTTACACAGCTAGCAAACTGAATGACCCATTTAAAGACATTTTGGGAAATATACTTATTGCTTTTCTTGCAGAGAGATGGATGAGAATATTGTCTAACTGATGGTTTTTGTGTCTGTTAGGGCTCCAAGAAACCAAAAAGATGAGAAGGAGAAAAGTTTTTTGCCAGATCACAAAACATCTTTTGGAAAACCATGAAATGTGGAAAAGAGTCATTGCTTCAGAAGCTGAGGAGGAAGCCCAGAAAGAGGATGCAAACTGCATTGGCAGTTCAACCGATCCAATCACAGCCATTCATGAGGAAGAGGAGGAGCAAGCAAGCAAAGAGGAGGATTCAACTGATGGCCTTGATGAAAGGGAAGAGATACTGACTATAGAGGAAGAGGAAATCCTTCCACAGTCAGAGACTTCAGGGGGAAAAGAAGAACCAGAGTAATATCAACTTTGAGCTCCTTGTAAACCAGGAATTTTATCTAAAAACATTTGTCTCTTTCCTAACTAAACTTAACTAAACTCTTGATATGGTAGCCAGCACATCACTTTGACACTACACTGTAGATGTTTTGGGTAACATGTGCCTAACAAAAACAGGGTTTGAGGACAGGTTTGATGCTTGGCCAGTGCATCAGTCCAGGGGAGAAAAGTGAGCTGAGCAAAAGATGAAAAGACTAAGATGCAGAAGAAGAAGCTAAAAAACGGACTGCATTTTTTTTTTTCCTTTTTTGTAGCATTTGTTGTAGTCTGGATTTGGTGCCATGTCCTCACCCAGGCTGCCCATTTTGCACTGTGGGCCAACCATGCTGATTCACTGATTCACTCCACCAGTGAGTAATACACTGTCATGAGCACCCCTGCCCTGCTTCTTGCTCCCAAGCATCAGGACACCATGGAGCTCCCAGTCAGTTAAGGATGTGCAACAAGCCCCTTCTCCTTGAGGACAATGGGATGAAAGCCAGGGAAAAAGCTGTGTCCACTGAGCCTTGTGGATTTCAGATGAGAAAAAAGAGTCAGTTGTAGTACATTGTGTATACAGGCATACACCCACACAAGCTTCACAGACACACTCGCAGACACAATGCTACAGTAGAAACACATTCCACAATCAGAACTGATAGGAAGTTTAACAAGGAACCCTGTTGCTCTAAAAGCTTTATTCTCACTCAAGGGAAAACATACAAAACAATGTTTTGTTCATGTCAAACAATGTTTGTCCTTAGTTGCATTTTTTTTCCTCTTCTGTTTTCTTACTCAAAATTAGTCCAGTACACCTACACATTTCCAGGCCACACAACTCAGGAAGGCACAAACCTGTAGAGAGAAAGAAACAAAAACTTGCAATGTCCTTGTCCTTTTACTTGGCACAGCTTTGAGATTTTCTTTCTGTGCAGTTTGAGATGTTATTGATTTACTGATGGTCCCCTGAGGCTCGTGAGTCCCTTTGTGCATCACAAAGGAATCATAAGGGAAACAAGATTATACAGTAGATCTTGTTATACAGTATTTAACAAATTTATTTCATTTTGTCTGCTTTTTCAGTGTCAGTGTCCCTTTGGTTTCTATACTATTCACATTAACGCTAATTTAGGACATACAAAGTTATGTAATATTGTAATACATTAATTATATATGAAATTGTATAACGATTATTAATATATGATATTAACAATTAATTTATTTAGCCAGGTAAGCCAAATTTAGGATCAGTGAGGTGCATATTCTTCATATTCTGAAATGCTGCTATTTGTATTCTTCTGTGGCACTATAAGGGTCGTTTTATCTGCACGTGTAGTCAGTCATCAGTGGGAGCAAATAAAAAAGGCAGACTGGGAAAGATAAGAATTTAATGTAGCACGAATAACGAGAAACATACCGACAAAAACTGTCAGCGAAGGTGATGATGTTCTGTATAGTTTCATTTTAAAGTAAAAATGCAACAGATTAGCAGATACTACACAGTTTTAATTTTAATCTGTTTTAGACCAGCTGACTCACCACATGTCTGGGTTTTGCTCTCTATTTGTAATCCTCACTGATAGCATAATGTATGGCTTAATGCGGGGTGTCATTTCTTTCCTTTGATGTCCTCAGATATTCAGATTGGTGGTGATGGAACATGGAGAAAAGCCTTTGTGAGGAGACTTAGTTATGGGGGAGGGGGTAGCAGGGGGCATTTCCTTTGCTTGTTGCTGCTTATGAAAGGTCAGAGGAGTTTCACATCTTTTTCACATTGCTGCAGAAGTCTACAAAATATGCAGTACAGTGTTGACCTGACACTGGAAATACTATAGGTGGATTCACTTGGAGAGACTGAAGGATGCTTTGTCTTCACTTGGCAATCTGTCACGGTTACTTTGTGTCAAAGTTGATCAAAGTGATCAGAAGCTCATTTTTACACAACGTAAGGACTTCCTTGATAGCACCTTTTGAAGACGCTGTCTGAGACTTAGGGTTGGATCAGAGAGCGAGGTGGACTTGGACAGGTAAAACAATGTAGGCTGTTGTTAAATCTGCATGACACTTTTTGTCAGAGGCATTTAAGCAGCACCGATTTTGCTTCAGTAGATGTTGAGACTTGCTATGTCACTATAAACATTACACATTTAATGAGCCCCCCTCAATTTGAAGCCATGCAAGCTGAGAATTACAGGTGAGCTGCTTGGCGAGTGTTGATCAGACAAAAGATGAGAGTGCAAACACGTTACCAGGGAGGGAACCTCTTTCAAATTTGAAACACTGTCATAAAAACAGCAACCAGAACAAGAACATAAGATAGAAAAGCTGACATCCACTAAGGATAGCCACTTTGTGGATAAAAACAAATGAAGCCTTCCTTTAAACAAACTTGGTTTTACTGATTAAGCTTATTCTGCCATGTCCAAATTTTTCAATTCAGAATTTTGCTTGTGTTAATACTGTCTAAATCCTCAGCTTTATCCATTGCACTGCTATCAAAATGCCCATTGTGCAAAGGAGGGCTGAACTGTGCAACATAATGCCCTTCACTGCTTATTCCCTGTACTTAGAAAAGGATGCAGTAGTTGAGCTTGTTTTACTGCTCTGAAAGAGGAAGGCCATGCTAACTAGAGTACAGCCTTCATATCAAAGTTGAGAGCTCCTAATAAGTGATGAAGTTCTTTTTTTATGGTAGAGATTGTAGATGTTTAAAAAAGCTTAATTTAACTAAATTTCACCTTTAAAAATAAACCCAGTTGGCATAGGGTTTGTTTGCTGGACTGTTTAATAGGCCTGTGTTAGTTTGAACTAGGTGTACCTAATAAACTGCTGAGTATATAATCCAGTATAATCCATCCAATGCATGATTAAAAAGCAGAATTACATTCAGTGATGAAGTGACTCCTAGCAGGACAGGAATCCTTGGACAAAAACAGTCCCTAATTAAATGTTATATTGTTGCTTTGCAAAAGAAAATATGAAATAACAAAATGATATCTGACCCCTGAACAAGGCATATTTTGCCTGCCAGAACATGTGACAGCAGTGTATTTGTAGTGTACATGGATGCAGCTCTTCGACTTACAAATCCCCTCCTGGGCCAAATGTCTTCCAGTGGCTTCACCTTGCATAGACTTGCCATGATAACTCTACCTGTAGCAGTAAAAAGGATATGTAAGTACCAGCTGTTATACAACCAGTGTACACAGCTGTGAGTCATGTAGGACTGGGGTCTTTTAGTTGAGCATTTTTGAAGCACTGTACAGCAGCCATAGCTTTCAAACTTCAGTTATTCTAAAAATAACCAAGAGTTTAAAAGGCTCCACAAGCCTCCTGTAAAAACTAGGCATTTTTGCACACATGAATGAGCTGGAGGTCCATGCACTGTAAATACTCTACAAACCATACGGTGATATAATATTGTTGCACTTGGAATCTAATGTGCATACTATTTCATAATGCATATTGGATCTTTTGTTTTTTTTTCCTCATGTGACAGACTTGTGCTCCACATCTCCACATTGGGGGTCCTGCTGACTTGTTTGCAGTCATCCAGCCGTCATTTACTGTGTATCCTGTACATCTGGGGGGGGGGGGGATCCACACAGACACAGATCATGCAAACTCAACATAGAAAGGTGCCAGGTCAATCGGGGTTCAAACCTGAAACCTTCATACTGTGAGGTGACAGTGCTAATCACTGCAACACCGTGCCACCCCCTCCCTTTACTTATTTGCTTGAACTCTATGTGATTTGCTAGTGGTTCTATGTGAGAATTCAGATCTCACAATACACACTTCCCTTCTTTGATTTCACCTCTCATCCAACCTAACTAACTGTGCACACTACAGAGCACCAATCAAAGAGACTTAATCAAAACTGTGATACAATTTGAGGTAGGTGTTTTTGTCAGCCCAAATCAACAACCATTGTTGTTGCCATTTAGGGGTTTTCAGTTAGTCATAGGTATGATCAACAATTTTTCTTCAGTCTTTTGGGGACAGATTGTTTTGTTTTTTTTTCCTTTAATGAAAATAATGGTCCATGCCACTTGACCTTCTTACAAATTTTCTACACTTAGATAAAGACTATTTTCAAATGCAGGCTTACAGTTTCCATTGGTTTCTTTTCATTTCTGTTTTGTTTACATATCTATTAAGACTTTCTTCAAACAACATAATTTTGATAAAACTGTAAATTAGATAAAGACTCATAAAAACCAAGACATGAACGCTCACATTGTCTGTTGGCTTTTTGGTCTTGATCCTCATGGCTATACTTGCCACTGATCTGTGTCAGGCTATTACATGGCATACATAATTCTACTTTATCTTGTTTCAAAATGTTCAGTAAAACTTAGCCGGAAAACAGTGAAGCTGCGGGGCCCTTAATTACAGCTAAACTATCTCAGTGGTTTCTTCAAACTAAATAGAAGAAGGGGATTGCTGCACATTGGATTAATTTGTGCAAACCAAAGAAACTTTTGAATTTTGTGGTTTGTTGTGATTTGCACAAAATGAGCCCCCAAATCGATCATGTTTCGTGCATCTTCCTTTTTGTCAGTGTTAACCTGCGTTAACCTGAACCTGGTGAGGATGTCTGGAGGTGTATATATTTTGTTTTCATGTGAAGGCAGGACAGATTAAAGCAACATTAAGCATTAATCTAAACAAATGGAGCTCTCTGTGTTGCCCACACGTCTTTACCCTCTTGTTATTGTTCACTGCCGAGTCGGTAGACAGCAGGAGCAGCACTAAAATGGAACGAACCAACTGTTCTGTTCTCAGACTGCAGCCCGTCTAATTTCTTTTTTGATGGTTTGAACCAAAAACATTCCTTTTTTTGTATTGTTTGTTGTTTCAGACATTTATAGGGGGCCGTGCTCCTGTGCCATACCATTTTCACAAGTATGTATGTATGCATACATTGTTTGAATGCTATATTCATCAGCTTTCCTTCCAAAGGAAACCAAAACAAACCTTTTTCACCCCCTTATAGTAAGACAAAGACGACTACTCTAGCAGATGCTACACTGACTCAATTCTTTTCTTCTCTCCAGTATCTTGCACTTAACACATGTAGCAATACCTACAGGATGGGGAAATTGTGTGATTCACCAGTATTTGTTTAAGGGGAATATGACATTTTATTTCTAGATATTGTTTGACTTTGTATAAAAATATATACTGTACAGATTCAGAAGTATATTATGACAAAAACTTTTAGAAAAATATTTATTTTTACTGTTTTGTAATTTAGACACAATACTGTAGCTCCTCTTTTGCCAGATTTACTGGAAGTGCCTCTTGACAATGTATTACAAAGTAACTATACAATATATATATTGAGGTTATTAGAACCTGTCACTAGCAGAGCAGTGTTGATGTTGTAATGTGAATATTGTTGAATAATAAGATTTATAAATGCTGTGCACTCGTCTGGCTTGGTTTCTTTTTTAGTTTGTGAGTGGATTTTACATTGCTTCATTTTCATAACAAATTTTAAAATTACACTGACATTTTTATTAGGTACCACTGTTTCATATGTGTTGCAGTTGTTACACATATTTTTATAATGACTCACATCCACTTTCTATATTTTCAGTCTGATTTCCTACCTGACTTGTATTTCACAGGAGTGTGACCAGCACAGACCAGCACTAGGATGCTACTGCAGCCACCTGAGCCTTTGTAGCTGTGAGAACTGATTTGTTTGAAGAAAGACAGACGGGTAACTACCAAAGGATTATTTATTGTTCTATTTACTGTATTTACTGTGACATCTAATAAGTAAATAATTTTACAGCATAGCTAAGTGGCTAAGACAATACCATTAGGGAAATTAAAGAACATTTTCAAACCTGGAGGCTGATCGCTGTAGTCCAAGTCGGTTTTACCAGTTTGTAAACTAAAATGCAGTGCTGTAAGTCACATGAGAACATTCCCTCCACTCCAACTCCATGGGTCTTCTTCAAACCAAGAAGAAGACCCATGTTTTGTACTGGTTAAAATCCCAATGTACATCTGCTCTGCCCTGTGCTTGTGCAGGTTTTCTCCAGGTACTCCAATTTCCTCCCACAGTCCAAAAACATGTATGTCAGGTTGATTGGTGATTCTAAATTGTCTATAGAAGTGAGTGTGAGGTTGTTTGTCTCTATGTGGCCCTGGGTAGGCTCCAGCAGATCCCTGGGACCCTAAATAATAAGTGGGTATAGATAATGGATGGATGGATTTCTAGTAGTGCAAATAATGTTAGTAAAAGGTCAGTTATTTGGCTGATATTAAAGCTAAGTTGAGCATGCCACCACCTAAGGCCATACACTAGACAATTTTATACTCAATTTTAGGCCTGAATTGCCCCCCCACCCTCCAAAAAATGACCATGGGGATTTGGCCCCTTTCGAGGATTTTTGCAACTGATTATTTGTCTAAATAATCCTCAAGTGTGTGGTGTCAATTCTATTATTTTACTGCTCCTGATCAAGTTGGAGCTTTCTCAATCTTGAAAAAATATCAAACATGTTTGATTTTTATGATTCCTGATCTGGCCGCCTCAGACAGAATACCCACAATCAACAAGCTTTATGAAACAGTGAGCAGAAACACAACACAACCCACATGAAATACAGAAAAAGAGCAGCTTGTAAAATTATTGCAGCCACTCGAGTCCCTGTAAGACATACAACAGTAGGGTTGTACAAGGAAAAGGCACAGGTCATGAAGTCACATTTGATCATATAAGGTTCTGTGACATCTCCTGTCTGTGGATTCACCACTGCGAAACTTACGCGTTTGATGGCGGGTGTATGGTCTCGTGTTCTGGCCAAATCATCTAGCGTGTGTATTTTGGAGGATTATAATGTTAAAAATAGGTTGAAACTGTATGTGGTTTTTAAATTTGATGAAGATTTAAAACTCATCTAGTGCGTGGCCAACCTAAGAGGAGAACGCCAGACACACTGTGTTCATGATGAGAAAATGAGCAATTCAAATCGCAATTCGTACCACCTTCAGAGTTTATTAGAGTTTAATTATTTGATGTACTTCATTACATGGATTTTATCTTTTTTATTTATATTTTTTATTAATGTATTTTCATTTTTCTAGAAGATTGTTCTAACTTTCTAGCTTTGACAGTTATTTGTCTACAATAATTACATCTTATCAGTACTTTCCTTGTTTGACCTCTATCATGTTTGTGCCATTTTGCCTTAAAGGGAAAACATTGAGTCCTAGTTCCACCTCCTGCAGCAGCAATACTCTCATTTAATAGCATAAATCTTGTACACTCCTGATTTTTTTCTAAATAAGCTTACCATCAGAATCAAGCTCTGGTGACCTGTGCAGTTCACATTAGTAGGAGACAGACGTTTGCCTTCCGGGCAAATGCAAACTGTGCCTGCAATTTGGTCTGCGGTTTGCTGTGGCCCCTGACAGTGCATGATATACCACTTTTAAAAGGCAGAGAAGATAGAGAGAATGCTCAGCGTTTCCATTAGAAAGTAGCTGGCAGCCCCATGCAGTCTCAGCAGTGTGACCCTGTATAGAAAAGGGATTTCAGAGCCCCATCTAACCAGCTTAACAGAGGAGTTTAAAAGTGCACCAAAACCCGAGCAAATAGCGAGGGCTCAACATGCCCTTTGTGTTTGAGCATAGCTTCACTTTGACTTTGATGATGGACTACTAACAGGACCTTGAGCTGAAACTGCCTGTCAAGCCAGTGGGACCGGCCACAGCAGCTTAATTTAAGCAGATAAAATACAGAATATAAGACTCAGCCAAGATGCTAAGTACTTACTCTTTTCTTGGGTAAGTCAAGGTTCTGTAGTTTACAAGTACATCAGGTCAGTTTAAAGGTACTGTAGACATACTTTGTATACTATACTTAGCGCATGCACACTACACAAACAATTCAAATGTTTGTGATGCTACAAGAAAAAGATCAGTTTAATTTACCACTTCAAATGTCATCTCATGACAATCTTCCTCTTTGTCTTATAATTTTATATAGGTATAATGTTGGTGTATAACATACACCATTACAAGTATTACATTATTAACATTTATTGTTTGTTTATTTAATTTATTTAGGGAGATTGTCCGTGTACATAATGTATTTAGCAATGCTATACTACTAATCTGCAAAGTTACTGTTTCATTTTTTTCATTATCTTAATATTATCTGACCGTATTCTCAGTCAGTAAGTGCTATAGTACCTTGTGTTCGAATTTGAATGTAACTGATTCTTCTCTAAAAAAAAAAACCTACACATTGCAGGGAGGCATCGTTTGCCCTACTCAAAACATAGCGAGTGAGGTCCCCTCACCATATGATAGGAAGAAGATTTTCCTGTTTTGTTTTTGTTTTTAGGATTTAAATGTGGTGCTTTAAAAAGAAAAAGAATTGAACATTTTGTTATGCAAGGCAAGTATGTTTCACCTGTAAATGCCATTTTCAGGTTTATCCACTTTGGTGTGGACACGTCCTACTTAGACCAGTCCTGTGTTCCCTGTTAGGCCTTCACCAAGGAATGAAAAAAGGCAGCAAGCTGTTCAAAATAAGATCATACCAGAGCCCTTTGACCTCAGATTCCAATCATCTCATGCATATAATTGAGTTGCCCAGACTGTATGAACAATGAGAAATAAATTTTAAAAAAAACTTGGGCATAGAATTGCTTTCTCCTAAATGCTAACCTTAGCTAAAAATAAATCCATTAATATTTGTAACACGTGTTCAAAACTGTACAAGACATCTTCATATTGCAGGCAGAAAACCAGAAGATGAAGTTGCAAAGAGGCATGAGCACTTTACCAGCTATAGTGTGCAACATAGACTTTAGTCTATAAATTATCATGCTGGCACTAGCATACCTTTTTAGAGTTTAAAGAGCAAATCATATATAAGGAACATCAAAAAGTAAAAGCCACCACCAGAGCTATAACTAAGGTAATGTAGTAAGGGACTGAACTTTATTAAACGGTAAAATTCATTTCTGTGATTAATTTATACAGATCATCAATTAATGAATGTCAATTCACATTCACTTCATACATCCACTATGCACTTACATATAACTTCATTCTGGATCTGTGCATTTGATTTTTTTCTGTCCATTTGATTATTTTCTCTCTAAGCAGAACAGTGTCCATTCTCATGGTAATATGAAGATTTATTTTTCAACCAAAGTGCTCATCATATGCTAAGTTGAACATGTTGCTGCCTGATCCATTTATATGTATGTCACATTCACAAGCTACTGTAGCTGGTGTGTGTTTCTTGAAAGAGTGCTGGAGAATACTGCACTCAACCAGAATCATTTAGCAGGTGCATTTAGACAATTTAGAAGTGAGTGAGTAGACATTTCTGTTACTAGTCTTCCTATATTGTAGTAGACATTTTTGCAACATAAATACAACTGGGTCAAGCATGTAATTCCTTTCATCTGAGGTTGGTTGAAAAAAAAATATTTCAGTGAGAACGGGTTGTGTTCTGCTTATAGAGTGGATGATGAAATTTTTGTGCAACTGGAATGCAGCTAATTTGGTGACATATAAATAAATGTATGAAGTAAATGTAAATATTTCTTAATTTAGAGCTTAAGAATGAGCCAATCATAGAAAACCATAGTCACGTGATCCTATGCGTGAAAGGGTTAATAGAGCTTTTGAAATAACTGAGTAGAATAAAGTTAAAGTTAAAAAATAATTTAAGCTCACTGGGTCCATATGTCTGCCACATATATTGAATATAGGCTTCTCCTCCTCTGGGAGACGTTTGACATGTTCATTAGGAATAAAATGTAAAGTAGCTACTGAGCTGTAGTTGGCTTTCACATAATGATGGGAATTATGTTGAATAGCCGCCTTATGATTTGCAATGTGTACCTTAAAAGCTCATTTTGTTTGGCCAACATAAGCCTTGCCACATGAGTATCTGAGAATACAATTTTGTGGTGGATGATGTTACTATAGGTCAATCTATATCTAATTGCTTATAGGTCAAAGTCATGTCACACCACAGAATGCCTCAGAGAAAATGTGCCAGCAGTTTAAGCAAAATCTCCTTGATCTTTTAAGTCATGCTTAATAGCAACCACATGACGAGGAATATGCTGCTTGATCAGAGTATTGTCCACAAAGACTAAAGCTGTTCACTTTAGTTGTAGCCATTAATGTTTTTAATACTCTCACACTTAAACACTTTTTAAAGCAGAACGCTTCATGAAAAGATGCTAAAGTATGTCACCACTTCATATTCAATGACTTCGCTCTAATTAGCCAGTTCGCTAATAATTGTGAAAATGTAGCTTGATTTTGTCACTAAATGATTTAAAGATCATTGACTGTAAAAAAAAAAGCCATTTAAGCCTAGCTTTCTATTTTTTCACTATTTTAATTAGCTTTGTTTAAATGAAGCACTTCCTATTGAAATATTCAGATCGTTATTGTGCTCTACATGCACTATTGTTTAGAAACTTCTCTTTTCTTAAAGCCAAAATTAGTGACAGAGTTTTCAAGTGAGGATACTGCATTAGTGCAACACCACTTTGTTAGACCTGCTCTGGCCTGGCTTTACCCAAGCCTTTAATTTCCTACATGTCAGTTGCCATAGCAACAGAGAAACATGCAAGACCTGGTCTATTATATGTCCTCACAGGATTATCTGTAAACAAATAGGTTGAAAATGCTGTTTGCCTACATGAATACTCTGTAAAAGGGGAACTTCAGTGAATAATGTTTGTAAATCATAACCTGGATTTTTTCATTCAGCTTAAGCAAAAGGAAAATCAGCAAGTTCAAAATCTGCCATTGATGATGAAGCCAGACCAAGAGGACGTTCAGAAACACCACAAATGCTGGGAATATGTTGCATTGCTATAGTTTTTGTAGTGCAACCATGAAAAAGAAACCTACTTGAATCAGGTGTCATACAGTTCTGAGGACAGGGTCTTTGTGAGACATTGAGAAAATTCAAGGACATGACAGTGTGTCTGCTTTTTCAAATGTGAAGCATCTGACAGTTGTGAGTGCCAGTGCAATCAGATACAGATACAGTTGGCAGGACAGGTGCTACGAGAACATGGTGGAAATATGCTACAAGTCACCTTTTGTTTCCATATGCTTACCTAACATTGATTTGTCCTCCAGTCCTAAGCAGGTGTGGAGGAAAGGGAAAGTTGTAATAGATAGCTCATCTACACAACATGATGAAAATGACCAAACTCTGTAAGACTCTCTCACAGTATCACAGTATTTATATCCACTGACTCCCATGTGAGGTTGAGGACACAACAGTAAAACGACTGTCCAGACTCATCCCAGGTGCAGACCACAGAGAAGCAGAGGAAATAATAGTGCATGGGCTGTACGTATTTAGGGAAGATCAATTTCATCTCACCTAAATATCATTTCTATGGGCAATGAACTAAAAGACACAAATCTAGGTGACATGAATAGGGACACAAACAAAAGCAGGTGCTTCAGTACAGGGCAGTGGTGATCACATGATACAGCCTTCATAGTCACCAGTTCTCACCCTGATTGAACGCCATGGGGAGTGTGTGTCAGACTGCTCCCTCAGCCACCACATTTATGTCAAGGAGAAGAACATTTGTTTGGATACAAGTAACATCTGTAATTTGCCTGTTTTAAGACTGAGTGAGTGGCACCTGGGGGAAATATGGCTCTGTCTAAACCGAGTATTCAGTACTGGCCTATATATTAGTAGCTCAGCGTCAGTGTAAACAGATTGGAATCGCTAATCAGAATGATGTCAAACGGATTAAAGTTACAACGTCAATGTAAACTCAGCTCTGGATCAAGCTTTGTGACATAGTCATAGTCTTTTAAAGCCTTAAATTAGAGATCTTGGTTTTTCAACCCTGAGATAAAGTATATTTTGAATGTTTCTTTTAAGTCATGCCTTGTTTATAGCTGGTAAATAACAGCAGTCTACTGACGAATGCATGACACCGTAAATATGGCATATGATTCCAATAAAGCTCAGGCGAAGTGTAGAGAAAGGAGAGCGACAGCGCAGAGACGGAGGGAGAGAAGGATCAGGAGGGAGTGAGGCAGGGTGACAGAGGGGCGGGGGACAGAAAGAGAGGGGAGAGCGATAGTGAGAGAGAACTGCAGATTAAGACAGCCGGCTCACTGTGTAACCTCGCTCCACTGAAGTCAAATCCATCTGCACTCGCTCCATGAAAAGGAGGCTGTGCGCATCCAAGGCGTCCTATCGTCCTATCGTCCTATCTTCCACGGAGAGACACCAACCAGTGACGACATGTTCGATGAGATAAAAACCCCTGTATGAAGTGGACTAGTCAGCCTGAGAGTTACCATGAAGTGGAAATGAACTCTGAAGGTACACATCGGTGTCAGGGCATTCACGCTAAGACTCGGCGCTTCTCTTGCGTTTCCATCCACGTGAGAAGTTTGACCGGAGCTGGCAGCAGG
Organism: Mastacembelus armatus; assembly: GCF_900324485.2. Taxonomy (NCBI): domain Eukaryota; kingdom Metazoa; phylum Chordata; class Actinopteri; order Synbranchiformes; family Mastacembelidae; genus Mastacembelus; species Mastacembelus armatus. The sequence continues at coordinate 7,964,643 of NC_046645.1, read as the reverse complement.
GACGCAACCTGCGTGTTTGATTGGCTCTTTAACCTTTGCAACCCCAACAACCGGGCCACCGTTACAGAGGACACTGAGGTGAGTGGTGTGCCTGACCCCCCCCCCCCCAAACACCCTGATGCTCTTTGTGTGATATGTGAATTGTCAAGGAGTGTCTGTCTTCTCATAATGAAAAACAATGTATGGGTCGATTCAAACACATATACCAATTTGATCTTATCCCACTTATTTTTATCCCTGTGCTATTCAAATATCACTTTTAGAAGCGATCTTTAATCACATTGTTTGGTGAACTGTGAAACACTGTGTGCTGGTTAGCGATGACCTGAAAATTCTCTAAGGCACCTGCTCCATCTGCAGAGCTTTCTGGTTGAGGAGCCTGAGCAGCATCCTGAGTTTAAATCTACCTGGAGTCTTTCCAGCATGTCAGATTCTTCAACTATGTTCAATCCATGAAGATATTTTGATTTGCCATCACATCACATCACAAAATAATCTCTGGTCCTTAGAAATGCTACCAGAGTGCTCAGATGACTTTTATTATCTCAGTTGTAAATGTTTGTTTGGCTTTATCTCTGGTCTGTACACTAATATTTGGCAGTCACCCTAATATTTTTGGTCTTGATGCCACAAAAATGGTTTTATAAAATTGAAAAATTATATTGACTTGAATTAGAATCATTAAATCTCTCTGTTGTAGCAGATGCAGGGATCATTATTTTACTATTTTCACCACAGTACAACAGTCATGATAATAACCCTGAAATCTGAGGTTTTTAACTTACAGCAAGATGGCAGAGCTGATGCAGAAGAGTGTATAGATCTTAACATAAACATCCATCTTTAATCCTCGTCCTCAATCCTAGATTTCTTGAAAAGGGGCTTTAACATGCTTTTCCTAGTTAAACACAATGAAAGCATCGTTTTCTGCCTAGTAATGTTGACCTTTGGGCAGTTAAGCCTGTAGAACTTTGGTTACTCAATGTTTTCATTAGTTTCTTGAAATTAATGTTTCAAATTAAGGCTTGTTCATGTTTAATGTGCGTTGATTTCAATGGATATAACTGTGTTTATCTGATAGTATGCTGTGTCCAAGAACAGTGTACTGTACTTTTTTTCTGCAATTGTGATCTGCACCCTGTAATCCACAGTAAATTCAGTTGGTACCACTGAAAAACACAGATTCTTTCACCTTGGGTGCTGTCTGTCAGTTAGGGTTCACACACCTAAATCAAGGAGATATTTATTTAGATCAAATTGTTCCTCAACGGCACAAGGTTGATCCTGTCTCCAGTGTGTAACAAGCTTACTCTTTGACTGCACAGTAATGGCTACCACCTTGTTAAGAACACTTTATGACAGACCCCTCAAGAAGACAGCTACCTTTAGGTTGATTATCAGAACCAGAAAGAGAATCAGATTTATTGCTAAGTATGTTGGACACACAAGGAATTCGACTCTGGTACAGTGGCCCCCAGTGTGGTTGTCACAACAAGGTCACACAGTATGTACAAAAAGTAAAAAAAATAGGAATAAAAGACTAATCGGAAAATAAAAATAGAAATAGAGATAGGCAGTAAGTGTAGACTTTAGAAGAGCTTCCAGGTGAATGTTTTTGCACTGGGACAAATATTGCACTCAGGATTGCTTCCTGTATTCTGAGGTGCAGATAGTATGGATTCATACTGCTGTTCATCACAGCAGTGGCACATGGAAAGAAACTGTCTTGGTTGTTTTGTTGTACAGTGTTCTGTAGTGTGGAACGCTGGACCAGATCTATACCCTCTCCAGGGTGCTTAAGGGTTCATGGTACTTTGCTCAGTGGGGTCACATATGCTTTGTGGACTTGAAGAAGGAATTCGACCATGTCCCTTGTGGCATCATGTGGGAGGTGCTCTGGGAATATGAGGTCTGGGACTCTCTGCTAAGGGCTGTCTCTGTAGGACTGGAGCAGGAACCTTGTTCGCATTAAAAGTGAGACCTGTTCCCAGTACATGTTGGACTCTGGCAGGGCTGCTCTTTGTCATGGGTTCTGTTCATTATTTTTATAGACAGAATTTCTAGATGCACCCAGCGGCAGAATGGAGTCCAGTTCAGGGACCACGGGATTCTTTCTTTGTTTTTTGCAGATGATGTTGTCCTGTTGGCTTCTCAAGCCAGGAACTTCAGTGTGCACAGGGCCGGTTTGCAGCCAAGAGAAGCGGATGGGGTGAGAAACAGCATATCCAAGTCTTGTTCTGTAGCACCATACAGAGGGGAGGGATTCACACAGTTTGTGATCAGGATGTGAGGGGTCACCAGATAGCTTTTCTGCCCTCCTCTTGACCCATGAGTTGTACAGGTCTTCCATGTAGGGCAGGTTGGGACTGATGATGTCTGTAGGTCAAACTCTCCATTGAAGTCCGTTCCTGAACGAAACCAAATGGATGAGCAGAGAACAAACTCAATGGTTCCCCTGTAGAACTGTACCAACAGCTCCTGGGACAGGTTGAACTTCCTGAGTTGATGCAAAAAGAACATCCTTTGCTGTGCCTTCCTGATGATGGTGGATGGCTGGGTGTCCACTTTAGGTCATGGGAGATTGTGGATCCCAGAAACATGGCCTCCACTGCTGATACAGTGCTGCTGAGTATGGTGAGGGAAGAGAGAAGGATAAGGTAGGGGGGTTCCTCCTGAAGTCTACTGTCTTTGCATATTGAGCTCCAGGCTGTTGTGACCACACCACAGGGCTAGGTTTTCAAACTCCTGTCTGTATGCAAGCTTGTCACGATCAAGATCAGTTACTGACCTTCCAACCCCTAGCACTGTACCGTTTGTCTCAGCCAAGACTCATACTGAACACACCTTCAGCCAAACCCTTCTCCTGTGCTTGGGACTTCCTATATAAAATTCCTATATATTCTGTGACATTAATCATTCATTTGTCACTTCATCTGCATCACCTCATCTCAGGCACATCACATCTCCCATATTGACTCCTCTGCTGCCCAGCTTTGTCTCAAAGAAACTCAGATTCTGTCAGTTTCTGATCTCACTTCCACACTGCCTTAATTGCCTTCCAAATATGAAATTTTCTCTAGCTCTGAGAAAAATCCATCTCAACTGCAGGACTTTGCTTTGACATCAACTCAATTGACAGTAGTCTCAGATGCCCCTGAACTTCATCCTAATCCCTCTCCCTCCTTGGACTCTAAAATCATTCCAACCAATGGTGTTCTTCAATAAACAAATGATACAGGGTTTTTTTCTCCTACCAGACTGGGTTATTCTAGCCTATCCAATAGTAAACAACTATATTTTGGGGTCCCTCAAGGCTCTGTCTTGGGGCTTATTCTTTTTTCACTCTGTCTGGCCCCAGATGGGCCCCAGTTTCATGGCTTCTTCATGTTATTACATGTAATCCTACTTTAAACAAATCATGTCTTGTTTTACCACCACATAAAATTCATCGCTAAATTGACATTTTCATCTTCATATAATCAGTAGAATTAAATCATGCCTGTTGAAAATGAATGCCAAAATTTTAAGTCATGTATTTATTTCAAGTCATCTAGACTACTGTAATTTGTAGTCTGCCCGCCTGTTACTTGAGAAGCATTCAGGTCATCTACAGTGCTTGCACATGCAGCAAAATTTAATCATATTGCATCTCTTCACTGGCTACCAACTCACCTGAGGCATGATTTTAAAGTGCTACTTCTCACCTATAAAACTGTTAATGGACTTCACCCATCATGTTTAAATGACCTTCTCCATCTGTACATCCCCTATCGCTCCTCAGAACCCTAAAATGCAGGTTTATTGGTCACAGACTGTCACTGTGAAAAGCTTTGCCATATAATATTAAGGCAGCTAGTTCAACTGTTATTTTAAAGTAAATTAAAAAGTAACCTACATTTTAAGGAAATGTGGTTAATGTAGATCAAATGGGCAAAAACATGATTCCAACTGCTGAAGACCATATAATGAAAAAATCCTATGTGATGCAGTAATGGAATCATGAGGTCAACCATCATAAGCCATTGTAAAGAGTGTTAAGGAAAGTGCTCATGTTGTTACAGATAAGTAGACAGGATAAACTCCTACTTTAGTGCTGTACTTGCTACAGCACAGTATTTGAGGTAATGAGTTTCAAGAAAGATTTGGAGTTTCAAGGAAGTATAAACATTTGTGGTACACAAGAAAGTAGCTTATAATACCTTTTTCTCAGTTTTTTTCCTATTCTGTAGCTTTTATGGACTAGTGCTTCATATTGACCTACTCAAAAGCTGGTTTTTGTCTAATTCTTTGGAAGTAGGTCAAATCGGTTGTGGTTAGCCAGCTCTTTTGACAGACAGAAAAATAATCCAGAAAGAAAAATGCAAGCATTTGGCACTCAGCAGTAGCAGTCCTGTTGAGAGATTTCTTTTTGGTGTTCACACTCACTAACCTATTCCCCTGGAGAACTTACCTTCACTGTTTTATATGCTGGAAGTGAAGTGTGGTGGGTTAGGGACAATAAGTGAAATTAGGAAGCTGAACATGATGCGATAGAGAGGATTCAGAGAAGAGGATAAAATAGCTGGTGTGATAATTTATCATTTATTCAAAACAATTCATAATTCAAATAATAAAAACAACAACACTGGAAGGTTTTTACAATGAAGCAGAAAGTGCTGATTTTGCTATGATCCCTTAAAACAATCAGCAACAAAGGGAAACATCACAAAAGATGCAAGCTTTCTTTGAAAATCTAAGAACATACATCTATGACTTTACACAGATACTATAAAACTACTGACAGGTTAAAATATGTGAATGCTTAATATGATGCTTTTATTCTTTACTTATCCAGTCAGTTGGGTGTCCATGCTGTCAGTGTACTGCTGACACAGTATTTAGCATTTATGAGAAGTGATTTAGCTAAATTCAAACACATTTTTAGTAGTTGTGGCTCCAAAAGCCTAAAGCACATCTAATTTCTTCTCAAGTGGTTTATGTGTGATGTTTAGTCAGTGAGGCTGTTTTAAGGTTATGAGATTATGGTTTTACCGCACTTCACAAATCAGGTTTATGGTTCATTGTATTTGGTCGCATGATATCCATCACATGTCAAACTGAAACAAAAAAGAATGCAGTTGAGATATGTAGGAATGCTTAACTCAGTCTTTAAAACTGCTGCTTAAAATAGTTAATTGGAAACAATAATCTTTTGTTTTAAAAAATGGCCATATCACCTGCAACATTGACGATGTTGACTTTTTAATTGCGATTTAAGTCCTTAGATCCCTAAAACAAATACAAGGACACATTGGCTGTGCGTTTGTGTGTCGGTCTCTCGTCTGCTGGTTGCTGTAGACCTGTTTCTGTTTTTGTGCTGAGAAAGTGGGTCACATGCTTGAATTATCCATTTGCAGGGTTGCATGCATCAGTGCCAAGAAATTGCATTACGTGGGAGACTACTGTAGGGAGACACCGAGACATTTCTGGAGGATGGAGGAGAGAGCTGGGCACAGACAGGAGAATGGACGCAGTGACAGCGCTGCCAGAGAACCACGCTCATCTCCATGCACCAGCCTGAAGGTATACAAGCTAACATGTCTCTTATGAAGGAGTGCTGAGGAGTCACATGCTCTCTTACTATATGGACAGTATGCTTAAAAACATTTGTATGTGTAGAGACCAGTACTAGGCAAGTAAACACATTACAACCATCTAACAAGTGACCTCCTCAAGGCCAATGTATTTATCTATGAGGGGTAGTTTATATTTCATTTTAACCTGTGACCAGTATATCTTAATAGAAAACCACTAGTAGAAAGGCAGAGGAGCTGACTCATGCTTGCACAGATATTTATCCATTCATGTTAGTGTCATTGACATCATTTGAAAGTACTGATACTTTATAGGGTTCGGTGATTATCTGGGCGAAGACAAGGTTGTACAGTGTGTGATCCACCTGCCATTGTTCATTTTTTGTGTTGTGCCATTTTGTCAAGACTAAGGTCTTGACAAAATGTGAAAATACTTGCAACTCGATTTCAATACCAATAACTTGTGACTTCACTCGGACTTGATACTAATCCAAATATTAAAACTTAACATACCTATGCACCTGTATGTACGTGTGCGTGAGCAGTCGGCTCGGCAACCAATCAAATGAATCCAGGAAGTTAAACAAAGCCGCACTCTGCACAATGACACCAAAGACAATTTCATTCGGGTACGAAAATTATGAAGTGGTCAACAAAAAACGAATGGCAGTATGCGAAACATGTGGGTCGAAGATTTCAGACCGAGACGAAACAGCTTTTAAGTTCGGTCGACATTTGCACTGGTGCAAAGAGCGGTAAGTAGATGTCAGGAGCTAACTAATGCTTAGCTAACTTTGGCTAATCAGGAAACGGGCTACAGCTGCTCTCGCGCCACTTACTTTGTATGTTTTGAGTCAACGTATCCAAGATTTATAATCAATAAGTCATCAGCGTCTAATATTAGCTCACTATGTGTTATTGATGGATGGTGAGGAGTAGTGTAACTTTGATGCTGCTTCTGAAATTTGGTCTTTTATATAGCTATATATATGTATGTCCTTGGACCGATATGGGTTTTTTGGAGCCAATGCCGATACCGAGTTAAAAAAAGAATACACTTGCACAGGCAATGGCATTTCAATTCGTGTGTTCAAACTTTTGACTGGTACTGTATATAGAATGCAGTATACATAAACAGAATACATATACATAAACACATTTTACACATTAAAAAATGTGAATGTTGATATGTCTGCAATAGGCTCATATCGGCCCATAAAATCGGCAAAACTATACATCGGTCGGGCTCTAGTTAGAACAAGATCCCCACTGTTCTGGAACTGTGGATCCTCAAAAATGTAGTCATTTTATGTCTTCAAATGAATTTCCTGCTAGAAAATGTCATGAGGTGTCTTCACATTTAAACATGTAACTATAACATAAAGTATATGCTGGAAGTGGTGAGTTTAAACAGTAACGTCTTTGAATTAACAGTAGCTTACAGTGGCAAGAGAACATAGCATAAGAGAAAACACTAGAGCTCCTGCTGTGACTGTTTGCATAGATATTGTGCAATGTTATACGCAGTAAACTGTTGTGGCTGTGATGAGCTGCTTTGAATTAATTAATGTAGTGGAAACATTGTACCACTTCCTCACAGCTCATTCTTTTACGGTCAGTGACTGACTATATTTTGTTGAGTATAGTTTCATATTAACACAGTGTATTGAATTAAGAATTGTCAATTGTAGTCTTTAAATTAAAATTTACTGTATAAGCAATTAAATACATCATTGCTCAATTCATTACAATTCAGCGTTCAATTCAGTTTTGTGGCTGCAGTCTTACTTGTGCATGTTGGGGCAGTAGTAAGTGTGTGTAAATGTGGTTATGGGACTGTTAGTTTTGGTTAAATAACCTCTAGCATCATGGTTACAACAAACATACAGTTATTTTAGTCATGTCAAAACCACATAGTTTTAATTTGGATCCAAATGCCAAAATTCTGTTTCCCTGTGTTTTTAGTCTAAAAACTGAAGAACATTCTTCTGTATAAAAAGCTGTCTCAGATATTCTTGCAAAACGTTCCTCTGACTTGCCTGTTTTAATGTTATTTCATGAACAGGCAACGCTTTCAAGCTAATACAGATAATAAAGCTGATTTCTTAGTGTTCTTGAGGAAATTCGCTTATTGGGAACACTTTGGCCAGTTAAATTCTGCTTAAGTAACCATGCTTTTTTACAGTAATGTTAACTCTTTTGTCCTCCTTTTGCCATAGTGAAAATGCATTAATGTTTCTCATTGATTTGAGAAAATAAGAGCATGATATGAATCTTATATTGTTATCAACAGTCCACCACAGAATTAACTTCTCTCATTTCTTTCTTCCATCTCAAACAACCTTTAAAAAAAAAACAATTGGCTGAAAGCATGTTGTCTCTGAAAAACTTGAAAGTTAGTATAACCCTAAATGAGATCAGACCATGTTGTTGCTTTTTCCCCACTTGAAAGTGATGAGAGACAATGGTGTTCAAGCAGCTTATCATAATACAGACTGTAGTTGCAAGACAGACTCTTATTTCTTCTCAGAATTGTTTAGTTCCCAGATCGACTGGGTGGGACATGGCACAGTTTGTTTTGACTCTAATCCGGTGCTCAGTGTTATTCTCTGGTTTTTGTTAATTCTACCAATAAGATTGGAGCTCTGGTGCCACAGTGTCCCTGTTTTTCACTTACTCATTTCATTTCAAATACCATATCAGAATACCCTAAACACTTTCTAATAATGTCATGTATTCTATAATTAGATCTTTTCTTCTCTTGTACATCACTCTCAGGAATAATACAAAACTGTATGTGTGTGTGTCTGTGTGGCAGACTCTTGTTAGTCTAAGCGTATTAGGTAGTTGACATCAGTGAGCTAAGACCAAAAGCAGGTCACAGGTCACAAGGAGAGTTTGTTTAATGTTGAACAGTCTTAATGTGAAACTCTTTTTAGTAACCTTTAATCACAGTGAGGCCACTTCTTACATACGTGGCACTTGGTACAGCTCCAATTAGCACAGAAGGAACAGTGTTTTATAATCCCCAAACAAGATGTTTTCAGCAGAAGAAAGTAATCAATTTTGCTTAAGTTTAAAAGATTACGTAATAAGAAAAAGAAATGACATGACTCCATGTTAATGTTATTAGTTTTAAGATTGTGTTGTTGCTTGCTGCTTACATGTAACTGTGACCTGGACATATCTGATAGGGCTATCATTGCATAGGGCTGCAGCTCCAGTATCTTCTGACAGTTTGTGGTTCAAAACAGTGGTTTGGCATTTTAGAAAATATGTGCTTTCTTAGATTGGAACACAGATACAGCTCAAATAAATTAATGGGTACAGTCAGAAGATGGGTAGCTTAGCACAAAGACTGGAAAAGAGGAGAAACAGCCCTACAGGCTCTGTTCCACCCGCACATATAGCCTATACCTGAATTGTAATTGCACAGAATTAATTAATAGTGCATTAAGGTGTTGCATAAATGGTTTCCCAATACAATTAATCCCCTTAGTTAAATTGATATAGGGTGTTTCATTTAGTACATTAACCACTTCATTTGCCTTTATTTATTTTCTTTGTTTTGCGTTTTTCCTAGATAGAATGATTAGAGTTTTATATTGTGCACATTAAGGAATGTTTTTGTCATAATTGAGGTAGGGGCTGATGCTTTGTATATCAGCCACGTTTATCAGCTTTCAGTCCTTATTTCTTTTAAAAGCTCTGCGGTCCTTCCTGTGGCACATTGAAAAGTTACAACTCTATGAGCTGTGTCTTTTAAATATAATGAAAAAAATCTTTGATATCACAATAATTTTTACAAACATACATTTGGAATTCACTGTTACCCGCACTGTTACCGTGAGCCATCAACTTACTATACTTAATCTACTTGTAGCCACCAAAACTGTCACTTTGTGCAACAGAGTTGGCTAAAGCACATTGCACTCATACAGCTTTAAATGCAAAAAATGACACCAGTGTTGGTGTCTTCTAATTTCTCACTGGAGGACACTTGTTATAAACATAAGTGCTTTGGAGAAAAGTAACCACTGGATAGTGTGACAGTTCCTCTTTATCCCGTCTCTTGATAACTTAGAATAGAGAAAAAGTGGGTGTATTGTATGCATGTTTTCCCACCCCCAAAGCCCTCCAAGAAAATACATGTGATGAGCTGCTTTGGTTAATGCCCTGCAGTGAGCACTGAGGGTCAGAATGATCTCAGCAGAGGTCTGTTTGCCCTGATAGACCCTCTCTTGTCATCTCCTGGAAATGGGCACTGTACATGTACATGGAGAGCTGCGGTGAAAAAAGTTTTTAGTCAGTATTTTAAACTCCAAATTATCTCACAGTCTCATGCCGAACAGACGTCTACCCAGAGCTACTCTTTCCCTCTCTAACTTAGTTAATGTATTTTTCCCAAGACTGACAGTATAGTCATATGCTTGTGATTCTCATGTGCACTACATTTCTCACTTCAGTACTGTATAGCCAGTAAAAGGGTGGGGTGCAATACAATAACCATGACCAAGACCACAAGACAGATACAGAGGGAGATTATAGACACTCAATATGTACAAGACACAAAAGGTTTATTCTTCTGTCTAAACTCAGGTCTGGGAAAACTTGGGAGTTAAACTACTGTCATTTCCTCACCAAGCAAGAAAGGAACAAAAATGATTTGAAGTGAATAGTTAGAAGCCCAAGGAGTTCCACACAATAGTAGAATTTATTAGTGATGTTGTACATAAGTAGGATTGGAAGTACTTTTTGAAGATATGAAAAGAGTAATTTTACTTTTACAAATTCATATTTTATGGGTGCCCCATGAGCGTTAATCAAATCAGGACAATTTTAAGCATGTGATGTTCTTAATTATTCAAGCTACTCATTTATCTATGATTATTCTACAGTCTGTTCATCCAGCTACAGAGTAATTGTTATGTCTGTCTGTCTACATTTTGTTGGCCTTGCTAGCTCAATGGAGGTAAATAAATCATCAATTAACACAGCTGAATAATTGGCATGTCAGAAATCTAATGATGTCATGCCAGGATTGTTATGGCAGCTTGAAGTACCTTGTTGCATAAATCAGCATATTAATAAATATTTTATTTTGACTTGATTGTACTTGCAATTAACTGTATATATGCTTATACTTTGAGATGTATATTTACATCAAATAAATCATTTTATCTGTGTGACACAGATAATAATGTATGCTCTATACCTAACATTATTTCGCTATCTCAAGAAACAACAATTTGTAATGTTATGCATTTTTTCTCATTTCATTTTGAATCAGAAATGTATATTTCCTCTTCAATGAGTTTCCTCAAGAGGGAAAGTGAATCTGTTTATTATATTTCCTTTAGCCATAACGCTGTACAAATCAATGGTCTTGACCCGGTTAATGTTAGTTTGCTCACTGATCTTAAGTCACATCATAGCACAAATTAATACAATCAAGCTGAGAAAAAAAAAGATTAATTCTCTGTCTCAGCTAGGTTTGGTGGTGGTTTGAACCACTTTTCAGTGTCTTTTTTTTTTTGTCATAAATTACTTACTTTATTGTCTAGCCCTGTGCTGGTCCATTGCACGTGGATTATTCTCTTTCTTTTATCAAAAATTCATCAGTCTGTGTATTTGACTTCACTCAAACATAACCCAGTTATTCTTTTATTATTGATGACATTGCTCTCCAACGTACACTCTATGTTCATCTCCATCCTTCGCCTCCCACTCTACATCCATTTCCTCCTCTGAATCCCATTATTCCTGTGATGCTGGCACTGGTTAATTAGTGAATGTTGAACCACTGAAAGTAGGTTAATGAGGGGGGTTCATGCATTGTAGCAGCCATAACATTGTCACACAAGTGCTTCTTTTTTGGCTGTTCTTAGTGAACAAATCAAGTGAATATTACAAGTAGATTAATATAGTGATATTTTGATTAAAACACTGGCTTGATTTTTATATTTTCATGCTCCTGTGCATAACAATGTTATTTTGTTTTTTCTCTTTCCTTTTCTCATGTCATTCTTTCTTTCCCCAGATGTTTCTGGTGGCTTTGTCCTTTGCCTATTTTGCAAAGGCTCTGTCGGGGAGCTACATGAAGAGCACAATAACTCAGCTGGAGAGGCGCTTTGACATCCCCAGTTACCTAATAGGCGTCATTGATGGGAGCTTTGAGATAGGTGAGTAGGCTTGTCAGTCACTGCTGTTATTCTGTTGTTAGCTTGCAGCCTCTGTGTCATGGACTCCCCTCCTTTCTGTCTTTCTGTCTTTGGGACGGAAACATGAATGGGTCAAAGAGCTGCAGATAAAGGACTCATCAGGTTTGCAAGAGGATAGAGGGGTGTGTGCGCTTGTGGGTGTCTGGTGAGTCATAGTGTCAAGCAGGGACATAACAGGCTCCAAGGTCTTCATTTGCTGTTGACAGCCAGATGCTAGAATTTGTAATTTTTTAACGAAGTAACCCTGACATGTTAATTAGCTACAAGCACATTAGGAATAGGTCATCTTAGGTGACCTGTCCAGGGTTTACTGCTGCCTTTCACCCAAAAGAGAGTTGGGATTGGCTCCAGCAGATCCCTGTGACCCTAAATAGGAATATGCAGGTATTTTAATATATTGGCCTGTAATATCAGCCAGTTTTGACTTATGACAGATAATACATCTGGATTTGTATACTACAACTGTTCATAGTACTTTTTCACATATGCAGCATTATGTTCTACCACCTTGACAACACATGGGTGTAAAAAGCCTTTTGTGGCTTTAGAGAGAGCGGCAGGAAATGTGATATAATGTAATTTGAAGCAGCATCAGTTGTGGCAGAAGACTACATATTTGAAAATGAAAACTGCATTTAACATTTAGAGGTGGGAAAGATAATCATTTTTTTCGATGCATCGTCGTTCACTTTAAAATGATTAGTTTGTTAATTCTCATGTACTGTTTTATCCACCAAGAGTCATTTTTCACTATTAATTTGGCCATAACTTTCACTGTATTTCAACAAATGGAATGATTTTTGGTGACAAACCTTAATTTGACAGAAATTTTGGAAATGTGATTTAGAAATTTTCCATAGATCAATAATACACTGTGGGCAAATTCACTACCTTTTCATTATGTTTGGGATACTAAAATAAACTGCTTGGGATACTAAAATAAACTGCTTGTAAAAATATATCAGATAATTATTTTTTTCAACTTTTTTTGCATTAATCTGTAATCAATTTCAGTTCTGATCAAAACTACTAATTGTTTTAAAAAATCCACAAAAGCATGATTGTATGGTGGATTAAAAAAGTTTGGTGGATGCAAAAAAGTTTTGAAAAAAAAAAATATTTATCTGATATATTTTTACAGCAGTGGATGTTTAGTTTAGTGTATGTTTTCATCCAGAACATAACAAAAGGGTATGGCGGAACAAACAAAAACTATCTGAGCAGTACAAGTTTCAAAAGCTACAGTTGAGACATTTTGCATTTATGAAATTGGATTGGAAAGCGGTAGTCTCCAGAATGTAAAAAGGTGAATGTAAAGCGTCTGTTTGTCTATTGGTGGTAAATAAACAGTGCAAACAACTGGAGAACGAACAGAATTAAAACTTTTTAATGGGGGCTGAAAAGTGAAGGACAATGGTTTTATGGCTTTTACTCAAGGATAATACATCTTTTGGACTAAAAACTTGGAGGCATTTTGTTCACTGGACTCTTACGAAAAAACTGATATGCAACACTTCAGTACGTGTGGATCTGTACACATCAGCAAAGGTAAGAATTACTATCTTGCTGTGTTTGTATTCTTGTTCGACATTGACTGTTGTCTCTGATTATTCAACCACAAATTATGGTTTATACCATTTGAAGCCTGAGGTCTTCTTTTTTCAAATGGTATATAGTTTGTCGGACTTGATTGAAATTAGGCCGACGATCTTTGGAAATACAGTTTCCGGCCCCCAGTTTAACAGGTAGCAAGTATATAAACAATGCATTGATGCATCGATGCATTGATGCATCGTTTTTTAATCGAATTGTGGAATGCCTAAAGATTCCCACCACTATTATTGCAAGTAGTGTAGGCGCCAGGGTCTGATAGGGTAGAAGAGTTTGTGGAATAAAGAAAAAAATCTGGCTCTGCTGCATCCACTTTGATCCTTTTTTTTTTTTTTTTTTTAACTGTGACTCCAACAACATTAAAGGAGAGCCATGCAAAACCTGTGAACAACTCTAGATAACCAGCATGTTAGATGTAGACCACACTGAAGGGAACATAATCACATACTGTATACTTTGAAATGATTTTATGAAGCACAAAGCAGCTGTTAACTTAGTGATGAGATAGCAGTGATCAGCATAAAAATACTCAACACAACACTGTTTTCAATTTTTCAATTACATTAGAAATCTTACTTTAGTGATTTTCTGTGTTTCAAAATAATTTCGGGTTTTCAGGTATCACTTGTCCTGTAAGTTGTACCGCTAGCTATAGCAAAGTGAAATGCCTGATTCACATTACTAGTAGTTTGGTACTACCAAAAATAGAAATTGGATTTAAATAATTTCACCAAACTACAGGTTTCATTTGTAAAGATGTGTAGCTAGTTAGTAGTTCAGGATGGCAGTGTAGCTGCAGGCTTGCATGTACCACAACAACTGTACATACTGTATGTAACATGTGGTTCATCTTAACAGTGAGGAATTTTTGATGGTATTCAACAAAAAGTGTTCCCAGATTGTCCCCTGACCAGTTTCTAGGTCAGTTATGTAAGTCTAATTCATTCAACCGAAGTCTCTCTCTAGGTTATAAATTATACATGGAGATCCAAAGAGACATGATGATGAAAGTCATCACCCACTGTCAGCTTTTCTACTTCAGTTCTTCTACTGTCACAGAGGCAACTTGGACTAAAGATGACACAATAGTAGTGAGGAATGATTGATATTTTTCGTGTGTGACCTGCTCTGATGGAGGCAGACTATGTCTGCGTGACGAAAAGGTGAAGATAACTCCTCTAGTGCAGTCAGAGCTGAATACCCTGCACCCCTTTCCCTCCATCTTTCCATCACTTCATCTCCTGTGAAAGCTGCTTCGCTTGTGTGGCCTAGGCAACAGGCTTCTTCTATAGGACTGTTGCCTGGGCAACATGGAGGCAGAGCAGGGCAGTGTGAAGAGGAAAGAAAAAAGGAAAGTGCAAGAAACGTGATGAGAACAGAGCAGAGGGAAGACAAAGGGAGTGACGAAAGAGGAAAAACAAAGAGAAGGTAGAAGAAATTAGAAAGAGTATGACACTGATAACAGCTGATTTTTATAGAGAGCATATATATATTTACATGTGTATATGTGCTGCATGAATCATTCTTCAGATTGTACAAGATTTATTTACTGATTTTGTACAGTTATCACTGAAATCACAATGCAGGATGCTACAGAATATCTAAGTACTTCAAAAATCCATCCAAAAAATTTACTGGCATGAACATTTACTGGAGTTTCTGTATCACTGATTATTTACAAAATGCAATGCATTTTCAAATGCAATTTCATGCCAACATATTTGCTGTTACATGCTTTAAATAATGAAGACCTCTTGGAGCATCAACATAATAACACAACCTCATATGCCTTATAAGTGACCTACTTATAATAGTGAGGACATGCTAAATGGACACATGAAAATTATACCACTCTAATGATTTATAACTAGAGTTCTTCTAACTCTTTTGGCTGCTTCTTTTATGGTCACAGCAGTGGATTATGCAGCTTCATCTGACTCTGCCCAGTGATATGTATCTACACTATATAATTGAAATTGTACTGTCTAACACATGAAGGGAAAATTATGGAAATTCATTAAAAATTTAGCATCAAAATTTGAAGCAAGGGTTTTATTATTAGGTACTTCTCTTATTAGGTATTAATATTTTTGGCTCTGCTTTTACTCTCCCAGGTAACCTGCTGGTGATAGCTTTTGTCAGTTACTTTGGGGCCAAGCTCCATCGACCAAAAATCATTGCAGTCGGTTGTGTACTGATGTCCATTGGCACCTTCATCATTGCTCTGCCTCACTTCATCATTGGAAGGTGAGTCAAAAGAGGTAATAACAGCACAAGAGCTACACAGACTGCAGTGTTGTTCATCTGTTTCTATGTGGATTTTTGATGTCTGACTGAACCAAAGATGAAACAGCCACTCAATGTGCCGGCACAGAATTCATGATGTTGGAGGTTTGGGTCCAGCTGCTGGTCTGTGCTGCAGGTTGTCCCCCTCTCTGCCTCTGTCTCTGCCCGTTTGCTGTTGAATTCTGCCTGTGTCTAATTCCTTTACAAACGGTCTCAAACAATAATGTACTAAATCACAGCCACAAGAAGACTATTATTGTACTTAATACACCCTGTAACTGACCCAACCCGTAGCTGTTCAACAGATTGCTTGTCCTGTGACTGTACATGCCTCTGCAGGTGTCACATTTTCCACAGGAAGTCCCTGTTGTTCAATGTTAAATCTACTGCTATTAAAATTCAGATTCTGTTCTGTTCTGCTCTTTTAACAGTTCCATTTGTGTTTTATTCACAGCTATGAATATGAAACATCAGTGCGGGTGATAGTGAATTCCACGCTGAACCCTTCTCCGTGTCAGGTGGGTTCCTCATCAAACCTGACCCAAGGTGGTAAAGTGCCTGAAGTGCCAGCCACAGGTGAGTGTTTACATGCACAACCACACTAATGGAGACAAGTAAAAATCCCTGATTATAATTGTGTTTTCTTCCAGGTTGTGCAGATGAGTCCAACCTGTCAATGTGGATTTATGTGCTTCTGGGAAATGTCCTGCGGGGGATTGGAGAGACACCAGTTCAGCCTCTTGGGATCTCTTATATAGATGATTTTGCCACTGAAGAGAATGCAGCGCTATATGTGGGTAAGAAAAACAACAAGTATAACAATAAAAAACTAAACGGACAACTGAACTCCTGCCCCAGCACATCACTTCTACTCTTCTTAGCCTTATTCAGTGTAACTGTCTTTATATACAAGTCGTTTGGCACATTTAATTGCCATTAACTGTTAAATATGTTGAGCAGATAAGGCCACAATAATTATAGTCATAGCAGGGACTTTATATGGCCTGAGTCACTCATTCGTAGGACGTTAAGCACAGGTAAACCTGTGCATTAAATTTACAAACATGACACGCTAGCTCAACAGGCAGCTTCTGGTTTTTATCGCTAGTCATCTATTTATTTTTAAAACATATTTTTATGGTAGGAAGTAGTTGGTAAAAGATTATTGCCGCTCTGTTCACATATTAAAGCAATAATAAAGTTTTTGGCAGTTTAAAATTCACATCTTAGAATGATGGTAATTTCAGGGAATTAAATATGTGGCATTCAGTAATAATGGGCATCACTTACCAAATGAAGCGGCAAACACATTAATACCACATTTGGTGAAAACCAAGCCACATTGGTGGTGTACTCAAGTGTGTGCAAAGCAGTAAATCTCTTAAATGTTCAAAATTAGCAGATTATGAGGATTACTGAAAAATAGCATGCTTACATATCAAGTGGCTCCCAAATAAATGGGGCTTTTAAAACATGCATGTATAAACCAATATCTATGTAAAATTAAACTGTCTGTTTTCCTCTCCATCTCAGTTGTTGATGATGGCTAACCAGCTGTGTCTTTGGGTGTGTTTATTATATCCTACTGCAGGTTGTGTGCAGACTATTTCAGTGGTGGGCCCTGTGTTTGGTTACCTGTTAGGCTCCCTTTGTGCCAAAATCTATGTGGACATTGGATTTGTAAAAATGGGTGAGTATTTCAAAGCCAGATATTATGTAAATGTATTGACTGTCTAGACACATTTAATGCCATTAACCCCTTTTTCTAGATTCACCAGGGGCTAATGTGAATGGATTTGGAAACATTTGTTTGTTCTCAAATCATATTGGAGCCTACTCATTTTAAAGAGTTGGTTAACACTTGCTGCATAAAGCCATGGCTTATGTCATGTCAGTGTCTATCCTGTTATATTTTTCTTTTGAAGGACAATGTAATATTAGTGTAAGTAGGATAAATCCTTTGGGTTTTTTCTAATGAATTTTATAACTTTTCCATATTGTCACAATCAATGTTTGGCTCTCAATGTCTGTATGAGAGATTTATGTCTCACACACTGAAATATAAAAACAAACAATGTGGTGTGATTACAGCTAGCACAACATGACATTTTGCCATGTCACAGTAGGAAAGACACAAGTATAAATAATACACAAAATGATGGCTCAGTGGTTTCAAGGTCCTGGTATTGTGTATGCTGGCTCTCTGCCAGACTGTTACTGCTTACTGGGGCAACCAAATAGAACAGAAACATTGTAAAACTTATTCTTTTCCTATCAATACATGTCAAAACGTCTGTGCTTTGGAAAAAAAGTCTTTATTCATAAAACTGAGCCATGATATTATCAGTGTGTGACTCACAACAGGTGTACAAGGGTGGCATCAATTAGCTAATGAATGAAGCCAGATGAGGAAGATGGACAAAGCTGTCCTCCCGTAGGCTACAATCAGTTAGAGTGCAAGAGAGGGAAAGAGAAAAGAAAGAAAAGCAGGACAACAACTGAGCTATAAAACAGATAAACATAGAGTAAAGATGAAGTGGGTGTGCTTCTGTTGTGGTGAAAATTATTTTGGTGCTGCATCTAAAACCGAATTATGGTTTGTCTGTTTTTCTCATACATAACTAATGTATTTTGTCTAGTTTCGTAACAAACAAACATTAAAAACAAAAATAAGCACAATAAAGAAGAAAGCGTCAGTAACTGGTATGCTCAGAAGACTAATTAATAAAATCAAAGAATTCATTCACTGATGGATTAAAAATAGCTACCCCTAGCTTAAAGAATGTATGTTCAGTTTTATGCATACTCACTGACCGTTTAGAGGAAACAGATGAATACCTGCTCTAATCAACCTATTTCTGTCAGACATTTCAGTTCAGAAACTGAGGCAGTGAAAAGGTCGTGCAGTCAAACGGATTGTTCAAAAGGCACAGGAAAGCCTGAGCTACAAACTGACTTTCACTGTAAAACTGCTCTACTAAACTGTATGTGATCTATTTTAATAAGCATTGCAGGAAACATTGTAGGAGCATTGATTACCTGTCAACCTTTGTATTCTTAACACAGAGACCATCACAATCACCCCAGCAGATGCTCGCTGGGTTGGGGCTTGGTGGCTGGGCTACCTCATAGCTGGAGTCATCACCCTACTCTCTGCCATCCCATTCTGGTTTCTACCCCGGTCCCTGCCCATGTCCGGGGCCCGCAGCCCAGAGAAGTGCACCCCAGAGCAGACAAGTTTCATTAAAGACTCTCCCCTTCTGAAGCACAAGTACACAGAAGATGAACATACTAGTTTTATAGAGATGGCCAAAGGTAAGGATGGGTTTGGGGCTATGCACTAATTTAAAAATAAAGTGTGAAATGATGTTGACTGAGGTGCCGAACATTTATTCTATTATAACCTCAGAAAATGCCCTCACATTAATTCACAGCAAAATCTTTCCTGTAGGGAAAGGTCATACTATGAACTGCAGTCTTCTGACACTTACCAACTTGAAGTTGCCCTGTGGATTTTTGTGGAAACAAAAGTAATGTTTTCATGAAGTGTTTCTCACCAAAAACACCATGCTGTTGCATTTAGGTCTATCAAACATGTTGAAAAAAGCTGTTTTCAAATGTGATGTTTTTTTTTTTTTTTAAAGCAATGAATTGTTGATGTCCATGTTTATTTGCTTCTTCATATTGTCTTCTTCACTGCCTTTGTTGGTCCATATTCTGTCAGTCAGAGGAGTAATGTGAAACCAACATAAGGATGTGACTTTTGCCTGTGTGTCCTGGTTTGCATACATATACACAGGTGTAAAAATGTTGTGTAAAGAGGCCATACACCTTCACTTCCTACTACTTCATGTAGATAGAAATGTTATTTCATAGTTATCTAGAGGTAGACTCGTGGCAACTGGATTTCTAATTTTTAGGTCGACACGTTCACTACTCATTCGAGTAGCTTCATCAGTCTTCATCATCATCGTAGAACCTCCACAAACGTTATTTCATAGCAGAAGTCAGTTGTTACAGTCAGCAGTCATTACACAACAATCCTGCATGTTTTACATTTCCAGACAGGTGTGTGTTTTAAGTTAGATTTTTATCCCTCTACAGATTTTATTCCAGCCCTGCGAGCTCTTCTGGGACACCCTGTGTATCTGATCTACCTGTGTGTGACAATCATCCAGCTGAACTCTCTCATTGGCATGGTCACCTATAAGCCCAAGTACATTGAGCAGCACTTCAGACAGTCTGCTTCAAAGGCCAACTTTCTGATGGGTATGCTACACATGCCATGAATACTGTGCCCTGTCACTTTTATTTTGTATTAACAAGCTAGAAAATCATCCCATAACAGGAAAAGACTGTTCTGCTTGGTTTACATTGTAGGGGAGAAAGAGCTTTCAGAGCTTGTTAGCTCAAATTAATTTAAGTGTCAAGTACATAAACAGTGTACACTGTAAAATTTACACCATTATCATGTTCATAATTACAAATTCATGGGGTTTCCTGCTATAAACGTTCTCAGCAGTCAGCAAAAACAGACTTTTGAAGACAGGATGTAGTTACAGAAAGTAGAACTTGGTTGGGCTGTTATCTGCACAGCTGCAGCGATGAGAGCTTTCTGAATATGAAGAGTGCTTTGCATATGAAATGAAAAAGATAACAAAGCATAAGATTCATGTAGTCTTATCACAAGAGATGGCTACACTGACCAGACTGGCTTTATATGAAAGAGAATTCAATATCAGCGACCAGAGCTAATGACAAGGGTATAAATAAAGACCTTGTCTTCACGCTGATGTTAAATGAAGGTTTAAAAGAAAGGACTGAAAAATAATTTTTAAAAAAAGACTTAGAATTAGTGTAGTCTTATATTTCCCCTCAAAGTTTCTCGGTTGTTTACTTTCTTTTAATGTAATATTGGCAAGTATCAGAAAGATTATAGCCAGGCTTTGATGCAATATTAAATGTGTTTCATTATTTGTCTTAATTCAGGTGTGATCAATATCCCAGCTGTAGCACTGGGGATGTTTTCTGGAGGTCTGTTAATGAAGAGACTGAAGCTGAATGTCATGGGAGCAGCCAGGTTTGCCTTTGGCACATCTCTGATCGGTTATATTCTGTCACTGTTCTTCTTTGCAATGAGCTGCGAGAATGCCAAGGTAGCTGGGGTGACACTTTCATACAACAGGTGAGTCATAAATAACCATTGTTTGGCATACATAGAGAAAGAAGGACGTACGACAAAGCTTGATTTAGGAGTGAAAATGTAGACTTGTATCTAGGCAGAACTGGTACCAAGTTGGCATAGTTTCTTAGGGGCCACACATAAAAGAACAGTGTGAGATGTACCAACAGAACAAGCTGGAGTGAGCAGAGTGCTGTTAAACATCCTAGGCAACCAGTAGGTGATCAAAAGCTTTAACTTTGCCAGAAATAACATTACAGGCCAACAAAAAAATACCTCTTTCTGTGCCCAATGCATCTTAAAACTGGGGTTTAGCTGCAAACACAGCTCAAGTTACTGCTGACAAAACAGATTAAAAGCAGCCAGATGGTTGCAATGCACTAATTAACCTACAGTGACTGTGCTTCTTGTGGTAAATAAAATATCCCATTTCCTAATGCTATTTAACTCCCATTGTACATTTATAGATAAGTGTTCTGCTCCATCCTGACACCAAACCTGCTAAAATCAAATGCTAAATAACATCATTTAATACATATGTTCTTTAGGTGTGTTAAGGAGTGGTACTAAAAATAACCACTAATAACATTTTTTTCCATTAATCAATAAAATGTGTACATTTTTTTCCTGGTGATGTTGCTTTGGTCTAATGCATTAAAAGCATTTCAGTGTATAATTATGTAAAGATTACTGTAACAAAGTTTAAGAAATACTGGTGATGCCATAATAATTGCTTCTCATTTGTACTTTTCTTGTTCTCTTCCTTCTAGCACAGATACAATTTCTTATGATAAACACTCAGTGTTTGCATCCTGCAATTCATACTGTTCTTGTTCAGCGAGTGACTGGGACCCAGTGTGTGGCGAGAACAGCATCACGTATCTTTCTCCCTGCCTTGCTGGCTGCACCAGTTCTGCTGGGTCAGGGAAAAACACGGTAAGTCGACAAGGTACTCAAACTATAAAAAATCTGAGTTAATAGACAGTAGTTGATTCTTTAGTTTGTAGATATAGATGCTTATTTAAAAATGGGAAAAGATGGCTTCACACTTTTGAGGTACCTATTTTACTGGTATTTGTAAGTTATAAAAATGGGATCAATGTATTTGCGTCAGGCAGCTGGTTTTACTTTATCATTGTGTGAATCACAATATCTGAGGTGTGGTCAGATACTCATAGATCAGGAACAGGTTACTACACATAGTTGAATTTTATTTCATTTTTTATAAAATTATTTTTCATGATGGCAGATCCTGCAGCAGTAGTGTACAAATAAGTCAGAATATTCATTATTCACACAAAATATAAATTGACTGATATGTTGTTTATTTCATGTTTTCTATTAGTGTTAATCAGATTTTAGGCTTAATCTGGCTTTATGGATTCTAAACCTTTTAAATATATCAAGACTTTTTCTGTTTCTAATTATGTAACATTTGATCCTTAGTTTTGATTATACACCTTTGTGGCCACATCTTTCTAAGTCAATAGAAAAGATAATGAATACTCATGAACACTCATTTCTCTTCATATGTATTATGTGTTACTGTATATGTGCGTCTGTGTCTTGTTTTACATGGTCATGTGTTGTGTGACTGCATGTCTCTCCAGGTCTTCTCTAACTGTAGCTGTGTCGGTGTGGCTGGTAACCTTACAGCCAATACAGGTCAGTGCCTTCACAAGGACGACTGTGACAGGATGTTCCCATACTTCCTGGCTCTCTCTGTCATCACTTCCTTTATCATCTCCCTTGGTGGAACACCAGGCTACATGCTTCTCATCAGGTCAGATTTAAGTCAAAAAATAAAGTGATGTCCCCATGGCACACACACCTCATTCACTCTAAGTTCAAACATCTTTCATACTTGATTTACTGTTACAGCTGGAAAAACTCACTATGCTTGAAACTCTGTGGTGTGTTGCTAGGATTTGGTAGCTGACAGGGTTGGTTTACTTGGCTGGTTTACGTGGCAATAGAAGATTGTCTGGGTATATGATATATAATATAATATATATAATATAATGATATACATATATATATATATATCCCGATATATTGTACTCAGCATCCTCATGATTTGACCTGAATCTAACCTTTTGCACAAGATTGTGTTGGGTTTGTGGGTGCAGGTGGTTCTGGGAAGCAGAAACACACTGTGTCCACCTGATGACCCTGTAGACTAAATAGTCTTTATGGACACATTTTCACATTTTCTCAATATGTAAATAATGATGATGAAAACTATTGCCTTTAAAAAAAAAAAAAAAAAAAAAAACTCAAACATTTCCATAAAGTCAATGATGGCAGCGCTATTTTAATTTACTGAATTTGTACTGACAAAATGATTATTACATTTGCAGTTGAATAATTACTAAACTTGCCATCAAGTCAGGTGTAGCCATGAAACTCTCAGCAGTCTCAAGGGAGGATACTGTATTATGTACCATTTACCATGAATACTAACCTTCTGCAGGAACCCAAGGTTTGGTACATTTAACTGTGTTGATAACTGACACTGGATATGCAGGTATTTCTATTTATAGTTGGGATCTTTGGATTTGTAAAAGGCGATGCTGATTTTAGAAGCATTTCTATTTTAAAAAATGTCTGTTTTAGCAGTGTTGAGTAATATGTTGAGATTTAGTGATATTTTAAATGGTGTTTGTTATTATAATTCAATCTCTTTGACTGAGTTTAACTTCTTCACAGATCTGAAGTCTGCCTAATCTGATTATTTCCAGGAGTCACTGGAAGTGAATGTTTTTATTTTGCTTCCTTAGGGATGAAAGCATTCAGAGACAATGTTTTGGGCCATTTATAGCTGTTTGTGTGTGTATTTGTGTCTGTGTGTCACATGTACAGTGGCTTTGTCAGACATACGGTGTGAAAACAATCTATTTCCAGTCATATAATTTCTTGAAGTTTAAATTCCTTGAGAATAGTGATAGGTTGGATAACATGGTCAAGAGAAGGTCTTTTAAATCCCTGAAGGCCAATCACCGACTGTTGCATTACTCATTGTGAAGTAAAAAACATCTATTGCTGCCCTGTTGACTTGCTGATCTTATGACGAGAGCACAGTTCCTAATTGACAGTTAAATTGAAATGATATGCTCCTCAGAGAGGACTGGTAATATGAACTGCGATAAGAGTCGGTTCCTACGAAGCTCATGCTGTTAAAAGAAAAGCTCTAATTCTAAAATACTTGCTGGTTAGAGTTCCCATGTGCAAAACCTGATGGATTTTCAAAGTTATAAGTGCATGAAGCTGTGGGAGGCGGCTGCAGAATCCAAATATTCTGAAAGCTCAAGGCTGAATTGTGATGTTGTGTTATGAATGACAATAACTGATACCCAGGGTTGAAAGAGTGAAGAGTACCTTTGTTAATTTTCTATAAAAATGGACTCTTCTGAGAAATGGGTGTGACAATCAATGCTGCATCTCTGCCATTTTTGTTTTTGTTTTTTTGTCTGTTTTTTTTTTTTAAGAGGATTGCGAGACAGCTGGGTGATCTCCTGTAATTCCACTGGTAAAGGGTCACATGAAAGAAACTGACATTAGTATGTCTTTTGTGTGTAGTATGTGTGATGTCATTGCATGTGGTTCAGTGCTTAAGCTTCAAAAGCCCTAAGATATAAAGAACATTTTGTTTAGCTGATCAGAAACTGGATGTTCTGTGTTGATTCTAATGAAATGATTTCATTATGTTAGTCATACATCACGTTGATTTCTTCAAGGGAACCGTATTAAGTAGAGCAGCAATAAATAAAAATCTAAAAATCCACGTGACTATAGTTTGAAGCACTTCTGTTTGGCTAATCAGCTGAATTAACTCATGAAAAGGATAACGTTGTTACCTGAAGCTGAAAATGCATCGCAGATCCTCTTGGAGACAGGGGTTCCTGACAGATGAATAAGTAGAGACTAGAGGCTGTTGTTCTGGGAGGCATCTACTCACAAATCCCACTTGATAACACCCTGCAGACCATGGGTTTTTACTGATGAATTTTTATGGGCAGGTCGATCCCCAGGTACAACGTTTTAAAGAAATGTAAAAAAACAATAATATTGTTAGTACAATACAAATATTTTAGAATTTTACCATGGTTGTTGCACTGGAATACATACAGTATACATTTGGCCTAACCTAACATAATATATTGTAAACTGAGCTGAGAGATTATTCTGCACCAGGGCGCCCTCTGCTGGCCACTCTACACACATTATGTTCTTTTTTTTTTTTTTTGGTCCTCTCCTCTGTATTTTTCCTTTTGTACATTTTATTATAAGGTCTGCAGAGTGCGCTGATGTTAGAGATCATAAAAAGGAACAGGGGTTAACAGAATATGTTCTGTTTCATGCAGGTGCATCAAACCACAGCTGAAATCTTTGGCCTTGGGTTTCCATGCTTTGGCAACACGTACCCTGGGTAAGTTTCTCTCTAAAGTTCTCCTATATTTGGGCCTCAGATCTGAATTACAGTAGTTTTAAAACTATGTGAAGACCTTTGCTAAATTTCTTATAAACGTTCCTGCTAGTTGAACTACAACATACAAATCAATAATGCAAATATTTTAGTGTTTGAGCCTTGTTCAAATGTTTGTTCCGATTTCTCCAAACACTGTAGAATCTGTTTTATTCCAGCTCTAAATGTGAAATTGTTTCTGTTCCAACAGCAGGGATCCCTGCACCCATCTACTTCGGAGCGATCATTGACACCACATGTCTAAAATGGGGCGAGAAAAGGTGCGGAGGCATAGGAGCCTGTAGAATCTACAACACCACTGCCTACAGGTAGGACAAACATTTACACATCTATCTTCTGTGAGAAAATAGACATAAATTCTTAGAAGATTTCATAAAAAATATACTTCATTTAACTCTAGAACTTGAATAATCACATTTGAAAGTTTTCTTCAATATGTAAAATAATTAAAGTTGTCTGTTGCCATCCATGAGTATTTTACAAATGTAAGTCAACATACTTTACAAGTGCTGCTGTGCTAACGTTTAAAAAAAAAAAAAGCTAAAAAAAAAAAGGCTTAAGTTGCAAGCTACAGATTAATACTGTAAGGAGATACATTACTAAATAAATCTTCACCCCCTCTTCTCTTCAACTTCTTACTCCTGTCCTTTACAAAGATGCCTGATCTTTATTTTTTATTCATTTATATCTTTTTTTACTCTTACTTCTCAGGATAGCTTACCTGGGCCTGACTCTGAGCCTGAGGACTATCTCGTTCATTGTTTGCATCCCGGGTTTCATTCTGCTCAGCCGGCAGCTGAAGGAGGAGGAAAGGAATGCTATTCATGGGGCTCTGGCCAACGGCGGTGCAGAGCTGGAGGCACTCAGGAAGGAGGAGTTTGTGATTTCTAATTCATCAGACAACAGCACAGACAGGGAGACGCGGCTGTGACAGATCGAGCGGAGCTAAGCCCCTTTGTCTACTTCACAGTTGAACCAGTGCGACCATACAGTTTGTATACACCCAGAGCATGTACAGAAACATATTGTTGTACACATGCATACACAGAAGAGATTTGCAGGGAATCACATGTCCAATCATATATAAAGCATCATTTCTATATTTCTACTGCTGGACCTGTGAAGGCAAATTTGACAGGAATTTGATAGAATTGAACTATTTCTTGAATGTACATGCTATAATTGCTTTTTCTTTATAAAGAAAACAATAACAATAGCTTTTTTTTTCCTGTCTTGGTGGCACAATTAATTAAAGAGGAAATGTGATTTGTACAGACTACTGCAAAAAGAGTATAACTGAACACCAGCACTTAAAAAGCTGCCTCTTTAGGGTTTTTTTTTTTTTTTCATATAACATTTTTCTTCCTGACACTAGTGTTACTGAATAAAAGGAAAGTGGCCTTAAAGTAGAGGCACAATACTTGCAACAGAAAATATAAACATGAAGAAAATTAGGCCTTTTAAAGAGACAGGGTTTTTTCAGAATTTGAAATATCAAAGCCAGTGGCTGATAGTGGAAACGTTTGAATTTGTTATTTCAGGAACTTTTGCAGGGTTTGACAGTTGTTGATTTGACATCTGTGCCTCATATGCACTCAACAGTTACCTCTAAATCATGTGTCATTTGTCTAGCTGATAGCACAGAGCTATTTTGTCATACACTGAACAGACACAGATCTGAGTTACATTTCATTTTACGATTAGATTTCAGATAGTAGTGAATCCCAATTCCACTAATTCCATCCATGTTTTCCTCTCTTGTCTTTTCCTTACATGTTACTCCCACCCATATAAGATGCAAGGAAAAGATGTAAGAGCAACATGCATTTTTCATTTCTGACACTCAATAGTTTTTTTCTTTTGCTTTAACATTGAGTCTGATTGTATTGCAGTTTGTGTTGTCCTGTCTGGATGTAGACTCCTCCCTTTGGTAAAAAATATCTACAAAAAATGGAAATTAATTTTAATGAGACCTTGTGTACCTGTTTGGTGGTGCCTGCTCTGATTTCCTCAATATTGATGATGTCCACAAGGTGGCAGTACCATGTTGTTATGTTTCTAACCAGCATCAGCACTATTGAACCTATACTGTATTACTGAGGCCACACATTTGATAACGCTGTTTGGCTCAAATGGCTATAGTGAAGCTTACTCTTGTGTCTGGCGATTGCCCTGTGTCGTGCCTTTAAAGAGGCAGAATTTGTGCTGCTGTAACATTAACGTAATGTATGTTGTAGCAGCCTATAGGTAAACACCCCCACTGTATGTGAGGCATCAACACAAAAAGTGTGTAAAAAAGTCCTGCCGCCACATCCCGATCTGTTTTTATATTAGTTTTTTTTGTGTGTGTGTGAATTTTTACAAATGCATAAATTGTGCCAAAACCCACAAAACAAGCATGGTCTCATCTCTCAGGTTTTTCTGATCAGTTTTATTCTCAAACAGCTTCATCCTAAAATCAGAACCGTATCTGTGATAAAATGATTCCTCAAAGGAAAAAAAAAAACAAAAAAAACTACCTTTGTAACTGTAACTCTCTCTCTCTCTCAGAGAGAGAGTTGTTTAAAAAAATAATACTTTTGTCTTGTAAATGTGTAGCAAATTATCATTTTGTAAGACTTGTTCCAATATGGACGTGTACCATTTTTGCAATTACAAGTGGTGACTGTATTGTCTGTTAAACTTCAGGTTCAGTTTTAGGCACAGGTGGCCACAAGTAGACTCAGACAGGTATAGAAGAAGTCATTATCTCAATAATGTAAGGTATTTACTTGCATTAAAGAAATCAGAATGTAAATAATTTTGGATTATTTTTGTAAAATTTCAAAGACTATCTTACATGTAATACTAAAATAAACTTTTAATATCCAATCAAATTATGTGTTTTTTTTATTCCAAGGTTAAAGTTTTTAAGCTGATATTAATTCAAACTTGAGGTCTGTATATAAAATGACAAAAGGTCTTGGCTGGTAAAATTGTTCCTACTATTCACAGCATCTCTTACAGTTAAAACTTTCACAAAGAGGGTTAACAGTGTGCAGTCCTCATTTCATGCAAAAAAAAAAAGTCCACCAGAGACTTTAGCAGTCCCTCTAATCTAAATCGAGTTGCTATCATTTAATGAGCCCGAGTGGCCCCAAATTTTAGAACTTAGAAACTGTTAGTAAACACAGCGTGAAACGATGCACTAATCCTGAAAGACTATTGTGATGTTGTACATCAAATTAAACAGCAGAATCTGGGCTTTAAGACTATAGAAACCATTTTTACCTGCACCAAACAACTCAAATGAATTATTTAAATATCAAACTCCACACAGCACCCCTCTACTGCTACGGCACTTTATGCAAAACACACAATGCAAGTGCAAAATAAAAGCAGAGACTCCACAGATTCTGAAGATGTATGTAAAAACATGGTACAAAGCATCAGAGAGAAACAAAAAAAAAAACAAAAAAACAAATTGCTTTGCCAAATAAACATCAAATACGAATACTAATGAACTATCTAGGGAAAAACGTAAGGAACTACATTTGAAAGATGCAGACTCGATTTAGTTTTTTGGAACTGCTTAAGTTTCATATGACTTTGAAGTCACTTTGTAAGGAATGAGGACACTGACCCTTACTGTAATCACATTCTGGGTGAAAACATTCACAGAGACTTGGGAAAGTACGAACAGTTTTAGAGACCAAGACCTATTGTTGCATCTATATATGGGCCTCAAGTTTGTGTTAAGAATCAGCTTGAAAACTTCTGAACTGTTCCTTTAAGTACATCTTTACATACTCTAAAAGGAAAAAAAAGCACAGGGGGAAGAAACAAACCTTTATTAACAAAATGTACTTTATCCACCTAAAAGGCACTTCAGTATCATTTTCTGTCTTAAACAGAAATAGAACAATTTCAACCCAGCATTTCTGCTGATTTATCAGTTGATATGCTAAGCCCATGCAATAATTTCTTTATCCTAAAGAACTGGTGGTACAATCCCAGCTCCTCTTTCACAGTGACCTGGCTCCGTCTAAGTAACTTAAATATAACAAAAGCCATTAAGACCCTTTAATTTACAGCACAACTCCCAGTGCAACATGTGCTCAGACCCAAACACTTTAAACACAGCCAACAAATATCAAATAATCTTGACCTTCTGAGGCTTCAAGATACATACAAGACACTTTAACCGTATATAACAATTTTTATATTCCATCAAATTCCATACACATTGTTCAAATCAACAAGAAAACAAAATTAGAAAAAAACCTAAGCACTGGGTATTCACGCTGCCATAAATTATCATCCATCCCTACTACATGTGCTGAAAATAGTTCAGAACATGGGCTGGAAAAACAAGAAGAACATGAGAAGATGGTTTGTCCAACTGCACATGCAAACTATTTGCCAAGCCATACAAGCGCCCACTGAATTTACACTGTAGCTGAGTTCAAAGTGGGTGAAAGTTTACCTGCTGCATAGAGAAATAAAGGAACAACTCTAAAGTATCAAAATACATTCATAGCTGTTTACCACAACAGAGCAAACTAGCGTTGAACAAATCTTCTCACTGCATATTGTCCACCTGGCTAAAACAAATGACACAATAAAACAACACCCATGTTTCATAATGCTTCAACATATCAAGTGCTCTGTGATCAAACCGCGTCGATTAGTGACAATTCTTTCCAATTATCTTGCCCAATTAATCTGCCTCACATAGTGTGCACTTGAAAAAGCAATCCTCTTAGTCACAGTGCACCAGCAGAAAAGAGGAAACCATCAAACATTACTCACTCCATTTAAGCCATTTAAGTCTGGTGCCCTAATAAAAATTCCCCCCTATGCTTTAAAATGCTTACTGATTTCTGCCAAAAGCCTGTACTTCACAGGAGTTTAGTTTATGTGATACGGACTGTGCTGCGAGGAGCTATATGAAGGTAAAGCATGTGTTGCAGTGACTCTCTTCGGATTAGGGCAAGCTGTTGTGTAAACACTCTGACCTTATTGCAGAATTACTAGTTATCCTTTTTTCTTCCACTATCTTGAAGATTCTGAAAGGACAAAAAATGGGAACGAAAAGTTAGATAATGATATTCTATAAGGTCAAATAAATGCATTAAAGGTTAAAATTTTAAACTTTTTTTCCCAAAGTTAATCATAAAACTAAACCCATTCCATGTATCTACTGTAAATCCAATGTTTCTTTAGTTGACATCCTAGAAATTTATTGGATTTGTCACAATAGTCCACCTTTGTTTCCAGTGTCTCAACAACACAAGGGTCCTAGTTGACAGCACTGACAGGCTTCTTACAACCTAAATGTGTATGTAATGAATGACCCAACAAAGTCATTATTCGGCTGTATTTGGCTCTTAGTATTACCTGGAGCTCCTGATGCTCTTTCAACAGTCTGTCATATTCCCTGGCAAGGCTGTCCATCTGTTTCTTCATCACATCTGCTTCAGACTTCGACTTCTTCATCCCTGTAGAAGAAACAATCACACATCAGCACCAGGCATCCTCATCATCTTCATCTTGTCTACAGTTCTTATTTCAGCTTTACAGGGTGTAAAATAAAAAAATAAGACCTGACACATTTGCAAAAGAAACAAAAACATATTGACATGGATACTAACTATCTCCTGCAGTCTTCAGTTCTTCTTTCAGTTGCTCCACCTCCCTTCTCAACAGCTCCAGGCCCTCTGTAGTTGCCTTAACACCCTTCCCTTCCATAAGACTCTAAAAGTCACAATGACATGAACACAAGGAACATGAAATACAGCACTTTATCAGCTTATCAATATCTTCTGCGTGTGTATCATCCTATCTACCAGTATGCTCCCTACCTGTTTCAGCAGCTCGTTGTCTTCCATGTATTTCTTGGCAGCCTGGTTAGCATTCTCAGCCTGCACCTGAAGAGCAGCTGTAGTCCCAGACACTGCTGCTAGCTGGTTAATCAGGGTGATCACTCGTTTCATAACCCTGCAAAAACAGCAGGGGTCACAGGAAGGTCTGGGTCAAGGTACACATCTTGAGCTGCAGCTGAGCTATTTTTTATTATTAATTAATCCATTAGTTGTTTTCCTGTGACAGTATATGTGAACAAAGACTCACAGCCACAGGAAGACGGCAAAGCCGGAGATGTAGAGATTCCTCTGCGCTCTAAAAAGCTTCATGTGCAGGTGGTCGAACATGTTCGGTAGTAGCTTGGCATCAGAGCCAGGTTCTTTAACCGAATACTTTCTCACTTCACGGACAGCATCTAAAGAAAGAGAAGCATATCCTGGACTACAACCAAAAAATTTAGACCTACGCCTAATAACATCTACATGTGTAACATCTTCAAGAACTTACAGTTTATGCTTAAAGTGCAATAGCTTCTAATAATGAGACTGGTATATTGGGCATTTTTTAAGATTTGTGCCCAGTTCTGTTGCAGCACCCAACAGTGCCCTAAAAACTTCCCCCCTCCTCACTGTTAATGTTTCACCACACAGCAGCACAAACAGCTTAGACTTGTAACCTATCTATAAAGTTGTGTCCAAAATATTGAGTTGCCTGACATTCCACTTACCGAGGAAGAGAACGATAAGTATTAAGATCATGGTGAAAAACACTTTGTTCCAAAACCTCGCTATCCAGCTCCAGATCCTCAGCTGGAAAATAGTCTGCCATCTGCAAACACACATGCATGAGCATTTAGAGACAGACAGGATGTAATATTCACTACATTACACATAACCCAACCACAATCATCTGCAGGATCACCAGACTACAGTAGTCAAAGTAATGTGCCACCTCTGGATGATTGGGATCAACTGTTACTTACCTCCTGGCTGAGATGAAGGGCAAACACAGGATGACAATGATGCCAATCTCCACATAGAGGAAGAGGGCCACAGCAGTCCATTGCAACGTCATCTCTGCTCGGGTCGTCTAAAGATAACCTGACCAACACAGACACCAAAGCTTACAGACTAAGTGCTACAGACTGGCTTCTGATGAGCCTCCCCCATAACAAAAGAGACTACCTCTATAAACAGTATATATTACTGTCTGTCAGAACAGCTCAGACGTTTAGCTAGCTAGCATCCATTTGTTTCCTTCCACTTGGACAATGCAGCCTCTGTTGAGAAAAATCTTCAGTTAAGCGAGGGGAGATTTTAGACCTTTCTAGGGGTGCTCAAGCAGACCTAAATTTCATCTCAGAACCACTAAAAAATAAAAATGATTAATCATTAGCTGTGATGGACTGGTGACCTGTCCAGGGTGTACCCCTGCCTTTCACCTGAGAGAGAGCTGGGATAGGCTCCAGCAGATCCCTGTGACCCTGGCTTTCAGTAAAAAGCAGGTATAGAAAATGGATGGATGGATTAATCATTAGGCCTATTATTAACTAATGTTAGATTTTGCAAAACTTGAAACTTTGAGAAAACTTTGTGTAATCTGCCACACACCAAAGTAGGACAAGTTGAGCTACTGTAACTCATACATTATATTACTTTAGTGTAGAGTGAAACAGCAATAGTGCGTAGTATTTTAAAGCACTGCAACTATTCATCTAAATTAACTTCGTATGAAAGAAATCTGTATGTTTACAGTAGACATAAGGATAAGTTTGTTCCACATGGCAAATTACCAAACCACTGCTAAGTTGCAGGCAGTTTTTATGGTGGAATTACACACACTGGCTATGGCATTACACTGAGAAATGATTGACACATTTCTGGACAGTGAATTGAAGCAGTGGGCAAACCCTCAATAACTTGAAATCTGTTCTTCCATAGATGGATATACGTTTGTTTTTTCCATTAAAAAAAACAACCAGGACATTACCTGATTGCATGAAAGCTGCTCAGACTGAAGTTTATTGATTTGGTCAAACTTGGCGTTAGCCAGCCAGCTACGGTAATGGAGCCTAACGCTAACTTTACTACAACGCTACCATGACAAATAGCTATATGGCAACAAACAGAGTCAGAGCCCATGTTTCATGGTTAATATCGAGAACATATGATTATGGGTTAACGCTAAAAGGGTTAACTTCACTCCTCTCGTCAATTTCCGATGTTCAAATGAATCCGTTAATGCTAATATGCGGAAACATTAAGCTAGCGTTAACCTCACATGAGCACAGACAAAATATAACAGTGCCCAGCGAAGCATTTTCAAACAGTGTCTAGGTTCATGCCACAATTAAAGCCAAAAGAAATACAACTTACCAACAAGTCGAAACAAATGCGGAGTAAAAGAGAGTTTGACTCGCTTCAGCTCCTCTTCCTGTTCCAGCGTCGTTAGCTCCAACAGCTCGTCTGAAAGACAGGACTTCCGGCTGGACTTTAAAAAGAAAATTAGTTTCAAGCTTCTCTTCAGGTTGGCGTGTTGTTGCCAAACGCTGGGTAATAAGTTTAGTATTCAATTTTCAAATTTCACTGTATGCTCCATTTTTTTGTCTGTACAACTTACTCCTTTTTATGTAGGTTCATAACCCAAAGTTTGACTGCACCATGTCCGGTCTGATCCTTTTAAAATCCTTTCATATTGGTAAAAAATGAACTTCAATCATGTCTATTTGTTTTGCCTCGATATTTATATTAATGCTAAGATTTTAACACATAAGTCATTTTCATTAAAAAGACACTACAAATTAAACTGCATTTCAAAAAGCTGGATAGTTGAGAAATTAATCATTTACCAGTATTACATTTGCTGTTTTTTTCTTTCCTTCAACTGCACAAACTCTAAAATACAAAAAAAGAATAATAGTTATCCTCAATATTTTATGATCATCTTGAGATATTGCAATTTTTCTTTCTTGGATAAAACACATCAAAATTATTGTGATCTTATTGTGACATCCTGTTCCAGTGAAAAACAAAAAACACTCAGGTCTCATTTTGTATTTACATGTAAGTATAAAAGTAAGTAATAACTGAATATTCTGTTTAATTAGCTACATTACTGTTTGTTGTCAAATAAAGACATTACCCATACAACTATATTGGTATAGTTTAATTTGGCATAAAAAATAATAAAATCAATAATAAAAACATGCTAAAATCCAAAATACGCTCATGTTCCCAGTTCATGCACTGACCCATAAGTGTTCTGGAGGTAATCTATTATTGCTGAGGTGCTGGATAGAGAATTGAACACTTTTCTCTCAGGCTGGGAGCTAACCCTCTCCAGCATGTAGATGAGATGGTGGTGGAAGCAGGTAAAAGGAGTGCCCTGCTCTATTGAGATGTCCACCCAGTCCCATATACACTCCAAAGGAGTCTCCTCATAGCCAGCGAACATGGCAGGGTTAGCAAGCAACCCCCGTGCAGCCATCACACCTAATAAGCAAATCCATACCAACAAGAAATTAACACCATAGAAAACACTGTCATTTCAGCATTTGTCATAAGTCGACAAGAGTTTGTCCAAGAGTGTAGTTTCACTGACAACAAACCTACCATCAACACCAGTAAGCTGGTGAGTTGACTCAACATCACGGAAGTACTTTATGTCCCCATTGGCAATAACAGGGACAGAAACACTGTCTTTGATTGTCTTTATGGCATCATAATGGACTGGCTGGTGGCGTTCTTCTGTTGTGCGGCCATGGACTGTTATCCATGATACACCAGCTGATTCAGCCTTCTGACACAGGTCCACTGTTTGCCTTAGGTCCTTGTGAATTCTGTGTGTGAAGTCAATAGTCACGACTTAAAAAGGAATTTGTATTCTAACAGATCCATGTATTTCTACACTTTCCAGATGTTACCCAGAACACTGATCAGGACATTTTACAGCTGAAAAAAATAACTTGCACAGATTCTCATATAGTTGCAATATGTTAATAGTGGCTGACTTGTCAGCCTGGCAGATTTATCAGTTTAATACTAGTATAATGTAAACTGGTCCAAGCATACCTGATTTTGATGGACACTGTATAGTTTGGATCTTCCACTTGATTTCTGACATGTCGCACCATGTCTTTCACAAGTTCAGGCTTGTTGATGAGACATGCACCATAACCAGCTGACATAGCCCACCTGAAAACACATAGTAACAAAGTTAATCAAACAAAGCCAAAATGTTTTTCAAGTATGGCTGTGCAGTTAATCCAAATTGGATTTCAATTTCAGCAACAAGCCATCACAAAAACAATGTAAATGAGAATAAACAATTATTTTGCAACATTTTGTTTTGACTATTTTGTCTTGTGTTCTGAATGACATGGACATTATCACCCCTCCTGAAAACCAAGGTCACTCAGTCTATACTGCCAATGAAGCAAGGAGAGCAGCAGCTGCAGCATTTGTTCATCAAAAATGCTAGAGCATTTCTGTTTTCAGCTTGGATGTGAGGAATCCAACATGGATCAAAAACTAATGAGCAAGATTTGCTACACAGTGGTGTCTACATCACATGACACCAAGCATGTACATAGATGTTTGTTTAGTTATTCAAACAAAAAAAACATGATTTTATATTAGAAATGAACAAGTCAAACAAGCCAAGACCTTTTGATTTTCTGGAAAATCAAAATGATAAAATAACAGTGATAAAATTTTACTGTATGCCAAAGTATCTGGCTTGCTGTTAGTAGTTGCACCTCTGAGGACAGCCACAATTCAGATCAACTCCATCTGAGAAAGGTGCCACTACACAGGCTGCATCAGCCAGAGTCTGAGCATCATGGGCAGCAAATTGCACAATCAGAGGCCGGTCACCTGAGGAGATAAAACAACGGGAATAAAAATCGCAGTCGTATCATGTCCCAGGGTTATTGCAACATGGTAGTATGCACAAAACCACAACTGAAACACAAGATGATTGAGATGATGAATGAATGAATTTTCATTCTGGGATTAATAAAGCTTATCTGATCTGATTTGATCTGTGTGGTAAGACTGACACCTCATTGCAGTGCATCAGAGTAGTGCTACAAGTCATTGGGTTAGCATACTACAATAACAGCGCATACTGCAGTGACGCTACTCACTTTCATTGGTAGTGAATTCACTGTCTCTGGCTTTGACAGATCGCATGAAGTCAGCAGCAACTATCATTGGGGTGAAGCAGATATCACAGTTGTATTTCCTCACCAAGGACCTGAATGCAAGCCTATAAGGAAAAAAATCACTGAGTATACTGTACAGCAGACACGGTACATATTGGCAGTTGCACATACAGTAAGCTAGTTAACGGAAGAATGTGTTTTAGACGTGCTACAAAATCAACACGACTGGAGCTGCGATTCGAGAAAGAAAACGACTTTCACTTACTTTGAATATCGAACCATTGGGGCACATATTTTCAGGACCTTTCCCTTTTCAAACATGTCCACAATACTGGTGCCTCCGTTACAAGTCTTCATTGTTAGCATGTAGCTAGTACTGTTAGGCAGCTAACAGCTAGCTAGCACAACAAACTAATCAGCTCAATATCCAGGCGTAGAGTTTCTGTTAAACACCGGCTCCGACATATATTCCATTATTATCAACTACAAATCCACTATAAAACACCACCCGCCACACACACACACACGTACGTCAATGTAGGAAGGTTTTACTTCCCAACAACATTAAACTACGACGCTTCAGTCCCCATGCGGAATAAAAGTGGGCGTGCGTGACCCCTGAACCCCTACGTCATTCAACGAATGTCTGTTTATGTTTTTTGTTTTGTTTTTTTTTTAACTTATAAATACGATTCCTTCAGTGTAGTTTAGGTTGTACAAGGAATTCAAGTATTTTTGTTACATGATTATTGGAAAAACGTAGAAATTTGTGCTCGGCGGGGCCACAGTGTTTAGATAAATATATAGATGAAATGCCTGCAAATATGCTCTCAAAACCCTTTAATTTCATTTCAAAGTCAGCCTAATACAATATTAGTAAGTAAATTAGTGACCTAAATTAGTAAGTTATATTTTTCTTAATAATTTAGCATTAAAAGGCATGCATTGCAGCATGATGAGCTATTAAAACATGTTTTCTGTTATTTTTAGGCTTGGCTTTATTTTTTAGATCTGATGATCTCTTTGATATGGAAATATTACTCGGATCCAGTGACCGTGGTCCCCAGTAGATGGATTGCTCCTGTGGAGCGCTTTGTGGTCTTCCCAATAGAAGTGGCAGGTAATCCATCAGTTTAAAACAATAATAATAACAACAATAAAATTTAATATAAATATAGTATTTATATTCATAATATATAATATAAATAAATATATAATAGAGAATATAGGCTTTTCATAGAAAAACACTAACTGGGTTTCAAATCCATGTCTGTGCTGTTCTTTTCTTTCAGGTGGAGTGGAGATTACATGCTGGTTGGTGGTTTGCAACAAAGTAGTGACATTGGGTCTCCATGCTGTCAGCAAGTCATTTAAGACATTTTATCACAAGTGTTAAACACTTTTAAGAATCTGTTGGATTAAATACTGTGCATGTCCAGTTCTGCATCTCTGTTCTGTAATGGGGAAAAACAACACCAGCTATTTATTGCTGTCTTTTATTAGACAACTAAAGTAACCATGTTACAGTTCATTTGGGATATCATTCAAAGTTCTAAGATATTTCAAAATATATGCCTACAAAACATTTGAAGCATTAAGATCAAATATAATGTTTAGTTTTCGTAGGATCATTGAAACACAAGCCCAGAGCCCTTGGTGTCTGCATAGTTAATTAATGGCCATCTTCGGTGGAAAATAATGATATGCACATCTTAACCCAATTCTCTCATTGGTAGCTTTAATTGACATGTGCACATCATTGTTATTATTGGATGGCTTGTAGACAGGGACATTGTGTTGTGAAAGACACTGATACCATCACTGCTCCATACCCGTATCCTCTTGTTCTTCTCCTCCAGCTCAGCAGTGGTCTTTTTCAGCCTGAGGGTGAGCTCCTCCCTCTCCAGCAGTCTGTGATCCTGGCTGAGAAGCTGCAGGTGCTGGGGTCTGGCTTTTGTGTTCAGCACCTTATTTTCTGTGGCCTGTAGCTGCTTTGCCAGTTGGTCACGGCAGGTGTGGGTCTCACGAAGCCACCCTTGTAGAGCTTGGGACTCATTGTTGTGCTTAGAAAGGATCTGGGGAAATTGGTGACACCAGGGTGCACACAGTGACTGGTGATGATTAGAGAAGGACTGAGCAGTGAGAGCAGAGGGACATAACCAGGCAACCAACCTGTGAAATGCTGCCACCATGTGGTGAGGTGGCATCCTCTTCAACAGGTTGTTCTCAGTCAGGGCCTCACTCAGCTGCTGCTGCAGATCCCATACCTGGCTCAGGTGAAGTTTAAGATCAAATGTACTTTAGACTGGGATTATTATAAATTACTTTCTTCTGTAAATGTTGCTGGTTTAAATAACAAAACCATATTTTGTAATTACACGTAATATATACGTTTTGGCCCTCCTGTTGTTTTCAGGTCAAAATGACAGTAAACTGTGTTTGACAGCAGAGAAAACCCCTTAAATGTTTTTCAGCTTGGAATTTTTTGACTTTTCCTGAAGTGTCCCCAACCTTAGAAAAATGGGAATATTTCCTTTATTCATATTTCCATGTAAAGCTGTACACCACCTGTACAAAGATTGTCTTTCGGTCATTTTTGACCCAGCAGTTGAAGTCCCAGTCAAGGAGTCATTTAGAGTCAACAAAACAAGCCAGTAGGTCAGTGCGTGGTTTTACTGGGTGGTTTCCAGGAGTGAAGGTGTGCAAATGTGATTGTGGAGTGAGCAGGGCATTCCTGGAAAACAGAGGTAGCCTCTTCACAACAGCTTTAAAAGCTTGCTACAATGGTGGATGTACTTGCTGAGATACAGAGGGTTAAACAGGATCTCCTTCCATGGGAGGGCTGAAATATTCCATTACCCAGATATTAGTATTGATATAACTCTAGCAACCAGTGAAACTTTCACACCCTTCTTGCCTCTTCTTCAGTCTGTCAATGATCAATGTGTTTACCACCTTGCACACAAACAAAAAGATCACAGTTAAACTGTTAATAGCAACAGTTACATATTCATCCAACCATCCATCATCTATACCCCCTTATTCCTTAACCAGGGTCACGGGGATCTGCTGGAACCTATCCCAGCTGTCTTTGGGTGAAAGGCAGGGGTACACTGGAAACTGGAGTACCTGGAGTAAACCCATGCAAGCACAGGGAGAACATGCAAACTCCACACAGAAAGGTTGCAACTCCAGGACCTCCCTGCTGTCAGGCAACAGTGCTAACCACTCATCCACCGTGCTGCCCTCAGTTGTTAGGTCATATAGCAAATAAATTGCAAATAAATGCACATGCTGAAAGAGTCAGCTTGAATTTAGTCAAAACCAAAATACATCAACAGTGCAGACAACAGGATGTAAGCACTTCAGATCTATTTGCTAACAAAACTGAAAAATCAAATGTAGTCATCATTATTGTTTTATTGTACTTGTTATTTCAGGTAATTCTTCTGTTTTGGCTAGTCCCTGGGTGCTGACTGGACCCAGTCCTGCTCTCGCTTGATGTTTCATCTAAGCCTAAAAAGGAGTAAAATGATTTCGAAAATCCTGGTATTTGGAATGATCATTAGCAAGTAGGCACCGGAGAGCACTGTGAGAGCACTGTGAAAATTTTTTAGAGTAGCAGGGAAGACACGGCAAAGCCTACGCCAACGGTCAGCAACATGGGCCAGTTTCCTCCAAGTGTCATTCTCTCCATCCTTTTGAGGCGCTTTGGTCTAATAAAATTCTCAGCAAAACACCAAACCAGGAAAAATTCGTTGTTAGGCTGCTGAGACAGGATGTGATTCAAGACTACATTTGTGCTGTCAAACTTTTTAGGTGTAGTGAGGGTCTTCAGAGGTGGAGAGAGCAACCGCTGGGGTCGTGGTGGAGGGAGTAGCTGTAGAGATGTAGGTGGACGTAGCCACATTGTCAAACCTGATGTAATACTGGTTGACGGTATTGGCTCTATCCACATCACCATCCAAAGGCTGAGAGTTGTTCAGTTTGTAGCCAGTGATGGTCCTCACCCCTCTCCACACCTCCCTGATATTATTGTTCTCCAGCTGTTTTTCCAACTTTTCTTGTACTCCACCTTAGCTCACCTCAGTGTCTTTTTTGAGCTCCCGTTGTATGCTCCTCAATTTTTCTTTATCCCTGTCCAGGAAAGCCCTCATTTTCTGGTTCAGGAGGTCTTTAATGTCACTGTTGATCCATGGTTTATTGTTAGGATAGCACCGTACTGTACTAACTGGGAGTACTGTGTCTCTACAGAAATGAATGTAGTCAGTGATGATGTTGAGTCTTCTGTCAAAATCATTGTCCATTTCCTGCTCCTCCCTCAGTACATCCCAGTTTGTGCTCTCAAAACAGTCTTTCAATGAATCCCTTGCCTCTATTGACCATTTCCTGAAAGACCTTGTGGTAACAGGAAGCTTCTGCACACAAGGTCTATATGTATGCTGAAGATAGACCATGTTGTAATCAGATCTACCTAGTGGTGGAAGTGGTACAGCCCTGTAGGCTTCTTTGACGGTAGCATAGAACAGATCTAATGTCCTTTCTCCACATGTTGGACAGTCTACATACTGTACATAGTGAGTCAGGCAGGAGGACAGAGAGACAAGATTGAAATCCCCTGTAAATTGCAATGAATGCATCAGGGTGCTGGGTCTGTATCCTAGCAACGGCATCATGTATGACGTCACACGCCGTTGCAGATCCCGCCTTCGGTGGAATGTAAACAATGGCGACTATGTATGTAAACTCCCTTGACGCATAGTATGGGCGGAAACTAACTGAGATCAGTTCAATGTCCGGACAGAAGACCTTCTCTTTCACAGTCACATTTCGGGGGTTAACCCATTTCTGATTAAAAAATAGAATAACTGCCCCACCTTTCGTCCTTAGGTCTCTGTCTGCTACAGCTGTGAAGCCAGGTATATCCACACGAGTCCGGTATATTGTCATTCAGCCAAGACTCAAAGACATATCAAACTGCACTCCTTGTACAGCCGCTGGTTCCTCACAAGCACTTCCAGCTCGTCACACTTGTGATGCAGTGAGTTAACATTTCCCATGAGCACCGAGGGCAGAAAAGGCTTGTATCTCCACCTGTTGTTCCTCTTAGCCTTTAGCTTAGCCCCGGCCCTACATCCACGAAACTGTCTTCTCAGCATAGTCGGGATTGGGTGAGTTACTCCGTGTCCAATCTTTGACAGGGCCAACAGTTCCTCTCTAGTGTACACTACTCTACTTGAGCCAGTCCACATTGTAAGAACAAAACATACGAAAAACTACCAAAAACTTAAAAAAACACAGGAGCTACGTGTACTTGCTGCTATTCAGAACAGCGCATTTTTTTGAAAAAAAAAAACAAACAAACAAAAACAGGATCTATCTATCTATCTATCTATCTATCTATCTATCTATCTATCTATTTAGTTAGTACCTTTTTATCTGTTAAGGATACCCCTAACCATGCCACATTGAAGCCAAAGGTTTTGGTCTGCCAAAACAAAGCCAAAAATTACCAAGTGTATGCCAAAATATGGTCACAAAGTCTACTATTTGGGAAAGCATGCATGAAGACCAAAGAGAAGTAGTTGTCAAGGCCCTCATACACTCTACAGTTGGTGAACTCCTAAAAGAAGCTAAACTTTCTACTGACAGCTTGGAGGATTCTTCCAAAGACCTTGTAAGGCGTTCAGCTGATGTAGTATGGGACGAGGTAAAAGCCGCTTCATTCAACATAAACAATGATCATCTTCAGGATTATGGGTGGTTTGTCATCAAGTAGCTTGTGGAAAAATGTGCCAGCGCACGTTTAACGGTGAACCACAAGCTGTCTTGGCACCCCAACAACCAATCAGTCCTTGATCAGTGTTTCACTGATAGAGAAAACTGGCCCTTGTTGCTGATGACTACAAATGGTGTAGTCGCCGTTGGATTATGTGTTAAAATAGACGTGGTGGAAACAACCCCCCTCCATATGTGTGGTGTTAAAATAATCTCTTAAAACCTTGAAATCAGCTTTTTCTCCAGATGACTACATCTCCTGGTAACCTTCACATCCAGGTGACCTTTTGTCTAAAGTAGGAGATCACCTAGATATGGCCTTTACCAGGACTTCAGCTCCCCAGGCCTCTGTGTGTTTAACACAGAAGCATGATGGGTTTACTCCAGGTGCTCCGATTTCTTCCCACATTTCAATTAATTGGCATCAATAAAATAATTAAAGTTCTGTTTTTCTTATATTTTGCTGTGTAGCTACATATGTATTGGAAATTCTGGTTAAATTTGACACCATACATATTACATATCAATATGTTACAGCCTACAGTAGTGGTCAGTGATATTTTTGTCCATACAGTCAACCCCTGAAACTCGGGGGTTACGTTCCTAGAGCAATTGTGAAAAACCGCAAATTTTGGATGTGGTAAAAAAAAAAAAAAAAAAAAAAAAAATCTATAAATGCCTATTTTTCTAGTTTCTAGTTATGCTGCGTTCAGGTTCTGTGGGATAAAGTTAGTTCTGGAGCTTTCAAATTATTAAGCAGACTGCACTATGTTGCGTCTGTGAAATTTATTTATTTATTATTACTTGGTGAAAATGGGCTCATTGCATGCGTATAGGAGAATACAAATAGTTTCAGTGTCCTCACAATGGCATGGTTAGGTTATGTAGTCAGTATGTTAATAGTATGCATAGAGCACCAAATGAGACATCAATCCTACACATACTCAGACTGTAAAATGTGTTTCTTTTCTGTGTTTAGCTGCCTTTTTAAACAGTTAGTAGTTGAGTAGCAGTGAAAAGCAGGTCGATATGTGCAAAGTTGATGGACTGCAAAGCCAGAAGAACCAGAAGCCTAAGCCATGAATCAGGTTTTATGTGTAGTAAAAAGACAAACTACTTGTTACTAAATTTGTACTGTTCCCCATCAGCTTTCATCAGGTCACAACTACCAATGGTGGTGGCAACTTCTGGCAAAAACCCCCTGGTACAGAAAT
Source organism: Mastacembelus armatus (assembly GCF_900324485.2). Classification (NCBI taxonomy): domain Eukaryota; kingdom Metazoa; phylum Chordata; class Actinopteri; order Synbranchiformes; family Mastacembelidae; genus Mastacembelus; species Mastacembelus armatus. The sequence goes on along the minus strand of NC_046645.1, from coordinate 7,921,284 downwards.
GACCAGAATCTTGTTATTCAAGAAAAAAGTAAAAAATATATCAGAAGAGGCTTTTTGACATGCCTTTTGTATCAGTTCGCCATCAGACTTAGGAAAATCTCCTCAGTTAACTCTCGTTTAAATACTACAGCTATATTTGTAGTAACCGAGTCTCAACATACTGACTAGTATGTATTGATTATGTAGGGTATCATTTTGATGCTAGATCAGCTTCACATAATCTTATCCATCCATTAATTATGTTTCCAGTGGCTGTACTATGTAGCCCCAAGTCAACAGGAAATCTGTTGCAAGATTTCTGCAGTACTTACCCTCTACAGCCACAGGGGGGCATTGAAAGACAGTTAAAAAATGTCTAGATTTCTGGTTTTCTGCCTGAACATATAAACTGCACACCCATCTATCCAAATTGTTTGAGAGTGACTCTCAGAGATTTGACTAGACATGCTCAGTGTGACTTGATTTGTGTCACTAAAGCATTTAACTCAAGTTTCTCTTATCTTTTTGAAAGGATGAGGATTACCTGTTCGTCCAGACACACAGTTGATGAACTGAAGAACACTTTATTTCAAAGTGGCACTGAATAACTATATGTATATAAAAGAAGCATCAACAACTACATCAATAAGGCACAAAGGACATCAGAAATAGATCCCTTATGACTGTGGAGGGACCTGAAAATGATCTGATAATCAGATCCTAAAACTTTGACAGAATAAATACAATTTAAAAACAAACTCAAGCCAAAGTGATAGCAGTGGAATGCAGCTCAATACTTTCACTAATAAGCCAGTGAGTAATATCAAAAATACTTTCCACTTCTTAGTAAATTCAACACCTACAATCAATTTATACAATACTTAATCTGTTAAGGCTTAGACATCACAACACACAGAAAACTTCCTTTTCTGGTTTACTAATCAATGACAGCCATAAACAGTGCCCAGAGAAAAGGTTTAAAAGAAGCTTAGCTTGTGCTGATCTTGTGGGGAGAGACACACACACACGCACACGCACACTACCCTGTGAGGAAATCAAACCTAAGTATTTTGCCACATCCTTTGTACAGTGTGGATAAGTAGGTGAGGTCTTAGCATGCATCCAAACTTCAGCACAACAATTAATTACTTTTCCATTCCTTTACATACTAGTTGCTTTGAACCATAGCCTACACGAGCATTTCTAAGAGGTTCAGTGTTTGATTATACCAAGCATCTTTTAATGAACTGACACAGGCCTTATTCTTCAAATCTAAAACCAATCAATCGCTCTGCATACTTAATATGACATAAGAAGACTGACTTTGCTGAGGGCAAATAAGTATATGCATCTTGATTAATATGAGCCAAATCCTACAGCCAATAAAAACAAATCCAATCCTGTGGATGGAATATTGATAGGGTATCCAATGCTGTGGATATAAACATAAAGACATGGACTGAACAAATATTTGATCCATTCTTTCCACCTCTGTTATCTATAACATCACAGCACAGATGCTTCCTGTCTGCCTCTTGGGATATGTATAAAAGTAAAAAGACAACACAGCAGGTCAGTCACAGCCAGCCTTAGGGGAGCCACAGGATAACGAGCCATGAGACTAAGTTCCTTACGGGTCCCCCAGCCACCTGTCCCCCCCCCCTTACAGAGGTAGCTTTCTGTAGCCAACAGCCTCCAGCTCCACACTGGAAAGGAAACGCCTGGATAGTCGGTGGCAGTCGTAGTTCAGCTCTGTGTTGTAGACAGTGCTGGTTTTCTTAGGGTAGATGATGGTGGTGCTCTTGAAGTGCTGCGGTCGATGGCGAGGCTGGAACTCCAGCTGTATCTTGTAGTGGCGCCAGGTGCTGTGGGGGATGGCCATGATGGTCTGCCTGCAGTGTTCAAGGCCCTGGCCCCACGGCTGCAGGTTCACGTCCTGAATGAAGTGGCGGTCCGAGTCATAGTGCACGGATGAGGTGTATCTGTGTGGGAGGGAAAATGCTAGTTTCATTTGGTCTCGGCAAATCCACTGTTCTGTTGTTCAGCCCTGTAGAAACCTGACGGCTAATAGCTACAGCATATCCTCACTCCTCCAGCACATCTAACAGTGCGCCGAATAGGTCCTATCAAAGCCAACCCACCTCACTTCCTTCGGTGGTAGTGGATCCAGTGCTATGCCCTCCCCAAAGGACGATGGCTGCAGCTGCGGGACTGATCTGGTGGGTAAAACTGGAACCTGCAATGCAAATATCAGCCTCAGTCAACAAATCAGCCAGTACCTTATTGGACCAGTCCAGTGCTCAAGTGACCCACTTTCTTCAGTCACCAAACATGCTGCATGTCTTTGTTACTGTGAAATAACTGTGACAAACATTTGTTTATTCAACTGAACAGTGGCTTACAGGGCAAACATACAAAGTGTGCACGATGTGACTGGCAACATTTTCTGATTTCTCATGTACAGCAGCAACATATATTTCAATGCAATGCATGCTGGGATTTGCAGTAAAAGTAACCTAACCTACATTTTACTGATGTGTTTGTGGCAACTATTAGACTCATAAATTTTAATTCCCAGCAGTGTGCCAAGTCTTCCGTGTCAAATTGCAGGTTATTACAAATTAGGGAACTTAACATAAATATTCAGCTGCAATTTGTGGCCGTTTGGCTTGGCCCGAAGAGAGTCCATATATTACTGAGACCATGTTATATCTGGAAAGCAGTAGTACCTACCAGGGAGCCCCTTCCTTCGTCCTCACTCACCGGGCTCACGCCCCCGGCTTTATCCGCACACGCAGGCAGCAGCCAGGCGCTGGGGCTCGGGCTAGGGGGTAACCCAGAGTCCGGGCTGTCAAGTCCTCTTTCAGCCGTAAAGCTCATATCCAGTGGATCTCCTTCACATACATTTGGCAAGTTCAACCTGCCAACCATTTCTAGTTAAAAGTTTCAAAACTCCGGCGGGTAGGACGCAGGTTACGACAGAGGAAATGTCCAGATTGCAGCTCTTCCTGTGTTTTTTCCTCCAGGTGTTTTGTTGCAAGATCCCTGCTAAGCTCTTCCCGTGCAGCACACAGCGCTGCCCGCTGGAAACCTCACAAATCGGCCGGTACTTCAGTTTCAAACCAGACCACTTCAAAACAGAAGCACTAAAAAAACAGTTTGGCGCTGGAACCATCCAAAGCACAACCGACCCCACTGGAAAAAAGGGAGAGAAACTTGACTCAGGTCTGCGCTGAGCCCCAAAAACGATGTGAGACTACCTGCAGTCCGCGGGTCCCCTTCAAACTTCTCAAGGCTCAAAGGAGCCTTCACATCCACAAGCACAGGGAGGGAAACGCCTTTTGAAGCGTTTACTGGCTGCTCATTGGACAGACGGTAAATGCCAACCAGAGACAGAGCCAGTCATGGGAATACTCGTTCAGTATTGGAGCCTTGGAAAATCAGGTTGAATTTTTTCCTGCTATTGTGCAGAACTGAAGCTGTGCGGCATACACCCATCTGATGAAACACAGCGGAAAATCTTTTGTAATATTTTAATAGTGTTTAACAATTGTCTGTGGAGCACACAGTTTAGACAATACAAACAAGTAACACTTTCAGGAATGTGTTCACTAATGCAGTTACATTTATCTGACCCATAAGGACTTGTGAAACTGAGGCACTGCTATCATGACTTGGGATCAGACTTTAGAGGACTTTTCTATTTGCCATCACTAGAATATGTGAGGGAGCAGCTCCAGTGGCCCAGAGAGCACCTGGCAAAGTGATGAGACCAAGTCGTCTATTTGTGTCAAGAGTATTTTTATGACAAATGACTTTTGTTTTCAAAACTGTTGAGACATTTTGAATTTGCTCTATTTGTACTGTTCAGCTGTGCAGTGACACCACAACTGAGACAGAATTCAATTCTGAAGGAATATTTTTAAGTGATTAAAAAATAAGGCTGATTACCACATTAACAAATGCAAAGACAGCCTCTTCTGACTGAAGATGCTTCAGATGCAAAGATCCTCTTTGCCCTAGACTTGGGAACACTTGTCACCGATTCATTTTTCACCTCCATTCACACAGACAGTCCCAACACCTATGACGTGTCCACTTCAATGGATGGCAGGGATGCACATAAATGTCAACTGGGTTTCCCCGACTTTAAATTAAAATAGTAATAGTTGTGGACACCAGTGGATGTCCTGGGAATCCATTGTACTCTGAAAATATCAGCTTTAATTAAGATCAGGCTGCCTGTAATTGTCGTGTGTTAGACATGTCCCAGAGAGGTAGCCAGAGGCTCTCTAAGCCCTACAATCTGTCTTCTGGGCATAAGTACACTGTCGAACAATGTAATAAACGTTACAACATTAGTGTCAAGAAAAGAAGGTGAGAAAAACAGAAGTAAATTATATTTAACAAGAAATAGCAGTTGAGGAAGTTTCTTCATAATCCATCTTAGGCTGCTATCTTTGTATAAGCCTCCGGTATGACTAAATGAAGCATAATGATGTTGTTGAGATGAATAACTGAAAGAGACTTGAGGAAAATCTCATCCTGCAGCCTTTTTTATTTTCAAAATGTGATTTCAGTGTCTATTCACAGTCTCTTTTTAATGAGTTTCTCTAGTTTGCGGATGCGTGAGGACTCCTGCTCAGGGGTCGGGGTGCTGAAAGAAAGAGAGGGGCCGCCGTCAGCCCCGGAAGGTGGAGTGGGTAGTCTCTGCCTGAAGAGCTCCAGCATGCTGCTTTGCTCACTGCGCTTCAAACCCTGCACACATATCCATGCACAAGTACAAACAAACAGGGCAAATCACAAACTATTAAATCTCTTTTAGTGGCAAATGAAAAGTCAGTCTCACATTTTTAGAAAACCATGAAAACAGATAACACAGGCAAAATGACAAAAATGTAATAAGTAACAAGCAATAGTTAATTTGCTTTCATGCCATAAGTCTGATGAGGAAATCAATACCAACCTGGTATCTGTATGTTCAGTATGAAACTGAGGTCAAAAGCTGGTTAGCTTCACTTAGCACAAAAAAGGCAAGCAGAGGAAAACATCTAGCCTGGCAAAGGTAACAAAATCTGCATAACATCACCTCTCAAGCTTGCTAATTAACACGTTTGTTTAAACTGTAACCAAAGTGAAACAGTTTTTAGGAGGGGGTTATGTGCAAATAATTAGTGAGATCTGGAGGTGCTAGTAAACAAGCATGTTACCTGCAAGTAGATCCAGGTAAGCTAAGTTAACCCGTTGCTTGGTCTATTTCCATACTGAATATATAGAGTACATTACACTCTCAGCAAGAAAGCACATATGTATCTTGGTGAAACCAGCTGACCTTCATGTCCAGAATCTTCTGAAAGGTTTCAGGGTTGCCATCAGCCAGGAGCTTGATGTAGTTATCAACAAACACCACTGGTGGTTCATGTGGGGCCATCACCACCTGTGAAAAAGTAGAGTTTAATGTTGGTTTCAACCTTTCCTGTGAACCGTCATGTGACCCAGGAGATCTTTAAATGATCCCATGTGGGGAAGCTATGGCCCAAAAGGGGTGGGGGTTACATCTGACAGAACCAAGTAGTTTTTGTTGTATATTATTATAGAAGCCCGCTGCTTTCTCTTTTTTTCCTTTTACACACCAATTACTCCATGCATGAGTGGGCAAGAATTAGCTTCATCAATAGTTAAGTGAAGTAGGCAAAAATCAGCATCAGTCAAAGGCAGGCAAAAGAGGTGTAACAGGGCACATGTCTTCCTGGACTGGATTCAGTTGTTTTTTTTTTTTCTCCTCACCAACAACAAAGATTAGGTGGAAAACGTGGATTGGATAGCATTTCTTACAGCCAATACAAAGCAGGCAGTCCCAACACATGGCTGACAGACCCCCACTTCCCATCACATGCATCCACATACACAAAACGTTTCTTCTGTCCTTCACTTAAAAAAAGCGTAATCTGTGCTTGCAAGCCTTATCACCCTCCTTCTACTCATGGTAAATACACGAGAAGGTAAGTGGCACAGTCGGGGAGAGAGAGGAGGACTCAGTAGTATAAAGAGGGGGACAAGCAGGAATAAAAGGCTCAGGATTGTGAGGAATTCTTTGCTTTCCTACTAACCCTGCTGACTGAGTGATTTACTTAGCAACTGTCCTGGAGCCAGGCCAATGGAAAGGCCTATAGGGATGTCGTAAAAAAGGCAACGAAAGGGAGAAAGGGAGCTTAAGAATGAAAACGGGCACAAAAAGGGAGAGCGAGAAACAGTGAGGATGGGGGAAAATAATTCAGGCGGAACAAGGGTGGGGAAGGGGATTGCCTTTTAAATACACACCACAAGAGAACTTCAGAGGTAAGGGAGAGAGAGCTGAAGCTGGGCTGGGCTGGAAGATCATGGAAAACAGCCACGTCTCACAGGCATCTTACCAGCCAGGAGAGGCTGTCTCAGAAGTACTTAAAGAATCCTATGTGCTTTGAACATAACCGAGCATGGGCTCACATAGCAGACACCAAATTAGAACATGGTCATTCACTGTTAACACTAAAAATGAGATATTTGACAGTTACATAAAGATTTAGAAGGTCTCATGTGAGTGGTAACCTAAAGCATGTAGAAACATTTCTTTTAACCAAAGAGAAAGTTAAAAATTACAGTTTAAAGCTGAGCTAATCAATTAATCAATATTTACATATCAACCGGGGACCAAATGTGTAATGTGTAATGTGAAAGTGGTCATTCAAATCGAAAAACGCACAGATAATTATTGCTAAAACCTGCAGCTCCCCTCAGGCTGATGGATCAATTTTAGCACCTTTTGGCTTATTGTTTTGGTTGTTCATCACAGGGCTTCCTTGTTTTGATTCATGCTCAACACGTTCTTCATCTTGAGTTAAGAGCATCACAAGCTCATATATCGGCTAACTCTAAAAGGAGGCTGATCACATGTAAAAACACAAGCTTACACCCTTATTTATCCCTCTGGACTGGTTTTCCAGGTTAAATTCTCCAGGCTATAAATCCAAACTTCTAAAAACAATACTGTTCCAGTTTAAAGAACATATACTGTGCTTAACCATTTGAAATGTACAAGGAACCCAGCAGATGGCTATCTGCTAAAATCTCAAAGTGAGCTTTGAAAGCCTTAAGTGCTTCTTCAATTGCCCAAATGAATTTCAGTTTCTTGGTGGCGGGGGGGGGGGATTTAATTTCAAGCCACACCACCAAACAGTGTAATCTAAAACTATTGTCGAGGCTAGGCAGAGGAATGCTTGTATTAACCTTCTTTCAATGGGTTTATCTTTCCGAAGCTTCAGTCGCAGCTCAAGATGAAAGTGATCACCTGTGAGAAACCTTAGTGTTGCTAGAAGTCAATGGGTGAAATGTCTGCTGCAGTACAAAAGCTTCTCTTTTCTCATGTTGGCTTTTCTCTTTTCAAGGCCAAGAAGATTCACAGAAGAAATCCTTGTATGACCTTTTCAAATTGTTCTTAGTGGGATCTCATACAGAGAATTTATAGAATGTGAACTTGCAATATTGATTGTATATTAATTACAGTACATTAATATTCCTTTTAAAGTTTGTAAAAACTATTAACTACTAACTATTAGTCCTTATAAGATTCTTCAATATCATATTTGTTATCAGGCTTTTCCTTTGATATTACTGCCAGTATCAAGATGCCTATTTTTCATAATGTATATTTTGTCCTCTACTATCACAGAAATGCACACAAATCACTCAAAGGCCTTCATGCAGTGTCAATTACGTCTTCAGAAGCCATACAGATCACGTTCCAGCAGAAGGGGCCTGCTGGCAGTTGAATTCAGAAAATGCAGACAGTAGTGGGCTGATGCCTACAGTTCTATAATATTAAAGCCCCTTTAATGTGTGACAGATGAGTGGAAACTCATACATATACATTCAGAGCAATTTTCCAGGGAAAAGAGACATGTCTTAACACAGGCCAAATGGTAGCGTGTGCATCCCAGCAGAAAACAGTCAGACAGGGCAGTAAAACGAGACATGATTAGCGTGGTTTGCTGGACAGCTGATGTCAGAGACAACTTCAAAAACAAACTTTGTGTGCCTGAAAGCCTCAGTCTCAGACAGGGTGGAAGAGTGGTTACAATATGTCTAAAAGCAAAAAATCAGAAATATTTTACTGTGTGCCACTGATCCACTGTTTTTCACAGTGAAGGCAGGGCTGGTATAGCACAATTAGAGCAGGTCACAATGACTGCTATAAACATCAGGACAGTCATACAATGATAGCTTCAGGAAGGAAAGAAGGCCTCCAGGGAGTCCAAAGGAAATCAAGGGACAGGCAGGCATGTACTGTGTGTGTGTGTGTGTGTGTGCGCGCGCGCATTTCAGTAAACTCCAGGGACAGTTAATTAGGGTGGGGTTAATCTATGGTCAGCCAGATACCAGTGTCCTCTTGGGTCTCATAAGGTAACTTTGACTCAAGGCTAACTGATTGAATCCTGTGTTTGCAATCCACAATGAAAACAACATCCAATACACAACATGTAATAATGCATGTGTGGGTGTATATTTTTGTGAGTAGACGCATAGCTGCATGCATATATTTACTCACATGCCTTTCCACTGGCTGAAGGTCAACGACATGCAGTGTTAAACAAAAGATGTATGTGTGTTGTGTTGGCCTGTCACTGATTAAATTCTTCCCTGCCTACCTCATTTCAGGTGGGCTATTTTACAAAAACATGCTCATAAAGTGCTATTGTGAATGAGTTAAAACCACAATTAAAGGGTTATTCTGCCCAAAAGAAACTCTTAAGTAGATAATCTGCCCGTGGGAGTCAAGACAAACATTTTAATGGTGGCTCGTCAGTCAAACCACAAACACTTAAAGGAGAAATGTTTGTTCGAATTGTTGCTTCTTAGGTGGAACCTGAATCAGTGGAAAAAGCAGTTAGCTGCAGGTTGTGCCAGACTATTCTCAGTCAAGCATTAGCATCAACACCAAAGTTGATGTTTAACTGAATATGTCAGTTTTAACATTAAGTCTGTTAAATGGCAAATGAGATAAAGCAAACTCACTCAGACAAAAGGGTCTACCTAAGGTTCCAAGCCTTTAAAGGTCAGAAACTGAAGCTCTGGTTGTAAAAACGACATGAATTTACCTACCCAAGTTGAGTATCATAAAATCTGAAGTGTCCCATAAAGATCAAGCAGCTCTGATAATGTGTTTAAGTTAAACTATTTTGTTTTTAGGCACTTAAGTTCTCATTAAAAGTCAGTGGCAAAAAATGTGAGCTCATTCTAAGTTTACACATGAAAGGTAAACTGTTTAAATTTATCTGTTCTGGTGATCTTTACTTCAACAGCAAGGTTAAGTGTATTTCCAACATTCATCTAAAAAGGGTAGGCTAGGTGCTTTTCACACTGCTCTCCTCACCTTAAGAATCATCTCTGCACGAGTCATGCCTTTCACCACTATCTTGGTGTAGCTGGCAGGTGCCTTGCGGAGCACCTGGGAGCCTATGGACGGCAGATCCAGCAACACTGTCTTCAGGGAGTGCGTGTCAAGGAGGAGCTGGTGTTGTAGGATACATAAGAACACTTACGATTAAACATGTTTACTAGTGCACGTAATGAATGCGATGTGTGAATTTTCTGGTGTAATAATCATATAGAAGTGCACATATATGTTCAGCTTGTAATGTGTTTATTAAGTTGCTGACTCTCAGTGGAGTTCAAGTGACGTTTCAGGACAGAATAGTTAAAAAAAAACAAAAACAAAGATAAACTTACTTGTTCAGCTCCCACCATGCTGATAGGCTTACATCTGAACAGGTGGTTGATAAATTTGGGAATAAATGAACTATGGAAAAAAAGAAGTGACAAATTTAGGAACCTTTAAGTGCAGCTAGAAAAAACAAGGTAAGAATGTGTGTGTGTGTGTGTGAATGTATTGTACTTTGTAAACTTGATGCAAAACTGTGTGAAATATTTGCGTGTGGAAGCCAGATTGTCTCTGATGATCGGCACATTTTGTTTAATGTGCATAATGATTGATGTCACATAAGGACTCTGGTCACCCACATGCTCCACACTCTGCCATGGCATCTGAGGGGAAGGACAATGAGAAGCTTAAACATTAATAATTACACTTAAATACTTAAAATGTAGTCATTAGGCTAATGTATTAATAACTTTAAATGTATTACACGTAAAACAAAATGTTGCTATAAGTTCTTAATGTTTCCTTTAAAGGCGTGTCCAACCTTGCTCATTGCAGTGAGAGCAGGGTCACAGGCAGCATCAAGATCTTGAACAAGTAGTTGAATGCTGTTTGAAATTACACTGAAAAAATATAGAAGCGACATCATGAAAACATACTTTTCACAGATAGTTTAACAGAAAAAACAAAATACTGCAGCTGTCACTTACGTGCTGAACGTATCCATCTCCCCAGTCAAATTAATTCTCTCCACTAAGACTTTATCTACTTTCTCCTTTAGTTTCTCTTCCAACTAGAGAAGATACAAACAAAAACATGAAAGCAAACACACACAAAAGCTTGAATACTTAGAGTAGATTTGTTCAATCAAGTTTGTGTTTTAAAATGCTTATAACACTGATTAAACATACATCAGTCTGCGGCCCCTTATGTTCCCTAGAATATAGTGTCACTGTAGCCCAAATCAAATAAACACACTAGTTTACAGTGTGCTTGGTCTTTTTATGTGTGTGTGTATATGTAACTGATTTTGTGTACATGCCTGCTGTGTGGTAGCCAAGCAGTACTCTGCAGTGCTAAGGATGCTACAAATCAGACAGAGCTCGTCTACAGTGAACTTTGCTGCTTCTGAGCCTTCTTTCTCCTTCAGCAGACTGCTGATGGTAAGACCCCCACTGTTACTGCTAGACCTGAACAAGGGGAAGGAGAAAAAGAGACAAAGAAAAGTAGAAGTTAAAAGGTTGGGAAAAGGCTTAAAGGTCCAATCAGAAAGTTTTGGTAATATATTTTACAAATGTCTTCCATTGTGTTTCTGATATTGATCATAAATGAAACAATAACGGTCCACTAATAACTTAGCCGTAGCTGTTGTACAGTTTTAGTACTTAAGACATCCATTAATGTTTGAGTGAAAGCTGGTTTTATTCCTATGTGTTTAAATATTTGTGGTTGGACTTGGTTTACATCTGGTTCATAGATTACCGTACGCCTTTAGTTGTACGCTGAATTGGAGAGATAATAGATTAAAATGAACCCCAAGATGCAGTGTATTGTTTTTTTCCCCTGTGTGGCTCATGTGGAGCCTGTTTACTGCTGAACTTTCAGAACAACTTGAACACATTTTATGTGAAACCACAGGTAAAGAAGGACATTTTTAATAACTGAGACAGGCATAAATACAAGGAGACAAATGTGAAGGGGAGGTGGGGCCAGTGAGGCTTCAACAGCAACCCAGTCGTTAATGAACATCATAACTTATGGGTAAAACCACAAGATAGTTCACGCTCCTTTTGTGGGCCCCTTTCAAAACCTCGCAACACCAAATTCACAGCACACCACACTGGACAAGAGCGTCTGCATGTGTCTCTAAGTGTACACAGAAAATATCTAAGTGTGTCTTTCACTGAGTGGTTGTGTATGGCTCACAATATGGTTTACATTAGTTGGTGAACACAAGCGTGTAATTGGCATGCATGCATATCTGAGAAAGAAACAGAGCACGCCTGTGTGTGTGTGTGTACACACCACAGTCAGTGATGAGTTCTAATGTAGCCAATGAGACAGAGATCTTTCTGCTGGTAGCATATTAGGTTGTGCCACAACATAACCAACTCCAGACTCCGCATGGCATGCTATCCCATCCCATCCCACTCTATCAAACACAGTCAGAACTGATGAAATTAAGTTTCAAGCTGAACTCCTAAACAGCTCCATCACCACACCAAAAGAATGAACAGACTTGGGTGTGCCTTGCTTGTTTGTGAAAAGTTCAGACTAAATAAATCCATTTTTGCATGAATGCCCTGAAAATGACTAGCTAGTGAGTATTTTAGTCAGGACAGCATCTGGGATTGACTTAGAACAAATTACCCATGTGCCTGTGTTCACAGTAATAAAGGATCATGTCACCCAGTGCATCAATGTGTGTGTGTGTGTATGTATACAGAGAATATTGGCAGACTTAATATCTTCTATTACTACAAAAATTATAAAAACTAGTAAGTCACAGAGTACATGGCAGTCAAAACAGAATGAGATGGCATTGATTGTTTTCCCTGTCATTTATATCAGTCAGACTATGATTGAGCCAGCATCAACTGGCCATTCCATGACGTATTAAGAAACTTCCTTATCGGCTTATCATGACAGCTGCATGCTAAAGCTCATATGGAAGTGGCTGTATAGTGAAGCTGTTTGATTTGACCATGTCAGTAAAAATAAAGTCAGTATTGATAGTGTATGTCTGTAGTGTATCAGGCTTACTTAGGCAGGTTGCCAGAGAGGATCTTCCAAGCGTACTCTCTTAGGAATTTCTGGAAGATAGTTGTGAGGGCGATCATTGGTTCTCCGGTACTCAGTTGAGAGCACTGCACCATGCACTTCTTGTAATAGACAAAAAGATCAGCACAGCTGGGCAGTACTGCTCCGCCCTCCTCTGTGCCCACCTTGGGTGGGCCTTGTGCTCGGAAGTCAGCCACAAACCGGTCGATCAGTTCGCCAAGGTTTCTGCAGATGCACAGAGTGTGCAGCCAAACACACACATACGCACGAGGTTCACACGCACACACACACACACACACACACACACACACACACACACACACACACACACACACACACACACACACACACACACACACACACACACACACACACACGGGTGGTTGGATTAAGGACATAAAAGGAATTAAATAAATCAAACATTTAAACATTACAAATGTGTGATTGGTCCCTAACCCCAAAAATAAATGAAAGGACAAAATAACAGGCAGACAGAAAGAGCCAAATGGATAAACAGAAGAAAACATTCTAAGCATATCACAATCCTCAGTACTCCAGTCAACAGATCCACAGTCAGTTGGTGTGGCCCAGTCCTACTAAATCTTGGAACTAAAGCCAAGCACCAAACAAGCAGGCCACTGTTCTCTTCTGCTATGTCCCACTGGGGACAAGCTGATCTGGCTGTTGCCTGTTTAAGTCCGTTGGATTGTACTGAAATGAGTTTGTAGCTGCAGAATAGGTCAATCCTGTTCCCTTGAATAGATGATGGGCATTTAATGCACTAGAGAGCCAAAAGCCAAGGGACTGCATGCAATAACAGCAGCACTGAGTGATCACCATGTCTGCAGGAGGGGAGGGACTGAGAAGTGAAGGTTGATGGTAGAAGAAAGAAGGGGAGGTGAAACATAAGGTGGGGAGAAAACAGTAAGACTACAAGATTAAAGGAGAGAAATAAAGAGAGCAAGGGTTTGAGATAAGGAAATGAACAATGAACCAAAAAACTCACACAGAAAGAAAGAGATCAGAGAAGGATTAGCAAAAAGAAAGAAAATGGAGGTGGGAATCAAAAATATGCAGATCTGCTGTGGTAGCACTTATTCGACTCCTCTCTCTCTTTCTCTCAGCTTCTGTGGTCGAGCAGCTAATGGGAAACATTTCTGCCACAGTGGAGACAGAGGCATGTACAGGAACAAGAGATGGAAAGACAGACGAGGAAAATGAAGCAGAACAGGAGAAAGGGGACCTGATTGATGAGTGGTCAATGAGGAAGAAACAAAAAAACAAAAAAAAACAAAAACAAAAGAAAAAACACATTTGCCAGCTTTACACACAACATCTCTGATCCATGTCCCAAATTTGGTCTTGTCTGCTCATATAAGTGTGTGGAGCTCACTTGTCTTGGGATTCTATGTAGACATACAGATGAGGTTCAAAGCACTTGGAGACAATACCATGGAAAGGGTTGTCTGGTACTTTTGGCTTCTTGGGCTGAGAGAACAGAGGGAAACAGTTTTTTAGTGAGTTCTGGTTGTAGCTGTGAGTACCAATCATCCAATTTGTATGGCTTATTCTATACATGATAAAAAGTGCCATATATAATATGTAAAAAACAGTTGACTTTTCATACATACACTACACTGGCTACTATATTACTAGCTCCATTTAGCTGTAACTCATGCAATCTAATACAATAAATCCCAATGTCGTAACGGTTTTCTTAAACCGTTTTATAGAGGTACTGATATAACTTTGTTCTAGTGTATTCTATGCAGTTGGAAAATGTTTTGTGATATGATCAGTGGAATTTAGTTTATTAGTATTTAGGTTTAACTAACATCTAATAAACTGCCAGGTGAGTGTATATTTGATATCTAATATATGTTTTGACAGGCAGCCCAAAATTAAGTTCAAGAATAATGGGACTTGGTTAATAAATGTTTACTGGGCAGATGTTTGTGTGTGGATTTAACATGTGGCTCAAAGTTAATAGAGCTGCCATTTAAGATTGAGGTTGTGTCAATATGAGTAAAGAAGTGGCCATGTAAGATAAAAAGATGACAATGAGACTCAAAAAAGCAAAAACATACTGTAGTGGTTGTACGGGTGGTTGTGTTATGTTTTGGGCATGTACATATGTGCTGCAGTATGTGCTGCCAGTGAAACAGCCACGCTGGCATTTACTGATGATTTCACAGCTGACAGCATGAATGCAGAGACAGAGCACCACCAGGGAAGTTCTACAGACTTCAAGCAGTTGCTGACTGCAAAGGTCTGTAAAATATTATTTTTCAACATGTGTAATGATTATTTTTCACACATTTCTTTATATACTGATGTAAACCCACTGAAATTAAAGCTGAGATTTGGCACTTTAATATTGCATACATTGTTAAATTTCAAATTTAATGTGTTGAAGCACAGAGTCTGAAGAACAAAAACTGTTTAAATTTCCAAATGCTTACATTATGACGTATTTGAGTAAGGCTAATAAGCTCCACTTCTCACTGTTATACTGTATTCCTTTTAAATTTAATTGGCCTCAAGAAAGCTTCACATCACAGGATGGAACCTTTGAAGACCCCTTTATGTTGCAGAAAAGTCAGATGGGGACAGTCCAGATCAACTTACCTTGGCCAAATCCTCATCCCTCTCTGTGCCAACATCCTCACCCAGCTCATCCTCCAGAAAAGGGTTAGTTGGGTCTAGAGGGCTTTCTGGCCTCTTTTGCTGTACAAACAGATACAATGTAGTACAATTTTACTATTAACAAAACTCCTAACTCAGAACTACTTGTTTAACAATTGTGCAGACAATACTGCAAATAAGTAAAGTAAGTAAATTATTAAACTTGTTTCAACCAAATCTCTGACTAAATTACAGAGCCCAGTAGGCCTAAGTGTAACCTGAAGTGAAGACAAAAGGGCTTCTGTCATGCCTAAAATTATCAACTTGGCCTAATTGTCGTTCAACAAACCTAATTATGCCCTTTCATAATCTGACTGTATGCATGGCTTCCAACTCAATATGCCAAGGCTGACCTGGATTAAATAGTGTGATACCGGCTACAGTTGCATGTAAAGGTGATTGTGGTACAAAAAAAAAAAAAAATAAGGCAATGACTGAGATCTAAACTATCTTATACAGTGATTGTGCATATCAGCATGAATAATTTGAAGTAGCTGCAATCAACTTTTCTCACTCCTGGTACGTCAGTCAAGGTGCATCCTGTGAACCGTTTGGCTAGTAAACCCTCAAAGTTCGTGGTCCTCTGTATGGCAAACAGAAGCAGCTTCACTTCAATCTCCTTAGCCCTTGTCCGCATCACTTTGGCTAGCTCCACCCTTAGGAAAATACAAACGCAAACAAAGATGGACACTATCAGTTTCAGTGGTAATTTCTACGCTTTGACATCCCTCAATGTTCCCAGTGATCCTTGTTTATAGTTACATCTATCCTTGTAACAATACCTGTCTCCTCAGGCTTATTTTCTCATGACACTGCAATGTTTTTAGCTTAGAGACATGTACTTTCAAAATAAAGTTGGCCACTACACAACAGGTGTTGCAGGAGTGTTTAACTTTTTAGATTTATTTCCCTCTTCCATGCGCGGTGGCAGGGGTGAGGTTGCGCTGCGCCAGAAATTCCAATTAAGACAACTATGAATTTTTTTTTTTCCCCCTTATGGTCGGGTGCAGCTGGGGGTTACTTTCTTGTCCACTGCAGCTGAACAGACAGATTTTGTGAACACTAGGTCACCGCTCATTTAGGCCACCTACGTCAGCTGCACAGAAAGTTGCACCAAATCCCTGAATTATGACAGGCACACCATACCAGTGTGGTTCATTTCTTATTGCAGAAAAGTCCCACTGGCAATTTCTGAATGCCAGAGACAAATTATACAACATTCATTACACAGTCTCATTATACACGATACAGTTCATAACGTAAGCTTTGTGTCAATGCTTATCCCTTGATGGCCTTTTATAATAAATGTACATGCAATTACCTGGTGATGTGGCAGAATTCCACAGCAATGCGTTCTGTCATGCACCACTCTTCAGGAAACATGCGTCCATATTTCTCCTCGTAGTCTACTAGTTGCCTCTTGATCCAGGCATAACGGCGGTCAATCTTGTCCAGCCATGCTACCTGAGCAACAGAACAGAGTATATTTCCTAGATGAATACGTAAATTAAGTAATGAGGTATTCACTGTATCTAGATATGATCTCATAGATTATGGTATTCCAAGCCTCACATCTTGGTTTTCCTGGAAAAGCACTAGGTACTCTGAGAGGTGCTGCCTGATAAACTTTTTGATGATCTCCTGTTTGATGCGTGGATCCAGCACATTAGCCACTAGACAGGCATCTCTCAGCACATTGCTGGGACCACCTGGTCTCTGGATGGAAATAAAAGTTTGAAGGAAAGTTTTTGCACAGGAGGAGAAGACAAGAAAAATGTCTGAACAGAGATAAATGGAATGAATTTGTCCAGAAAAAAAGAAAGTTAAACAAAAATCTGGATTTTTATACAATATATTTACCTTGGAGCCCTGAGAAGGGAAGGCTTCTTCAAAGTCTGCCAAGATCTGAGTCCCCAGCTCATTCTGTGCTGCTTTAACTCTAAATAGGACAAGGAAAAAAAAAAAAACAATGACTGAGGGCCTCATTGTTGCCTCAATCAGCCAGTCATTATATTAGAATAATGGCATTTTCATGTGGAAGCCTCAAATATGCACCAGACCTTAAATTTTTAATGTTTAGCTCAATAGATTTATGTTAAAATTGTATTGTGGAGAAACAGATGCATTTCCTCATCCTTCATCACTAAATTTAAAACTATCAGCTTATAGATTACTTGCTGACAAAACTCACCAGTGATGTTTTTCAAGTGTAACAGCACTAACCAGAGATTGTACAGTCACTTTTATCTGTTTACAAAAACCTAAATCTTTTTCATCACTTAGATAACTGCAACTCCCAAGTTTCAAGCATACCTGTTTCCATTGCATGTTATATCCAATCACTTTTTCTTTTTCTAATTCTAATAGCAAACAACTTTGAACATGTCTTGTGTCTATTCTCATTGAGGTGAACACACTAACTTCTGTTCAGTAAAGCAATCACCAACACATATGACAAAGAAATGCTTATATAATGAGGTCTACCATCTAAGTGTGTTTAGTACTCAGAAAGCCTGTGTTCACCTGAAGGCAACCGGGCTGAGTTAACCCAGGACAACCAAGCACCCAAAGCCATGGCAATCACCCAGAATAAACAGGAGAGGGTGGAGAGATAATATCACAGATGGACGCCAACTCAACTGGCATCCTTCATTTCCAATGCTTAGTACTGACTAAATTCCCAACCATGCATTTAACTAGATATCTCTCAGCTACTGAATATGAGCTTTATACCACCCACACTGCTCTTCAGCTCATGCTTCAGCTGTGTGTGACACTCTGATAAGTTGATGTCAAAATGCGTTCTTAAATCATCTGAGTCTGGAGCAGAACTGACTGAGAACAAGCTCTCAGTAGCAGTCCAGACTGTGTCTGGTCTGTGGGTGTATTCTGCCCGATCATGCACATGTACTGTAAATGCCCCAGCTATCTACAGTACAGTCAATCAGTGCATCTCTCTGTGCAACAGCTGAGCAGTGTGGCTGAGACACTTTGAAAAGCATTAAGCGATGACAAGGAAAAAGCTTATTAAAAAAATAATCAAAGTTAATCCTGTTCAAAGGTGACAGCCACACTGACTCTATTTGTCACAGTTCAAAGCACTGTCAGGACAAAAGGCTAATTTCTGCCACTGAATTAAAGATGTCAAGACAGGAATAGAGAATGTCAGCAGCAGACTATCATGAAGCTCTAATATGCATATTAGCCTGTAACCCTGTAGAAGTTTAACATTTTTATTCAGCACTAAAAATACAGATTTTACCACTGCTATGTAGCTCTGACATCCCAAAATGAGCAATAATTGGCTTTAATGAATTTGCTTCTTTTCCTCTTCAATCTGTGGTGCCTTCTTACAGTTCTCACAGGAAGTGATCATTTTCTATAGATGGTTTGCATCCAGCTGTCCGTTCTGCCTTCATACCTTTCCCTTCCCTATTTCTATCATGTTTCTCTGACAGAGTCACTTCTTCCACGCAGCTGTTATTTCATATGTACACTGTCTGCCACACCTTAGTGAAAACAGAACAGAAAATTATGCTTTTTTTGTTTTGGCAGATCAAAATCATTTTGAACATGAACATCAAGTTGGTCAGAGTGTCCCAAATTGATTGTAATGTTCTTGGAAAAGATTAGTAAAAAACGAAATGTAATCAGGGATATCTGTGAGAAACAACAGTTTAACAATGCATTTTGTCCTGTGTTTTTGTGTTTATAAAATCTGTGTGAATATTTATGTGTTTAAAAAAAAGGCCACATCCAGATATTGAAACAATTCTCTCCAGAGAAAACAAACATTCTTTCATCTAGCATTATTTAAAAGTTGCAGTGTTGGACTGATGTTGCAAGCATGAACAAGCTCAGTGTATACACAGTGCGATAAAGGAAACTACAGTATATCCAAATACACCTCGAGAAAAGTGTGCCCTTAATCTCTTGCAATGGAAGAAATGCTGGCAAAACAGGACCCTATTTAGTGGGTTTCCTTCCTGTGTGTTCCTGTATGTGTGGGATGGGGCAAGTATGTGTGTGAATAGCTGCATAAACAGGATGTAATACTCAAAATGCATCCAGCCAAATACTGTAGCCATTTTCAACAGTTTAGCTGAGGAGCTGTGGAATATTTCAGCTGTAAGAAGAGCTTAAGCTATGAACTGCACTGAAAACAATTTGTTCCCACAGCTTTGTTGCTCACCAAACAGCCCAAACTGGCTCAGACCACTAATATTCAAGAGTTGCTGCAATGCAATTTATTCATTCATTGCAAGTGTGCATGTAGATAAAACATAAAGAAATAGCCTTATATACGCAAGCATGCATTGGTTACCTCTCAGACAGCTGTCGGATCTGGGGTATGCCCATGTACTTGTGGAAATGCTCAAGTACATTGACCACTCCCTGCAGCAAATTAGCCACCTCACCATACTGCCTCTTTCTGGTCATAGCTCTGGAACACAACACACACGTTACTTGCTACTATCATGATAAAAAAATATATTATTTTTACTGTATCCATGACTATAAGTGTCAAATGGTTAAGCCAACCAAGTGTAGCCATATCTGTCCAGCATCGATCTAGATGTATCTCACTTAAATATCTAACTGTATACACTTCAAACATACCTCTCTTAAAAAGAAAAGACACAAAGAATATGGATCTGTGAGACTGAGATTCTTAATCGTCTCAGTTTCCATTTCAATCCATAGGAATCAAGATAATATTTTAAAGGGTTTTTTTTAAATTTTGCTATCATTTTGTGACATTAGATATAACATTAGCGTATGGTTGCTGCATTGACCACCTCCAAGGCCACCAATTTTTTCACAATCACAATTGCTGAAAACACTATAATTCTGTCAATGATTTATCAGTTATATAAGGTTTTATACATGATCAGATCAAGCAGGAGTTAACATGTTACTGTGAAATTATGGATGTAGAGTTATAATCTCCTAACTTTAGTCTCCACATAACTCAAAAGGCCTAATTTTGATCAGTAAGATGTAGGAATACATTCTGTGAGTCTTTTGGTATAAAATATGGTTGTACCCACTCTAAAGAATCAACCCCTCCCGCTAACATGTGCAGGTGGTTGAGGGTGGTGATGGATGTAGTGAGGTGGCGCTTGGCATGGTCCAACTGCTTTATGTCCCTTGTAATCTCTTTGACCTGTGCAAAAAGAGGAACAAGTCACATAAGTTGGTGACATAACACACAAAGAAGAAAACAGTACAGAAAATAGAAGGAGAAAGGACAAAGAAAGAAAAGGTGAATGACTGTAAGAGAGAGGTTTGCTGTAAGGGACAATAGGACAGAGAGAGAAAGAGCAGGATTGATGACACACCCACTGAGTTGAGGAATAATTGCTCCTACATGCCTCCTGCGGGAGGGTCTGTTCGCCAATATCCTCCTCCATCCTTTGTCTACTCACCCACACACTCGTGGGTGGCTTTCCTGACTTTCACTGACACACACACAAAACCCACAGCGGTGCTTGCAACAGATGGACACATGGAAGTCACATTACCTCAACTTTAAACAACTACCCCCTGTCCTCTTTTGAAGGAGAGAGAATGCAGTTCAGATCTTCACTGTGCTAGGGTCATGTCCCTGATAATCTTCAACAAGCCACCTTTGTGTGTGTGTCTGTGTGTGTTTGTATACTGTGCTTTTGCTACATTGTGAGGACTGAAACCTGTTTACACATTGACATGTGGGGACTTTGACAAAAGCCAGGTCGCCACCATACAAATCACTGAATTTTAAAGAGAACACTTGATTTGGTCAATGTAAATTCCTCATGACTTATAGAGATAACTTTGTGTTTGAGTGTGTGTACATACCATTTGTTCAGACTTTTCTGCCTTGTCTTTGATGTCTTTGATTTTGCCAAAGAGCTGCTGGATGGCTATCTGAGCCTCCTCCAATGCCTGCACAAAACAAACAGAGCAATATGAAACATGCACTATAACTATGGCACATTTTCAACTGCTATGAAAGAACTATGAAGACTATGTGCATGTACAAATAAGTGGTGTAAATAATGTAAGTTTGATTGAAACCTTGAGAACACGAGGATAAGCCCATTCTACCTCAGCTTACGTGCAAAGTCATAGAAGAACATACAATTGCGGCACTGTGTGGACATCTAAACAGTTTCCTACTTGGCACCTCTGTACAAGTGTACATACACAAAAAGAAAAAGTGCTCTATTATTTGGTGCCACCACATGAGGTGCAATACAGGTGTGTCTTAAACGTAATCAATTCTTCATTCATACCTTACAAATATCATACCCTTTCCACTATTTCTGTATTATATCGTACTGTGCACTAATTGTGAGTTAGTCAACCAAACAAATACACATTAAACACCCTTCTGGTATTTAAATGGTCAAAACATGACATCTAACTGAAACCTGAATTATTTATTACAATGATTATGAATCCACATATAAAAAACTAATTTTCGATTTCCTAGAAAGAAGCAGCAAGACATGTGAGAAGCACGGTGGTGGGTGGAATCCAACATCATCACATGTGAAATATCAT
Source organism: Mastacembelus armatus (assembly GCF_900324485.2). NCBI lineage: Eukaryota > Metazoa > Chordata > Actinopteri > Synbranchiformes > Mastacembelidae > Mastacembelus > Mastacembelus armatus. The sequence continues at coordinate 7,899,596 of NC_046645.1, read as the reverse complement.
GCTGCTAATGCCCATTCCCAGCTCCAGAATGGGAACAACGTCAAACAGACTAATTGGCTGTCTAATTGACAAACTATCTACATATCTGATATCAGTGGGGCTTAAGTTGACACGTAGGCCATAAGGCTAAGCTCTACATAAAGGCAGTGCCGATAAAGGCTAAAGCGATCATTAGCATTTATAAGAGAAAAGTCAGGCCAGATTAAATAACAGTAGAGGGTTACAATTATAAGATAGCTGACGTGCTATTCTAATATTTCACCATCATCTGACGAGGCAGCTGTTCTCTGATGGCCCCAAACACAGATTTTGCTCTGACATCTGATGCCAAGATAATTGGCTTCACATGGCCCGATGCTGCGGCGGCACTGCAGACACAACGTTGACTTTCCCCACAGACACACACACGCACACACACAGGGAATGCTAACAGCCGACACCAGCTGTACAAGGAATTTACCACTTTACAAGCACAGCTAAGAAGCAAGTGGATTGAGAGAGAGAGCAAACACTCAAAAACTGTGCATGTACATAAACACACAAACATAAATACAGCTTAAACTGACAACAGAGAATTAATTTTCCTTCCCAAGTGGTGTTAAAGAGCAATTTTAGGTGACAGTGTCATGGAGACAGTTAAAGTCAAGATGACACTTTACGACCATTTTGGCTTTTATCCCTCCGAAGGGAGTTTTAACCAGGATGCTCTTAAATTACGCTAAAATGTCATCTACTCTGTGTAATAAGATTTTCCATCTGCTATGGAGGCCAGATAGAGAGCAATCTGACTTAAGTTTGCATGCATCTTTCTTTCCTTTTATGCTTCATATAACCCTTTGGTTGTTAGGTGACTCGATCAATATAGTGGAAAAATGAAGGTAAGTTATGTGATTACTCTTTGATCTGAGCGTTAGGAGGAAGGGAGTGCCAATGAATCTTTAAAGAGGGTCCCAGGAGGAGATCTTGAGTAAACAAAATGTATGCTGCGCCAGAACCTCCAAGGCTGCAATTGTCGCTCATGCAGGCTCAGCTGAGTCAATCTGGCTTGTTTCCTAGTACTCATTTCCTGCATTTAGCCTTGAGGAAAGCAGAGAGAGACCACTGCCCAGCAGGCGCCTCCATTCCTAAGATGTTATCAGCTCTCACACAAACATGAGCAGACACACGTGCACAGCAGTGTCTCCCTAACACACAATAAACAGCACATGTTCCATGGCACAGATAGAAGGTATTAGAAAGTGGAGAGCTTCTTTAAGCTTGAATCAGCTGAGATGCACTTCACTCCTCCCGCACAGAGACATCATTGTAGCTGTCTGAAGGATATGGTGAATGGAGTGTAGGGCCAAACACAATAAATCAGACCAACCTAGTGGGATTAGTTTAACAGTTGGAACACTGCCCGAGCACAATGCTTCATGTAAAATTGTTTTACATCATTTAGAGAGAAAAGTGTTTCAGCTCTAAAATAACTTTATACAGAATCACTCTGTTAAAATTACTATCATAGCCAAGCCTGACAGAAAGCAAACAGAATTGCAAATGGTAATATGATATTATGCTGGTGCTACACTTCGTTTAATTTTGTCCTTTATAGGCAGTCCTGGAAAATAATAGAATATTTTGGCATCGTTAATGTTTTCAGCCAGTTTTAATGGGCTATACTGAAAAAAAAAAAAAAAAAAAAAAAAAATCACTGAACATAACTGGGGCACAGACTGATTTACAGGGTGTGATCCAGATATTTTAAAAGAAGCACAAATACAGAAAACAGAAAGTTATACATACTGCAAAACGCTACATTACAAGACAGAAGATAAAATTCAGAGTGTAAGAAACTCTTAAGCATGGAAACTAAAACAAGCCAGTAAACAGTTTTTCGAGAGTTAACATTAAATATTTAGATTAAGTCCGTTGCACAGAAAAACCACCAAAGTCTGTATTTTCCACTGCAATCATCTTCCTACCACAATGGATGTAATGCAAGCACATGTACCATCAAAAAAAACAAATCACACGCGCAAAAAGAAAAACACTAACACCAGGCTGCCAATCTATGCAAGCACCAAGATTAATTATGGTGGGACAGGGGACATGTGAGTGTGTGTGTTCTGGCAAAAGCCTGAGAAGTAATCAATTAACCACAGTGCAAATGACAGGCAGCAACTGATAACAAATGTTTGTACTTGTTAATGAGGCTATCCAACTGAGATCTGTGTCAATGGTTTCCAACCAATTCAAATTCTTCAACTTAATTCCAAAAAAACTAATGAACGCAAACCTCTTCATCAGAGTTATCATACTGAGCTTAACTAAGTGTGGAGTAAGTGTGCATGCAGCATTCAAATAGCAACGACAATGGGCAGGTGACAAAATGTGGCCTACAATGACAGCTTTGTGGTGGTGGGACAGTCTCATGTGTCAGATTATAGCTAGATATGACCAGAAGATTCCAAGAATCTGCTTTGGTACTTTAGGTAATAGCATCTGTGACATGACCACATGAAATCGTGCAGAGCAGAAGGATTAGTTGGGATTGCCCAAATTAGCCAAATATGACCGCTGTCATAATTTTTTGTTTAATGACAGAATTGAGTTCATGTCATTGTAACTGAATCTGTCTGGACATCATGAGTTACTGTCACCAATCATCAGTCACCAGGGTCTAATCACTAAGACAGTTGCATTTTCACATTCTCAGTCTTGCATATTACTGAAAATGAAATCATTCCACTTTCTCTCCCCTCCTATGTTTTCTGTCCTTTCCATTAAACTTTAATAGTTTGGGTTTCAACCTGTGGATAGCATTTAGTGAGTGAGCCCAATCAACAGCAGGAATTACTACATTTCTGATCCTGTTGGTTTTATTCTATTGCAGTGTTTTTGCTTCAGTTGCCATCTTGAAATGAACACCTCCTAAACGTAGTGTCTGCAGACAGCATTTTCCCTCTGGAAATGTTGGAATGGTTCAGTGGGGCTGGAAAAGCAAACTAAAATTATTGTGTGTGACTATAATATTATTGGTCTGGATGGTATTTAGAGTGTTTCCGCTACTAAACAGTAGCTAGCTGGAAAAGACGAGGCCACCAGGCCAGACATTCTGACGACAACACACACCTAATCCTGTCAGCTAGTCAGAACATGCGTAGCTCAGAAATCAGGTGTCAAGTTCCCTTGAAGACACAACTAGATTAGATCAGCAAGCACTGTGCTTTTCCATATTGCTACCACAAAAAAGGCACAAAAGCCAGGGTTTAAAAAAAATATAAGCATTTACATATGGGAATCTATTTCCCAGACGTGTTTTCCATAAAGAGGGGCAGTCTGAGCAGTGGGAATGGATCTGAGTCATCTTGTCCTTTTCCATGGATGCAATGTGGAGAAAGCAAAGAATCAAGAAAGGGGGAGAAACTTTTTTCCTTGGTTGGGAGCAGGAGAAGGATCACTTGTTTGGGAATACAAGCCCTATAGGCTGCATTTTACAATGAAGAATAATGAACAATGCTACTACACATATCAGTCAGCCTTAGACAATGTCTAGTGCAAATATTATCACTAAAACAAAAAACATCATCCTTAAAACCCACTTTATAATTGGAAAAATAAAAAAAATCAGTAAAACACAAACAGTGGGATTTTGCTTGACCTGTTGTCTTAAAGATAACCCAATTCTTTGCAGAAAAAAAAAAAAATCAGTCAATTAGTTTTGCCAACCTACTGTAAGTAGTATCTTTAGGATTTACCTGTCTGCCATCCTGCCCCACATTGGTCTGGCCTCTCACCACTGTCCTGATGTTGTCATCCAAACGCCTGTCAAATGGGATGTGAAATGACAATCAGGCACAATGAGGGTAACACACACACACACACACACACAAAAATAACATTTCCATCTACTCACCGAATCTTCAGACGAATTTTGTTTACTACATCATCAATATTAGCCAAAGACTGAGGGGGGAAAGCAAAGGCAGAAAGTCAGGAAAACAAGAACCTATTTTTTTTTATCTTGAATTAAAAAAAATCACAATGTTTGACTCAAAGTTGAAAAATCCTGTCAAACACACATACTGACTTTCTTGTGGTTAGGTAAGCAAACAAAACTCTACTGGTATAGCACTTTTAAATATATTGATTGATTTAGTGAAAATGCCCACACACTACTCTGATCCTCTTTTGCAGTATAAAACCACAAACTATAGGGTTACAGTGACCCCTCGTGGAGATGAAGTATATACACACGTATATATATGATTTTAAATGTATCAGTCATTTAGGACTTACAATACACGTCATATTCATGTGCACAGAGTATATATACATACACATTCACAGACAATTGCACCTCTATACAGCATTAACCCATACACCGGCATGTGTAGTACATACACAGACACATGCATACAATATAAATAACATATTCACAGGCGGTTGTGTTCAGTTGTTTGTATTCTTACAGTTTTATACATTTCTTTGTTTAGGCTAGTTGTTTTACTTAGATTTTAAGATCATAGGAAATGTTAAGAACTATTAGTTAACTTTAGCCAGATGCCCTCTATACTGTAGATTCATCAGTCTACATTTTCCCTACATTATAAAGGTTACCTGTATTGTTCCTGTTATTCATCCATCCATTATCTATACCCACTTATTCCTATTTAGGGTCATAGGGATCTGCTGAAGCCTATCCCAGCTCTCTCTGGGTGAAAGGCAGGGGTACACCCTGCCCTGGACAGGTCACCAGTCCATCACAGGGCCACATAGAGACAAACAACCTCACACACTCACTCCTATGGACAATTTAGAGTCACCAATCAACCTGACATACATGTTTTTGGACTGTGGGAGGAAACCGGAGTGTGGAGAAACTCCACACAAGCACAGGAAGAACATGCAAACTCCACACAGAAAGGCCCCTTTTGGGGTTCAAACCAGGAACCTTCTTGCTGTGAGGCAACAGTACTAAGCACCAATCCACCGTACTGCTCGTTCCTGTTATGTAAAACAAAACATTTTCTATCTATACACAGAGAGTTCGAATTAATTGAAATTCTTTGGTTTGATAGGTAGATTAAATATTTCAACCACATGGATTACCTGGATTTCTTCAGCTAATACATTTTGACATGTCCCAAAAAGAAAGAGTCGGGTGAAGAAGTAAATGATTCAATAATAGAATTTCATGAAGCTGCTTCAGACTCCGATTCCTTCACATCCATTTTAACATTACAGTGTAAATCTGTGCTTTTATGTGTTATATTTTATGTAAGCTGCAAATAACTCACAACAAACCACAGACAGAAATGATCAAACCACTGGCTCTCACATACAGCTATCTAAAAACCCAAACTGGGTGACTTCACTGTACCTGTTCAGTGGGGAACAATGTGTTGATGTACTCCACAGCATTGAAATCTGCTCTGTCCAGTGGGTCTTGACTGGGAAAAACCTGACACACAAAATACGATAGAAGACTTGGTCAGAAAATCAAGACTGACTGTTGTCCATTTGTTTGATGGTCTATCAGGTCGTGCTCTGTAATGTTATTCACCAGTGTTTAGTGTGACTACTAACCTGCGCACAATGCTGTGAGCTATATCAGTAATATATAATTTATTTATTTTTATTTAATTTAACATTTACTTAACCAGGTAGGTCAATTGAAAACCAGTTCTCATTTGCATTGATGACCTGGCCAAGAGGCAGCATAAAAGGCACAAAGACAAAACACTGAGCACATAAACAAACATTTAATCTACCTATCACTCTTTTTTTTTTTTTAATCAGTGGCACATATGATGTCATTGAGGACTTTGATTGTAGGTGATACAACTATGTCCAGTTCTGAAGCCAGACTGAACTTGGTTAAGGATATGTTGAGACCCTAAATGGGACATGAGCTGCTTGTTGACCAGCCTCTCTAATATCTTGGAGAGACAGGGCAGGATGGAGATGGGTCTGTAACAGCTCAAATCAGAGTTATCGTGAGGTGACAGCAGCAGATTTCCAGTCTTGCAGGAACACACCAGTTTGGAGAGAGAGGTTGAGAATGCAAGCTATAGGTGCAGCAGCGAAGTGAGCTGCAGCCTTTAAAAACAGTGGGTCCAATGCATCCAGCCCAGCTTATTTGTGCATATCCAGGCTGAGCAACTCCATAAGTACCTCAGACTCCCGTATTGTCTGAGACAAGAAGTGGAGACCTGAGGCGAGTGAGTGACAGATGCTCGGGTTGACAGGCAGATTGTCCTCGTACACACAGCCGGCTTTGACAAAGTGTTTGTTGAAGTGGGCCACCATTTTGGATGTTTCTGTGATAACAGCATCGCTTTTAATCACAGTGGGCAGATGGGAAGGCAGATTTTTATTTTCCATTGTTCTACTCAAAAATTTTCGGGGGTCAGGACCGTTGGCAGTTTGAAATGGCTCGATTTTGTAAATAGATTGTGTACGTTTGTTTTTCACTGCCCCATATGACTGCCAATCAGATGTTTTATTAGCTTTTGCTTTACGCCACAGTGTGTTTTTGGCGAATATGATAAGGCACAATTACAGTAATTACGTCCATCATCTTAAATTTCTCGAAACCTGTCAAAGGAGTAAAAGCCAAATGCTAACGTCGCACATTATTCCCAGTGTAACGTAACTGTACCTTAATATTTAAACTACCTGGGCAGCTTATGCTTTAAGGTGCAGAATTAATTTATAGTGGAAATGTAATGTCTTAGAGCTGTCGACCGTCGTGTCACATCCAGCAGCAGGATGGCTAGCTTGCTAACGGCTGGCTGTGTGTTAGCAGACCCAGCAGTAACGAGTTAAACAGCTACCTGTTCAATGGCCAGTTGCACCTCCGGAGTTAAATGTAAAATAGCCTCCAAATCCTCCGCAAACTCAAATTCTTCCTCCTCCATCATCGTCAAAATAAGACCAGAGTTCTCTCCGGCATCACACTTCCTGGTGCCCAGGGGGACTCTGGGATACCTGGTGACATCATTAACAAGAGGCTTTCAGGGCTCTCGGAAATTAGACTTTCAGTTTTAGCGATGCCGTAAAGTAGTCAGACACATCTCTCAGTACCTCCTTTTGACACATCCCTGTCCTGTCTGATAGTTGCAAAATAAATCTCTGAGTGAGGGCTTTCTCCCGCTTAAAAGTACTGACGACTGATACAAAAACAACGTATATAGGCCATATGGGTTTATGGGTTTATATATATATATATATATATTGTTACTTGACATCCAAAGTCAGGCTGTTTATGTTTTCAAATATATTTTCACATTTTTTTAAAAATTAGGATGTATTCCATTAATTTCTGCCATAGAAAGTGTTGTTCGTCAGATGTAGATATTATTGTATTTTTACCATTTGTGCACATCTAGCCAGAGATGTTGATTGTGAGCATCAATCAGGGCGGTTACTATTTTTTTAAATTTAAATCAATAATAAACACAAAAACATCCAGTAATACAAACAAGCAGGGGAAACAGGACTCCATAAAACTAATGCTGTAAATTTAAAACAAGATTTTTATTCTTTGCTGTACCATTTACCTTTACTGAAGAACAAACATGAGTCTGACATCTTTGTTGTTGTGTATGGATGATGGTTTCACTCTGGCTTCACAGGATTATGATCTTCATTCTGCATAAAAGCAATTTAAACTATGAATTAATGAGTTTGTGGAGGCCTCAAAATACTACATCCATTTAAATAAACATTCAAAATAATTACAGATAAATTACATCACGGATGAAAGTGCATGAGGAAAACATGCATTTTTCACCTTTTACTCAATTTGCCTTCCTTAACGCTCTTCTCAGAATTGTTTAATTGTATTTACACAACCTTTTTTATAACCATTTACCATATAGTCATCCCTCTACAAGTCTTTGTTTTACATTGTGGCTTAATACATCACTCTTTTTCCAGACCTGTAACTTGATTAGACTGACGATGGGCCTGCTGCTTTTTGCAATGACAGTGTTATATACTAAAATGATCTGTACAACACCTACAGTGTTCCCCACCACAACAGCACATTGCACTCATCTGTAGGACACATTGCCATTTAAGGAGCAGCAGTGCCCCCTGCAGTTTCAAAAAGAAGCAACGCACATGCACACAGACACACACAGACACACACATTTCTGTGAGCTCCTAAGCATTACATATTGCTCTGTTTTATTCCAGAAAGGCATATAAACCATATAAACCAAGGAATATAAATTTAGTGCAACATTTAAAGAACTAGTGGAGGAAATGATAAGAGAGTGAGAAAAAGAAAGGAGAGAAGAACAAGGCCTAAGGTGAGTAGATGTAACACGTCCATACTGTAGCTCTAGGATTTGAGTTTATTTTTGTATCTGAAAGACTTTTAATTGTGGGAGCATGAAAATTACTGAATCTATGACTAATAGGAGAGAGCTGCAAAGGCTTTTGATAAAATTACTTAAAATTCACTGGCAAAAAGGGTTGTGTGACATTTCCAAAGGCTATAGCAATGCAATGAAATGTAAAGGGTAAGAGTGAGAGACAGAGGATGTGAAAAAAAGCACTGAACAAAAGAGGGCAGCAAGATTGAAGAGATGAATGTAATGTATTGTATTAATGTGGGACAGAGTAGCTGTCAGACAGCAGATAACAATCTCTACCACAGAGGAAACACATCATGTTGCACAACTCACCAGGGGTCACAGCTAACATTGCTGACAAACAGTGTGTACATGTATGTGAACATATGTTTATTGATGACTGTGACATAAAGAAGGTTTGTAATATCAAGTGCATTTGAAAGGAGTGGTGGTTGCTAAAAAAGAAAATACCTGCATAATCAAGGTGTTAGACAAACTTTGACAGAGGGATGACTAAAAAATCATGACTGAAATTTATTTTGATGTTGAGACAATGTTTGGCTTCCATATCCAACTAATGAAATCACATGTCCAAAAACATGAAAACCCTTTACTTTAGTAAAAGTATAAATACAACAGTGTAAAATTACTTTATTGCAAATAACTGTATAACCATTGGCTCCAGCAACATACTTACTACACAAACATGGAATGGAAAAAATAAAGTTCTGCTACAGAATTTGTAATCATGCATTTTCTTTATGAAATTTTGAATCCATCCATCCATCCTCTACACTTCCTCTATATTATTCCTTAACCAGGTTCACAGGGATCTGCTGGAGCCTATCACAGCTCTCTTTTGGGTGCAAGGCAGGGGTACACCCTGGACAGGTCACCAGTCCATCACAGGGCCTGTATGTTTTTATATGAAAACATAATTTGCAAATTAACAGGTAACTATGGCTGTCTGATAAATATATGGGGCTTAAAAGTACAATGTCTTTCTGAATTGTAGTGGGGGAAGAAGTATCAAGTACCAGAAAATGAAAACCTGTCAGTACAAACACTCGATTAAATGTCCTGTGTTTAAGTTTCCACACATTCATATAAAGACAGTTAGAGTCAGATAGGAAAAAGTTGGGTAGACAGAATGAGCAGATAGCCACAGTCATGATAGCACTTAATTACGCAGATGGGTTATGATAGCCTGTGGAAAGCCATTTACTGCTAATGCCCACGCTGACTACGCTGAATCGATGTCCCTAACAGCTTTTTCTCTTTTGTATTGGCCAGGCAACATTCTAGAAACATGAGACTTCAGATAAACCAAAAGCAAATGGTCCAGCGAGGTGAAGCACACCTCAGTCTGTAGAGAGGAAAAGAAAGGCAGATGAGTTTAGTGTATGTCAGAATGAAATCAGCACTAGGTCCTGGACTTAGTGGTGGCAGACATGATGTGTTTTGGCATCTTGAAGAAGGTAAGATTTAGAACACTTATGAGACAGTTGTTTTAAAGTCCACAGAATAAGATATTTAATATGACCCCACGTGTCAAATTTAGGCTACAATCTCATTTATTGAATGTTAACATTTGTTTTTAAATACAACTTTTTAAGCATCAATGGAAATTCACACATTTTATTTTATCATACCAATATTTAAAGTCAAAGCATTGAGTCTACAGATTTATTTTATTATTAACATGGTGAAATATCAAACATTCATATTGCTGGTTGTGTTGAATGCCTTTTCTCACAAATCAGCTGCATGATTTGCAAGTGGAAAACAGGGAAGATTTACAAAAGGGATCTAGAATCCTGGTGTGTAGTCCAAGGGTTTAGCTCCTGGAAAGAAAAGGAGGCAACTGACAAAGCAGTGTAAGCATAGTCAAATTTCCCTCAACATCCAGTCCAAGATGTTCTGCATCACAGGCTATTCAAAGATTGCTGCATCTGTCAAACACCAGTGTCTTGTGCACTGGATGTTTTGTTTGATGTAAAAACGACAGTAAAAACATGCCCACTACTGTGCAGATGAGCAATTACTTCAGGATAAATGCATATAATGTAGTGTCTAAGGTGACAAGTAAACCCTTGAACATAAATATAAACTTTCTGAATGTGACTTTTATGATCTCAACCCTCCAATAAATCCCTTAGCATCTTACTGTGCCACAGTAACTGAAACTGACCAAAGATGTTGTTAAACTAGATTAACAAGAACAGAAGTGCAAACCTTCAGCTACATTCATTTGATCATCCGGGCTAAAGCTGTAGATGTTACCAACACAATTCAAGACTCCAACCTAAACGACAATATACATCCTATTTTCTTCTAATACGACCCACAGAACTGTTTCTGTGACCCGTTTAGCAAAAACTTTGTTGTCATGGTAACAACAATAAAATCTGCAGGTACATATGGCCTTCATCATTATTAAAACATAGTTAGATTTAGGAAACCACCACAGTTTAGTCAGCTTTATGTACAAACAATTTAGGTTAGAGCAGTTGTTGAAATAAAGTGTGGTTTGGGTTAAAATAAGTATTTCTTTAAGGTTACAGGACATTTGTTGTCACAGTTACAATAATTAAATTACTTGTTTTATACCATTTTGTCAATGTAAATGTTCGTATCCTATGCTTTTAAATAAATCTCGGTAAAGTTTTTTTTTTAATGATCATTTCATACCTGCTATAGTTGTAGATGTAGCTGTAGATTTATCAGCAGTTGTCCCACAGTGGGGAAATTTACATTGTCACAGCAGCAAGTAAGGCACAAGGTAAAAAAAAAAAATAAGAGGAGAATAAAAAAAAAATTAAAGAACAGAGTATTTACAATAAAAATGCATTAAAAATGAAAAAAATATGTACAAAGTGAAAAACGGCCAATATTGAACCCTGGTAAATTGTATATTTACCAATTGTAAATTGACTAAGAACTGATTGGGTCAGGACTCATACAGCATCAAATAAATAATAAATATTTACTGAAACGTCTTTTGTTCTGTATATTCACTTACCTCCAGGAACAACCTGTTCAGGGACATGAAACAGGCCATCTGCACACACCTGTAAGAGTGGTACAAAGATATAAGCATAAACATGCATCTTATTTTTATTACATGCAATGATCGTCATATACTTTACCTAAATAGGTTTTGTTGAACTGGGGCTCATAGGAAGCTCCTGCTGAAAGACAGATGAGGCATTTCAGCCCTCGGGATCTAAACAGCTTGTCTGGCCACTTCAAGATGATCACAATACATAAATCACATTGCATGAAGGAGAAGAAGTACTGTAGCAAATGGCATGAAACAAACAGTCCACGACCAGCATCACTGCAGTAAAGAGCTTCTGCAGCAGAGAAAAACTCACTAGGCAAAGATCCAAGTCTGGCACAAACAGTCCGGATAGCTGAACTGAGCATCCAGCTTTGCCATAAGAGCGCTTTCACTTCGCACACACTCATCTAGAAATTTGGGTAATTTTACATTACCACCTGAAAGAAACTATTCATTTATGGAAATATGAGGTAACATTTGGAGGAAAATAAAAAAAAAATATTAAAAAACTTGATGTTCTGTCACAAAGGACAAAAAAGGAAAATTAAAGATACATTTCAATGCAGATGTCATGGGAAAATTAAATATGAAGATTTAAAACATGGGATTATCTACTAAAGTGAATTTAGAGCCTTATTCGTCTTGAGGCTGATGAAAAAAGAACAATATAATGATGGTAAATTTTAATTCTTACATGAATTCAGCCTTGGGGCTTTCGGTGTTGTAATTGTCACAGTGGCAGGTAAATTAAAAAGAACTGCATTCATTCATTCATTTACTGCTATGGGCTGAGGGAAGATGATTTCTTCGGTGATACACATTATCTGAATGCTCATATAAAATTGGGGTTTAACCAAATGTCAGTGTTTTGGCTGGTTGTACTCTCAAAGTGATTTCTGCAGATTAAGAAACCCTCTTAGCATCATAATAACAACAGCACAGACATGAATAGAAACAGTAATACATACTCTTTACTTTGGGAAAGGTTAGCATGCTAGTTTTAGATGCTGGAATATGCCAATCCTGCATTTCTGCTACAGTCATATACCCTTTGTTTTATTCACACATAATTATTGAAGCTGTTCTATCCATCATGTTCAATGTCACACACAGTTAAACAGATGTGCCACATTGCAGCCCATTATAGCACATCCCTCTAACATATGACCATATGAACAATGAGTAAAACATGACTTGTTTTTTCATGCAAAACGTGTATACTGCGAATCAAAGGGTACTATCATAACATAATTGGCCTAATGGTGCTGCAATGAAACCACCTGCACCTACCACCTGTATGCACTTGTACAGCCTTTTTGTTACATGAGTATTTGTTTGTCTGTTTGCTTGTTTGTTTAGCAGGGAGATTGGTGTATACAGTTCAGTAATACAACAGATGTAATGCATACAGAAGAAAATCTACCCAACTGTAAAGGCCCAAATGAACAACTTCCTTTGGTGGGTCTGTGGTTTAAGTGTACATCTATGTGTAAATGTGCATTTGTGTTTGTACACATGAATGTATTTTACACACCTGTCTGTGCATATGGTGTGTGTGTGTGTGTGTGCGCGCGTGTGTTAATGTGTAGTCACAGATGGTCCACTTAATAACCGAGTAAGCATGGATGCCTGTGAGTTGGCATACCCATGATATGGAGAGTGACCTTGTCTTTTATGACCACACAGAGAACAACCTGTTACAACTGAAAGTGTGTAAACTGTATATATGTGTGTTCAATATCACCAGCAATTTAAGGTCAAAGTTCAATACATCTCGTCAATTTCTCAAAGCTTATTTCCAAGGAGTTATTTGTGCACATTTTGGAAAATATGCTTATGTGCTTTCTTGCTAAGAGTCAGACTCATAACTGTCTACTAAGGCTTACAGACAATAGTTGGTTAGTTTAGCATAAAGCCTGGAACAAGGGGGAAACTATCTGGCCAGCCTGGGTCCAAACTAATTCGAGAACTCATTAAGCTCAGTATAGCTGTGTTCACATCACAGGGCTTCATCCATCCATCCATCCATCCATCATCTATACCTGCTTATTCCTGTGTATTCACACAGATCTGCTGGAGCTGATCCAAGAACTACATGCTCAATTAACCTCCTGTGACCTGGCGCCCACATACGTGGACATCATATTTTTTGCTATCTGCACTGTAAAACTTCATTTTGTGTCATTTTCTGTCTTTCACAAAGGTTAAGTGTGATCCAAGTGTTCCCAGAGACAAAAAGGACATTCCTATTTTGGAGTAGTAGTTTTGGAGCATTACAAAAAAACAAAAACAAAAGCAATAACAAAACATAAGCACATTATTTATTGGGTACATCTAACCCCAAATAGCTAGAAGAAATCTAAAATGCAAGCCAAACCAAAGCTCGGGTCTTAGGAGGTTAAAAATTTTTTTGTTAGATCCAATCATAGGCAAAGATCACACAGGATCTACCTCCACATATGGGAGTTTTAATAAACAGATTTTAGTCAGCGTACGAAAAGCACCGTATATCAAATTAATTTAATGCATAAAAGTGCAAAAAGCATGTACTGGACACCAAAGATGCAGACTTGGAATGAAGTCACACAGAATGACTTGGGACATGACTTCAGACTTGTCCTCAGAAGATGTGGGACTTGACTTGGACTCCAGATTTGGGACTTTTTTAGTGTCTGAATGTTATTCCCAAATGTGACTTGACAGGAAAAATATATCAGAAGGTCACAGACATGATGCATTGATAGATACTGTCATCAATTCCCCAAACTGGACATGAGTATAAACGTGTTAGTGCTAAGATGGCAGAAAAAGAAAATATTACAAATATGGAATAAAATAAGGTAAAGAGTTAAAGTAGATTATTTACCTGATGTAGCTGGTGAGTGTGTTTTTACACATTGAATGGTTACAGCCAATTTAAATTAATCATCTACCAAACAACTAATCAATGCTGATACTGTATGCTAATAGATAAAACAGTGATCATCAGGACACGCTCTGAATTCCATCTTGGACTTAAGAAAATGACATGTGAGCATCATTTGTTGCCAAGACGTTATTGTGCCCAGCAAGGAATGATATGTTTTTTACATATCAAGATATACTGTGGCGTGTGATGGACTGGTGACCTGTCCAGGGTGTACCCCTGCCTTTCACTCAAAGAGATCTGGGATAGGCTCCAGCAGATCCCTGTGACCTTAAATAGGAATAAGTGGGTATAGATAATGGATGAATGAATGTTATAAAGTTATAATGTGCTTGGTAGGAAGCAGAGGTGGTTTTTGATCCTTTCAGTCAAAGCCAGACTAAAAACTAACAGCTAGTCTTGTCATGACTCTACTTCCTCTATAAGAGATGAATGTGTGAGTGATATCATACATTTAACTAATGGCAAGAAACCATAAAAGCACATTTTTGCATTTCCAACTGTGACAGTATTTGTTTAGGTTTGAGCAGCTGTGTGTGTCTTTAAAATACCAAAGCAAATTGTAAACATGTAAAAAAAAAAAAAAAAGGAATTTATCCACCCCACACATACCCCACATACCTGTTTAAACAGTGAGAGAAGGCGAATAGAATTGATTTCCTGTAATAAAGCACAGTGAAAGAAAGAGTGATAAAGAATCATGAGCATATATCACATTCAGGAGACACAGGAATCCTCCTCCTGCCTAACATAAGCAAAACATTTCTGTTTCATTAAAATAAATTCTTTCAAGATTTTGTGTCTCCCCAGTCTCACTGCTCCATCTGTTTGTTTTTGTTTGCACATGTACATTCTTCTTTTCTTGTATTTCATTTCCCCTCTTATTGTCTGTCCTAATTGACTTCAGTGTGTCTACGCAATTGACTTTTTCCTGTTTCCTATGAGTTGAACTGTGCTGTGAGAAACCAGAGAATAACCATCTATGGACACATAAGTGGGTGCAAATGCAGCAGTGTGCATATAATCCAGTGTGGGTTGCATGCCTGAGTTCTTCCAGGACTGTGTGCATCAGAGCTTTTGTGTGTGTATCTGTGCAGCTTTTGTGCCAGGATGTCTAGGACTAATCAGCGCTCGGAAGATCCTGCAGTGGCAATAATAGTAGAAGAACACAGGACGTTTGAGTACAGTAATGACTCCTTTTCTTTCTTCCTCTTATTTCAATGTCTGTCAGCGAATTCAACAGGAAAATTACATGCATGACTCTGTTGCTCTCTTTCATTCTGTCTCTGGGTGATTCTTTCCTTTTTTTTTAATCAACCCAACAGTTTCTCCTCCCTGTATCTCTTGGGGTGTTTTTGACTGAGGCTTTGTGTTGATCTTCTTTTCATGGCACCGAGGTGGAGAATGCAGAAAAAATAAAGCGAAGATGTTGAGGAGTAGAGAACACAAGACAATGAATCACATGTGGCGGAAGAGTGAGCACAATAGGAGGAAAAAAATGAGAAAGAAATCAAGGAGGGAGATTAAAAGAAAACACAAGATATATGTTCAGCTTTTCACATGAACCTTTCTTTTTTTGTTTTGTTTTTTGATGTCACCAGCACATTGCACTTTTTCATGGTTTGACTGTTCTTGACCTAAATAACTTTTCATTTAGTTTTTTTCTTTATGCTTTTAGAGTCCCAGCAAAGCCACTTTTAAGTCCACTATATGTGCTCGCTCAAGGGCACATTATTAGACGGACCATACCAATATTGTACCTAAGCTGTTATGTCCAATATACCAGGAAAGATATGAGGGTTATGCTTCTTTTCTGTCTTCGTAATCACTACCTGTTAAGACTGTGATTACCCATAAATATTGATGAATACATTACAGCTGTGTAATTAGTTCAATGAGCTAATCCAGTTCTGTTGCCAGATAAATCTGCCCTCAGGCTGTTGCAATGACACACAGTCACACAGATACATCGACAAAACACAAAACACACTCTTCGTCAGACTGGATTTTCTGGGATCTTGAAAAAAATCCACTTCTGTAACTAACAGCAAATGAACTGATTTTTATAGGGAAGTTGGAATCACTGTCATTCTGACTTACTCAACACCAAATTTTGGCTATTCAGACAAAAAGAAATTAACGTATGTTTTGGAACAACTCACCCCAACCAGTCGAGGTAGCCGGCTGCCCATTCTGAGCCTGATTCTTCTGGAGGTTTCTTCTGTTAAAGGGAGTTTTTCCTTTTCACAGTTGCCAAGTGTTTGCTCATAAGGGATGTGTTGGGTTTCTGTGTAAAGTGCTTTGACATGATTGAGTTGAATTCAATTGAAATGACCTGAATTCAAGTGAATTTAAAAAATAGCAGACGATATAAATGATTGAGGGTACTCACTCTGTCCCAGCAGCTGTAAGAGATGCAGAATAGTGAAGTTGCAATGCAAATAACTGTAACTGTATGAAAGCAACATGTAAAGTATTTACATATTTACTTATTTTTGGCAACAAACTGCACAGAAAGAATTTCTCTGTCTCTCATTATGCTTTGACTTTTCTAAGCCAGTTTAACTTGATCATACAGAAGTCAGTCTTTTAATAGCTGGCCACAAAATTGTCTTTAAAACAAAAGCAAGTTAATTTCCTCAACATCTGGGCATTTAAATGATCAGCAAAATGACTCAAACTGCAACATTTTTTAAATATTTTGTTGGGGACATGACTCTGCCAAGAAACAAATGCTTCTGGCCTTTTTATGGGATTAGCTGACCATTAAGAAAATATAGAATCACCAGACTGATCCTGCAATCTCGGCACTGACACAAAGATATTTTTTGACCCACCTGTATAATGTCACCTACTCTTAGCTTATTTGTGAAACATGCACTTGATTTATTGAATCTGTTCAAATCCTACTTATTATAAATGCATCATGTTTTATTGTGCTTCTCTTTACAATTCACTCTCTATATTATACAAAGAAAAAAAAGTACCTTCAAAATAACATAAGAAAATCAGAAAGAGGCACAATTGTTTTGCTGTGGTTTGTAGCTTTCCAGGGCATGTAACTCCTGCTAGTTGGTGTTAATCTTATCTTCATAAAACGTGTTAATGCCCAGTGCTAATCAGGGCTTCTGCTGAATGTGTCTATGCAAACAACAGGCTGCTAAATGTCAACTGTTACCGGATTATCTGCTGCCTGGAACCCCGTGATAATGATATATAGAGCATGCATTTCTGTGTGGGTGCTTTTCAAACCACACATGCGTGTTTGTGACTGCGAGTGTGTATGTGGTGATTAAGACAGGCTATTTCTATTTTCCCAGCTCCATGAATGACTTCCTTTTGAGTGTAAACTCTTTATTCTGCCGCCTTTATTAAATCAGAGCGAGACAGAGAGAAATCGCGACAGAAGAAGAAAGAGAGCATGAAAAGAGGAAAGATACCAAGACAGTGAAAAAGACTGAAAAAAGACAGAAAGCAAGAGGGAGAGAGGCAGGGAGTTTCAGAGGGGTGTAAAATCCCTGTAGTGTTTGTTGTTGTTCCTGTCTGCAGGGTGGTAGAATTTGAATGCTCCATAAAAGCCTGGCTTGGGCTCAGCTATCCCAACTCACACAACAGTCGTTGCCATAAGTGCTTCAGTCATTGTTCTGTCAACCTGGCAACAAAACCAAGAAAAATGCAAAATGAGAATCAACAGCACAAAGTGATTAAACACTTAAAAACTGGATAATCATGAAAATTGTCTGTATCCAAACTACTGTAGTTTTGTAGATTATACACAACATGTAGTTACACACCAACATGCATAACAATATTGAGTGTGTCAGGTTGTCAGACCTCAGAATTAATTGACTCATTCTCCTATATAATAAGGTCATCTTAATTTCCACTTCCTTTGGCTTTCATTTTTAAGCAACCATTGATCTTTTTGCTGCTTCTTCTTCTGACTTGCGTTTTCATTTTGTTTTCCAACCTCCTCTCCATCCCTCATCTCTGGTCCTTGGTCTTCTTTCCTTTAATCTCACTGCTCTTTTCCACTCAGTCTGCTTGCGCCAACTCTTTCTATTGTTCCCCTTTTTCCAGCCTTTACATTTTTTATGCAGTGCAGTAAAAAAAATTGTAACCCTTTTTTCCCATAGCATGCTGGTATACAGCTTGTAAAGTGGGGTATTACTATAAAGTACAATAAAGCACAACACAGGATGTTTCATGAACAGCATCATATGCCGCCTGCAACACTCACTGGATGTACCATACTGTACAAAAAACAAGTGAAGTTTGGATGTGCCAGTCTGGAGAGTGACAAAACTTCTGCAACCAATGGAGTCAGTCACTATGCCATATTATTTATACAGAAACATAAAAAACAAAACTTTCTCAAGAGATGCAAGACTCCAGAAGAGATGGAAATCAAATTCTATTAAAAACAAACAAAAGAAAATTGCTATAATCCAACATATCATCCAGAGTAGAGTACAACCACTTGTTTTCATACCATTCAGTGACCATTATCAGTTGTTACCCATAATGATGCTTCAGAAGGGGCAAACTCCACCTGCGGTACCAGGAGGCCAGAATGTGAGTGGATGAGTTCACAGGAAACATAAGGCAACTGCCATCACCCCCAAAATTGCAATTACACACTTAACACACTTAAAATAACATTAACTGCCCTCCATGAACTTATTATTTTAAATATAAAACACACTTGGGGGATAAAAAGTCAAGGTCTGAGCTTCCAGAGTGGAAATTTCAAATTTCCTTGCCATCAAACTTATTGTAATATTAATCGCTTTTAGCAAAAAAAACATATATGCCCCTTTGGTGTCTAAGACGCATTTCCAATAATACAAATTATAGTACAAATTAGCCTTTGATAGCATTACGAAATTCATTCAGCTGTATCAAATAACGTTGACCAACTGTGCCAACATTGGAGAGGGGGTGGAGATAACGTGTCCTCCTCCTCTCCTGTAAGCCTGAATGCCGACACTCACACCAAACTTTGTTTCACCTGCATACTTTAACATCTGTAGCATGTAATCTGTATTATGGTGTTTTCTTTTGGTTGGCATTTTCACATAAGCACGTGAACATCAGCATTTTTACTTTTTCAGCGGTACAGTATTATCTTCAGTTGAGTCAAGAGTGCCATCTAATGCTAGTGACTACTCGACAGAATGACAGTAAATTAACACATATAAGTCACTTTGCTATATAAGCCAGAGTACTAAAAAAAAAAGCGTGACTTATACTCTGGAAAATATGGTAACATACAGTGTTACCAACATCACTACTTTCTTGTTCATATGAAGCATGAAGGTTCACATTCACAAATTCCAGATGTTGCCATATCTAATAAATCAACTTTCTTCTTGCATTCAACAAATCAATCGACTGGTGGATGTTGAACTTTAAATGTCATTGCTGAATATGTTATTTTGTCTTTCAAGCCAAGTACTGCCCAACCCACCTTGTCCCTGATCACCACCCTGATAAGGTCTTTGTGTTATCCCGTGAGAGTCACCCAAAAGGAGTTTCCATCACTTCCGTCTGCTCAGTCTCCTCAGCACCACCAGTGTCTTGACACTAAGGCAGCATTCTAGTGTTTTCTTTGCCTTCGGTTTTCATTTTAACCAAATGTTTCAATAGAGTTTAATTTCCATTAAACACTGCTAGTCTTAAATTGACCTGTCCTAAGTGAAAAACATATTTTCAAAATCTGAAAAGTAGTGCTTCTCTTGGAAACTCTTGTCATTTCACAGATTATTAATATATTACTTTGCTCACAGCTCAGTTTAACACACAATGGCTTCTGTTGTTTCTACCTCTTTCTCCACATTATGTAATAGGTGTTGATTTAAAGAAATGTACCGGTAAGCAATGTCAGGGAGAATTAACTGCATAGCTGCAAAAGGTACAAACTAGTGTTACACATTCAAATGAGCCCAGTAATAAAATGTTAAGATTTAAGTGTAGACAGAAACAATGTAGTGATGTTATACACTGCGTGGTACTGATGTTTACTTTGAACAACGATGTTGTTTATCTGATCCATAAATATGACGAAAAAAGAACTAATGTTGGCACTTTTATGAACCTGGCAGTGTGTGTGTGTATGTGTATATGTGTGTGTGTGTGTATGTGTGAGTGTGTATGTGTGTGTGCATGAGTCTTTGCTGTGCTAGCCTCATATTTCCTGTGCTGAGAGTGCTGAGATAGTAGTTTTCTATCGCTTTCTAGGCCAGAGATGCACCAAGTGTTCTCAGTAAGTGCAGCATATTTAGAGTACTCTCCCTGTCTCTCTCTCTCTCTCTCTCTCACTCTCACACACACACACACACACACACAGATTTGAAAGCACAGACACACGTGCATTGACACACTTGTTCTGTAGCAAAGATGATTCAATTCAGCACCAAGGCCACGTTTACAACTGAGAATGTTTAAAGTGGCTCCATGTACACACACACACACACACACACACACACACGGTCCCATCCACATATACACACACTTAGAGCTCTTATTGACAAAGAGTTCCCCTGTTGTGATTTACCCTGCAGCTCTGCACCAGATAAAATACATTGCCCTGCTCTCCTCTATTCTGCTCTGGCCTGTATTATTCCAGTCTGATGGGGTCATTGCTCTGTCCTTTCTCTGATCTGCTCGTCTGTTTTGGTTACTTTGGTTGGTTAGTCTTACTCATGTCATTTACTTGTGTTTTATATTTATCTATCTATATACATTTCTCTCTCTCTCTCTCTATGTATATATATATATATATATATATATATATATATATAAGTATAATAATGTTTTGATGGAATAATTAGTTACAAGACTGCTAAGATGCAATTAAATCGATTGGAAAACACAATCTTTTGTAAGTAAGAAAACCATTTGTTTTGTCTAGTGAATGTAAGAATGGATAGCACTTGTTAATATGGATTGTTTCCTTCATGCATAATGAAATAAATCACTATTATGTACCTACTGCCAACAAGTCCTCACCGAACAGACCATTCTCTGGTGAGTCTGTAATAAAAAGCTTGTTGTAAATTCTTAAGAGACCAAAATTGTGGTACTGATTTCTTTTACAATTACGCAGGAAGAAAACCTTGGTAAGATGATTCTTTAACAGGAAACCTATGATCCTCTTCCACAAAGTATGGATTTAAGTAGCCACTAAATTTCAGTAATCTTGAAATGGAAAAGAACATCAGCATGCAAGAGCTCCTCTGCCAAGTTCCTAAAACTGGCCTTCACTGGCAGTCTGCTGCTAATGAGAGCTATAAAACCCCATGGAAGAAGTAGCGTTCATGCTAATGAAAAACATTAATTACATTTTAAACAGTTGTTTACACTGGTCATGTTACATGGCACTCATGATTTTTCCTAAATGCAACCGAAAGTGCCTTTATGCTTTCATCCATGAAAACCAGTGACTGAATGTTTGTTGGACATCTTGTTCACTCAAAATGAAACTGTAATGGGATTTATAGAAAATGCAGTAGTTTTTAAGATTATATACATCAGGTTTAATTTACAGATTGTCTTCTGCGGCTCAAGAGAAGCTTCCTAAAGTCTGGAAAAATGACTGAGGCTGTTGGATTAGGGTTAGTCTGAGTTGGGTTTGAGACATTAGAATTAAGGTCTAATGTAAAGCAATTTTTTGTATAAATGGACCACAAATGCCATGTGCACATAGAGGGAAAAAGGAAAAAAGGCTCTTACATGTCCAGAGTATGTATCTCTTAACTATTTTAAAATCCCTATTTAGCATTTATGCATAAACTGATAAAACTGTGCTGGTTTTTACTGAGAAATCACATCTTCTTCTTGTTCCGTCTCCGTCCTCTTTCTGTCACTACCTTTGACTCTTTTCTTTCTATGTTCTGTCAGTGGTGATTTGTTCTTCTTTTTCTCGTGTCATTCATCCCCTTCACCTTTTCCTATCTCCTTTCCTGGCTGTCAGTTGGTCTTTTTCGTGCAAACACAGTTGGGTTCTAAAGAAACAATTTCACACAACAGACAATACTGGCACAAAATCAGAAATAGAGAGAGATCAGCACAGTGTTCTTCCTGGAAGTGGAAAATGAAGAAAGATCTGAACATGCTGACAGAGAGAAGGGTGACTGAGGACAGAGAGGTGGATAGGGCTGAAAAAAGATGACATAAAGAGGTAAATGAGTTGAGGTACACTGGTGTAATGAAGAAATAAACAACTTGTCAATGCACTGCATTCAAGTTGCATAACCAGTAGCAAGCAATGTTACAGAATCCTCCTATTATATCAATGTTGAAAGGAGTATTTTACATTCTGCACCTAAACAAAGTGTCTGAAATGCTAAATAATATTTCAGCGCTGCTGGGTCCATAGATTTATTCACAAACTTATCTCAAAAGTGAAATCAACATAGTTCATACTCAGATTGCATGCAAGTATGTCACTGCAAACATCTACCACGTTAACAAATGCATATTAATTCTTAAGAGACTGAATAATTTCTACAAATAAATGATTTGAGTTGCTGTTTCAGGAGTAAGCAGATAAGCTTCATATCGTCATAAATGCATGATAGCTATTTCTCCCATAACTGTTTTAAATGCATTATGACTAACATGCAATGAATTAATAGAAATGTGGTATGTTTTCTTTCATTCCTCAGTTCAAAAGTTCACAGCAGATGTTTAATTTTCTTAATTAATAATTCATAAAATATGTATTTTGGAATTTAAAGCCTTAGGTATTTTAACCACATTGGATTATAAGCTTGCTTATAACTTCAAATGGTTGGCAAGTCATTGCTATCAGTTTAGCATTAAATACTTTTTGCATAAGCCTATTACATTTTCCATTTCTAACCTCGTTCCCTCTTTCACTTCTAAAACAAACAGTTATTAGATTGAATATAAACTAAACAGGCTGTTGTCCAATTAAATACTGCACAAACTCAAATCTGTTGATCAGTAGAGGTTGCTGCTTGTTTACAGACATAATTTATTTATTAGTACCAAATAACCAAAATAAAAGTTATTTTGTTTGTTCATATTTGGACAATCACCTGCGAATAGACCTCACTATCTGTCTGTCTGCATCCTTTTCTATGAGTCCAAAACTTTTTAGTAAGCCCAGTTTAACCTTTAGGAGTGCTCTGCTGGCTTATGTTACTGCTGCTGCTGCCACAGAGTAAATCAATTCCAGGGGAGTGGAAAGCATCTTTATAGCTGAAATGGACTAGAGTCATCTGTCAAGCAGCCAAGAAATATAGTGTCACAGAATGTCTTGTTGATGGCTAGACAGTATTAAACATGGTTTCAGTCAGAGAAAATGATTCCTGGTTTCAAAATGACCTATATCCAAATGCTTGACAGGGAAGTGTGTGAGTTCATGGGGGGAAAATACATCGAAGAAATATCAGTAAAAAGTTGCCAATTCCATTATTTAGACCAAAATTGGCTGGTAGTACAATACCACTGTTGGTTTTTATTTTTTGTTTAAAATCCATTCACATTTGTGTGAAAGTGGTTCAGATAGTTGCAGTAAATCTTCATTACTTAACCGTAGGTGGACCGAGGCAAAGACCATTCTTTGTAGGCTTATGCATATTTTTGTTTTAGATTTGGGCTAATAGTGTCAGGCCTCTGTGTTCAAGTCCTGTACCTCATAATGTAAATTTGGTAAACAACCCATGAAAAGCTCATAAATCAGGTCTTATAACTGCAATTTGTTGTGAGACTTATATAGCAGTTATGTCAATTACAAAGGGGAAGAAAAAGTATTAAAGAACTCCAGCATAATGAATTTCATCCATCTACTAAACATCCATCATCTATATATTTCCAGCAGACAGTGTGGACTGAATGAGTGCCATGTAATGAGGAATATATGTGTTCAAAAGCCTAATGAAAATGTCATTGAATATGCTTAGTATGGCTGAGATGATTAGCACCTCAAACCTTGTGCTGATGTGTCCTTGTTTATGCATGTGTCTAAAATGGTTTTTCTGTGTGTGTGTGTGTGTGTGTGTGTGTGCATGTGTGTGTGTGAGTGAGAAAGAGAGAGAGAAAGAGAGTGTGTGTCCATTAGTGTGGACAATATCTGAGTGCCAACTGTGTAGCTGAAGGTCACTCTGAATGGAGGCAGATAAATGAACTGGAGAGACCAACAAGCTTATTATTGTAGAGTGCGTGCACATATAGCACACACACGGACACACACAGTAGCAGAAACTTATTACAGCTACTGTAGTGACATGAATTGCTCTCTCCCTTTGATTCCCTCTTCCTGCCTCTCTCTAAATCTCACTGTGATAACCTCAGTTGCTGAGACTTACAGCCCCTGTTACAGAGGGGGCTGGAAACAATAGTTGGAGTATAATGCAATGCAGTTCAAAAGGCCTGCAAAAACTTTTGTGAAGCTTACAATGTAAGTCATCCTTATGTCTTCAATTCCTTCATAGTCTATAACCACTTTACAAAAAGTCAATAATTTGACCAAATGTCTTATAGTTGCATCTATATTTGGAGCTTGATTTATTTTTTTGAGTTTACTTGCACAAGTTATGCATATAAAAAGCATATTCCCTAAAACTTAAACACCATATTTGAAACCTAAAAGGGGTGTTTTTGTAACAGGAGCCATTTGTATAGATAAGATGCTAGTGTATGCTGTATGATGCAGAGATAAGTGACTGGATAATGGAAAACCCATTAATCTGCTACAGTGCCCATAGAATAATTTTAGTCTAATTTTCTTATAGACCAACTGACAGTTGAGGTTTCTTTATTACAGTTTGGAGAAAAATCCTTGCTGGACCAATATGTTGTGCTGTCTAGTTAATGTGGATGGGTTAAATGTATAAACAGCCACCAAGAGACTGCAGGATTTTCAGCTCTTCATTATTTGATCCTGCGTCATGCAAGCAGACTTAAGGCTAAAAAGAAACAACTGATATAAGATGGTCATACATACAAAAGCACTCTCTCTGGGCTAATTTCCAGAATTTATTTTGACATTAACCAAAATATGACTACATATAATGAAGCATAAACTCAAAACATAGTGATATGTAAGCTTGAAAATGCCTTTTTTAAAACTTGAGGTCTTCTCTCAAGGTTTCAGTGAGTACTGCACTGCTGTACAAGCAACTTATATTGACCTGTGTAACCCTGCAGACCTTGTCCACAGACAGAATGTGTGTCGAGTATTTGCTATAACTCTGACAATTTTAAAGCAGGCACAAAGATGTTTCCAATAGTTTGTGAATTTTGCAGACACCACAAGTGACAAGACATAAACCGACTGTCTGAATTTTGAGTGTGAAGAGTCTGGTCCCGTTGACATTTTCCCAATTGGTGTTCTCACTTATAATTGACAAACTGGGTTTGACTATTTCTTCAAACGTTTCTGAAACGAATGAGATGACACTCACACCCACATTATTCTGTGATTGGCCAGCTGTCTGGAGGTGTGAGAAGGTACACTGTGTTTGAACTTGTCTTTATAGATCTGAGTGAGAATAACCCAGCCCTTAGCCAGGGCCCTGGGCCCCTGGTTTAGTAAAAGCTTAATACAATGTATTGTTAGGAAACAGTTTTTATAGCTGTTCCAAGGCGGTTCACATCCTTACTGAAAATCTGACAGGCACTTCTACTAAAACATCAAGACTAAGATATCTTGATTTTAACCCTTTAATTTGCCACCTAGAACAATGTAACAGGGATCAATAGTGATGCTCTTTTATAGCAAACTCTTCTGGTTGTTCTGCTGTGAGGCTGAAAATAATAAATGGTACTGCTCAGAAAAGTAAGACATACCTCAGGGGTTGAACCCACAACCTTCTCGCTGTGGGAGCAGTGCTAACCACTACAATTCAATGTCCCACTAGTGCACATAGGGTTTTTTTCATACATCAGAAAGTAGCTGTTAGATCTTACATACAATACATTCACTGCAAGAGCTGATTGTTCACTAACCACTTCCAGGACCTTGTGCAATTGTTCGAGATAATGTTATTCATTTCTGGGAGTGGTCATAAAATGTTGGCACATTGGAGCATATCACTTCACCTTTCATAACACATAATAAAGAACAAATGATAACAGCATATCCTAGGTAAGATGTATCACTTGAGTGTCACTGTTCACTAACTCCATCAACCTTTGAACATCTCAGAGTGAATGCCAATCAACGTGGCAGCACAGACTTTCTCAAAGCAACATGACAAGCTGAGCTGTCTGAAAGTTTTTTCAACCATTAGAGCCACTGGAGATATAAGTTGCTCCTTTTCACCAAGGTGTAATTCATGTGAAGGTTCAAATCACAACCTTCTAGAGCTCACTTTGCAGGTGCCCAGACCAATCGTAAAAGCTATTATGGCAGCAATACAGACATAACCCCTCAATGGCTGCCCACCAATTAAGGCGATCATTACAATATTTATGAAGTGTAGTTAATAATGCATATTATTTGAACTTCTCCAATTGACACAACCACACAAATTGTGTTTATTTACCCAGACATGATTTTGGCTTTTTCTGAGTCTTCTTTGAAGAACCAAAAATTCTTTGAACTGCCATTTTACTTTGCTTCTCATGTCTGTGAGGTAATCGTGCTGTGTTAAAAATGAAAGAAAGAGACAGCCTGGGAGTGGTGCATGGCAGAGAAAAAGAACAAAAAATCAAAGTCTCACTTTATAACTCCAAATCTAGTTCACAGAATCTAAAAGAGGGCTCATTTTTTGGGAACACAAAGATCTGGATTCTCTCGTCTCTTCACTCAGCCTTGATGTGTCACATCTTGGCTTTCACACAGCCCTTCATGGCCCTGTCCCAACAACCAGATTATGGAAAAGATTAAGCAATATTTTTGACAGTTTTAATGAAATCTGATAAGTGGATATGTTATGCTTATTATCTATTGTGTGTTGTTTTGGGAAAGGGGCACAGAAATGGAAACAAACAAAACAGTTTCTTTTAAAAATGTATTTTGTGATGAAGGTAAAACATGTTCTAAATGAACATGAAACCTATTTTGTACAAAATTGTAAATCTGCATTGCGTATAAATACCTATGCAGTTTAACACATTTAAATAGCCTGGTAGGAGTTGACTGAAGTGTGCTTTCTGAAGTGGCAGAAGATGGATGAATGGATGTGCATGCCTCTGTCTTTGTTTGTGTGCGTAAGAAAACAAATAAATCCAAGGTAGTCAGACATGCATCACTCCTGCCTGAGAGCCTGAAGGGTCATTTTCGAAATAGACTGTCGAGCGTAGGAGGGTTCTCTAACTTCTCTTTTTTTAACCCCCTCTCACATGTTTTTCTTTCTTATTTTCTCTCTGACCACAGGCCCTCCTCTCACTTCCTCCCACTTGCATTTAAGAGAGAAAGCATCTTAAGAGAAGCTGTCTTTCTTTTCAGACCCCTAATCCCTTGTCTATTCATCTTCTTTTCTCCCATCCCTTCTCTTTCACCAGCCACTGAAATGTCAAACACATGATTATCTGCCTTTCTCTGCCTTATCACTCCCAGCTGCCCTTCTCTCCCATATTTCTCTTCTCTTTCACATTCTAGTTAGTAGGTCTCTGATGGTCTCTTAATTAAACCCATAAAAAAGCAATTTAGTCAACATTCACTGCAAGTTTCCTCATATTAATAAGTGTTTATTTTTGACTTGACAAGTGTTAATTGAAATTTGTCCAGTAATACTGCAGATACGGTTTTGAAGTGGGTGTTGAAAACTAGGTCAGACAGAATATAAACACAGGCATTGGCATAAACACTGATGCAGTCTTTTCACTCCTAGAATTGAACTACATTGGTTTTGCTGTGCATAAACAAAGAAAATTACAAATCCTTTATGTAAGTGGTCTAAACAGTAACGAGCTCCCTGCAATTACCTGTCAACAACAAAGCCACTGGTTAGAAATACTGGATTGTTTGGAAAACAGATGTAGACACAGGTCACAGGATTTGGATTCAAGTCTTGCTAGAGTTACGACCTGACCTAAAATCAACAGCTCTCCAAGCTTGATTCATGACTGACATAAGGGATAATGGAAATCTTGTCATAACCTTACAGGGTCAATTTTAATTTACACTTGAGCATCACCCACTGATACTCCCATCACTGTGCTAGATTTATGCATCATACGTGATGGGCGTATCATGCTGTAATTACATGCCCCACATTACATTATATAAGATTGCATTTTGTAGGAAAACAACAGTTGGTCTAAGGCCCTCTTATACAACATCGTGCAGGGGTGTCCAACCCATGTTCCTCGATGGCCACAGTCCAGCTGGTTTTCCAACTATCACTGCCCTAGTCACAGCTGAGTACCTGGATCAGGTGTGTCCAGTTAATCAGAAGCTGGAAGACACCACTTCACTTCGCACTCCTGATGCAAAGAGTGCTGCTGATGGTGAACAGAAGGTATCCTTAGAGAATGAGTAGATGCAAGATACCCGTTACTGAAAAGAAGCAGAGTCTTTCTCTTTGACCTTAATGCTACCTTTACTATCAGCATTCACCATCAGACACAAAAGCATCCCAAGGGGACCAGTCACAGCTTTTGTATACTTCTCTACCCGGTAGCTTCCAGGTAGAGACCTATTACAGTATTAATCCAGCACTAAATCATAACCCCACTTAGCACATAATGACATACTTTGATTTACACAAAAAATCTTTGCTCAGATTTCTACTCAGTTCTACCAGTGATATAATTAAACCCCCTGACTCACATAGTGGAGAAATTGTGTGGATTCACCCTCATACCTACTGTAATTCACCAAATGTGCAAGTGAGTGAAATAACCATTTTTGGGTTAGATGTGGTGTAGCAACGAATATTTATACTGCTGGCTAGCATTTTTTTGTAACAGAAACCATGCTGGTAAATTATCAACTCCTAATGTATACACTGATAGAGATGGAAATGTAATGTAGAGCTGCAGATTTAAAGGAAAAGCTCTTGGTTACAAACTGAATAAATCTGATACCACAGTGACTCCTGTCCAGACCCTTTCAACAGTGAAAATGCCAAAAATGACCATTCGGAGGACATTTAAGTTTCAGCTCTCAATAGCCTACTGAGAATGTCAGTTAATTTTAGTCATATGTCAGGACACATTCAGAACAACAAAGCAGGACATCCTAACTCTCCACCCCTGAATTCAGTCTCATTTCATGCCCTCCATGAACTCACCACAGTTCAGTCATTTTCCAAAGATGAGATGCAGGCAGCACAACACCACCCTGTGCCCAGCAAAATATTTAACTACTGAATGAGAAATAGGAGGCCTGCTGCACACGTACGGAGAGTCGTGAGGCTATATTCAGGAAGCTGGGCAAGCACAGAGTTATCAGCACAGCTGGGACCATGCACAGGAAAACTCAAATCGAATGGCAGTGTGTTCTGCTATAAATGCACCGCTATCTCGTTCTAAATAAGTTGCATGAATTAATCTAGGCTTTTGGGCAGAAAACCAATTAAAGTTGATTAAAAGGTGTTTTTTCTGGCCCAAAATGCAAAGACACACAGTATAAAGGATTTGGACACAAATGTGTGAAAATATCTCAAGAACAAGAAGCACACAGGTCAGTGCCAAACATCCTTCATGATGACTAAAATCACTTCTAACATTCCACCTGGACTCACTTAACTCCATGCATCTTAAAGAATGTTTAATATCTGTGGTTATGAGAAGACACTAGTGATAATGAACTATTATTCTTGTTATCTGAAGCAGATGCAAGTACCAGCTATTGAGCAAAGTTCTGTTTTGCAGAAATGCTGCACCAAAACCTAGGATGGTACTCAAATCACTCTTTTAGCATCTGAGCAGCCCATACCACTCTAAAGGGCACTGGCAAACAAAGATGTTTAATGGAATTGTTTTCATAATGTTATGAGCACTTACTGATGAGGAGAAATTGGATTTGAAAATTCACCCTGCGCCCACAAAGGTCATGGGTGCCTATAATTGCACAGTTAATGAGGCCAGAGGCTACTCTCCATGCCTATTATTCGGCAGTCCACCCACACTCTCAAAGGCCTTTCTGTTTGGGATTGAATAGGGCTGACTAGGCACCTAATCAGGCCATGAACAGCAGAAGACAATCACACACCCAAGAAGAGACTAGGCAAAATAAACTGCTGCTGGGGGTGACTAACTCTGTGTCATTAAAGGTCAAAGTGCTAAAGACACTATATTTCATCTGGACAGTGCAAGTAAGATGAGAACACAGAAATATGCTGTTAATCCCTGAGAAACTGTCTTCCATGATTAAAGGAAGTATCAAAAGGTAATTAGAGAGCAGGTGACTACACAGAACCCATGAAAAGTGACACAGTGACTTTCAGTGTGAAAGAGGATCAGATAATGATACTTAGAGTCAACTGGTCTTCTGATAAGATTCCTTTGCAAGGTTTTGGGCACAAAGGTGGCACTATAATAATGTCTGCAGAGTACAGGGTAACTCAAAACAAAATTAGAGTTTAAATGTTAATGTGCAAACATGCTTCTCATTAAATATTATGATCTTCCATGTTTTAATGTGTAAGGTATAGACTTATAATTCTGGAAAAAATGTAGGACACAAGTTTAATTTACATTTATAAGGATGTTTTATGAAAAGGTGAAAATGTCTCTTGATTTGTTTAAACTGAATGTAAATTAATTTTGCTCCACATTTGCATTTTTTCTGTAAAGAGTTTACCTTCTAATCTGTCTAATTTTAGGTGGGTAAAAATAGATTTATCCTCACAAAACAAGTTCATTTATGTTTTAATGCAGTCGTGCAGAGTGTGATTATGACATGGAACCAACCAGCATCTCTTATACTTTATATAGTACAGACATGACAAAATTCTGCATTGTGGATAACAGGCTAATCATAAGGCTTAAGGCACACAGGTGACAAAATGGTAAAAATAAAGTCTAAGCTACAGGGCATAAAGAGACAGAATAGAGAAGTCACTATATTCTCTGCCTCAAGATATTCTTCCGGGTATGTCCTGCCAGTTTGAGGGTAGAGAAATCCATCAGTGGAAATAATTTCAGGTTCTATAGGTATAATGTTCACAGGGACATGAAGCAGTTCTGATGGTCAGGATTTGCTCCAGGTTACCATACTACACATAGCTCTCTCTCTCTCTTTTTTTTTTTTTTTTTTTTTACCCTAGCAGCCACTCTGGAAAAGCTCAACACAGGTTTGTGTTCAGCGGTCACAGCTTCCGATATTTTGTGCAACTACTGTATTCCTTACATAGACCTTTACTTGAAAAGATTTAGGCATCGGTATGTGTGTGTGATTGATCTTCATAGGCCAAGTTTCCAGCATTAAAGAAACTTTTTGGTGACAGTGCCAAAGAATTACTGGCTTCTGAGATAATCTTTGGGCACATTAGCCAATAGACACCCTTATGGTCTATTATTTTGCAAAGCGATTGTCACGCCAAACCCTCTTTCTTAACTCCAGTCATTGGCAATGACTAATAGAGGGCATGGAAAACATAATGTGAAGTGACATGAAGAGCCTTGTGTAAGCATGGCTGCTCAAATTAATGACAAAACCCAGACACATTCTTACATACTCATGTAAATTCAGGACCAATTTTGGCTTGAATTTTATGATGACCACAGAGACTGATGGTAGGTTCAGGTCTCTAGGTACGGCTGTCGACAGCTAAGTTAAGTCAGCTGTCAACTTTTTGATAAGTAACAGCTCTCAGGATTCTTTTTCAGCCACATTCGGTGTCTGTCTTCCTCTCTCTCTCCTGTGCCAGACACCATTTTCCCTCAAAAGCTTTGATGTTTCTCTCTTCCACTCTTCCCCTCTGTCCTTTATTCTAATCCACTTAGTCTCCCCGTTCTGTGTCTCTCTTTCCTTCCTGGCCCTCCCTGTCTCTACCCAATCCGTTTCTCTCTGTAAAATTCAAGTGAAACTTTGCAAGTTAGGAAGCTGCTCATCTCCACTCCTGTCGTCATTCGCTCCCATACTTGCTGATTAGCAGATACTCCTACCTTTGTTCTTCTCCGTCCCCCCCAGAGACATGCTGAGAAAGTGATCCTGACTCAGAGAAAAGTATGATATTTTAAATAACAGGTGAACTGAGTGAATGAGTGAGACAAACAGGAAAGAGAGAAGGCAAGAGAAGGAGAGAAGAAAGGGGTTATTGATGAACTGAGAGAGGAACACACAAAATTCAAGCTGTGCTGACACTGTCAAGAATATTGGCAGGATAACTGGGATCAGCAAGGTTAAATGCAGACAAGCAGTCAGACTGACACAAAGACAGAGGAAGACAGTTACAAGCGACTCAAGAAACAAAACAGACACGGACAATAGAAAATTAAGGGCACATGCTGACAGAGGAACAACATGGAAGTGGCAGAATGACATTTTTACATTTTAGACACATAGCTGAGTGGCACAACAGTTTCTACAGCAGTGGAAACGTGAAGATGGAGTTCCTTGATTGCAAGCAAAGAGAGTAGTCATGCATACAAACGAGCAGCCAGACATGAAGGTCAAAGAAAGACAAGTAGGCAGGTAGACAGGCAAGTCCTCATACTGTATTCAGATGAGAAAATAAGTCGATGATCAAGGAGACGGACAGGAAATTGTACAAAGTGAGAGAAGAGAGGCAGGCATGTAAATTGTGTGACCAGACAGACCGGCTGATAGGTTTAGCAGACAGGCTCAGGGTTGTGCAAATATTCAGGCTTCTGGGTGGGCAGACGCACAAACAAACAGAGGTGAGCCAACTTTGAAGTGAAAAGGAAGATACACAGACAAGTAAGCCAACAGGCACAATGAAAGACCCACAGACACAGAGTAAGAGGAATGGAGGGAATATTCACTCAGTATCTTATGATTGTATTGCGAAACTTTACCTTTCACTCATACACACCCACACTCACACACACAAATGCTTACAGGCACAGACATAGAGCCAAGCAATCCAGTGCTTACCCAGGCATGCCAGGCTGAGTGCCATCAGGAGGCAGGGAAAAGCAGCATGCAGCTTTTGAGTGCTTACATAAATGCGCACACACACGCATGCACGCACGCACGCACGCACGCACGCACGCACGCACGCACACACACACACACACACACACACACACAGAAAAAGTCTGAGAGAGCATTGACATCTGTTACTGGCTCTTGTTCAGCCAAATCTACATACGCCATGCTAAACAGAAATCACATATGTTATTTTGGTGATGTAAGAGTCCTCAATCAGTACTTCTCAACAACAGCAACTTTCCACAACTAGAAATCATAAAATAGGCTTTCAAAAAAGGTTTCAGTGAACATAAGTAAAAATGCTATTGTAAGGGGTTTGTCTCTATTTCTTACTTCTGTGTATCAATAATAATGACTAATGACATCTTGGAACTGTGGCAGAAAATCTCACTCAGCAAAATGAAATAAAAAGTTAGCAACTAGCAACTGGACACAGAGGAATCAGGTCAAATGTATTTATACAGCCCAATATCGCAAAGTTGCTTCAAGGGGCTTCAAAGTCTGTGCAGCATACAAAAGCCTCTGTCCTTAGACCGTTGAATGGGATACGGCAAAATTGCCCCCAAAAACCCTTTAGCAGGGGAAGAAAAAGTAGGAAACCTCAAAAAAGAGGAGCTCCCTTACAGGATTGACATATATAGATTAGAATAATATAGTATTGTATAGAGTATGAACAAAGAGCTGAATATTTTTCTCAGGAGATAAAGAGAGACTAAATACTGGCCTTACATTCTTTTTTGTTGTCCGAAGACATTTGATGGATGCTAATGCTATTCTGTGTAAGTAGGCAAGTGCTAAAAAGTTGATGATAATCACATTATCATCACTGGTTCTGCTGCCCCCAAGGGGCAGAAATCTATGAATGCAGCTTTAAGGACCACATGCTGGTATTCTAGCTGTCCTCTTATCTCACTTGTGAAAAAAAGTAAATATGCATGCTTCCCAACATGCTGAAATGTTTACGTAATTGATGACCTCTGTTGGATTTGAGTACACTCAAATATGAATATAGAGCTGCAGTGGGATCTGTCATACTAATGATATCCAAGGTCTCATAAATTTCTCATTTTGTTGCTTTGGGAACGAATTCTCCCTGCGGCCAACTCTGAATTTTATTAAAATAAAAAGTAGAATCCCGAACAGTCTACATTTTATTGCTAGTACTCCTATATACAGTACTGTATGTGTTATTTTGTTGTTATTTCAATGACCCAATTTTCCCAGTGGGATCATTAAAGTTTCATTGTAAAATGCAGAGCTGAATTTAGAGATACTGACAGATGCTGAAAACAAAAACCCCACCTGTTTAAGCTGCAGCTATCACCATGCTTCAGCACTTCATATACACATTTTAAAAAGCTGTCAAACTTAGTCACTAATATGCTGGACTACGCCAAACTGTGCCTGAACCGCTATCCTACTTTACAGTGTTTGTCAGATCCAGCCTCAAAACTCTTCTGGGAAGCGATAAGGAAAGATTCTTTCTTACTCGAGTCATGCCTTCTTCTCTAATATTTCTCACTTACAGCATCAAATCTCTCTCTCTCGCTTGCTCCTCCCTGTATTTCCCTGTAATTTAGGTGTGAACTCCTACATTTGCAGATGCTATGTTCTACGTCGCCTTCTCCTTTATGCCTGTCTTCGTTATCCTTCTCTGTTTCCTCTCTCCCACCGGGCAGGGAAAATGATCCAACTTAAAATGAAAGTGTGACATTTAAATGAGGATGAAGCAAGCAGAAGGAGTCAGAGAGAGAGATGATAAGGGGTAAAAAAAAAGACTGGGAAAGACAATGAGTAG
This sequence comes from Mastacembelus armatus, assembly GCF_900324485.2. Taxonomy (NCBI): domain Eukaryota; kingdom Metazoa; phylum Chordata; class Actinopteri; order Synbranchiformes; family Mastacembelidae; genus Mastacembelus; species Mastacembelus armatus. The sequence goes on along the minus strand of NC_046645.1, from coordinate 7,864,418 downwards.
TGAGAGGATAAGACTAAGTCAAAAAAGAACAGGGTATAGAGGTTAAAATGAAAGAGATACACATTTCCATAAGACGGAGTAACTGCTAAAGCATTGGTGAGTTCAGCCCTGTCTTCATTTGAAGCAGATTCACAAGTCAAGCCCAATCATTACCCCAATTTTTGCCAATATTGAGATATAACTTTTAAAAAATTTTTTAAAAAGTGGTGAAGAAATAGTGAATCAGAATGCTTTAGGCTAGCAAGTCCTTAAAAAGTCCATCTGAAGTCATATATTGTTAGTGCCTGATCTTTACATGCAAACACAGGACATCATATTTTCCCCTAGTGATAAAGAAAAGCGGGAATAATGTTTTAATAAAAGTTTGTTACACTGAAACCCTCTTTCAATTAAAATGCTTGGAGAGTAAATTAATACAAATGTATGTTACATTGGACAAGACCACCTGCTAAATGAACACACATAAAAGTAAATTACAATTTAATGAATATCTATAATTATAAAATCAATTGACAGTTACACTGGTGACCTGTCCAGAGTGTACCCCTGCCTTTCACCCAAAGAGGAAGAGTCTGGAAGAGCTGATTTACAATTCATGTCTGTATCTATAACCAAATACAAAATCATGATAATAAAAAACTAACTGCATAAAACATACAGGATGAGATATGGTTACGTTAATTTTATTGTTGCACATCATAAGGTTAAACATCCCAAATGCAGTAGGCATCACCACATCACATTTCTGTATGCAATATAACAATGCAATAATTGTTTTATTTAGTTCATAATATATCTTATACAGATTATGCTTCTTTTATGCAAGGAACTCAGGGATCTGCAAAATTGAACCTGCTGATGAAGAACCACATCCTATGCAAAACTGAAATAAAATTACCAAAACAAAAAAGGAAAATAAGTAACAGTAACAGAAGACTGGATGACACTTCTTTCCATTTACTGATGATTCATGTTCAGACAGAGTAAAGTTAATAGAGGAAAATCACTGAGAAATTTACAGATTCTTTAAATAATTTCTAATTTTCCTTGTTGTATAATCACATGGTGAAGTAAAACACACTTAACTGTCTCAGATCTACCGCACTCATACAGCTGAGTACATGATTTGTACTTCGCTCAGCTCACAGTGACAAAGCCTATGTGTGATTACTTTGACAGTATTACTCTGCTCTTAAAACATAACCTGCAGTATTTCCCCTAAAAGTGGTTATGGTGACTCTATAGCTAGTGCTAGTTTCAAGACCTCCATTGTCCAGATTCTGAAAAAAAAAAAAAAAACTCTCCTACTTAAACAGCACTTATTGAGACAATCATGTCAGTGTCTGAGAGTGCTCAGATTAAAAATGATTTTAGTCAAATCCTTGTTTATCTCTGAGTCTTACCTGGTAAGTTGCCCCAGGTTTATATTCCTATGCAGTTAGTTGTAACAGTTACCCCAGACAGCTATATCTTGTATTTGCTTTCCTTCCTGTTTATTCTGGGGACACTCACATCATTGCCCATATGACTGCTGGTTAATATGAGTTTTCATTTCTCTACAGGGTGTGTAGAGTACTACACACTGTAATACTACAGTAGTGACAGCAAAATTATCCTTAGCTGTAGGATCACCATACCCACCTTTAGGGGAAATACAGTAGGTAAAAAAACAGAGGTTATCCAATAATATATGTTTCCTTTTCAGCGACTTCTACATTGAAAAACAAAGTCTGTACTTTCCCCTCACTTTTCCCCTCCTCCTGCCCATTTCAGTCAGAGCTCCTTTTTAACTCACATGTGAAATGGCATCTGGAGAAAGTTTTGCTTTTGATGTATTTGCACTGAAAAAGGATGTTTAAAAAATGTACAAATGTATAAATCAATGTGATCACAGTTAGTGCTGGAAGGCTTATCTTTCAATGGGTAATGATTATATTTAATAAGTGAAGATACACTTATTCAGTCAATAATAATGACTAATGCAGCTATTATGCTGCCACATATATTATATATATCAGATGAATACAAGTTGAAAGAGGCTTTTAAAGAATAAAATGACATAAAAATGAGTTTCCAATTGTGTCATGTATATACTGTATCTATGTATCTGCTGTACTGCACAGACATTTAGGCAGTCTAGATGTATACAACTACACAAACACACGCACACACACATATATATATGCACTTAGATGGTATTACTCCTCTTAGCTTTGTGCACTCAATGCCTTTGCTGCTTGCCTGTATCAAAACATACCCTTGAGGACATGAATGCAGAAATGTCAAAATTGTGAGAGCAAGCCAAAAGTCCCAGTGGACCCAACTAAAACCAAAAGAATTTAGTTCAGCTTGTGTTTTGGGTTTAAATAACTTTCATCAGTATCATTACAATGCTAAACACATTGTCGAGATTGTGAATAAATAAAACATAATGTGCACAAAGGAATCAAAGACTGATCTCCAGTGGGAAAGGTTTTGTGTTTTTCTTGTGATTCCTCCTCTTAACATGGACTTAGTCGTTCTATGCAATATGCCACATAAGGTCCTCCCTATTTTGTGTCCTAGTTAATTATTACAGTCACTCTGGGGCAGATGTTAAGTTTTGGTTGTAATAACCTGATAGCACAATTGATATGTAGACTAGTTTTTTTTTTTTTACAGGAGTGAAAGCATAGGGTGCCAGAAAGACATCGTACACATTACCTCATTTATCAACAAATGAACAATAACCATGGAATCTGTACACCTTGTAGTGAATAGTGTTTGCTCTTTTTGTATGGATATCTATGTTCTATATTACATCCTTTGCCATGCCATTGCTAAAAAGCCTTGACTTCTTTTTTATTGTTTAAAAAACAAAAATAAATAAACACATGTATGTCTTTAATCATTGATGCTTTCTTAAAACCAACACACAGAGAATTATTAGTCATTCAAGTTTGTATAGAAAGACATTTATAGTCTTCTAAATATATAAGTGTAGTTAAGGCTGAATCTAAGAAAGAGATATAGCTATCTTTCAGGCTGTCATCTACAAGTGCAAACCCAGAAAAATGGCTGTGATGTGTTATTCTCAGTAGAGAGCTCAAACAGCGGTGTACACTGGACGTCGCATGAGTATCGGCCATATGGAAACTCAAACCCATGCTGTTTATTTTACAGCTGTTCACTATACCCATCCCCTGAGCAGCAACTGTCAAATCAATGTTAAACAAACATAACTATAGAACACAGCAGGTCTCTCCTGCTTTGAATGTTGAAGGGCTGTGTATGGAGCTGTGGTAAGCAATTATCTAAAATGGGGAATTTGGAAGTTGCCTTTTTTTACCCTAAAAAAAAAAAAAATTCAAGCTTTTTGTGTCTTACATTATTCGAGAAACGAGCTCCCCAAAAAGCAACAAAAATATTAAGTTTAGATGAGTTCTTGAAAAGCTGAAAATTTCAATTAACATTTCTAATGTCATAGTAATTGATAAAAGAATAAAGTAATAGCAAGTAATAAAGTGTAATTAAAATAAAAATTAAATAATCTACTATCTTCTTATCCATTAATTTAAATGTGCTGTATGTGGTCAGTGACCCGACTATGTACTGCCTGTAACATGACATCAGGATCAGGACAGGCAGAGAGGATTTTTAGTTATCATGGGTTTTTACGTGTTGTTATGTGTCCTAGTGTATAGTTATTGTGTGTCAATTTTCACACATCCAGACAGCACACTTACTTCAGCAGCCATTCTCTTATCTTATCCCCACATTCATACAGTACTTTATCCATGCTACAAAAAAATATTATGAAACAAGTTAGTTATCTAAATGGAAAATACCTAAAGTTTTTGTATTTATATTTGGCACAGAGTCAATAAAATCTCAAAGTCTGTTTCTCTCTGCTCTTGAAAGGCTCCATAGTTGTGTTTTGTATTAAAAATGTATCCCCTGTATATGTATAAACTAACCTCTGACCTCTACATTAAGCTTCTAAAACATTTTCTATTTCAGTTATATTGGTCCTGTGAACTCTATGTCTCTCTAACTTTAACTGCAGGGTACCAGTTGACATTACATACAACTCACACAAACTGAGATAATTTGTGCGTCATTTAGCTGCAAGTAGACTGATTTGGCAAGTACATAAAGGAAATTTGTTAGCTTAAGACTTTCAAAAGCATAATCCAGAGGGTTTTTTCATGTTTTTCTGAATTTAGGACATATTCTAGTGTCTCTGACATCCTAATGATGAATAATGTCCCTCTATTCCCTAAGCAGTAATGTGGACAGTGCTGGTGCATTCTTGTTCAAGTTTTTTCATTATGTGGTCAGATAATCCGTCAGCTAGTTAAATGCTTATGAACTGATTCAGTATAGGTGAAGTTTTCTACAAAAAAACAATGCTCCATTTGTGTTTTGAGGCACTGTGTATATTGAAAAAATATCCTGCTGGTGACAATAAAATCCTGCTATGCATAATGCACATCCTCTGTCTGTTTTGATGCCATGCACAGGAGAAAAGGGCATGCCCTGAAGTGCTGAAAAACAAAAAAACTGAAAACATAAGATGTAATTTGTGATAAGAAAAAAGCTGCTCCTTTCTAGAGTGAGTCAAGTAGTCACATCCTGACTCTCAGGCATGGAAGATCTGTGCTTCAGTATCCAAGAAGAACTCACTGGTGCAACAATCAGAGAAGCTTTATGGCTACACAATAGAGAATAGAGTCATTTAAACGTCTAAGAGTGGTATCAAACAGCAGTGATGTGCAGCTTTATATATTTGCAGACGTAGCTCGCCATGAAAACAACCAATGAGGCTACAAATGATGTCTGTTTTCTTCTGCAGCGATGGAACTACAATAGATTGGTCAGGAGAAAAGACTGACTACAATATCCCCTCCTGCAAAAACACCTGCTTTATGGCCAGCTTCGCAACGTCTTCTAAGTCACCAACAATCACCTTATTTGCAAGGCTCTCTACTAGATGAGATGATAAACTTATTGAAAACACTATCAAAACCAAGAGTTTGATAAATAACAAAATATATTTTGGAAAAGGAAATGGACAATCCATTATGAGACAACCCTTTGTGACCCAGATTTTTGTGCTCTCACCTGTACATTAAGTACAAGATAAGAAAATATATTTTTATCCAAGCTCATGCATAGAGCATTGAGTTCAACTCAACTGTCTACCTAGTACCCTGTCCCCTTCTTCTGCGTTTCAGAGAGAAAGACAGCAAGAGAACCTTTGAAACAAATCTACTTTTCTCAGACAGATGGGGAAAACAAGATAATACTGCTTTCCCATTCATAAACCAAAATATTGTAACACTTTATCTTTGAGATATTATTCTCCTATTTGACATTTTATTTCACAGCATCTTATGTTTCATATTTTTTCCTCTTTAGATTTTTATAAAATAATATTGGCAAATGGAAATCAGACAGCACGATCGTAAGGAGAGTGGTATTCGCCGGTGATGCAGCGCCCCCTGTTGTGTCAAGTCTGTGCCCAAGTGCTGGCCTGATACAAATCAAAAAGTATTTCAAAGTGCTACTACAAATATCCAGCATATTGTGCATCTCCCTTGCTACCTTTTTTTCATTTTGTCATTCTTTGACTCACCAAGATCAGAGCAGATGCTGAGCATTAGTTAGTAATATCCTCCCGTCACAGCAGATGGGCAGCATCAGACACATAGGTATAATATTTTCAGTGGTTCCCCCTGATCCTTGTGAGCTTCCTGTATGAAATTACATTCAGGGTATAAACCAATTTCAAAAGGGAAAATGTGATTTACCACATATTTTATCTTTTAGCCTTAAACATTTTACTGTGAAGTTTGTAAATGTGTGTATTTACACTGTATTGCAAACAACAGCGCAAACAAACTCACCATCTATTAACTTTATTCATGCACCTGCTCACCCTTTTGCAGAATCATGTGATCATAAGATACCATGTATGTATTAACAATATACGTGCCAGTTAAACAGGCAGTGGTTTGGATGATCAGTTTTTGTAACCATTCTGAAACATGCAAAATTAGTTTAACACGTTAGAGATTTGTTTGTTTTTAAAGGAGCCTGTCAGCAGCAGCTTGATGAGGAAAGCCAAGACACTTTTCCTGCATGGTTTTAACCTTATACCACTTTCTCTCCCAGTGATTGTCTTAATAATCTATTTAATTTCCATCTTTGTTATCCCCTCATTCCAACATGTCCCTCGGCTATGCACTCTGCTCCACCAACACAATCTCACAGTTCTTTAACTATTTAGTCAGGTTCCCCAGATCAATATGGAGAGGGAGCTTTGGCGCTGTTAGTCAGCAGTTTGGTACTTTTTTCTCTGCATTTACTTCTTCCTGACACATGAAAACATCAAGAAAACACAGCTATAGCCACAAACCTGAGAAGCATGCACCTGCAGGGACTCATCCAGCGTACAGGCTGGTGCGCTGCAGCCATGAAATATAAAGTCATTGATCCTTACTTATATTTTCTTCATTATAAAATTAATGTTGCTCCTTCCTGTACAGCACTGCTTGTCACAATAGAGACTATATTATCTACCTTCTAAACACCCTGTAAAAGTTTTACTTGTCAGAAAACACTTCATGGCCTTTGTTGGCATCTCATGGCTGTGAAATGTAAATGTCAAACAACAGAGAAAGCAGTAATTTCCATTATCTGGTGAGGTTCAGGAGCTGTATGAGCATACATTGCAAGTGTTCTGAATGAGCTGAGCACAGCAGAGTGTGTGAGTGAGTAAAAAGCCAGAATGCACGTTTTCTGATAATTTCCATCTGACTTGTCACCAGGTATTACAAACACCTGTGCACACATTTCCTGAGCATGTCATTACAGCGACCACTAAAAAATGTTTCATCAGGTCTGCTAACAGAAGAATCTCCATTTCAGTATAACTTGAAAATTAGGAGCCAACATCAGCAAATATAAGAGGCAAATTTTACATTTTGCCACCAATTCTGCCATCTGTGCCCTTCAGTAACACATAATGAACCAGAAAGCATGGGATGACTTTTATGTCATGGTGAAGAAGATTTTTGAAGAGCCTGTCATGAACCTCTGCAGCCAAGCACCTCAAGAAGACCCTGTAGTTTTACCCTGGGGTGGCTTTTAAATCCACCAGTGGATGGGGTGGGGTGGAGGACGAGGGAGGGGGGTGGGGGCAGAAAGCCAAAAAACAGAAAGCGCTAGCAGTGACAAGATGGCCAAAATAGATCAGTCGCCCACATAGGCTTGAAATAGATGCCAATGCAACCATTGCCAATTCACACAAGGCTAACCTACTCATCCATAAATTAATGCAAATTTAGTATTATCCAATGGAGTTAATTTGGCCATTCTTAGACATGCCCTGCTCAAAATAACCTGTTGTTAATCATGAATAAAGTCTGGGTCACATATATGTTCTAAATGATTATGGTGGACCGTTTGCATGATTTAACAAGGCTTGCTTCTGAGAACAAATTAAAAAATTCAAATCATCAGATGTGACAATGTTGAAAGAAAAAAAAAAATCTCTGCTGCTGTCCCAGCTACTCTGTATTCTTCTTGGAATTAAATGTATATTGCAAGATTTCACCTGATTTAGCTCCAGTTTGTGTACCTAAAAACAAATTTAAAGGAAGAAAATGAATTTTAATTAAGGGAACCAGGAATACACTTGTTCCTTCGTTATCTAAAAAAATCGCTTAGACAGCTAGTTATATGCTTAATGCTTGTTATAGCATCAGTATTAATTTCCTGGCATGTTCAATAGTCCGGCATAGACTCAGCCACTGCAATATGAATAGACACAATAGATACAGCATAACACAGGCATTTAATTACCGTATTTTCTGGACTACAAGTTGGTGACAATGGTTACTTTAAAATAATATAAAAGATAATTCCTGTAAAACTGTTCAAGAGACTGACTGATAAAAATTTATTTTCATGCCTAAGTAACACGTAATGTGACCTGGCCATTCTAGCACTTGGCACACTGAAAACATTATTTACTGGGTTCAATTTATTGATAACAATAGTTGAAATAATCACAACAGCTGATTTGAGTCACAGGTGAAGCAATAGGTTAACAGCAGCATATGTGCTGGTCTCCCAGGTACAGACAATGACAGACTTGTGTGTGTGAAAAGTGGTTTTTGAGGATAACAAAGTATAATTTAAATCAGTGAAATGGGTTGAATGTAAATTGGTGAATCTAGTCTTTTCATGCCCAATGCTAGTGCAAATAAAGGCAAACAAAGGTTATTCAAAGGAAAGCTAAATGGATGATGGACGGCACTTAAATAACCCTTTTCTAAATTAACAGACAAAGCACTCTAAAATGTGTTTAAATATGTAGAATTTGCAAAGACAACTGGTAGTATGTTTATAGCTGAAGACTTAAAAATGCTTTCAGTGTGGTGGTGGTCTACTTAACTGGAGAATATCAATGTCAGTCCAGGCATACTGTTTACTACAAGATAAAAATCCCCAAAGATGGAATGAATGTTATTTTGTGTAATAATGGCACTAATACAAGATATAGAAAGTAATTCAGGGAACCCAGAGTGAAGTCTGGATCAACTATTTTTAATAAGTGCATGTATTCTAGCAGAAAGATGATGAAAAATGTTGCCATAAAATGTGAGATGTATACTACAGTGAATACCACATAAATCAAAATTACTGTCAATACTAGCTGACTGTATGTGATTAGTAGAGAGTGAATACAATATATGGAGCAATGACCAGCTAACTGACAAGGCTGAAAATGTACTGAAGAAAAGTATTTGTTTGACAAGCTGAAATTTAAGACTAACATACGTATTGTTTCAGGTGAATTACTTTCGGTTTGGCCATCATCACAGCATGCCTCACGTTAACAGCCTCCTTGACTCATTTTCATTATGTTTTTCATTTCATTTTTCATACAATCATGGCTGAGATCAATGAAGTCAATAGATGGTAAGATACATACGCTGTGAAGTGCAAGGTGTTGCCTATCTTGGGTCAAATCTGATCAGTGAATATCATGAATTGTAGGAGGCCTAAATGAATGAATGAAAGAAGAAAATGACTGTGGCTCTGGGGAAAGCTTGGCTCAATCACTGTGAATCATTCAGACAGTGTTGTGGCACTTTGGTTTAGAGCTGTGATAGAAAATGCCATTTCCCTCTGGAGGTGTTGTTTGACCCCTGTCAGCAATTTCATATTTCTTGTTTTGTCCTTCTGGAGGAAGACAGAGACCTATCAGGATCAGGGACTCTCTGTTTTATGGTATTACATGTTTTGTGGCACTTTAAGTGTGGATCTTGATTTGCTTGGGCTCTACAAATAACTACCTGATTCATATTGATCCAGAGTACACTAACCATTATGAATTTCTCCTAAAAATTCAGGTTCATCTATATTCAGTTTTGTTTTGTAAATGTAAATTTAGCCATTTAAGCCTATTAAATAACACAATTATGTGAAATAATTTTTTCTCAAATCAAACCAAACCTTAACCTGAACTCTAACTATATGCCTTAGCCATAAAATAATACAGTGGCAACAGTAAACACCAATAAAACATATAACATTTGTAAAATTTCCTCTCCTGTCTGTTTTTCTCAGGACATTTGGTATTAGAACACACACACGCAAAGAGGCAGCTTTCATGGTTTGAGAGGCGTTGATAATTTGAGTTGAAATGAGCTTGTCTTTATTAATGACAGTCACTGCTAAACCGTTTATCTCCATATACCCAGGTTACTGTGCTAAAATGACTCCCTCTATGCAATTTCTACTAATAGCTCTCTTTAATGTCAACGAGAGAGCACAGCCCCAGAGGAGAGTGCTTTCTTTCACTCTTTGATATATTTAAAATACACATGATGCATGCATGTGAAAAAACACCATCCCAAGAGGTAGCAGCACTTACAGCCCATGTAAGGTGATGACAGATGTGAGGTAATTAATGTAATTCAGTCAGCATGAATGTGAACCACAGTAGAAAAGGATAGAAATGATGTGAACAAATTGAGCTCAGGATGAAAATGCATGGTGACTTGACAATACTAAGCTAAGACACAGTGCAATCTTAAACTACATGGAGGACAGCCACTAATGTTGTGGGCTCTTTAAGGTCTGTGGCACAGAGAATATTAACAGGTGTGTGAACAACAAGCTCAGCAATGGATGTCTAGCACATAAGCCTAATCCTGGGCACAGCAAGACTGTTAAAGTGGTAAAACACTTTAATAGCTGGGTGGCCAGCTACTGCAGCAGTGCAGCTGATACTGGGCATTTAAAATGGTAAGTGTCCACAGTAAACTGTGTAGGGTAAAACATTTGAATTAACCAGGTAGTGCTCAAATAAACACAGTTTAAAGACAGACACTAGAACACAAAAGTGGCTTAATATGGAGTCTGCACAAATTACATTTTTATTGGCTAGAGCTCAAGGCAGCATCAAATATAAATGATTTCATGACCCTTGAAACAGACAGGTTGAATACTGAAAAATGAGAACTGCATAAACTACATGTGCAATGGTGTTTTCAATCATGTACCGTATGTAAACAAACAGGACAAAGTTGAATAGAAAAGCATGGAAAGAGCATCACAGAGCAAAAGACCCTCAGGAAAACCGGTTCCCACAGTGTTCATATAGCAATATAGGATGCATCACAGGATGCAGTATAGGAGGTTTTCCAATTTTGCTTTGTGTTTTAAAAAAAGGGAAATCTCTCTGTTGATGTTGGTTTTGTGCACTGACCATGCTGGAAAGTACAGTTTAGGACAAGGACATTGTATCTGTATTATAGTGGATTTGAAAGTCTTCATATAGCTTGTACAGTATGAGAGCAAATGCAGAAACGCCCATAAGGCTGATGTCCTGGTCAGTGGTGGCAGCGGGTTCTGTATAACTTGCTTCTAAACAAGAATTGGAATATGCATATAAATAGGTTTGAAGCTTACATTATGTTCAGATGCAATCATTGGAGTGTCTTTAAATATGTGTAATTGTACTGCAATAAATGTAAATGCTTCATTAAAATCTGCTTTATATGACTGTCTTCATGGGAATAGTATTATAGGCTTAGTGGATGACTAACACTGCATATGAAGTGTTATGACTGTACTTCATAGTGTCAAAACATCTTGTATCTTTTGTGTTTTTAAATTGTACTTTTAAATAGAAATTTATTGCTTTAAGAATAGAATAAATGGTTATGCCACCCATAGGTTTTTAAAGGTCCAGTGGTACTTTTAACTACTTTTATTCTTGTGCGTCACGCTGAGATGCAGCTTGCTGTTCACAGAATTAAAGTCATAATGTCTTTGTTAGGTGGGTCTCAAGAGTATGTTTCATGACAAATATCCAGTACTTTCAGTATTTTGTCTTAAAGCAGGACACAATCTTTTAAGAAGAAGGCTGCTGCCATTTGTCTCTGGTGATTTCCCAGATAACACAGTCAATGAAGTTCTAGTTCAGTGGTTCTTAATTCTGGCTCTCAAGGAGACAAGATCACTTTAGTTTTTCATTCTGGCCATCAAATTAGGAAGTGCACTACACCTGGGACACAAGATGAATGCAATTTACTGCCCAACAAGATCCAAGACCAGGAGTGCACTTATAGCCAATAGGCAGCCAACTAATTTCCATAACTTATTCTCTACTCAAACTGTATGCAGACAAAATATTGTATGCAGGTATTCAATTACATATGGGAGCTCATTTTTCACCTTAAAATGCACAATAACTTTTACTTGGTGGTAGCAAGTTTCCAGACAATGAAAAACAACTTGAGTCAAAGTACAATTCAAAAACACAGTGGTGCCCTCTGACCAAGACAGCCACCCCATAATAGCAGCACTTTTTAAAAAAAACTTGCTTCCTCGCTTGCCACATCCCAGTTATTGGACCATGACTTCTGCTCATGTCAGGTGATAGCATGTCTTCTCTAGCTTTCTGGTAGCTGTCATGATCAGGAAGAAGAGAAACTCATTGTTAAAGTGAAACACAAAAAACCCAAGGCTCTTCAACTGACACTATTGGATATTGCTTGGCGAGCTGTAGCTAGAGAGCAATCAACTGATATAACAAACAAGAATCCTGAAAACAAAACAGCACTCTGTGTTTGCTTTATATGATAGATAGTGTTTAGAATATTTCCTGATGTGCCATGTTGTGGCAATGGCTGTTGGTGCAAGATGTGGCACGACATGCTCATGTGTGTAGGCAGCACTGACTTTTCAGCTTAACGCTCGTCGAGCTTTGTGCCATTAGAAATAATGACACCACTGAGGATGTTTCTGTTGAGTTTGCTTGGATTTGCCAGTTGAGGCAGTACAATTCATGGAGAGAGTGACCCACAAATGAATAGCATTTGTTAATTTAATGCTATGGCAACCAGCATAAACACACGAGCAGAGCTGGATTGGGTCTATTTTCTATAGTGTGTTGTTCAGGGTCATGGTGAGCTGGAGCCAATCCCAGCTGACACTGGGTGAGAGTAAGGGTACACCCTGGACAGGTCACAAGTCTATGGCTGAGACAGACAAACACTCACACTTACAATTTAGAGTTAGCAATTAGCCTAATCTCTGCATGTCTCTGGTCCATGCAAAGAAGTTGAGAGAACTTGCAAACTCTACACAAAAAGAGCCCATTGTAAAACTGGATTCAACCCATCTTACTGTGAGGTCACAGTGCTACTCACTTCCCCACTGTGCCACTGCCATTTACAGAAATACATATAAAATCATGGCAACATATTGCTGGTGCCCCATACTACAGGAATACTGCTGTTTTACATGACTGCTGTTGTCCAAAACACACCAGATTGACCATGACAATCCACTTCTCTGGGGTTCTAAGCAAAACACTACAAGCAAAAAATGTAAAGGGATGCAAAGTACAGTCTTTTCTTTCTTACCAATTTATCTTTCTATCTATCAAATGTCAAACTTTTCTAAATTTCTTTAAAATTGTTACTAAATCTAGGCTACATGTTATTAAATTACAGAGGAAACAAAATCAGACAAAAGTGCAAAGATACTAAAATAACTTGCACCATGGTAATAAACTTAGCTTCAGTTATGATGAATTGAATGCTATACTATTTTCCTTACATAGAATTACTCCACAATGATTGTATCCCTGCATTGAATTTAATTCCTCTGGTTCAAGCTCAATAAGTGGTTTTAAATACAACTGGTCAATAGGTTACAATATACAGTATTTCATCAAATTGAAGTCTTCCAGGTCTACACAAGAGAAAATCTGACACCCCTAAATATTAGTTACAGCTAAAACAACACGATGTACCAACCCAAAGACTAACACCCTAGCAACTCTTTCCCAGCCTCTTCTGTTCTCAATCTCCTATGGTCACAAATACAGTAAGCACTTGTTACTAAACCTGTTATTTAGGTCAATGTGACAGTAAAGCACACAGACATATTTTAGGTTGCACTTGACTATATAAATTGATTTGGCTTGAAATTAAATAGTGGAAAATAGCATATAAGCACTGCTTTAAATTGATGAGGCAGCACCAATAGTTTCTGTGAAAAAAGATATTGAGGCAGAAGAAGGCCCAGTCTGGGATATCTGTGGTGAAACAAATGCAATTTATTGCCCTTGTATGGAAATAGAAGACCATAAAATCACAATATTAAATACATTTTCAATCATTTGTACTAGAATAAAAGCCATTGTAGATTAAATGTGAGAAGATCATCAGCATCAAGTACAGAAAAATTCAAAGACCATTCTGTATGTAACAGAGTCAGTAGAGCAGCATTTATTGATTTCAAAGAAAATCATTCTTTTATTGAATGACTGAAATCACCAGCTAACTATAATACAGCCTGGAGGTTAGGGTATGCAACCACCTTGGAAGACACATTGGACAAGAGCATCCATCAAACCTCATAAATTATTCACAGCTTCACCTTGATCATAGCATCTGCACGGCCACAGAACACTCTGAAAGAAAAAATAAGTCCTTGTTTTCTTCCCGCTTGCTTTGGATCTTGTCAGTCACTTTGTATGGAAATGCAGATGCTTAAGCAGCAAACCTGAAAATAAGCAATTAGCAGCACCAACCACCTCACTCTCTCCACAACTTCGTTTCCTCAATGGGATTCTCTCTATAGGTGCTGAAATTGTCCTTGGTGATGTTCCCTGTCTGTCATCCCCTCAAAGAATCTCCATTTCTTTCCCTCTCTGCTGCATTTCTCAAAATTTCTTCTCCTCTTACACACTTTTTTCATTTTCCTCTTGGTTCTCAGTCCTTTTGCTTTTTCCCTATTTTCTTTTTTCTTTCTCTTCTCTTGCCTCTACCTTTGCAGGTGTAGCCAGTTTTTGAGTATTCAGTGCACATCCAATCTCTCCATTACCTTGTCAGTACCAGCAGAATGGCACCTGCCTACAGATGAGGAAAAGAGTGCGGGAGGAAAGAAAGGCAGGAGTTCAGCAACTGTGGATTATAGATATGGGTCAGGGAGGGAACATTAGAAGATACAAGTGGATAACCAGCCTCATTAGCATACATACAGTCTGCAGATGCATTTTTTTGTCACTAGTTTGTTAAAACTCACAAAAAACAGACAGGTATCCATCTATGTTATCCTCACTTGTAAGTCCTGTTTACATATGACACAGATTTATGAGTGTTTACTATAGTCTTTTTTCTATAGGTCTCATATTCAAAATATAGGTTTTACTAATTGGATTTTTAGAATGTATCGGTTATGTATGTACTTTGGTACAAAGGTTGAAATCCTCAAAAATGTATTAATATTATTAGATATAAGCTATAAAAATTACATATGTATATAAATAATGTCAGCTGATTTTGCAAATAAGCTTAAAAAATATTTTCTGTATATATAATAATTAATCCATGTCAAGGCTTACCCTTTGGGACCATTGATTTTTTTTATCATATATTAATATAATACTAAAAGCAAAAGGTTGGAAATAATTTATGGTAAACATTTTGAAATATAAATTAAACATTAATTTTATTTATTTCCTAACAAACTAAATAACCTACCAAACTATATAAAAATAATCTACTAATGCACATCAGATGTTAGTTAGAAATTTGGCCCCTGCTTTTCAATGAGCCAATGGACAAATGGCTCACACACTCAAATTTAACTGGTTTTTCTTTTTGGTCTTTTCTTTCTGACTGCCTGTATGTTTCTTTCTTTTGTGTTTTCTTTAATTATTGTAAATTATTAAACACTTATTATAACACATATGAACACATCTATTTTTGTCAGACTTTGAGTACAACCCACTAATGACCCTGCAGGCTCCAGGCATGCCATGAACAGGGTACAATCAGTTACCTGCTATAGTCTCACTGCTGTGTGACTCAATGTGCTGTTTTTTTCCAACTCATTGTTGGCAGGTGTCAATCCAGAGAGTTGCAGCCACAGTGAGCAGGACTACAGATTCACAGACCGGTAACCTACTGTGACTTCACTTCAGTTTAGCAAGAAATAGTATTATTTTTGCCAGGCTCATTATTTTGAAAATTGCTCGACAATTTGTAGATGTAGCTTTTCGCAGATTGGAGAACCTCAGCCCATCTTTACTTCTGAGAAACTCTGACTCTCTTAAGTTCTTTTTATACCCAGTCATGTTACTGACCTGTTCCCAATTAACCTAATTAGTTGCAAGATGTTCTTCCAGCTCTGCTTTGTTAGAGCCACTTACTTTTCCAGCCTTTTGTTGCCTCTGGCCAACTTTTTTAAAGCGTGTTGCTGCCATCAATTTCAAAATTACAGTATTTTTTTCTTAAAATGGTACATTTTCTCAGTTTAAACATTAGATATGTTTTCTGTGTTTTAAATAGTATATGGATTTATGAGATTTGCAAATCACTGGATTCTGTTTTTTTTTTTTTTTTATACAGCATCCCCACTTTTGGAATCTGGGTTGTACATCTCTGCTTTGTTACATTTCATTCTTATTTGAGAGCACAAATAAAGCACACATCCTTTATTTACCCAAACCTGCCACCCTTTGCACTGTGGTTCCAGTCTGACAGGGAAATTCTTAACCTTTGACTTTTTCAATAGACTCTGTAGCAGGCAGTCGCTGCGTCAATACTCATTGCTCTGTAGAACATCTAATGGACCTATTCAACTGAGGTGATTAAAATAATTTAACCAACAATAAACTATCAAAATAATGACAACTGTGTTTATTGAACCACTTTACAGTACCTGTCAATGAGGTGATGTATTTCTCTTTATACTCAAGTCCCTATAATGCCATACTCTACTGCATTACTTTCAGCATTGCAGCACTACATTTTTTAAAAAAGGTGTTTAAGAGCAGCTCATCAGTTGTGCTCTACAAAGGGAGCTAATGGACTTTGATGCATCAATACCAAAAAAACTGTAAAACTACACTTCATTACTCTAATTCTTCATGACAAAGACGACAACAATATTCTATAAGCTATAAGATGTGGCGCAGACACACAGACTTCCAAAATAGCACAAAACAGCCGGAACGTTCTGGGCTTCAGTATCTCACTGAATAATGGAGTCATTATAGGTTAAAATTGTTAAATAACAGGAAGCTATTAAATCTTGTGTTATTTGCAACAGACAAATGATGTTCAGGAAAAGCCAATCTCCAATATTACAGCTTTTTTTCCCTCTCTTGTCTCTCAATATCAAAATCTCTGAAGAAACAAATTACTGTATACTAATGTGAAAACCTTGAAATGGCTGAGACTGCCTTTGAACAATTATGATTGATGACTGTTCTGTGTCTTCTTAATTCAACAGAGATCTGGTACAGTATGTGCACTAAAACAAAACAAAAAAAACATTTTAAAAAGCCTTGTTGACTAAAACATACATCTGCTGTTTAGTTTATGAAGGGAGATTTTGTGTTAGGAGATTGACTTATATAAAGTAACAGCATATAGGCTATTGTATAAATTTGACTAAAAGGGGAGCAGGCAGTGAGCAGTGACAATGTTGTGCTAAAAAATGATAAATATAGATGTGTCTGGGAAAAAAGGCCAATATGGAACAACTTACTAACAAAATATTGATGGACATGATGCACATTTTAGTTTTAGAAATTTTGCTTCATTTTTACCCGATTCTGTTTTTACTTATGATAAATTTAGTTGTTTTACAGAACCACAATGAGTTTTATGGAGGGATAGGTAATGAGATTGAACTACTTCATGTTGGCCTCTATCACACCATCCGTGAAGTTAATACAGCCTGAAATGGCCGACTCAGTCAACCATTCACTGTGTTGATCACATTTTATTGATCACTTTAGATCCTTCTGGTTCAGTTCAGCTGCTTTCTCAGGTCTTGACAGCACGGACATTTCTGTGTAATAGCTGGGGCATAGATGATCATTTTAACACAAACACAAATAAATCCCTGCTGTCAAAGAAATCAAATCACCAAATACATAAAGTATTTATTAAAGTGTTGTAATAAATATTCCACTGAAGAATTTTTAAGACCAGACAATTTCTTAGTTTCAGATGATTTTTTTTTAAAAAGACGAAATCTAAATCTTAAAACCTAAAGCTAAAGTCAACTTAAATGAACTTTAATCTCACAATCTCATCATAGCAGAAAAATGTACAACATACTGTGAACTAAAAAGAAGAGTTCACCAACATTTGATTGTATTTTTGGAGATGATAACCATAAATCAATGCCCCAGAAGCAGATAAAATGGATGATAGATATGAAATTATGCTTGTTAACTACTGCTCTTATGAAACATGAATAAATAACTGACAAAATAAACTAGTCAGGTTATATTATGAAGAAAATGCTACAGATGTTATGGTATTAAGAAAGAATGCAGTGACATAAGATATCAGGAAACATAGTGTGAACTGTCTGTGTAAATGGGGCTTGAAATGGCTACAGGTGAAACCAACTGCACTGGTTGATCAATTTTATGATTATTAGGTTATTAGGTTAATAATGAGTTACATTTCTGATCTCAAAGACTAATTAACTTGACTGTGACAGAATAGAGGGTTCATATTTAGAGTGAATCTAGTATATCTCAGTCCATAGACATAAAAGGACTATGGGCAGACATTCAAAATGGGGCTTGTAATTTCATGGCAGGTCGTAACAGAAACAGATGCAACAGAAAGAGTAAGCAGGGACTTGAAAGTCTTGGATGGAGAGGAACATTTCTGCAGACTGGATGAGACAGGTCCAAATGGCCTGGATTATATGGTCAGGGTTTCAAATGAGTAGGCTGTAATGAAGCTCTGGCAACTATTTGCAAAAAGCACCTAACTAAAAATGTAGAAACTATTTGTCAGATGACTGTTTCTCAGTTAAAGTCTGTTCATTTGGCCAGTGTTTCCACCAGGTGACATATAACAACATTTAACTGTTACTATGTAGCAAGAAAAACAGTGTCATAGGATGAGCTGTGTGTTTGCTGTTTATCTCCCTATAAATAAAGAATGTGAATCCTGGTCTAATTCTGCAGTCATGTCTTATCATTTAGACCACAGCCGAGTGGTGAAAACTGTTGAAGGCAGCCTCAAATTTTGTTATTCCGAATGTGAGATGTTGTAAATTGATTTTACTTGATTCCTAACTGGTACAGATACGTTGCAGAACAAAAATACTTAATTTATGCTGATTATCCGGTGTGATGCTAAACCTAATAATAATAATAATCATCCCACTATGCCAAAGCTGCATAAATGCACCATAACAACATATATAAATGAAGCGACTGATTACGTCACTGGCTCCTTATCAGCAACGTCATGTAGAAGTTGACCCTACTGTCAAACTTTTACTTCACAAACTTTGCTTCTAGCTTTTTACTGTTAGGGCTGATGTCTTGGCTGAAACATACCGTTTTCTGAAGGTGTCACAGGGAAAATTCAATTTCTTTCCAGGTTTTCTCTACAGTCATTAGATGTGAGAAAACATGGGATGCCATCGTGAGCAGACCTCTGTGATCACACACTGCTGCCTACATGTACTACCACATGGAGCTGAGTGGTCTGGCTGGGCGCTTATTTTCTACAAGTGAGCTTGCAAATGCATTTGACCATATGCCACTGTGTGAAGATAAATGAGACCTGATACAATCGCTTACATATGGAGGTCTTTTCAGGTTATGTATGATATCCTATGGTCTAGCATTGGCCATTTCTCCCTTTCAGAAGAACTATGTTTGAATAAACCGATTTGGTGTCACTGCTGCTGAGCATGACCAGGTCCAGGAATCCCACATCTCTATGCTCATCATGTAGCATTTGATGTAGTATACCGTATCCATAAACTTACTATATGTTCTTTTTTAATGTCTGGTTGCCAGAGTAGACCATTTTTAATATATAAATTGCCCAAAAAACCATTGCAATGCAATCACACTCCAGAGACACAGAAACCAACTGTGCCAGCTACAGTACGTGTACATTTGCCAGAGAAGTGGCAGACCTACGTTACACCAGAGATCCAACAATTTATCATCCAGCAATGAGGGAAAAAGAGCTGTCAGTCATTGACTGATTGGATGATGTTCTTACTCATATGCCAGACAGTGATGGAATAATTCACCTTAAAACATTTGCTCGGGATATTCCACCATCTTATCATACATGGCACTAATGCCAATTTTGCTGTTGTCTGGCAGGGCAGAAATAATGGTCTCCTGTTCCACGCCCAGGTACTGTTTTTTCATTGGTTCAGGAACATTGTGTTATTGTCGCATGAACAATGACACAACCTCAAAGGTGTAGTATAGACTGTATTGAAAGCATGCAATCAAAGTTTCTAACTTGTGCAGGAGACTGCTGGTATGCTTATTAATGACTGTCTTCATGTAACCAAACATTAGCTGAAACTAACAAATATAAAAACACATTAAAAACAATATTTAAAATACAAGATAATACAAATGTAAAGTCATAAACAGTATAACTGCTAAGGGCATGAAAATAGAGAACTGCAGCTTTACCACCTTATCTGTGTGAAACCAATCTAATGTTTTGTGGACCTTAGGGATCAGGGTATTTGTCCCTTGTGCACTGTACACAGTGGTATTACAGCGCTCTGTGCTTTCTGATGCTCCCATGCTGACTGAATATGAATCAGTGGTACAGATCTTGAACTGCAGAAGCCTGTAGGTCAGCAAGGAGCAACTGACAATCACTAAAAATGTGCAAGGGTTTGTATGATGAATTTCAACAAGTAAAAAATGCATCAAAACACCCCAAACTACAGGCCAACGAATTGCATATGCTTGAAACGTAACTCCATTCTACAGATGGATGTTTCAAGTATGTTTAATGTTCTTGATTTATGATATACTAATCTAAACTGGCAAAATCTGCATTGTGCCTCATTTTTATTTATTCTCTCAAAGAAGTCCAACACAGAACTTGATGTAATCTCTGCATGTTTCTGTTGTTTGTATTTGGAACTGTAGTAAAATGATTTGCTTTTTGTTTTTAAAGACTAAATCATAGTCGCATTAAATATTTGATTTCATAACTGTTTAAATATTCCTTGCCCATCCATACCCTAATTACCTAATCAACTAATCATTTTGAAGTTTCAGATAGACATCTGGGCAAGTTCAAGGATTTTGTGCTTACATGGACCACAAAGTCTCAATAGCTTTTGTCCATTTTATTTTGGGAATATAACTACTGCAGCTTTAAAGAGCCATTCCATATTAAATTGTATATGGAGGAAAATCATGGCTGCAATGAGTTGAAAGGTTCAGCTGTGCTATGCTTTAGACTCCCACCTTATGACCGTAGCACCTTATACAGTGATCTGTAGAGGAAGTGAAGCAGCAAGCTGGGCGTTATTAATCTTTCAAGCAGTCAAAATGATGCAGACCTCTGGTGAGATCAAGTCTCCCCAATGTGCCACTAACACTGTACTGGGCATATGAAAAAATGGCTATACAAAGTCGGGTGGGGTGTAGTGGTCACTGATATCAATACATTCGTGTCTATAGGGAGCATTAATGTACACCACAAATTTTGTACTTTATTTCATAGATGTCAGAGGGCTATGATCAATGGAAAGGTGAAAGGTTGTCCTGACTGTGGTGCTAGAAAAGGGGTCACAGGGTCACTAAAATCAATTTTTATGTCTGTATATAAAACAGTTTGTCTTAATCCACCAATTTCTGAAAAGACAGAAATACACATTTTAAAGGCTGCTCATTGGCATAAATCTATACCAGAAAAAACTGTCCCACAACTTAATACTGAAAACCAATACACCAAAAAATATATGACCAAACTTTTGTGCTTTATTCAACGTCTCCATTTCATATTATTTTTGATCATGTTTTTCACTACAGTTTGATCTGAAAGCTGGATACACTACCACCACCATTTTCAGAGAAACATTACTCTTTTGCCTAGCAAGTGACAACAAAGAACCTTATCTAAAACACAACCTATCAATTTCCTGTCATCTGTACACAGTGGATGCCATAGCCTTGGGCTAAATGAGAGAAAGAACTTAATAGGCTGAGTCTACTATATAATAGATTCATTCAGATGATGTTGTCCCTGAACTCATGTAGTATGAGAACCTATTCAGCACATTATTGCAGTACATATTACTGCAATCCAACACAATGCTTTTGAAATACATATTAACTGTGTGAAACTTATAATGTCCAATTACTGTCTGGACTGTGTCAGAAAGGTGCTACTTAGAATTAGCAAGTGTGGTTTGACATGTTATGATACGTTGTTAGTATAATCTTTAATCTGCTAGCTTTCTGTTTCAGAAAGATACTGATGTCAGAAAGGTGTGGGCTAAGGGCATTTTTATGCTGTTTTACCATCCCCCATGGACTTTAGCTGGAGCATACTGGCATCTTAAGGATGCTGCCTAACCAAGTCATGTGACAAACATATCAGAAGATTTGTGCAATGAGTGCTGTCTGAGCAGCCTGGTTTGAGAAAGCAGTGAATGCTTCAAAAAAATGAACAACTCTCTGGACTGCCACTGACTTTCTATCCTCCTCCACTCTCGACACACAGGGAATCAAAATATCAAATAGCAGCAGGAAAGTGGAAAACCCTCACTGTGCTTTTGGAAAGTGGCATTTAATTGGAGCAAAGTGCAGAAGCACTTTGAGAGAGCTGTGTTTGGTTTGGGTCCAATTTAGAACAATAATGAAAAAACTGCAAAGGTATTCACAATATTTAAAATTTCAGTTGAATCATAATCATATAATTAAGTGGTCTTATTAGTTGGGAATAGCTCCCAGTTCTGTTTCAGGATGTAGAGCTGACTGGTAAAACTGCATGGGATCATGAATGACCTGGATTAGGACAAAAGCCTTTGGTTCATCGCACCTTGTTTGGGCTGTGGGGATGTGCAGCACTGCTGGATCATTAGAGCAGCTGGTTGAAAATAAAGCAAGGTGAAGTGCTCCTCATCTAAAGTAATTCTGTCACGCACAGTCCTTGCTCTTACTTCTGCATAAAGCAGCAGCAGAGCTGAGTGCCTGGAGAAAAGTATAAATAAGACTTAAGATTATGAAAGGATGATCTTAGCGACCCTCATAAACTTTTTACCATTTTCCACACACTGGCACCAAAAACAGATTTTTTCATTGATTTAGTTTGACAGTGACTGTTATCTGACATGGTGTGAGTTACACGTGCCACATGATTCTCTTTACAGTCACATCATTACAGGTAACCCTCCCTTGTCATGCCTCTTGTTCAAATGTCACACTGTCTCACCATGTCAGCCTCCGTGCTGCAGCATTATCCTGTCAGATGTCAAACTCTGCGATGTCACATCAACCTCTGTTTCCCTTCATCCACTTCATGTCCCTCATGGCAACTCTCTCTAACTAGGGCTTCTGACACGTTTCCTTAAGTAGTCTGATTCTTCTAACAAAACAAAACACTGTGTTATTTACACGTATAGCAAGCTTAAACATTGCCCTGGGTAAAAAAATTAAGTTGACCTAAATTGCACGAAAGCTCAAAGCGCTTTTGCTTTTCTCCCCAAATGCAGTGAATGTTCCCTAAAAGCTTAGCACATTAGTAATGGATTTGTTTAGCTCCTCCTTTCTCCCATATCCAACTATTTCCCTCTGTCCTTCTCTCCAGTTTGCATCCCTTCTCCATCTTCATCTCCTCTCTTTACTCTGTGCCTCACTAATATTCCCTTATCAGATATTTACTACTGGTAGATATCTTTCTCAGGTTGGGGTGAGTCTATTCCCTTGCTCTAATTTATTCCCAGTTTATGTTTAATTTCCTTAGTTATTCAGGATTCTGGTAAATATTTGCAAAGACAGTCCTGCCAGTAATCAGCCAGTTGGCGTATCATCACTGTGTCAACTGGAGTAGATCTCTCTCTCTCTCTCTCACTGTGTGTGTGTGTGTGTGTGTGTGTGTGTTGGTTATTGCAGGGGTTTTGGCTGGGGGTCAGAAATTAATTCAAGGTTCCAGGGGGAAAGACAGGGAGAGAGAGATTCAGTAGTGACAGCCAGCTGGTATTGATCAGATGTTGTTTTATAGAGCCTTCCAGACAGAAAACAAACTGTGAGGGGGAAAAAAAAATAATTGGAGTAAACAAATAACCTCACTCCTAATACCAACAATGTTTTAGGTTGACCACAGTTTCAGGGAAAATGAGGGAGAGAAAGCTAGGGGGAAAAAAACAATCAGAAAGGGGACTGAGAGAAGGAGGAGGAGAGAAAAAGAGTAAAGAATCATTCAACAGTGCAAACAGTATAACACTCAAATCTGTTTAGGAAAATATTCATATAACATTCTGAACTGATTGAAAACATTTCTAACTGGTTGCTGCATGACATTAGAACTGATGTGTGGAACTCCATTTTTCTAAAAGTCTCATTCATCATGCTTTTGTGTGATGTGTAACAATTTAACAATAAATGCTACACTGCATTATGCATTTGGTGAATGAAAGAGATTCATATTCACATTGTCATCGTCAAACCTTCTTGATAGACATGCTAGTGTTGATATAATTGTCTTAATTATGCAACTTAGATTTTGCAGAAGCCATCAATAGTAGTGCAGTGCACGGTTAAGGTAGTCTGTTGATTTGCACCACAATCAAGCGCTGGACCATATTTTGTGTTCTGCCAGATGGCAACATTACTGGTTCTTTCAAGACAAATTGCACTCCAGCATATGGGTATGAAATTTTAGATGCTTTATATGGATGACCTGTTTATGTGTGTGTGTGTGTGTGTGTGTGTGTAGGATGACTTAAACAGAAACCAATTAGGTAAAATATATCTGGGCATATTGTGACTGTGCATTATCACATGTATTTCTAGAGGATTTAAAATTCAAATAAATCTGGCTGTATTGTTTTCATGATTACATTTTTCTTCTAGGTGCAGGCAATATTTATCTCTTAAAAACTGGTGTTGTCTGTCCAGAAGACAAAAATAAATGCCTCTAATGTCAGTGTTCTTAAAACTGTGTAAAGATATAGCACTGGCTGTTGCAAAAACCTCTGCAACAGGCTTATTTTCTCCATCAATACGTTTCAGAGTGACCCTATTGTGTATTCAGCACTGGTATTAGATTAGCCACACACACACTGCACGCATTATATCAACCCCAACAATTTTTCAAACACACATTTCCTTGTCAGGCTGAAGCAACAGCGTTGCAGCAGCATGTAGAACAGCTGAAAGCTTTAATAATGGCTACAACAGTGCACATTTGTTAGGCATAGATTAAATATTTAAACAGCATAATGGTTATGGATGAATACTGTGTTTGAGCAACTGTCTGGATAGATTAAGTGTTTGTAAGCATTATGACTGTGTGAGTTCAAGAGAAAAATCACTGTGTATTGTGTCTGTGCATGTGTTCCCATGTGTGTATAAGAATATCTCACAGCCCTTTCAAAGTATATTTTATTCACAGATTTAAGCAGAATTATCCTTGTCAAGGTCTTGAGTTTCTCTCTGTCCCTCACTTCTCAGTCTGCTTAACCCTCTCTCTCACATTCCTTCTTTCACATCTTGTATTGCCTTTACCCTTGGTGTCTAATTAGAGTTATTGAGACCTTGAATCGGTATACACTAAAAACTGAGAACCAAAGCAACCCAGCTAGGAGCTATCAGAACATACGTTGTGTTTGTGTGTGTGTATACACTTGGAAATAATGTCAGGAATAATGTGAAGAAATAACGAGACATAATGTGAGATCACTTTAAATTTGTCTCTTTTTTAAGGAAACCATCTTTGAAAGTACATGTTAAATAACAGCAGCAATTTTATTCTTTTTCTGCAAACATACATATTTTACCTCCATTTATTTATCGACTTTATTCCCTCCATTTTCTTCTGGCTTTCTTTCTCCCTCCATCTCACTTTCCTGTGACTCGTTGCTCCATCAGATTATTCTCCACGGCATACAGCAAGATTAACTCACACCTCAATACAGCTCGTACCTCCCACACTAACAACGCATACTAGGCAAACCTCAATTTGTGTATCTATCAATCTCCATCAGATTACTCTCCACGGTATACACTAAAATTAACACACGCCTTAATACGTACCTCCCACGCTAACAACTCGCACAGATGCAAACAAATAATCACACACTTCATTTGGGTGCACAAACTAACAAAAATACGGACACATTAGTGTACACTTCACAAAATAAAATTAAGCTTATGCGTCTGGCATCAGTTTCAGTGGGTGAGATAACAGAAATAGCGAACTTAAATATAATACAGACATTCAACCATTGGATGTGAAGGTTTGAAGCGTGACTGTTACACTGTTTAAACCTTCTGTGATACTTTCAGTGGCAATGCCTTAGTTTTACCATGTACAGCCATTCTCTAGTAAGAAAAAGGGCTCTATTTTCCTGAAGCAGAGACATACACAATGTCTAAATTCCATATATGGATTCCAGCAACTTTTTCTAATTGTAGTGACCACCAATGTTTTAGCAAACAGGGCAGAGCCAGGCAGAACAAGGCATAATATGAAAGAGTGACTGAATAAACTTTAACTGGGAAAAATACATAATAAGCAGTAATGGCCAATCACATTAGATCTCATCATGCCCTTTAAAAGAAGAGAGGAAGTTCTCCACAAACAACCTGAAATTACCAAAAAAATGTAGAACAGAGGTTACAAAAATACAGAATATCATAATATATATATTTTTGTAACTTCAGGTTCTTGTTGAGGAACTTTCTCTCTCAGAGATGTCATTCTCTTTACGTCTATTACTGCTTCGAAATGAGGATGATAAGAACTAATGCGATATATACTGTCAAGAGGCAGCTGATGTTAGTGCAGCAGCTGCTGTAATATCGGCTGGTATTTGCACAAACAATTAAGTTACAAGGAAATTAATTTAACATCTGCATATTTAAAAATTCTCATTTATGTCTTTAAGGTTCTAAAAAATATCTGTATTGGTATTCCTTACTTAACCAACATAAAAAGGAAACAGCCCCTATATCAAACAAAGATAAAATATTGGATCTATACTCAATCTGGGCTTATTTAAACTATAGCTGGTCTGGTCTAAATTCAAGTCTCAGGTTTATTATCATGATTTTTAGTGAATAATTTTTTTCCAGTGATGCTGTGTTGCATTTGCAATGCTATCATTTCAAAAGGTAATAGGAGAACCAGTTTTAACACAACCAATTTAATAAGGCACCAGCAGAATACAGGGACTTTTGACAAAAGACAAAGATGAAGGCAAAACCAAGCAAGCAAACAAATGAATATAACCCACTGAAACTCTGGAGGTGGTACTGAAAGATCTGACGGAGCTCAGGACTCATTCTGGGGACAGCTGGATCACATCAGATGATTTTACTGTTAAACTGGAACCTGTTAGTAAAAGCTTACCAGTCTGATGTCTACAAAAATACAGCATTAACTGACTGATCCTGCTGCTGGATCCTGGACATTTAAATAATGAATGCATTTGCTGCTGCTGTGCCACCCATGCATAAAATTACACACAGCTGCTTTCTCAAAACATACACTGTAGATGAAACATGCATATCACACTGTGCGGCCCACAGAAAACACAGGGCCTTCTACAAGTTGTTGTCTGCAGTTTGCTCATCACATACTGCAGCAGTATTGACATTTCTGTAAAACTGTGAGTCTCAGAATTACACTTTGGTGGATGATACTGTTGGTCAAGGTATTTTGATGCATATATGATTCTGTTGTTGTGTAGCAGATGGAAGGTTCTTGATTTTGCAGCGGTCTGTGCGTGTGTGTGTGCCTCTGTCAAGTACAGTCACAAAATTGCCCTGTTTGTGCAATAAGAGGTGGTCTGTGTAGGTTTTAATCCAAATGCAATTTTTTAACCCAAAATTACATTTTCCCACCTTATCACCATTAATACAGACAAGGTGTGATTTTCTTCATACATTGGTTTTAACAAGGTTATTTTGTCTTCTGCTTAAAATTCCCTGAAAATTGGTTTTGACTTAGCCCTGGTATTACACATTCAGGAAAAGAACACACACTAAGTTTCATTGTCTGCAGCTCTTGACCAAGGCTGGTCTGTGCTCTGACCGCCCCGTCCTCCGTATAGTATAGTTGCTGTGTGTGTTTTTGCATGTGTGCACAACACAGAATATCGTAAGCTTACATAGTCCCATATCATTTAGAAAGACAGCCATATTGGGAGTTTTTCCCACTTGTCTGTAATGACCTAGATGCTGCTAGTACTGTTGGTTTAACAACATATTTATTTATTCTTTCAGTCATGCATTCCCACACTGGCATTGTAGTGAATTTGCTGTCCACTTCTAATTCAGGCTAAATGCTGGGCATCATTACCCTTTTATACCCATACAACAGCTCACTCATTATCCCTGCTATACAGTGCTATTATAGCTTCTCTAAATGAGGAAATTACAGAAAAACATTTACAGATATGGAAAAAAAAAGTCAACCAGAGACAAGGGCCAAAAAATTCAAGATTACATGGATGGATACACACTAATCCTCTGCTGTCACAACAGTGATGACGCCTGAAGGAGGTATTGTCACTGTTATTACTCCCAGGTCTTAAGGGTCAGCATGGAAGAACTCTGCTGCAGGTGTTTGGTTGAGAGATGTAGCAGGCAGTGACCTGTGGCTAAAAGGGCTGTGAGTATATCATGTAGATGTTGGGCTTAGGGGCCTTGAAAAAAAGTGTATGCAGAAACAAGGTTTGATGGGTTGATATAGTGTCAGAAAGCAGCAAATGGTGGGTAGTCATGACAAATATACTCTAGTATGTAAACTCTAATATGCAGTGGAGATCAGTGGAGCTTTGTGTGACCATTAGGGTGTGGTGTGCCCAGAGCAGCAAACCAAAAAGCAAAGAGGGGGAAAAAGCTGCATGTGTGTTACCCCCCTAGATATGATGTACAAAAGTGTACTTGTTCATTTTGGTACATGTCTCCTGTCACGCTTTATCCTCCTAAACTGACTTGCTTCCTGTTTCTTATTGCCTAGGGCACAATGGAAATATAGTGGCCATGAAATGATGGATGTCACTTTCTCTGTGTGTATCTCTTTGTGTGTGTGTGAGAGTTAGGGGGAGATGAAAAGACAGGGAAAGCACATATCTGCAGGTATGTTAGATGAAGAGTTTTTAGGGGTATATATTGAGATTGAGATAGGTGCTGGGGTTGTCAGTCTTGTTCCCTTTCACACACTCACTCACTGCTCTTTCTGTTTGTTCGCAGGAACCAATACCAAGAAACAGACACTAATTTAAAGCAGCACATCAGCATCAGCATCACAGCAGCAGGCCCCTGACTTGGCTGTGAGGACTGATGGGCTGTTAACTTACTGTACTGTGTTACTACTAGTTCTATACAGCATGTTTATAACATCCCTCACTGGAGAGGAGTATCTCTACATGTATATTATTCAGACACAGAGAATCAGCTCACTGCTGACACAGTGACTCAATGTACAATTGCTATTTCACTTCCATTTAAACTTTTTAACTGACCAGTGTAAATGCATATCCTGTTACTGCCTTAAAATGGCTCTAAATGAGATAATGTTATAACGCTTTAATCGCTTACTTTGCAATATTGAGTTGGGGAGTAGGTGTCATCAAATACTGCTTATGCAAGCTAATCTCAAGCAGACATACATGTACTCTCTCTTCCTCTCACACAGCCATACGGTACAATACCAGAGATCAAAGTGTCCAAGAAGCTGCTCTAGATTTTCTTTGAGATTTGCAGTACATTATTCTGGCCTGATTGACCAAGCTGTGGTTGTACCTCCATGTGATAATGGAGATTGTCATTGTTACTGCTCTGAATCATCATGAGCATCAGGCTTTCATCTGGTTTCATCTTTAGGTTTTTAGTCAAATTTACATCACTAACATCCTTGTTGCTTTGTCTGGCCATCAAAATGACAGTATTATTGCCTTTTTCTTCTTCTTGTGATGTAGCACCACCATGAATACTAGAGGTGTTTTGCACTGAAGCATGACGACAGGAGAAGAAGGTGCCAAATGACAAAACATTACTTTAACAAAGGCAAACTATTTTGTCATTGTCATTTACATAAAGAAGACTGCCCCAATAAAAAAAAAAACAGGCTGTATGTAACAATTTAACAAACACACCCACTGCTGCCAATGTAGGCAAACAGGGCCCAGTGAACAGGAGAAGAATAAGCTTTTCACATGGTGCCACATGAAGTAAAATCAGGGTATAGTGTTCGCTAGCACTTCTCAAAAGCATCCGAAAGTGGCTGAAAAGCTGCAAAGATGACAAAACAAGTGTCTAAAGGACATGGGGCTCTTTCTTTTTTGGTATTTTCAAGGCCTGAGGTGCATGAAAGCCTTGAAAAAGGGGTGTTATAAAATGTATCATTTGAAAGCTAAGACTAAGCAGATTCCAACAGTACATGTCCTATTTCTCTCCCACTAAAACTCACTGAAGGACCAGCCAAGGACTTGCAGAAATAAGTGTCACATTACAAAGCAATGGTTATGAATTTTCTTGCCTTTGCTGTTTTCTGATCATTAGTTGTTTTTATATAAGCAAAGTGTTATCAACTAATTCATTGTTTTGTGTTACTTTGAAATTATTCCGACAAGAATCCATGTACATTTCCGCTTTTGGTAGGACTGTGTAATTTTGTTTGTCGAGGTCATTTTCCTCCTGTGACTCGTTAGGCTTACTGCTTATTTGAAATTGGTGGCTATCCTTCATTTCTATAGGTTGTAAGCTTTCGAAAGAGGTGTCAATCCTGCAAATCGCCCAATGGGCTCTGGAGCTGTCATTCTGCGCAATGCCCAGAATGCTATGCTCTGTGGGCATAGTAGTACGTCAGGTGGCTGCTGCATTGTTCTGCATTTCTGAAAATCTTTGAATTCTTATTTTGTACATCAAATTAAAGAATGGCTAGCAAGAAAAGGAGTAGAAATCTGACACCCAAAGAAGTACTGGACATATATGGACAATTTGGCACAATTGGATTGTGTCTAGGTATTTCTTAACTAAAAGCTTTATAACTGTGCTCTGGTTTATTTTATTAGCACCACTCTTGGCATAAATGACAAACAGCTGGGGATTTGCAATATAAATTTATATATTTTTTTAGGTGGAAATGAAATTCTAAATTTTTGCTGTGTTCCAGAAATAATCACCAAAGTCTCACCTTGACCAATATTCTCCATGTGGACCTTGTAAAGTAAAACTTTATTTTAATTATGTCATTTTCAAGCAGTTGTCTTAAAGAACGGCCCAGGCTCTAATAGGATAAACAGACAATTATTAAAAATCTTTCCACAAATAATTGTATATATTATAGATTATAGATGTTTTTTCTAACTGCAGTGAATTTATCTACACATTTAGGACTGTTTCTATAACAATGCACGATTCTGCTCTCTACATCATATTGTTAAATTGTGTCATAGATCTGTTTGGCAATTAAAATGCCATGCTTCACGCACTAATTGCCAGATCCACTGGAAAGGAGGAGATGATTCATGCAATTGTTGCAGTCTGGTCACCCATTTCTTTAAAAATCTTACAACATAGACCAAGGATTGGCAGGTTTTTTCAGACCTGAAGACATTCAGTGATGTAGAGATAAAAAAAAAGTTTTAATTGGTTAACTTTTCATGGTTTCAACTCTCCCGATTATAAACCAGGAAGAGTGCTGCATCTGAACCAACTGGCCCGATTTTCGCCTGATTTTCAACAAAAGCACAGCGGTTTCTGTGCCTGATGTCGGTTGCCTGAAATGTAATCATGAATGGATCTCATTAAATTGCGGTACATCTGCTGTGTCTAATTGTGCTCTGACAATGCACCTCACCTGTGTGCAGTGCATTGCTGACCTGGTCTGACTGAGTGGAAGCAAACAGAGCTAAAAGCAAGCAGTCTTTACACCAAATTGCTGTGTGCTGCTGGATTGCCAATGACACATTTCTACTACACACCTCTTCCCACTGTGGGATTAAAATGCAGTACCAGAGAGGTAGAGGTGGGCAAGAAAACCTGCCTGTTCCTCAGAGTAATGTCACTTCGCCAGCAAAACATTTTACCCAATGCAGTGAGATACAGTAGCACAAAAATATGATCTCCCATGTCAGTCTTAACAGTGGCACTTGTCAAAGCCTTAAGCCATCAATTGCCAAAGGTCTAGATCAACCCATCAACCAACCAATACAATGTGAAAAGTACAAAACAAAATTGGAGACTGCATTTTTAGCTGTCTCACAATATTCTGCTACTTTGTAGTAGTGCTATTTGTAAGGACAAATGTAAAGACTTCTCTTAAGTATTTCATATACTGTAGCTACTAAGACAAGCACTTTCATCAAGAGAAAACAAAGTAGTCTTGCACATTTATTCTCATAATCAACACATGGAAACAGTTAGAGCTAAGTTCAAGCAGAAGCACTGAATATCAGCGAAGATCAAACATAAACAGGTAGCGTACAACAATATTTCATGCACCTTCCACACAGTTAGGATGCAGGAATGGACAGGACTCAAACCCACCACAGCAAGACGGGGTGACAGTGCAAAGAAATTTATTTTGAGGATATGAGGAGTCGGGCCCACTCCTGGGCTGAGGAGTAGTGAACAGGTTGGTGGTGAAGAGTTCACAGGGCAGACATGACAGGTTGGGCAGAGACAGAGTCCAACAGAGGCTGATAGGTATGTAAGGCTGCTCAATTAACCACGGGAAGCAAGCTGGAGGACTCTAAAAGTGACAGGCTGGGTCTAGTAGGTGACTTGGTAGATCAGGTGGGTTATGGATCAGGCAAACAAGTAGTTCAGTATACTGGGACTGAGACAAACACGAATGGGGCAGGGAGACAGACAGATGGATTACTGGCCGAGGAGGCGAGCAGAAGACTGGGACTGAGGCAGACAGGTTTGGGTGCAGGAAGACAGGCTAGGTACACTGGGGCTGTAAAAACTCACAGCAACAGGATGGAAGCCAGCGGCTTGGTAGGGAGAGGTACGGGACAAACATGGAAGCAGAATAAATAGAGTCTGTAACCATGAGTTAGCAGTTGACTTAACTGAGCAAAGACAGTTCTGGTGCACAGGGATGGGCAGGTGAGCTGAGTTACCGGACAGGAGCTAATAGGAGATTCTGCGCTGAGGCAGACCGGCTGAGAGAATTACGGACAGAGGGTGGACTGGAGTCTTGTTGCAGAACTGGCAGACACAGGTCCAAGGATACAAAAATGTTAAGGTAGCTAGAAAGCTCAGACGAGTTGTGAGAGAAAATCTGGCACTCAGGGCAAAGTGACTGGGGATGATATAGTGTGTGACCAGGGGACAACAAGGTGCAGGTGAAAACACTGAGGGAGCTCATGGCCAAAAATAATTAAGGGTAAGACCAAAGGACAGAGAGTTGTTCAAAATGAAAAGCTGGGGGAGGGAGTGCACATTGATCATGACACACACAGATTTCAACATCCATCTGGCAATCTGTAGATAAATCACTATCACAACAAGCCTGTAAATCCTTTAATGTGGGGTCTATTAATATTACATATTTGTCTTAGATTAGATTAGATTAGATTTGATGAGACTTTGTTGATCCCTTGGCAGGGAAATTCAGGTGCCACAGTAGCAAGGCAATAGGAACTAACCAGCACAACAGATGAATAAAACATCCACAAGGAAATGAGTTTAAAATAATAATTAAAAATGCATTTCAAAATATAATAATTCCCAAGCTTGGACAAAAAAAACAAGAAAGGCTACAGAGGACATTTTTCTGTGTGTGTGGCAAAATCTATGGGGCTGTGAAAGTCAATGCAAGAGAGAGAGAAGGAGCGAGATGAGTGTATCTGGTTATATGATATGTGTGTGTGTGACCTTTAAGACAACAGGGCTGCACAATCTGTTAGAAACACTTTGCAATGACAGGTTGTAACCAACAACTTTTGTGAAAACAGCTGGGCATGTGAGAGACAGTTTGTGAGTGGATGCATGTGTGTTTGTATGGATAAAAAAAAAGTTTGTACTAATTTTCCATGTTTTGCATGCATTTGTGTGTGTTTGGATCTGTCTGCCTGTACAGGAGCTGCCTGATGCAGACTGACAATAGCTAGGGTGGGAGGTGTTCAGACATAAAATAACACTTTAAAAAAAACATGAGGGGATGCACACTGGGGGAGTGTTGCTTCAGGTACCAGAGAGATGATGAAATATGATGCAGGAAAGCTGATTCAAGTCATATATCGTCTGAAGGATTATCAGAAGCCGAAACAAGGAATGCCAGTTAATAATACAATGAGGAAAATGTATTGTCAATAAAATCCCATCATTGTACAGCTCTGAATTACCTCTCTGTGCTTAGACTGCATTTGGGTCCTATGGTTAAAGCGTGATATAAAGTAATCATTATTTAACTCTATAAGGTTTAATCTTCTTATAGCAGCCTGAAGTGAGTGCTGATCTGTTCTGAGAACAAGGACAGTAGACCCTAGCAACATTTTTTTTTCACAAAGACAGATGAAGGAAATGCTGCATGTGAAGCTTCATTAAGTTACAGAAGAGAGCAAGGCTAGGCCTAATGTGACGTCATCTCTGCTCTCATCACTCTACATTTGATAAGGCTAAGGAAAAATCATGGCTACAGTTTCTGAGAAGACAACTGTTAACTGTGGATTTGTGAGGGGACAGTAAATCATCAGCCTCCACAGCTTTACAATCAATATAGGGCACATTAGTTCCTCTAATGTCAGTGGACATAAATTGTAAGGTGTAAGGTGCACCCATTCAACATGGATGCAAATCCTTGGAATAAGGAATTCTTTCTTGTATGTGCTCTGCCAGTACGGTGCAAAAACAGACGACATTGCATTGTGTTGTAGCCAAAGTCAGACCAGATTTAGATTTTGCTGGAAAACCCACTTTATGTGTATCGTGTCAACATGAATCAGGGTGTGTTTTTTTTTTTTTTTGGTTGTTGTTTTTTTGTTACTCAGTGCCAATGTTAATCTGAACACAGCCTTACTTAAACATACAGAGATTGGTAGGAAAGCTCAACTTTTTAGTAAATGAAGACAGTGTAATAATGAGGACAGAGTTTCTGAGACAAATATGAGAACAGTCAGAATAAATACAAAAAAAGAGGGTGTTACAGAGGAGAGGAGACACAGAGTAAGACACCATACTAAAGAGAATGATATTGAAAGCTGAGAGCCACTGCAAGGTTTCAGAGCACTTATAGCACACTAGCTTGTAGCTCCCCCAGCTCACATATTCCCTGCCTAAGGAGACAATTTTAATATCAAGACTGAGCAGTACACTTATACCCTATATGGCATATCAGAGGTAATATAGTAAAGTCACTGCAAGTACTATTTTCTATCACTTTGGTATTTAAATGTAATATCTGTAAATGTGGGGTAGCCCTAAAGCACCATTTTTTAAAATCACTGCCTGTGTCTCGGCCCAGATTGGAGCCAATGTTAAAATAAGAAGCAGAAATTCACAGATTAAAAAAAACATGAATAGAGTGGCATAGCAAGAGAAGATGGGACAGGACAGTCTACCACACCAAACTCACACATGCAGTGACTGGTGAGTTTTTTTTATGTCTCAATAAACAAAATCAATATTATTTCAGGTGAGTGAATTGCCATTTTGATTTGTCCCTGACAGGGGAGGTTACCTGTGAAGACATAAAAGCAGAATTTTGTTATTGTTGATTTTAAATGGAGCTCTGTTGATAGTTGATAGTTAAAGCATTTTAAGTAGAAATGGGTAACATTTTTGCAAATCTTTTTTTTTTTTTTTTCGTTTGAGTAGTTCATAAAACATTTGGCCTTGGGAATAAATTCAGGAATGAAGCAGAGAAGAAGAAGCCAAAAATACAGACGTGTGCCACGAGCTCAAATTTATCTTCTTTGTTTTTTTTCTTTTCATTTGCTGCTGTCATGTTGTTAACATGAATTTACTTAATGGTGAACCGAGACCTATAATCAAAAGCAATTGAATTTGTGAGCTGTGTTTCTTCTTTTGTTAGCTATTATTGTGGCTTCAACACGGTTGTCTCCACCAACAAGAAACTGCTCTGCTGTCAGTGGCTCATAAATGATTTCCTCTTTTGAAATCTGGCACATGCATGCACAAATGCACACACAGACAGCTAAGAGAAACAGCAACTCGACACACACACTCACTCACATTTAGGCCATTACGCAAAAACGCAGCACATGGACAGACACTGGAGAGAAGTATAAAAAGCAAATCAGAGGCTGATGGTTTAAAATGATGTTGCTGTCAGCTCATTCATGCATCTGTATCCGAAGCTGGCTCGTGTTTTTGTGTGCACACAATGTATAACCCCGCCTGAGATGCGTCCAACCATGTACAGTATGTGCTTGAGCTTCTTATAGTAAAAAGTGGTAATGCACAAACATGGCGGTGCCAACAAATCATGTAAATGTGCTGACTTTCTCACTGTGCCCAGATTGTTTTGACATGGACAGTGCTTCAATCACTGGGCTCATTTCCAAAGCTGGCTCATACAACTGACACCTGTCCAATGTTACTCCAGGTAAAACTCGCTCTTTTCTTTTTGGCGACAGGTGCTGTGTCAGCTGGTGTAACAGGGTTATCTGAGTTCTCTTTATCACTGCCTGGCACAGTTTGCAATGAACACACACACTAAATAAGATGTTAGCCTGACAGGATGCATATTCAGAGAGAGATGTCACTATGTTGCATTTAGAATTATATGGTTTGCTAAAAGTACTCGGGATAATCAGGAAAACAGAACTGCCTACTGACATGGACTTGATATGCGAAACATCCTTGATGTAATAATAGTTTCAAAACTAATATTTTGTATACAAACAGCATTGACTGTACTTGTTTCATTGTGACTATTACAATCTATAGTGGTGCTGTTGGTTGAATGGTCGACCGCTTTGGCGTAGGCTTAAATTATCTCACAACAGACATTCATCGTCACAACAGGATTTATTCAAATGACATAGGTCCAAACATCAGCGTATCATTGTCATTGCATGTTAGAATGCTGATGCATTTGGCTCTAAAATGGGTGAAAGTACAACCGCAAAGGGCCATTAGCATGGCTGTAGACTCTTACGTAGTTTTCTTTGTGCTGACAGTGAATCAAATGACTAATTGTAATCTGAAAAGGAGTTCATGCATACCCAGTTATTAACCTGCTACACAACTCAAGAGCTTTTTAACCTCTCTTTGGTCAGTTACTGGCAGGCAGACATGGAGTAGCCAGTGAAGGAAATGGTTATAGAGCCAGATATTTATTCTAAGGGGTTAGTGGAGACAGTGCTAAAAGAAGAGTCAATATTGAATTTATATTTGTCAGGTTTCCCCAAACAAACGCGCATGTTTGCCCATGTCTATTCGATGTGTAAATAGGCAGCTGATTGCCAACATACCCATAACAACTTAATGAGGCTCTAATATGTCAGGGCTGTGGATTTGTCAACTTGCTGTAGAGTTTTTCTGCCCTCAAGTGGCCAAAAATCAATTAATGCAGCCCTAAGCAACAATAATGAGATAATGAGCAGAGTATAAAAGATGGTCACACTCAGCTGACACAACATTTTCTGTCATCAGAGGACGCTGACAAAGATAGATAGCAAAAAAAAAAAAAAATGCACAGATACTTCATACTGATTAGACCCTGTACTTGTGTCATTTTAAGAAATAAAAACGATTTCAACAAACTATTTGTATCGTGTTTTATATTTAATATAGTGAAGGTATGCTAACTCTGCTTGATGAGGATGACATGCTAAACCAGAGGAGGACGTGGGGGCGGAGGAGTTTGTTTGGGAAACAGCAAGGACAGTTGACGTGCTGGTTGAAATGACAGCCATTCAAATGTTGCATTGTTGAGAAAGAGGCACGGTGTAGAATTATGTTTGACAACCACAGGTGCAGAGTAAGCCAGAGGAACATTGAGAGCAGGATGGAGTGAAATAAACAGCTATGGAGGCAGGAACACTAGGAAACAAAGTAGGAATGAGACCAAGCATAGAGGAGGAAAGAAGTGAAGGTTTGCATTGAAACACAGTGAAACACCTGCTTTCTCCATCTTCATTGCCATCTCCTCTTCTCGTGGTGCATTCTCATAAACTCTCTCTTGCTACTGCTCTCAGATTCACCTTCGCCTTGATTGAACCTCACTGACTCCTCCATGGCCTCGCTCTTCTGCCACGTCTCTCTGTCTCCCTCATCTTTGCCTTGTTCGTCCTCACAGAGCTCGTTTGTTTGATAGACGAGGTAATTACCAGGAAGTGTATAAGGATCCCACCTGAGAGGCTCAGTACATGTGTGTGTATGAGTTTGCGATCAGTGTAATTATAAGGGATTAAGATGTTTATCACACTGCTGTTGTAAATCTTGTGCACAAGAGCACAGAGACATTCCCACTGTGATAAACAAATACTCAGACACAGATGCACGGTAGCGCTGCTTCTCTGTTAGTAAGCACACTTGTGACTTCACGACTGCTTCCACATGAGAAATTTCTTTGCAGTGCTCACGACAAAACAAGACAAGTGACCACCTCGTGGTGTAAACACCAGTTACAACCAGATACAACCAGTTACATTTTACACATTTAATTCAGCTTAGTCGTCATCAAGAATTGTGCTGAGCCTGTCAAAGTCCATCCATCCATCCATCCATCTTCTTTACCCGCTTTTTCCTGAAAGCCAGGGTCACGGGGATCTGCTGGAGCCTATCCCAGCTCTCTCTCGGGTGAAAGGCAGGGGTACACCCTGGACAGGTCACCAGTCCATCACAGGGCCACATTGAGACAAACAACCTCACACACTCACATTCACTCCTATGGGCAATTTTAGATTCACCAATCAACCTGACATACATGTTTTTGGACTGTGGGAGGAAACCAGAGTACCTGGAGAAAACCCACGAAAGCACGGGGAGAACATGCAAACTCCACACAGAAAGGCCACGACCCTCTTGCTGTGAGGCAACAGTGCTAACCACTCAGCCACCATGCTGCCCCCTGTCAAAGTCTTTATATAATATGTTGTGTGGCTCTGGAGGAGCTTCCTCATGTCAGACAACCAGGGTTATCTCTCCTTGAGGTTCGGTGATCACAGATTTCTAGCAGTGAGCTGTGCTGCAGATTTTGGTGTGTGAGAATCAAGATTACGATGCTGCCAGATTTACTAGGCAACAAAAATATCCTATCTGTATTCCTTATTTATTAAATGTTTCTATTTTATGCATGGAATATGGAGGCAAGCGCATTTTTGAACTTGACCGATAATCATGTTTCTCTGCCTAAAGGACTTCTAAACATAAGCTAATGTCATGTTATAAAGTTATCGCTAATGTGTTGCTGAACTATTTCCTTCTTACTGAACAAAGAAAGATGAAGTATAGACATGCAATGTAACTCGGCCACATTGGTGTTAACAAACATGGCAGACTAGCTTAAGCATTCTAAAATCAAAAAACAATTGCAAGGTGTAATAGTTGCAGGAGTTTACGTACTTCAAGTGAGGGAAGACAAGTCTCTACTGTCCAACATAAAGTAAGAACGTCTGGCATTTTTAATTTTGTGGCTTGATAGTTGCCATAATTTTTACTCGTATTAGTGTTATGCCTATGTAGTAAAACCATCAGCTGTGCTATTAACATGATGAGTATGAACTATGTTAAATTGTTTGTTACACAAAACAGTTGAAATCAGTTTTCATATGCAAAAAAAATTGATACTGGAGTTGAAATTATTTGGCTTCAATAGGCAAATTTGGATTTGGATTCTGATTCAGTAAAATGCTATCGAACGTCTGAACATATTTGATTACACTGGCACCCATTGTAAAACAATATTAGTATATTGCACACAAAATATATTTCGTTATCATCCCATTGGAATCATGATTGCTAGTATGACTCAACAATATAATAAATAAGCAATTAATCTGCCACAGTACAAACTCAATTGATTCAGTGTTAATATCAATTTATACTGAATAATAAAATCTGTTTCACACTGTGGGTTGGTCCACACTGCTGCAAGATTAATTTGCCATTGTCATTAATTTGCATTCACTTGGATATTTAATCCAAACATGACCTATTTAATAGCTTTGAGGATATTGGGCTATAATGCACACTGGTCATGAAGAAATTTTTTGCAGCTTTAATTTCCTTTTAATTTATAGATCATGTAGATAAATAAAGATCTTGGCAATTTGGTCATGTAATTTGAAATTATTCTACAACTGGCAACTCAATGTGAAATTCAGTATGAATTATTTTGAAAAAAAAATTCTGTTTTAAATTAAAGTAAAAATAACTGCATTTCAAATTTCCATGAGTTTTCAGCCTTAATTGGCAATTTAATGTCAAATTTGAACAGTGTTTCAAAACTACTGACACAAGATCAGATACAGGCCTTAAGAGAAGGAGAATAAGAAACATCAAAAGAATAAATAAAAATAAAATATAAAAATCACAAAATAAACACACAAGTTAATTCTGAGTATTGAAAAATAAGAATGGCATCAACACACTTTTAGTTGATTTAAACTGTGTATTATTCACTTTCTTTATGTTTCAGGATTGTGCCACCTAACTTTGGCCCTATAACAAATTGTGTAATGATGGTCTATAAATCTGACAATGTTGTTAACAAAACTGCTGAACGCATATACTGTTTTACAGTCTTAGTACAGCCAAGCATGAGTGATTCTGTAGTGTCTGTGGCTACTGTAACGTTAAGTGTTCCCAGGTTGTACTGTGATGGATGACCTGCTGTCCTCCCGTAATGAAAACACGAGCACACTATTGTAATCATATCTATGAATACAAGTGAAAATCCATAACATTTTGCTCTTACCCCCTGAACAATCAATGTATAGCTTACACCTTTGGTCTCTGGGTTATAAAAACCCATCTGCTGCAGCAGCTAACAGGACAATACACCAATAAAAGGAGAAACAATATCTGGTAACAAAGTAGGTTAAAACTGGACAGAAGATAAACTGAGAAAATAACAGAAAGTACTGAGAAGGTAATAACGCTGAGAATAGTAAAAACACATCAACAAAGCATCATAAAGTCTTTGAAGAGGGTCCTCTGAAAAGCTAAGGTGATGAGAGATGACAAATAAGGAGGTATTGCAGTATAAAGCTCTCATATGCAAAGAAAGAACCAGGACATCACCAAGTCATTTAAAAATGTGTATAGTGCAGGGAAAACTATAAGATCTATTTTCTCAGTTTTAATAATATACCACATATTGCACAGTGACAGAAAGAGTTTAACCTAGACCCACAACACATTGATTTCACTGGATGTGCCTTGACTTATACGCAGGGAGTCTTCAAACAACATGCTGGGACTAAATGCACAATAAAAATCCCTCTCTGAAGCACAGGAACATCTCTAAAGAAAATACACTTGCTGAAGAAAATTGGTTTACCTCAGCACAATGTAGCCCACTATGTTTCTGCACAAGAGATGAGAATTAGTCACACAGTGAGCTAAACGGTCGTATTCACAACTGTATCACGCCACCGTCTGCCGAGTTGTACATGATCACCAAATGTTGTCAGGATATCATGGCCATGATGTTGTCGGGGGGTGACTGGTGGGTGCAATGAAACTCTAAATTTACACACATGTAGGTTGGGTAAATTCAACAGTGAGCCATGTAGGGGATGTTGATAAGAATAATGTATTTGAAATGGTTCTATTATCACTAAGCTGTAGGCGAGAATAACAATAACCCCATATGAAGCTCACACAACACTCTGAAGTCATATTTGCTTGTGTGTGTGGACTTGTGTCTTGTAATTATGCGTTCATTTTTGTGTGGGTGCCTTTGTTTTTGTCTGTGTGTGTCTCTAACAGATCCCTGGGCTGTTACGCTGCAGTGCATTCAGAAAGTATTCAGACCCCCTTCACTTTATTTAATTTTATGTTGCAGCCTGATTCTACAATTGTTTAATTTCATTTTCCCCCCATTAATCTACACTCAGTGCCAAATATTGACAAAGTGAAAACAGAATTTTGGGAATGTTTGCAAATTTATGAAAAAGGTAAAACTGAAATATCACATTTACATAAGTATTCAGACCCTTTGCAACAACACATGAAAATTAGCTCATGTGCCTCCAATTTCTTTTGATCTTTGCTGAGATGTTTCTAGACCTTGATTGGTGTCCACCTGTGGTAAATTAAATTGATTGGACATTATTTGGAAAGGCACACACCTCTCTATGGAAGGCCTCACAGCTGGCAACACATATCAGAGCAAACACCAAACCATAAAGTCAAAGGAACTGCCTGCAGAGCTCAGAGACAGGATTGTTACTAAGTACAGAGCTGAGGAAGGCTACAAAGAAATTTCTGCTGCACTGAAGGTTCCCAGAAGCACAGTGACCTTCATAAAATGCAAATGGAGGAAGTTTGGAACAACCAGGATTCTTCCAAGAGCTGGTTGCCCAGCCAAATTGAGCAATCGTGGGAGAACGGCCTTAGTAAGAGAGGTGACCAAGAACTTGAGACTCACTGTGACTGAGTTCCAGAGATCCTGTGTGGAGATGGGACAATATCCCAGGAGGATAGCCATCACTGCAGCCCTCCACTGATCTGGGCTTTATGGCAGAGTGGATAGACAGAAGCCTCTTCTCAGTGCAAAACACATGAAAGCTGCTTGGAGTTTGCAAAAAAAAGCACCTGAATGACTCTCAGGCTGTGAGGAACAAGATTCTGTGCTCTGACGAAACCAAGATTGAACCGTTTGGCCTCAGATCTAAATGTTATGTCTGGAGGAAACCAGGCACCTCTCATCAGCTGCCCATTGCCATCCCAACAGTGAAGAATGATGGTGTCAGCATCAAGCTGTGGAGGTGTTTTTCAGCAGCAGGGACTGGGAGACTGATCAGGGTGGAGGCAAAGCTGAATGAAGTAAAGTAGAGAGATATCCTCAATGAAAACCTGTTCCCCAGCGCTTAGGACGTCAGACTGGGCCGAAGGTTCACCCTCCAACATGACATCATCCCTAGGCACACAACCAAGACCACACAAGAGTGGCTTAGGGACAACTCTGTGAATGTACTAGAGTGGCCCAACCAGAACCCTGACTTGAACCCTGTCAAACATCTCTGTAGAGACCTGAAAATGTCTGTCCACTGACGGTCCCCAACCAACCTGACCAAGCTTTAGAGGATTTGCAAAGAAGAATGGCAAAAAACAAACAAACAAAAAAAAACAATCCAGGTGTGCAAAGCTTTTTGTGTCAGTCAAAAGACTGAAGGCTGTAATTGCTGCCAAGGCGCTTCAACCAAGTCCTGAGTAAAGGGTCTGAATACTTATGTAAATGCGATATTTCAGTTCTTTCCTTTTAATAAATCTATAGTCATTTCTAAAGTTCTATTTTCACTTTGTCATTATGAGTGTAGATCAATGAAAAGAAAATGAATTTAAAACAACTGTAGTAGCATTATAACAACATTTTTAAAAAAGTGACAGGGGTCTGAATATTTTCTGAATGCACTACTTTCAAAAAAACTCTATTCAGGAGATCACACAAAGTTTTCAATGTCTCAACATGAAGGAAACATGTTCCCTCATACAATGACAGATATTGGCATTTAAAAGAAGAAGAAGAAGAAGAAGAAGAAGAAGAAGAAGAAGAACTTTATTAATCCCCAAGGGGAAATTCAGTTGTTACAGCAGTTATTAAATTACACAGATAAGCACACATTCTCTCGCACACATGCCCCAAAACTAAAAATCCTCGGTTAGTTAGGTAAAACAGAATAGCTTATTGTCCTGTTGGATGACATGTTGGGCTGCTGCCAAGAAAACTTGGTTTGCACACTGACAAAACCTTGTATCTTGTCGCTTTAGATATCTCGATTTAAGCAGGTGCTTTTGCGCTTACAGCTTGTCCACTTTTAAAGGAAAAAAAAGGTGTATTGTTACAGAACAGGCATTTTTCACAGCCGACACTTTGACTTGTCAGAGTATATGTGAAACCAATAGCATGCTCTGTACTATTTCTAAGCCTTACCAGTACAAACCTGTACATTTGCAGGGCCCTGAAACTGGAATGCTCACATTGGATATAGCTGCCACTTCACAATGATTACACAAGCGCTTTGCAAGCTATAAAATGTCAGTGCTTGTCATTAAAAAAAAAACAAACAAAAAAAACACTAGCGCCTATAGTTCACCCATATGTGTTCAATTCATTTACCTGATTATAGCTCTTTAAAAGGGCCAAATAAGTGTGATTATCATCCACTGACACACACAAACTCTCAGAGCTGAGCTGCTCAATAAAAAAGAGTTTTTAGAAACTATTTCTGAAACGTTTTCCATTTTTGACTAAAAGGCATCAGACATGTTGCCCAACTCCACAGTTTGCCTCTGTTTGCCTGTGTTCAGTGAAAGAGCTAAAGACTCATCAGTACACTACTTGCCCAGCACCAAATAGCAGACAAAGTTAGCAAATCAACGTTAGATTTGGATTCTCCAGGTGCACACAGATATGACTCCATATGAATGCTAATGCTGCCCAGTATTGGCTGGATGTGTAAATAGGCGAGTGTTGACTAATAAGTTCACCAACACACGTGTTTGTTTATGTTTTGTTATTTGCAGTCAGAAAAATAGAAATCATACTTAACCAAACAGCATAAAGGTGCACAGGATTCGACTGGGATTAAAAATCACCTCTGGACTGCAGCCTAAAAAGGCTGATCACAGTCAGCTCGATACCAACCATTCTTGCAATCATCTTTAATAAATGCAAGTGCATCTACTCAAAAACTATACTTAAGGACAAATTTGAGGCGCTTGTACTTGCTTGAGTATGTTCTTTTCATGACAATTTATATTTCTAGTTCTTTAAAAATGAATAGAACTCTATAAGCTTTCAGATAACCACTACAGTTATGTGAGAGCTTTACAAATAAGTAAATAAGTATTTTTGCATATTGTTTATATGAAGAGATAAGACATAAAGACAGCAAAAATAAACGTTTTCTCTGCACTGTAGAGTATGGGTAAATTATCCAGCTACTTGGGGATTTAGGTAATTAAATCTGGAAAGCATGGATGTCACACTAGGTAAGTATACTGCTTAAAAAATTAAAGGAATATTTAAATCACACATTGGCTCTTGATGAATTATTGAAGTTTAAAATCTTT
Source organism: Mastacembelus armatus (assembly GCF_900324485.2). NCBI lineage: Eukaryota > Metazoa > Chordata > Actinopteri > Synbranchiformes > Mastacembelidae > Mastacembelus > Mastacembelus armatus. Next base: position 7,819,684 of record NC_046645.1, on the reverse strand, counting down.
ACAAATGTACATTGTATAATTTATTCAGAATAAAATGACATAACAATGGTCAGTATAAACCAAAAATCATTAACCCATGGAGGTCTGTATTTCAAATCACACTGCAAATCAAAGTGAAAATTGAAATACTAGGCTCACTCAAGCTACGTCAATTTTATCATAGGAACTCAGAATGTGACTCAGAAATGTGTGTATGGGCCCCAGTGTGTATGTTCTCCTAACAACATCTGATGCTCCTGATGAGTTAGATGACTTGGGGGTCTGTACCCAGACCTAGATCAGGGCATCAGTGAGCGTCTGAACAGTCTGTGGTTGTACTTAGTGGCAGTGTAAGGTCTGACAGCCACTCTGAGGGTTTCATCCGTGGCTGGCTATGACATGGAGGTCTGTGCAGCCCTCCAAGGATATGCTTCCCAAGACCACCATTCATCCACCACCAAACTGGTCTTGCTCAATAATGCTACAGGTAGCATAACATTCACCACAGTGTCCTCAGACTCTTTCATGCCTGTCACATGTGCTTAGTGTGAACCTGCTCTCCTCTGTAAAGAGGAGATGGATATGCTATCTTGGCAGTACTGAACTACCTGTTCAACCTGACTGTGCTGCAGGTCCTCGCTAATGCTACCAGTCTTAACAAGCAGACCAGTAAAACTTATCATCCACATCCAAACATGCAAAGAATCAGTCAGAAATGATAAGGAGAAAGCATTTGTTTGTGACCATCACAGGCAGTACTTCTCCATTGCAGCTGTTGTTGCACCAAAACAGGTGAAATTGATTCACCTGTGCTTCCTAAATGAACAGAATGATACCCCTGAAGTTTAACCATCCTGGCGTTAGGGTTTGTGATGACTAAGTGTTTCCTTAATTACTTTGAGCAATTTAGATACATGCCTCAACCATGGTTAAGGAGCTAGTGCCAGCTGCTATGTGTTGATTATGATGCCATCGTATACAAGGCAGTATTGTTAGTTCTTCAGCAGCTCTTATAGTTTGACTCTTTCTCACTGTCTCTCTACATCTCCTGTTCACTCAGGTTGGACTCCTCATTACAGCTGCTACAGATTAGCGGATGGTGGTGCTACTGCAAAACTGGTGCTAGCGGCCACTATAGCAAACATGACTGAGTTTAGCACAGTTACTGGGAAAACACACATATGCCTGAGGGCCAGTCTATGCCTAAAAGTAAGTACATTGTACTGTATGAATTATGGAATTAGAACTTCTGAGAATAGCTTTGGGAGTAGTGATTTTGATATCTGTACATATAGGCTTTTATTTGAAAAGCTATTTTGAGCAGTCATAATAGCAAAAGCACAGGTATAAATAATAACATCATTGATGCCTGAATTCTATTGAGCTGTTCCAATTTCAGGGTCCTGGTATTATACAGCCCAATTCACTGTCACTGTCTGACTTGAGAGAGAGACTTGAATAGAGCAGAACCATTTTACATTAAAACTCTCCTACTGTGACAACTTAAAATGTCTGCGGTGTCAACAATGTGGTATACAGGATGGAATCACTGTGTGTTAAAAAGCATTTTTCTTGCAGTCTAACTAAAAAATGATATTATTTTCTGCATTTAAATAATAGCAATGGCCCCATACTCATCCTGTATGTGAATGATTAGTTTCAGTGACCATGACAGTGTCTTCTTTCACTTTTTTATGATAGTGATTGTATAACAGCTTCAACAGAGAAACCTTGCAGTGCTGTAAATGGAGCCTGGCCCTCTGCAGGTCTTGGCATTGGCAGCAGAGATAGAGTGAGTGCAATAGAGACTAGGTGCTGTGGTAGTAATGGTGCATGGACAAAAAAGAAAGAAAAATGTGTCTGGCATTAAGGAAGAGACAGAAAGCAATATTGCTGTTGTGCCTTGATTCAAGTCAGGTAGTTTAACATGCTACTTTCAGGCTTTGGCAAACTGGCATTGAGAGAAAGACAGAGAACAGATGGAAAAGGAAATGGAGCAGCAGGAACAAACTGAGGAAATATGACACAATGAGAATAAAAGGGAAATGAATACAGAATGGCTGGCACTGAGAAGTGGCATGCTATCAGTGAAGCTGCAGGGAACCATGTGTAAACCACTCTTTTCACTGTCTATTCTAAACAAACTAGCAGAAAGCCTATTGAGGACCATTAGTAGCCACAGTTCAAATAGGCTATATTTCAACAGCCTGTTTTTGCTTCTTATAATGTACACTGAACTTTCTTGGGTGCGCAAAGGTCAGTTTAATGTAAGTGTTTGATGACCAGTGCTGTTTTTTTCTGGTAAAAGCCTAACCAAGAATAAATGAGCAAGAATACAACTTAAATGAAGGGGTCATAACCCAAGAGGGTGGGGGTGGCGGGATGTCCTTGGACACAACACATCTGGGTGGAGATCTCAACTAGGGCTGCAACAAACTGGACAACAAGGACTCTCAGAGTCCTCACATCGAGCGACTTTAACGCTTCCTACAGTGCCAACAAAGAGTTATAGCATCTCTTGGAATGCATATGGCAATCATAGTGCTTAGCAACTATAGTGTATAGCAACCATAGTACATAGCAATGGTCCACCTGCGTTTCCACAAATATACCTAGCATTTAGAGGGACCTGGGATGAAGTCAAATCCCCTGCCTGAATCAATGTTTCAGCCCACCCCTTGTGTGAGCTCTGTTGTTTCTGCTGTTGTGGCTGCATGTTTTAAAACGACAACTCCAGACTGTCTCTGGACATGATTGTCATGACACTTGTCCAGAGTTTATATGTGAATACAGAAACATTTAATCCACACTGACTCCGACCTGCATTAGTCATCAGAACAGTAGTGTGTGTGTGTGTGTGTGTGTGTGTGGCATTTTCACCGTCAGCACCATCAGTGGACTGACACCAGATAAAACAGAAATCTGACTGCTCAGTGAGATGTGCAACTTACTGTGTCAATTGACATTGATAATATTGATTACTTGTTGCAACCCTAATCTCAGCCCCCCAGTGTTGACCCCAAAGTTGGTCAAAATCAGCTCATACTTATACATGACTTGAAGAGACTTTTAAGTACCAGTCAACAGCAAGAGCAGTGAAAGTCACTTCTTACACAGTGAATGATGTGTGATCAGTGATGGTTCTGAGCTGCACTGGTCTGACCAGCTATTTTACTGAAACCTTAGTGACATAGGTACTCAATGGTAGCAGGGCGCATTTGCCCAAACCACTGATCAACACCCATAGGTTGATAGTGTAATAACTATAATAACCTTTGCAGGTTCATGCACAGATAACCTGTCCTTTCCATTTTCTTTAGGAAAGCCTGTACAGGATAGCGTCAACAGCCTGGTTCAGTGTTTTACACCATCAAATGGACAGTGCAATCAAACTGAGGTTGTGGTCACTGCTTACTGGCTTGCATGTGAAGGTTTTTGTTGGGCAACAGCTGATATCTGTTCCATGCCAAGAGAAACATTTCAAGGGTACAAGCTTTGCAGACCGTGGGGCATTCTGGTCCATTGCAGATGTCACAGTCCTCTGCTACATCAAGATTCTCCCCCAGGCAGAGCATCAGAAGAAATTCTGTGTGAACTCTCAGTGCTCCTGCAGGGTGTCTGTTATGTCAGTGGAGTATTTTGGGGGGTTACATTGCCAGTGCAGCATCTGTGCATGACATGCTTATCCTCTGCAAGTTGTAAAAACAGGGCCTGTATCCACCAGATGGCTTCTTTCTTTAAGGAGCCAAATGGAAATCCATGACTGCAGCATCCCATTTCAAATCATGACTTCTATCCTATTACAGGGGGTAAGGACTCAAATTACAGATGCATGTTTAGGATGTATAGTAAAATATAAATTTGTCACATTGTTTTTAAAACAGTGAATAAATACATAACCTACCTTTTCTTAGGCAGGCCAAGCTAAAACATGTTACACATACACTGTGCATGGCAACTAGAGAAACATCATTTAATACATCTTTGACATGGCTGAATCATCTTTCTGAGGGCAGAAAATATCAAGGGAAAAAGCCTACATCCTCTACTGTGTCTGTGCAGTAAAAGGTGATATCTAAGAGGAAGACGAAGGCTCCAGCCAAGATGACAGATTTGATGAAGATGGTGATGGTGAGAGGGAGCTGTCAGCCAATTGTTTGTAAGTAATGAGGTTCCTGCACATACGTCCACTCCTACAGAAATACATTCATGTCTCGGGGACAAACTTCTCCAGATATCCATTAATCTCACTATAGGATTAGTACTGAACACTTGGTAATAACTGTAGTAAACACATCATGACAGAACACCTTAAAGCCCACAGAGTCTAGGATTGGCCCTTTTATAACAAGTACATTCATTGTCTACCCTTAACCAAGATACAGTACATTGCGTAACCAGGGGATTACCAATGTAATTAAAATACAAATCATATATTATGGAGAGGCCACACTCTTGCTACTGTTCAGCTTCACTTATCTTTGGACGGCTGTTATACAGCTGTTATTCTATGCAGTAGAATAGTCACTCTTCATTTAAAGAAGGAAAGTGTCCATTTCTTTGAAGATGACGAGAGGTGGTTTGGAATGAGTCTAACAAATATATTTGCCCTGTTTCAGCCAGTAACATTTTCAAAGAGCATTCTCTGATGTCGTTTCAACAGAACTTCAAAACATAATTTGTGCAGTTGGCATCAATGACATGAACTCACTTACACCAATCACTAATTCACAGCCATCTTTGTTGCTTTAACATAGTTTGTTTAGTTGTTAGTGCTTTCTCCTGGTGTAGTTTGTATATTTTGCCACATTGGATATAACAGTCGGTCCTTGAAGCAATAAGACCATTTATCAAAGTAAACTGCTAAAGCCAAGGGGAATCTTATGTTTCATGTATTCACTAATGAAGCATTACTACTCTACACTAATCACACTGTATACTGTACCTTATGAAGTGTGTGTGCTTGTGCCTGTGATTTTGCGTGTGTGTGCTGCAGCCAGACAAGGCAGTCATGTACATAGACTGTTTGGCTGGTCTTCAATAGTAAATGGATTTGGCTGAAGAATAGAGACCCCTCTGTATCTTGCTGTGCCTGCCTTTCTGTATCTCTCTTTGAGAGTGGTGATAGATAGTTACATCTATCACCACCGTTATTTTTGTTAATGGAAAAAAATCCTTTATTCCTGTGTTGACTAAGCTCTTCTACTCAATAACATATGCTTTCTCTGAACTACATTATCCTCTGTTTACTGTAGTTTGTCATTAGTAATTTAGCTCTGTTCATATAATGTGTATAAGTAATATAAAAGAAGGATGACGTGCTATGAAGCTTGTGTTAACAGTATGATTTCAACTTTACTAAAGTAGAAAATTTTCACACCACTGGTCATTGTTTCACCTGCACCTGTCACACTGCAGCACACAGTTACTCATTTTGTTGTTCAGTAACACTGCAGTATTCATACACAAGAGCATATATACCTGTTTCAAGTATCAGGTTTGATCAAGCTATTTTTAAAAATATTTTTAATAGACAATTAATAAAAATAATATTAATACTCAGATTGGAATTGAGAGTCTGGTTTGCATTGCTGTGGTTTCCAGTGCATGTTGGACTCCACCAGGGCTGCCCGTTCTTTATTTTTTTGGACAGAATATCTAGGTGCAGACAGGGGTCGGAGGGTGTCTGGTTCTTTGGACACAGGATCTCATCTCTGTTCTTTGCAGATGATGTGGTTCTGTTGGCTTCATCGAGCCAGGACCTGCAGCGTGTACTGAGGTGGTTTGCAGCTGAGTGTGAAGTGGCTGGCATGAGAATCAGCATCTTCAGGATCGAGGCTATGGTTCTCAGTCAGAAAAGGGTGGATTTCCCCCTCCGGGTTAAGGGAGAACTCTTGTCTCAAGTGGAGTTTAACCCTCAGGGGTCGATGAACGCCCCGGCGCGTTTTGTGGCATATTCTCCTGATCACACCGAAAACAAACTTAACCTATTAAATCGACCTCCAATCCGAAAGTTGTATGTCCAGATATTTCACCAAAGATCGTCACACAAATTTGAATACAGTCTAACAAATTTTATATCTAATAAAAGCTTAAAGTCTCACGATTCTAATGGTATAAAGCAATTTAGGATTGAATAATCACAGTGACTACAGTTTCTTAATATTAAACAACAGTACAAATACAGCACAGTACGCTGGTTCTTACCTTTCTGTCGTGTAACTTCATACGTGTACTCAAACGTCGAGTGTCGCATATCGTTTTGTTCATTAGAATCCATAGAACAAAGTGCACCCATGTTTTAGTCCAAAAGATGTAATATTATACAGTAAATCCATAAATCCATCGTCCTCCTCATGAAAAGCTGTAATCCGCTTCGTTTTGCGGTTGATTTCGCCGTTTATTCAATAAAGTTTGACATAGCAAGCTTCTGTGAATCACATGAGGCCTCAATCAACCGTGTTTGTTACGTTTCACAGCATGACTAACCCTAAAACCAATAGAATTCGCAATTCGCACCCTCAGAGCAAATCCCAGTCAGGGGGCATAGACTAACTTCGATTGACAGTAGAATCAGCCAATCCATTGTTCGCCAATGATGACTGACGGATCTTGTAGCCAATGATGAGGCCTTTCAAACGGTATATTACAGTCTATGACAGATGACGCATCAGTGGGCTTTAAACGGCCCCCACCGCTACTGTTAGTTGCCTTGACAACGCTGGGCAAGCAGTTAAAACTTGTCCAGGGCCCCAAAAGACCCTCACGCCCCAGAGGGTTAAGTATTTCAGGGTCTGTTTCACAAGTGAGGAAAAGATGGTGCATGAGATCGATAGCTGGATCAGCACGGCATCTGCAGTTATGCAGTCACTGTACTGGTCCATTGTGGTGAAGAAGATGCTACCCTCAGCTACAGTATGGTCACGGGCTTACACGGGATTACATTTCCCAGCTGGCCTGTGAATGTCTTGCTAGTGCAGGTGTCTGGTAAGAGGGAGGTCTGGGCAGGATAAGCAGAAAAGAATGGATAGATGGAAAGAATCAAGGGAAAAACCCTCAATTGGGACTGACACAATTTCATAAATGATACCTAAAAAAAATCCATTATCTGGAATACACTGTGTCAACAGGTGTCAAAAGACATCTTGTGGAGGAAGTTTTGTATATGAAAATAGTTTCACGCTTCGCTGGTAAAATGAGAACTGGGAGTGGAAAAAACCTCTATGTTCTGGTTTATAGACAGTTGAATAATTGACTGTGGTACATAGTGTGTTGCAAATTAAGCTTTAATGGTGATCATACAACTTTTTAGTGTAAGTTGCTAAATTCTGTAATTACAGCAACTGCAATAAAAAGTCACTCTGCTATTGTTCTTATCACATAGCCTTATTCATCACCATCACCTCATTTATTGAGATATTAAAGGTTCAATTATTGCTTTGTAACCAACCTTTGTAATAGGCAGAAAAACTCCAAAACAACAACGTTGTCTAAAACATTTATACCCACTGAACATAATTGCAGTTTCTCACTTATACCCTCAGCAGCTCTAAAGCAACTTTACATCCTACTGTCCTTCGTGTTTCTGGGCATACACCAAATAAAAATACAATATTTATCCTCTACTTAGCACTTTAGATTTAATGCTGTATCTCATAAGTGCTGCCTTTATCTATTGCTGCTGGGTTGGTAGTGTAAAAACACTTTGTGTTGTTTGAAACAAAGTTCATGAATGTGACACAATAAAATAAATAATAAAATAGACTTCAAACTAAAAAAGGCTAAAGAGTGGCGGACTGGGGTGGTAACTAAACTGATTAATGTGACTTTTTTTCCCAACTGAACCCTAAAAGAGAATTGAATAAAACCGGAAGGATCAACTTCAACATTCAAGCAATCCACAACGGTAGGATAAATGACTGGATCAAGATCAGATAGTCACCCAGAGCTGCTTATGAAAGAAATACCACTTAAGCTTAATGCAGAGCTTCTTCCAATATTGCAGTCCCAAGATGAAACCAGCTGTAAATGCACAATGTATTTCCATTTTGTAGGACACTTAGGACTCTACACATTTTACATAGTGCATACAATAACACAAGTAAATACATAAATAGACAAATCAAACTGTTGCATAACCTGCTCAGCCCACATTGCTGATAACATTTGAAATGATAATATGAAGAGAAAAGCATGGGTGTAAAAATGAATCGATAAATTACAAATATATGCTCATAAACCAACAGGCAGGAGTAAAAAGCATCATGTCCCCCTGTGTGTGATGCAGCCTTCAATAATCTTCAGTTATTCTCCTCAGAAAATAAATACATTCAGTCTGTGTAGCAATTACTTTATAAGCTTTTTGCCTTCTCCTAATTTACATTAAATAGAACAGCCACTGCAATTAAGGCAAATATCATTTATGCAGTTCATTTCTCATTTTGCATGTTTTGCTTCATACTGTATTCCGCTGACTTAAGTGTATCTACATATGCGCAGGGACCGGATCTTTATTCTGGTTATCAACTTGAATGTTTCTATTTCTGTAAATATCAATAATTTTATATAACTGTTTTACTGGCAATTTAACTACGCAAACGGTCTCAATCCACAGGGGAATACAGAGAAACAATAAAACAAACCCTAAGTGATACGACAAAATGATTTTCTCCACAGTCTTGCATTTTTTGGTTGGTTATAACCAAAAATAATATATAATAACCTCTCCATTGTATGTCTTATTTTTAGCACCTATATTCTCTAGTTTGTTTAATTTTATTGCACCTTGAGCAAGAAAACAACAATTCAATGTACATTAAATGATTCATCTGACCTATAAGTGACCCATATAGTTTGAGATTCATCTGTGCATTAGGTTCTCATGCTCTGAGGATCCATAGCGAAATAATGCCACAGATTAGGAAGAAATCCTAATCGCATGATAGGGGAATCAAAGTAATTACATTCCCACTCTTCCTCTCTCCATATTTCTTTGTGCTTTTGTCTCTGATACCAACAGTAAAGATTCATCTTAACATAGCTTTTTTTCTATCACACTCCCTCAGTCACAGACTGTGAAGTAAGACATTAAACAATCTGACAGTTATCAGTAAGTTATTCTGTTCTTCTGTCTGTCATCGCTTCTTTTCCTTTTTCTTCTTGTGTTTTTCCCTCACAGCTGCATTTATGGACTTTTCTGTTTCTCAGCTGGGGTCCACTATCAGATGTGGTTTGATGTTTATTTTGTTATCTAGATATTAACTCCACTGTACCTTCATCACAACGTGACATTTTAGCATCTTATTTACAGTTTATTCACATGCATATTATAAAGCTTAGTAAGAGACCTATTATGTCAAAAGGACAGACCATAACATCTGCAACTGCAGCATCTGGAACATGCGGAGACTTCTTATCGCTTCCGCGTTTCAGTAATTAAGGAGAAGATGGTGAAATCTATGAAATTTTCTAATAGATTTTAAATTAATGCCATGGCTGTTAGGCTTATTACAGATATATGGTGTTCATTACTCTGATGTTACAAATGTACCACTGCCTTTTTTATCTTCCTATTGTGTAAAGAGTGGCTGCAAGGCTAACAAATAAGAAGCCGCTTAGAAAAACGGTTGGATTTAGTCACTATGAGACGTCAGGTTGAGGCAGGGAACTGGAAAGCATGTACCAGCACTGTGATAACCTGGTTACTGTAAAACCAGTAACTTCTGTGGAAACCCACTATAATGAATAAATAAATAAATAAAAATCAGGCAATAAACTGATAATGACAAATTAGTTAATGTAAATGTGCCAGTTGAAGCTAAATTCAATGTAGAATATCTACTTGGGCTTTGTTCTACATGTGTTTAAATGTGTGCTGCTGTGTTCTTTGGTTTGCTACCCATACAGTGGGTGTAATATGAATGTGATTATCTGTATGTGTTGATGTGTCTTGTCTTTCACATGCTGGGGAATGCTACCATCAGCCTGGCAAATAATTAATCAGGCAGAAGCAAAGAATGAACACAACTTTCAGGTTGTCATTTGTTCTCATAATACACCTTCATTTTGCAATATACACAAAACCCCAGGAGTCAACATCCATCATTATGGAAACAAAGAAGCATGCATGTGATGCATACTGAGTTTGCTTTATGTTTTTAATTGTTGTTTTCTGTGGACTCATAGTCCTTGGTCTATGCACATAATCTTAAACCAAAACAACACCTAACAAATAACATGACAGTTCACAGAGGATCATATAAAGCTCTGTTTTCATTTTAAATTACACTGTTCTCGCTTGTCCAAACTAACAAGAAAATGCTCTCAAGTAATCTGTTTAAAACGTGCTTGGTGTTTTAGCGCCTTTGCTATATGCTGTGTGCCTTTAGCTATTTTGCAATTTGAAGAAGATAAACATCAACGGACCATGCTTTTACACATCCTGTGTGAGCAGGTGCTGGTGTTAACCTCAGTATAACACCTGTAGGCTAAATGACAAGTGGCATTTCTAGTCACCTCCTGGAAATTTATTCTTTCCTTTGTGTCCTTCCACATAAGTTGCAGGTGAGAAAAGTATCTGTTTTGATATGATGTGACTGCACCAAACAACTTGAACTGAGTAAAACATAATAGTATATTTTTGCTCTCGGCCACATAGAATATTTATCATTAACTATCATCACTCAATACGTACAATATGTTAACAAGCAGGCGACAACAATCTATGGTATAAATCTGGTAATTTAATGTGTTTGTAGATCTCATCAAATGTTACCACCTTTTTTCCTATGTGCATGGTGAAGGTTTGCACTAATAAGTATATGTGCAGACTTTAGCAACAAGGAGTTATTTATGTGAGTGTGTGAGTCTGTGAATATATAGGCATTTGTGTTTATCCAAATATCAAATGTCAAGTGCAGACAATGAACATATTGAGGACAGAAGACATGACAGAAATTCATGCAAGTCCAAAGTTAATATTGTCACGAGGCCACTATCACACAGCACACAGTAACTGTACAATGATAGACAATGGCAAAACGCCTACAGGCAAACATGAAACTCAGAATGGTCCACTACTTTACCCCAAGGATGCCAGATTTTACCAGCAGAGCAAACGGAGTGACTGCATTTAGCAACCATAATTGTTTTTGTGCTAAAATCAAGTAACCACTGCAGGTTATTGTATCCGTACGCTGACATTGTATGAGGGTAATTGAGGCAACAGAATGGTTTCATGGTGTGTAAGGTTGCCCCACAGAGACAATTTTTGAACTTTGGTGATATATACAGCAATAAGTGTTCTGCTGCTTGATCGGGTGCAACATTCAGACACTGACCTTTCACCCTGGCTGGAGGTTAAAGGAAAATTTTGGTATCCAATGATTGAAAGTGTTAACACAACAAAATACTGTAAAATAAAAATAAAAAGGCTGTAAGAGTGAGACAGCCAAACACTGAGCTCTGAAATTATGCTACTCCTGGTTTGGATCGTAGTACTGCTGTGACTCATAATATAAATCAAGCACTTTTTAGTATGTAGGTACAGTATAAAATGTAACTTCTGCAAAATGCTGTATAGCAGACTGATATTCTCATGCAAAATCCATAAATGCAGTAATCCAACAATTACTGTAAATGCTCTGTCACTGCTCACATAAAGATAGTCATGAACCATAATCATGCCAGTTTAGCTTAATCCATGGTTACATCGTTTCAATCTTCTAGAGGCTCTCATTGGATTGAAATTTCTAGCCTTTTTGGCATTGCCCAAACTGCAAAGTAACCCAGTCTGCTAAGTAACCCAATCCTCAGAACAGTCATTGGGAAATTCTGAGAATATCCCAAGACTCCCCAGACTCTTAAATAGTACTCTGACCACAAAACATGACAATTTTATTAGAAGATCCACTATGTTTAGGTCATTACTGCTTATGCAACTCTGCATTACATTGGTCAGCACAGAGGAGTTTTGCCACTTGGTTCAGGGACTCAAGAGGCACCCACCAATGCTCAGATATTTAAGCAATATCACACTTAAGGTCACGCTATTGTGATAGCTTTGAATGCATCGCAGCCGTGCTGATATTCAGTACAAGATCACATCCTTTTCTACAACACTTCTATAAATGTCAGTAATAAGCAACAACACATTATGATTTGTTCGTTTATTTGGGTCCGCCAATCAGCATATTGCTGCTCGGTAGCTTATTTCATGCTGTTTACCTTACTGTGTTAGCTTTATTTTTGCTCTTCTCCAATTTGTCAAGGTTGGCTGATGTCATATTAACATACCAGGAGTCCTAGCTTTTTTCCTTATCCTCATCCTCTCCTGATGACCATTAATAATTTAATTCAAATATTAATTCCAGAAAAACAGTTTTTTTTCTGTGTAGTTTGTCATAATGTAGTGTTAAGCTGGGGACCAACAGTGTGTATAAGTAATAATTATCAGAACACCTGTAGAGCAGAGTGACACACATAGTTAAGCGTCCCAGTCCTGCTTTACTTTATATCAGCAGTCATAGAGCGTCTCTTGCCCAGTCAAATTACCTGTTCAGAAGCAACTGTTGTATAATATGCATTATGCAGGGGTCAGAGAGTGTGTGTGTGCCATCAATGACACACACACACATTCAATGCCCAAGTCCAGTACAGTACACATACATACTAACATGACCCATATAGTTGCCTTTAGACACAAAGTTTCAAAAATTATTTCATGTTAACTTTGAAGGCCTACAGTAGCAGTCATCGCTAATGGTTCACTTGCAGTATTGGCCCTGAATTTGGCCCTGTCAAACTGATTTTTGGGGGGATAAGAAAGAGTTGAAAGTAGTCATGTATGCTAATTTATGGCACAACTAACTGCCTCTGGCAGAGCCAAGTTCTCGTATACTGACAACTGACATAAAGAATTTAAAGACATGCAAGCTTGCAGGTTTTTTTCTTTGGAATTGTCCTTTAATCTGTTGCTCCAGCCTGGCTTTGTGGACACACTGAAGCATAAGTACATACAGTACAGGAGGAGCACATTTTTTGCTGTTTTCTACATCTCAAACACAGTCTATTTCATCCAATCCTATTCATTTTCAAATTGAGACAGAGCTGTCAAAACACAGACAAACAGCATCTTATAATTCTTTGTTCATGTGTGCAGTCTATTCCTCTTCACACAGTGAGTGAAAGCTTATGGGTTTTTAAATGTAACCTCCTCTCCTTTGTTGTTTAAAGTTGTTGATTTTCTTGGAGACTCATCTAATTTGTATTTGACATAAGATAAATGTGAGGCAAAAAAGCTGTGACACAGATAAATAGAGATAAGTGAGAGGGGAAGTTTTAGTGTGGCTTAGTTTTCTGTGTGTTATGTGTGTATTCATGTGATATTCAACCAGGTTCACCCCATCTTTCAGATCCCCATAGTGCCTATCTCTCCACCTCTGCTCTCCTCTGTTGCCCCTCCACCTTTTCTGCAGCATTATTTCTGTCAGACCATCATTCTGTCTATATTCTTTTCTTACCTCACCTCCCTTTTCTGCAGACTTCCACTTTCTTTGATAAATCTTTCAGCTGTAAATGTCACCTGCTCTACACCTCTAAAGCCAGACAAGCATAAGAATGCACTATAAAGTATTCTTCCATACAGAAGGTTTCACATACAGTATGATACAGTACATAGAGAAAAACAGAAGAAACATGTTTTTAATATTTCACGTCATGTTTCTTTAAATTTACCACAGCAGCACAATATTCCATTTGACAGCCACATGAGCACACATATTCAGTGTAAACTTCCCCAAGCATGCTGCTCAACTAAAGTTACCAAACTGAAGCAACACTCACTCAGCAAGTTCACATTCATGGCATTTTGAAATCAACAAAAGCTGCATAAAAAATGCATTTAGGTACAGCATAATAGATTGACTCTTAATTAAAGCAAATATTATTCTTAGTAAAGGGACACAGGATAGACGGTAATTAGAATTTTTATTTAGCCTGCCTTTAATGCTAAATAATTTTGTACAAAAAGAGTAATCACTGGGATTCAACTTTCTCATCACCTCAACAAGCTTGGTCAATATTATCAGCTCTTTAAAGGGACACTCCAATTAGAAGCAAGCACTCTCTTGAAGCTGACAGCTCAATGAAAGCATTTCAGACAGCAACAGTAGTATTAAAGAGAATCCTCAAAAAGGCCAAACACAAAACCACATCTTAGGGGTGATTTCACTTTGTTCGTGCATGGGTTCCCTGCCAGCCTGTTTACTAAAGAGGTGTCAAACTTTGTCTGCTTGTCAGAGAAATGTCGGCTGTTCTTTGTACTTTTCCCAGTGTTGGCAGTTCTGAGATATGAATAAAGTTGCATCACTGATCTTTTGATGCAAATGCTGTCACATCCCCTTTTTAAAAAAAAAAAGTGCATTTATTATGGTGTGTGGCTGGTCAAAAGGCTGTCTACCTTAAAAGAATTTATCACACAATGAAGCTCTAATGCTACCTCCTAAATTATTCCCAAATGGAGATGCTGAGATAAGGCAGTTCTGATAAACATTTGTAAAGACGAACGCAGAGGACAAACAAGGAGACAGAAATTACTTGTGAAGAAAGAGGAATGGAAAGAAGAAGAGAATATAAAACAACATCGTGTGGCTCAACAATGAAAGAAATGACAGGCAGTGGGCTCAGGAATAAGGAAAAAGAAGAAATCGTCAGCCTTTCAAAAATATTTCTCTGTGCTCAGTGGTGTAACAGTAGAGCTATTTTTTCTGGCACAGCAGAGTAGGATTTATAGTAAGTATGACGGCAGGATAAATTTAATTTGACATTTAGTTCAGACAGATGACATCTTAATATGTAGCAGTGTCACTCTTTTAGAGGTTTTAACAATAGAAAACTGGTAAACACTGAACCAGATTTAAAAACCAGATTACTACAGATCACTTGTGTGAAGAATTATAACAACGTAAAAAGGACTATTATACATACCCATTTTGCTAACAATCAGTGACCTACACTACATGACTGATGGCCATTTAAACATAAACCTGGTAAATGTGACTAATTTGGACCCTAACAGGGACAGAAATATGTTAACAAGGACTTCCAGATGGATTATTAAGAATGCATTCTGGGTACGTGGGACTGTGGGATACTCAGGGCTGTAAAAGATCCACTAGCTGTATCCACCAAATTGAAAAAAAAGGCTGCATTTCTTGGTTGCAATTGCAGAAGCTTGGGAATGAGATCTGTTTCTATATTTGCGCTCGTGGAGGCTGTTCCCAAATTGGGGTGCAACTTAGACTGTTTTGTACTTTGACTCCCAGCTCTGCCTCCAGAGCCTTCTATTTACTAATCAAGCCAAACAAGTTTATTTTAAGCATACCTTTTCATGCTGTGGCAGTTTCTGAATTTAATTCCAACTTTCTTTTATACTGATGGGCCAGTTCAGTAGGCACATTACATACCTCTATCATGGGCAATAACCATTTTTATTTTTTTGAAAAGTCACACTTCCTGTCACTGGACGACAGCTGCTGCTGAATGTGCCACATCACAGGATCTATGGTCACACCTCCTCTCTGACTGCACTGTCACCCATCAACAATATGTGCAACAGCCTTTGGCTTTGGCTGAAAATATCAGACCCCATTCTATACGTAGTTTTTACTTTCTGTTCTTCTTTCAGATGTAATCCTGGCTTTGAAAAATTATCCATAAATTACTCACAACATTCCTGTGAAAGTAGAAAATTAAAAGCCATGCAAGACCACTTACTGTAAAAGCTGTAATAGTCTTTGTTTTCCTCTACCTTATAATGCCTTTTACTAGTACACCAGATTCAGGCTTCTAAAGGTTGCGTGACAAATACATGTCAGCAAGATAACCTGGAAACTGCAGCAGCCAGAGAATTACAGTATAAGGACAGCTTGAAGGCTCAAACAATAATTTATCAACTCAAGGCCACAGTAGCCTGGCATTTTGTTTACTTTGCCTGAGAACTGACAGGGCCCCATATGGGGAATACACACACACACACACACACACACACACACACACACACACACACACACACACACACACACACACACACACACACACACACACAACACACACACACACACACACAACACACACAATAAGAAAAGTGCAAGAAACCTTCTCTCTATATCCTTTATTTCCCTAGGTGGCCACACTAAGAGTCATTATTAATAAGAATAATTTTGAGGCAAAATGATACGAGCAAAGCTGCCTGCATTCAGAGACATTGATTAATAGAACAAAAGCATTAACAACAGTGCTGAAAGTGACCTATTTGGAACAAATATATCATTAAAAAGGAAAGAAAAAGAAATAAAAAATGGCATTTCTAAAATGAGATGGCCCTCATTTTAGAAATGCCATGTATGCTTTCACCAATTCAAACCTTATTTGTATTATATGGTAATTTTATATTTAGTCAATCAAATATGTTGCAGTAAAACTCACTTCATATTTATGTGATAATTTGAGAAAATTTCTCACCTTCATTGTTCAAGTTATTGCATGACTTTTACAGTCACAGACTGAGAAGCTCAGAGTAAAATCATCGTTTTGCAGACTCATGCATTGCTTACTGCTTATAAGGATACTAATTCATCTTAATCACAAAATCCTGTATCAGACTGACATTTTTATGACAGTTCAATGGATTAAAGTCATACTACGCCCAAAATTCTTCTCTATTTTCTCAGTATTGAACTCTCATCCCCTGCTTGAAAGGTGGTTTTAGAAAGGATTATTAAAAATGTTTAAATGTCCATAGAAACCTCTCAATCCACTCCTACAGCACAAACCACTTCACTATGTACAGCTTTTTCAGCAATTCAATTTGTTTTTGATGTTAAGTGTGAATAAAAATGTTATAGTGATTTTCCTTTGCAGCTTGTTAGCTATGCCAAGAAAATAGGGGACATCAAAATGTGAAATTGTCTGCTCCAAGCCACTGCTAGCTTCGGTCAAATTTTTGACTGTAGTAACTTACTGGTTCCAGTTAAACAAAACCAGGACACCCATATCCATTCTCCATTCTGCTCTTTAAAATATTTGTATAACTGACCATTTACCATTCCTTTAAGCAATGAGTGTCCAATCATCACTGTAAATACTTTGATACTCAGCATTTAAATATTGTGTATTTTAAGCCTTTACAAATACAAAACAAATACAGAAACATGGTAAGAAAAGGCTCAAACTGTATTTATCTAGCTAATGTAAGCTGGTTCGTTAGAATTTGGCAAGTTTGGCCCTGCTTTTAATATTGCTTTGAGAAATCACACTTTAGCAACCCCAGCTGACAATAACAGTGCGTCCATCCATTGGTTCCCATCCTAAAAGTATTTTCACTTGTAATGTTACAAGGGACTCCAGTTTCAGACTTCAGTCTTAGTCCTGAAGTTAAACAAAGTTTTAAACGTAGTCATAGACCTTAAGCTTAAGTATCAAGGTAAGTAGGCTACAGCTTATAAAATATGCCTGCAACAGACACTTTTTCTGGAAAAGAAAAACCTGCTTTTATATCTAACAGTTTTTAAGAATCTGAACTAATTGGCCACCATTTTCATTGTAAATTGACATTAGGTTCCCTGCAAGGATGCAAAGCTTGACAGGAATAGCAACAGCAGCTAAGGAGCCCAGCAAACTGTTGAAGCAAGCTAATGCACGGATCTCACATGCTGATCACATGACAGAATATATTACATCTTCCACCCTGTTACCACCCTGAGACTTTTCTGTTTTACCTGACATTTTTCAAAGTATGCCGTGAATTCCCATTGTGCTTACCTAATAGTTCTAATTATTACATGAATTATTATGTTTGTCACGTGTTGATTTACCTAATTAGGATTACAAATTTAAAAAGTGTTGCTTGCAAGCCAGCTATTGTGTTTTGTGTGTGTATATGTTATGGAAATGCCTGGGGTAGTCATTAGGAGCAGTTTGTGTGAGCGCACAGCCCACATCACTGAAAGTGTAGTTTTGTGTCAGTGGCAGCAACGTGTGGAATAATTACCAGGAGCACTGCTCAGGCCGTGCACATTCATCAAGGCGTGGACTGTATGTGACTCTGTGTGTGTGTACACTGTCCTTTGCGTGAACATTTCTATGTATATACACATATGTGGGATCGTCGATGTGCAATTTGGATGACTAATTTCCCAGCTGGCTTCTTTCCTCCCTGAGCCAATTCACCAATCATGATTGGCATTTAACACCAGTGTGACTGCATCATTGGTCACTTCACAGCTTGGTGATTGGCCGTAGCCCACATAAGATAATAATAATGATTGGCATTTGTGCAACGATGCACACACACACGCATGCACACAGTGTATGGTTATGACATTTGCCAGTACGATGATACACAATCTAACACCTAATTATTCAAATTTATCTGGAGAGTGAAAAAATTCCTGTTGTGACATCAGAACTGACCTTACAAACAAGCTTACCTCAAAAAACATCACTTTTGAGAATGAATAACCCATCACTATGCAACATTGTATCATGACAGGACACATTCAATAAATGGTTAATCCTAACCTTTTTTCCTATTATTGACTTTGACTGGCTGTATTTTTCCCCACTCTATGCCATTTTAAAAGCTCACTCTTTTTTGCCAGCATCACTGCCCAATGTCACTGCCTCATAAAATTTCTTATTGATAATTTCTTCTCAAAACAAGGCAGGAAACTCATTCAAGCAGCATCATTTGTGGTCGTGTAGTCACAAATTTAATACTCGAGGACCATAGTTGTAGTTTACCGCAACCTCAATTTTCACTTTTCATTTAGCCAATATGGTTTGTCTTTAATTTAGGAGTGGAGGTTGGAAAGGAAAGTACCATAATAACATGTATATGTTATAGCACAGGTCAAACAAAATAGAAAAAAAAAAAAAAAAGATTTCACAATAAAATCATAACACAAAATAGGGTTCCAATTTTCTTGAAACTTCAGAATTAGATTAAGTCAAAATTGAGAAATGATCTTAATATCAAAGATGGATCAATCAGCTTATGAATAGTATCTGAATAATTTCATACACATACATTCAGTCACCATAAATGGTCAGCTGTGCATGTCATATGGATTGGTCACCAGTAAACGTGACAAATGTTTAGTGACAAGTATAATATATTCTGCGCTGCAGTGAGGCATAGGCTATTGACACATGTATCTGTGTGAAGATCAGCACACCCTGCAGTTTTTTTTTTGTGTGTTTGCTATGCAGCATTATGAATTTATAAAAAGTGAAATCAATTTAGAAGGTACAGTAAGCACCATTTACCTTTATTTTAATTGAGGCAGTAAAAATGCAAAAGAA
This sequence comes from Mastacembelus armatus, assembly GCF_900324485.2. Classification (NCBI taxonomy): domain Eukaryota; kingdom Metazoa; phylum Chordata; class Actinopteri; order Synbranchiformes; family Mastacembelidae; genus Mastacembelus; species Mastacembelus armatus. The sequence continues at coordinate 7,800,343 of NC_046645.1, read as the reverse complement.
TAGACAGCGGATGCAGCACTGGTGGAATTCAATCTTAAGCCAATTAGGGCACACAGGCAGGAAGCTTTACCACTTATACTGTTATGTGACACCTGGATGCAGAATAGTTTGTCAGCTGAGCCTCCAGACCTTAACCTAGGTAGTGTTAGTGTCAGACTCCATGTGTTGATTAGTAGTATCATGTCAACTTCTCATAACTTTTCATGACTGCCACCCTGTGCTGTCATTGTAAAGGAAGGAGGGGGCCTAATAATACAGTTTGGTGAAAGTTTCGCCTTTACTCCACCAGGGATGAGGCTATTTAAGCCATGCCTCCCTGCTACTATCCACTCAAATCCTTTTTCACTTTCCACTTTCCATATATATGCTGCACTCTGGTCACAGTGTTTACTAATCTGTAAATGTTGCTCATATCAATCTCCAAGAGGTAATTATGACTGAGGCTCTTAGTCTTTAACGTTTAATTATCAACACTGTATCCTCAATATACAATCACTGCTCCCAGCCTACATGTAAAACAACATCTCATTTTTACACTTCAGTTTTCCTGTCATCTTTACAGAGGATTGCAGCTATAAGGATTTTTCAGAGCCATACTAGCTGTTTTCTGTATTTGTGCTAAGCTACATACAGATTTTGAAAGTGGCACCAAATGACAAGCATTTTCCAAAATGCCAAACTATTAGGCTAAGGTTAGGGAATGCCTATGGTCCTGGTTTAATACTGACCAAGTTAAAGCTTCTGAGACTCCTTAATCAAAGTGCTTTGTTTTCTAAACCCTTTATAATGCAGGATTCACTGTATGGCATTTTGTTCACAAAAAAAAAAAAAAGCTTCCAAGTGAATATACTCCAGCCCATAATTACATTTATTTCATACTATATTGGCAGGAAAATACAATATTAATATAATTTCCAGAAGCTGCTGCCAAAATAGCTCATAGACTACATTTCTACAAAACAGAGATTCCAATATCACATCCACAATTCGAGATGATTAAAGTTGTATTTAATGTAAAATAGGTGTTTGAACACCAGCCTTTATCTGCTAATGGTCAACTCTCCATGCAACTACAAACAGTAGGTTACAGTTCATTCAGCTGGTCTTGTTCTCAGTAACAACAGAAATCAGCATGATGGTGTAAGTTCTTTCAGGTTTTAACACAGACATAAACATCCTCAGCATCCTCATTATTTAATTCGAAATCTAATCTGGAATTTCCTCATTCACGTCATCTCTTCAATAGGACAAAACACTTCTCTAACCCACACCAGAGCTGATCCCTTTTCAATGTGCTCTTTATTAACCTGATCTAACGCTGCTTCCATCTCCTGATGCTGGTCCCAACATCTGGCCACTGACATCCACACCACACCAGTAATATGGCTCCATTTGGAATCACACAAGGTTGGCCACACCAAAATGTGATTAAGGTAGTGTTTAATAAACATAACTTTAAGTGTAGAAACTAATATCCCCTCATTAAAAGAGGTTCACAAACAAGCACGTATTTCAGAAAAAAACTATCCATTTAGCCTATTTCAAGTCTTATTCCCCAGTCCATTCCTTTAGTTTGTTGAAGTGGCTGCTCAAGGTATATTAAACACTTGTTGAGGAATACAGCACATCTGAGGGGCATTTCAATTGATTTTCTAGCTTACCCTGTATAGAATTTAAATCTGATCATTCATCCATCCCTTTCCATCTAACATTTTTGCCTTGCCCTCTGTCCTCCTCCCATCTGTGCATGGAGATCTAAATCTGTTTACATCCACCCGTTTTCTGCCTCCATCCGTCTTTCTCTAATCCAATCTGTTCAGGGCTCTGAATTTGTTTGCATTCCTTTGTCTGTTCGTCTTTACTTGGATGGAAACATACGTAACATCTCTTCTTTCCTGATTTTATACCTTTTATATCTGATGGTGAAGGAAGGTGAAAGGCCCTGCTGTGGTCATACCTGGTTTACATCTATATAGACCCTCCCCCTCACCATTTCCTTGACGCATACACACATATTCATATATGTATACTCATCATAGCGTGCAGCACATGAACACACTCACATGCAGATAGAACAACATTAGACTGCTTGTGGCAAGCGGCTGAATCTTCCTGACAGGCCTGTCTCAGAGGGAAATAAAAGAGAGGATGGGAGCAGAGATGGAGGGAAGGAATGACCGAGAAAGAGAGCAGAGTAGACATGATAGAGTGAAAGATGGCAGAGAGAAGGGAGGGGTGAGAGTGACAAGGAGAGGCAAATGGGATGAGAGAAAGAGAGACAGCGACACATGAGGGAAAGAGAGTTGCAGTTGGCAGACAGCAGCTGGAGGGAATGATCAACTCAGCTGACACATCAGTTCATATCACCGCAGAGCGGTGGGACAGATGGAGGGAGGGTGGGACGGAGAGGGAAATAAAAGGATGTGTTTAAGAAACAGAAGTGGATTATGTGTGTGAGACACATGAGATGAGTATAGAGAAAGGAGAAGATGTGGATTGTGGAAATACATGGATGGAGGAAAAGAGAAGGATAGAGAAAGGCAGAGATTTGTTGGACATGTTTAAAATGTCCAACAAAACAGATGTTGGGACAGGACAGAGGGTTTTATATGTATAAGATGACATGTGGCATGAGATATAAAATCTATTTAACAGAATTCTGACATTTATAGGACAATTTCCTCTCCTCTGTTTTGCTTTGTTTTCCTACCCTTTATAAGTTGTGCTCCTTCCCTTGTTTTACAAGGCTGATACTGAATTCCTACATCTTCCTGTAACAGTTAAATCTCAATCTTAGGCATCACAAATACACAGGCAAAGCAAGTATATTTGTATTTTATTTTAAAAAGTGCTTTTTAGTGAAACACTTATTTACACAGGTTTTTGTAAAATCAGACAGAGAAAAAGATTTATGAACTTAAAGTATTTAAATTAGCTGAAGGTGTATTAAAGAGCATGATATTTGTAGCAATTCAAGAGTGAAATACATACTCTTGAAGCGATGCTAAAAAGGCCAGTGTGCAGTGAAGAGTGAAGAATAAGAGTTAAAATATAAAAAAAAGCTGAAGTAAATGTTGGCCTGATGTGTGTGTGGGCTGTGTAACTGATCAGTAGATAAGGAGGTAAAGCATACATACAGTATGTTGATATTTGTTTTAATCTAAATGCATTTTCTATGCTTTATAACTGCAACTAAATGTGCAGGTTGTGGTTTTCATTCCTAAGTTATGAGCAGATTTACTGACTGCAGCTGCTTCCTCCTTCTGACTTTTTTCTTTCCATATCTCCAAACTTTGCTTTAGTGAGTTTTTTTTTTAATTGTCACAACAGCTCCCACCCCCTCTCTATTTTTTTCACCCTTTACACCATAAAAATACACATATATGTGGAATCTAAAGTTGCCTGGAGAGATGTTAACACATTTGGTTAATGTGTTGTTGTGGTTAATATGTTGCTCTGAAACACTGTCCATTGTAAGAAACATTGCCATGATAACGAGAGCCAAACAGAAAGTTGTGGCCACCTGCACCATCTGTGGCATCACCGAGGCACTTTAGCAGCTTGGTGTCAGATCACAATCGTTCACATGCCAGAACCACATTTGAATTGAATTGTTTTATGGTCTTCACAATATTTGTGGTTTAAAGGGTTTTTTTTTTTCTGTCTGACTGTTGGCTAACTAATGATGGTAAGAGCTATGGAGGAAAGACAAATGTCAGAATATTGGCTTTGGGTTTTGGCATGCTTCAAATTAAAACATTTCACCGGTTGTCAGGCTTGGGTCAGACTAGTTTAGGGCAAATTGTGCTTGGGATCCATCCCAAATTTCAGGCAAATTTAGTACTTAATTTCATTAAGAAAAATGTTTTATTCATGCCGTTCATTCTAGTCCAACCTCTCATCCCTCAATTCATTTCATTCACCCAATCACTGCTTGTGTTTTTGGCTCCATTCATGGACTGGTTCTTTTCCTTATTCTCATATGTTGCATATCTCTAAGATATTGTGGGCATGTGGCATTTTTTGTTTTCTTTTTGTTCTAATGAAAAACTCCAATAAAGAAAATTCTTCTTAGACCAAACTTCAAATTCAGTGTTGAGTTAATTATCTTCTGCATCACAGATTAAACCACTAGACATTTGCTAGATTTTAATCTTGGTTTTGAGTGCAGCATCTCAGTGAATGAGGGTTGACGTGTGATGACTGAATGACCTAAGAAAACATCTGGTCAATATGATGAGGTGAACTGAGGGTGTGTGAGTGTAATTGCATTTTATGATGTCCCTCAGTGTGTGAATGTGTGAGTACACTGACATTATGAGCGTTTGTATATATGTCTGCACGTGTGTGTCTGTTTTAGTTCAGCTTTGTTCCACTTGAGTTGTTGTGTTATTGTTCTTGATGTGGAGAGCAAAGCCGTGCACACACACAAACACACTTGCATTGTCTCTCCTTTCTCCAGCCCATTTGTTCTTCTCTGTGTCTTCTCCATCACACTTAGAAACACACAAACCACACCCACACACAGATGGCACTTAACTAGTTGATGTATCATCTGTGCTTGTATACATTCAAGTATTTACAAATGTTTAGTCAACAGAAATAGTAGTAACCTAGAGATAGATTCCCATTCTATGACTGTGTGCCCAGACTAACAGACTATTGTTCAGCACGCTTGAGATTTCACCTTCTGCTGTCTGATTACTGTTCTGCTCTGTCTGGGTTCACCTGATTGGGCAATGAATGAATTTGATCTGTTTGAGGGTGGTGAGGCCAAAAAAATGTTGAAGTTCTTTCTATTTAAATCAATTTTGTGCCACTCTTTGGTTTTAGACATAATTCAGTTTGGTGTGAGCCAAAACTAATGTCAAAATCACAGTGATCAATCAATAAAAAATAAAACAGAGACTTCAGTGTACAGTTTAACTCAATGCCTAAGCCTGAAACTTGAATTTTGGAGGGAACAGAACCTAAGCAGGCAAGTCAAAGGATGAGGCCATTAGTTAATGCTATGAAACTATTGCACCAGACTGAGTTTGAGTTTGAGTCATGAGGATCAAAAAAAAAAGACGCTAACACATAAAATTACAAGGGAAACAGTTCTTGTACATCCTAAATATATAAACACAATTCTGTTGCTGCATGATTATGATACATGATAGACATGCAACACAGTATTAAAGGCATTCAAAGCAGTCATATGTGCTGCTATATGCCCTGGCCTTGTGATCCAACAGGGCTGACACAGGTATTAAAAATTAAGAAGTTGTTTCATCATAAAACAGAGGAATGATGTCTCTTGTTTTACACTTGGATGATCCTTATAACTACCAGGCTGCCCGGCCACCCTACGGATAATAACACTGCTCTAAACCAACTCCACTACACTGTGACGACCTGTAACTTTCAATTAAAATCTCCATATTTCAAAGGCATACTGAATTTAATTTATTATTAAATCATCAGAAAATGTAATTACAATATTTTATTGGTCAAGGCCTGATCTGAGCAAAATAAAAAAATTGACGCTCAAGGAGAATGTGCACTGAGAAGAATATTTATATTGGTTAAACAATCAGAAGACTCAAAAATAAAACATTACACTCATTTTACACTCAAGAAAAAAAGGGATACAGCTACCGGTGGGTTTTGCTTTTTTTGCAACACATTTTGAGGATAGCTTCCTGTACCTACATCTAAGTTCAAATATTTTAGTGGAAAAGAACTTTAACACAGTAATTAATAAGGTTAGACATATGTTTAGATGTTTCAATATTTGAATCTCACATTTGTTCTGTTGCATTGCTCCCCATTTATTGTGTAAATTGTAGATTGGGCACTCAGTGCTGGGGAGTAAGCACTATCACATAATGTTTCCGTAGCCTGTTTTTTTCACAAAGTAGTGGGGTGGTCGGCCTGCACTCTCAGCACTGGGATGTTATTTAGTGGTATGGAGCAGAGAGAGACAGAGAGAGGAACCTTCTGCTCTCTCTGTGGTGCCTTCTGTCTACAGTATGTCCTACACTAGGCATTTAAATGTAAAAGATCATTTATAATGGCAGTTTTTCAATTGCTGCTTGTCCCACAACTGAACTGACATTGACAATGACATTGATCCCAAACGTTCTGGTCTGTAAAACACATTAGACAACAAGGAAAAGTCTCACAGCTGAATTTGTCTGTGCATTCAAAAGAACCCATTATGAACATCACAACATAAAAATAGGTGCATAACTGCATATGCTGTACAGTTAAGGTCTTGATTCTGTGATCTTGTGCTAACAGTGACAACCAATAGGCTGAGTTACCTGTGGTATCTAACATAACTTTCTAAGAAGTGGTCAACACTGTTAGGTCCTTGCTATGCTGTGCTGAGTAATGTTGAGCCTTGGGGTTTGCTGCACACAGGTGAAGGTATGGCAAATTACCAAACACAGAATAAAAGGCAGCTAACATTGTTTACTCCAATTTAAAACCATCTGTGCAGTTGCAAGAGAGGTAATGTGAGTCTAGAGTGCCTTCAAATCTGCAAAAGGAACTCAAAGCTGAAAGACAGACAAGCACATTTGGTCACAAACAGAGAAGTGGTCCTTGAATAACATAACTAAAACTAGTCAACACATACCCACAAGCTCTAAATACTCTGCGATATTCTGTTAATTATTAACTCCAGAGCTATTATGAATCTTTTGTCTGTATTTTGTGCTGTAGGATGTAAACCAACATCATGCTGCATTTTGAATAGCGCTTCATAGTCATCACAGCCCACAGCTTGTCATCCCTGACCTTTCTGTCTTGGGTTTAAAAGTGGCCTTTTCAAATGGAAATCAAAGCATTTTTTCTCGCGCGATGCCTGCTTTTATCTTTCAGCTAAAGGCTGGCCTAAACGGTACCACTTTAGCCTAAAAGACAACAGAACATCCTTGAGAAAGCTTTGGACTGCTTGTCCCATTTCCCTCAGTGCCAGATTAACCCTGGACCTTGCCCTGCCATGTCTGCCCCGAGCACCATGTCCATCACAGGCCATGAACCTCTCAGCCCCAAGTGAGTTATGTTTTTTTGACCTTTGTCTCTGAAAACTGCCCTTTGCCACCTAATTATGATTCATGTTCAGTCACATATACATGTTCAAGGTTTTTGAATAACTTGTTGAAATGTACTGTAGAAGTTTTAGTTTTTTGGTAATTTTAGCTAAATGAAAAACTAGTAGCAATATGAAAAAGGGCACAAAAGAAAATGTCCCGTTTTTTGGTTAAGATGAATGTTGAGCAGTACAATAGAAGACTGATTTTTCATTTATTTCATTCATATAAGACATACGAATATTGTGTGCACCAGTTTACTCTATACATTTGCTCCTGGGCTAGAGCTGTAAATTGAAAAGATGTGATTGAGAAACCCAGAATGGGCTCTGAAAAACACATTACTGTAGAAGACACGGAACATAAAGGGCCTAATTAGACTGACCTGCGGAGTGCATTTGCCAGAAGTCAGGAATCTCTATACAATTTGTGATGCAGAAAAACTTTGCATAGCAACAGTATGATGCATAGTCAATAACATTTATTTGCCTATGAAACAGTACCTAATGTGTTCACCTTCCCTGGCCATAACTGAAGCCATAGTCTATTGAAAGCAAATAATTGTTTTCAAACAATGCTAGCAAGCAGTTTGCTAAAACTGGTTTTAAATGTTCTTACGATTAAGCATCTTCTCTCCACTATTATGGAGAGGTTTGAGGTTGAGGAAGTGAAGTGAGACAATATTACTTATCTGCTGTATGTCCTTTTTTAAAGGGAGGGGGACAAATACATTACTAATGAGAACAGATGAGCTCCCTAGTAACATTTTACACAAAACTGTATCATACAGATATCTGACAATTGCTGCACTGAAAAAGAGACACTGTATTCACAAACACACACTCTCTTGCTCTCACACATACACAAACACACAGCCCTAAACAGCTTATTAATTTATGCATTTTCTTATTAATTTATGAAACTCCCAAACCAGCTGCTTAATGCACAGTACAGATTTAATAATGAATAAAAGAATCAGAGGAACCCAATCAGGGCACGTTTAAATTTTAAGTTCACATCATAAAGTACCAGTAGGCTGCAAGTATCAAACACATGACTTACAGTAGCTACAGTTAAAATCCCATTCTATGTGCTGCACAAATACTGTTCTGTTACACTATAATATTATAAAACAGGAGCTAAAAGTCAACCAACCTGCAGAGGCTAAAAATGACAACATCTATTCAGCTAACCTGTAACCCTATGGGTGTTCTCAGTGGTGTAGCTACACAACACAATGGCAATAAAGCAGCTATTTCAGTGGACTAATGTTAAGAAACACAGCCAAAGCCAGGCAAACAAGGCACAACAAGCAAAATAAGCAAACCAAGAATTGTACACATAGCTGCACGGGCAGCTCAGTGAGCAGTAAAGTGACAGTAAAATTAAGGTGGTGTGCATTTCACTCAACCTATTTGAAGAGGTAGGCTGTTTTTGTCCTTCACTATGGTGAAGTGGTCGATAACCATCTTTCACAACAGGACGATCAGTGGATATTTTTGTTTCAGTAGACAAGTTTGTCTTTTGCATTTACCCTGCCTCTTAGATGTCTGTGATTGGTTGGCAAGGCCGATGAATCCTGCACTGGTCCAAGGATGGTTCAGTGATCACAAATCCTTCTCAAACAGACAACACTGCTGGCAAAACACACGCTGAAGTGTAGTGTCAGCACTACCAGCTACTCAGTTAACCACTCTGAGAAAAGCATTAAGTTTCCTAGTTAAAAGTCAGAATCCCTCCTTTTTTCTTCTTGGGGCCTTTCTCTGAGAAGTTCCATGGGTATCTTGTTTTCCTCCCACAGTCCAAACACATGCACATTGGGATTAGGTTAACTGATGACTCTAAATTGTCCATAGGTGTGAATGTGAGTGTTTGTCTCTATGTGTCAGCTCTGCCCAATGCCAGCTGGGATTGGCTCCAGCCCAACACCACCCTGAACTGGACTAAGCAGGATACATGGACAGATGAATGGGATGCTAATGTCTCCTTTCAGGAAATGACATTAGTCCACAGTAGGAGTACAATATAGTGTTTCACTACATAACTTTAAGAGTGGCACTGTTTCACGCATTGTAAACTACTCAGTGAGAAATGGGGAAGAGATGGCTGCTAGCAACAGCTCAGGAGAATTACAATAATCATTAAGCAAAGTACTTTTATTAAAAACGATACATATAATTTGAAAAAAAATCAAATAAACTGGTAAAAAATTGTCCTCCAGGAGAAAATGCCACTTTTGTGCATTTCAACTGCTATGATGTTAGGCTATATTTAACAAAATACACCATATTATTGCAATATCTGATTTTTTATACACAATATATATGTCCATGTTGTTAACGGTATTTGTTCTTGCTGTCTGACCAATATGCCCCAAATTTTAAAACAGCCTGTACATTTCAACCAATCTATTTTATTTACTATGTGAAAAAGGCTTAAAACAAAATCTAGTAAGGATAAAACCTTGTAAAGAAGGAAAGCATTTCCTATTGTTATTCTTAATGAATTTCATTTCAACTAATCATTGTTTGGAAATAAAGCCACTTTGCTGACAGTGAATTACAATAGTTTCACCCTGCGCACTAATAAGACTATGCAGTACACTAAAATGAGCATTAATAATCTGCACTGTAGCAGTCCTGACAAAGAAATGAAGTGAATCACTGCTTTTTAGTATTCCTCTCTTAAACATATTTGTGTAATGAGGCCTCAAATGATTCTCCCCCTTCAATATCTATGTTTAGCTGCATAATTGCATTATTATTCTGTTCTCATAATATGCTGTCAGCCAGACAAAGAATTTATATTTTAATATTAATGTAATTTCACTGACAATGGGAATATAATTTAATTAGTGCCTAAACAATGGTATTTGTAATGAAAGTTAGCATCACATCACAGAGTCTTAGCCATCCTCAGTGATTGGCTTGCTACTACTGGCTGGTCGACTGATCGCTAACTATTTTAGTGATGACTGCAAAGTTCATCAGTTCAGTTGCATCACAGCAAACTACATGTTCATTCACTGACTCACTGCAAAACTAAAGGTTCACAGATGATGATAATTAATTAAATGACTTGCTGGCTTATACCAAATGACAATCCCTATCTGACTAAATCAGTGATTTATTGCACAAAGTCTCTTATTAAGTTTTTTGCTCTTCTCCCATGTCCCCTTGTTGTGTTATCCAACTTCATTTATATTATCTTGTACAATTACCACTCTGTTGCTAGGAGACCTTTTCTGTTGGGTTGTTGTGGTCCTCAAGGTCTCTGGTGGGCAGACAGGTCTCTGCTGCATGCATGTGTGTGATTATTGTACTGTGCACAGTGGCAGTCGTGACTGTGTTATTCCAGACAAAGGCAGAATTCAACATCAGCTCATCATTACTCCCAGAGCACATCTTGACATCTTTTTCATTTTCTGTATCTTTCTCTTTCAACAGACCATCCCTCCCTCACCCTCTTCCCATTCTGTTACCATCTTTTCTCTAGAATCTTTTTTGTCCCCAATGTCTTCTGTTCCTTTTCACACTCAACCTTGTCAGTTCATTTACACATTTATCATTGTTTTTGTTTATACCCTACCACACCCATCCTACTACATATATTTCATCATAAGACACACATTTTAGGTCACTTGGTACCTGATGTATTTTTCAAAGTTGTGTTACAAATTTCTCATCATTTTTCCAACATCAGCCATAAACATTGTGATTAAACATAAATAGACCAAAAATCCTGCCCACCGCTTAGCTGTTTAATGGCTAGAGATGTTGTACTCAGGGCATTTAAATTTTTAAAGTGCTACAAATTTCACAGATGCTTAAAAAAGTCACAGCTGGCCCTTAAGACAGTTTTATGTTAGAAATGCATGGCAAAACATCTAATGAAAGTGTGATTGGGCTATATTATATCTCCTTCTTTTCAATTCTGTTCCCCTGTTGACCGCTTCACCTGATTTACTCTCATTCTCCCTTTCTCTTTTTCATTTCCCTCTCAGTTATTCTCTTCTTAAGTCTCTTCTTAAGGAAACACCAGGCATCACTGGAGACGTGTGTGGCGTTCTGTTAAACCAACCATCCTATTAGTTAAAATCTAATTGCCCTGGTCCCTTATTTGTGAAAGACGTAAGAAAGACAATACAATGACATTGCTACAAAAGTAGCAAAGAGTAAATCATTACATTTTCCAACCGCTGACAGCTGAATTTTCCCACTGTGAGAATGGCCTCACCTACTGATATTTCATAAAACGGTGCACCCAGTTTTGCATTGCAATGACTCTATACATTCTATTTTTTCTGCCAATTTCCTTTCCTATTCCATCCTGTCTCACTGTTCCTGTCATTTGTCTCCATTACTCTGCATACCACTTGACTCTTTTCTCTATCCCTCCCTCTCAATACCATTTTCAACTTTTCACCCCTGTGTTCCCTCTCTCTCCCTTTCTGTTGAGCCTTTTTCATTATAATGAGAGTACTTGTTAATTACGGTAATTACAGGCTGAAAAGTATTTACAGGATAAACACCTGCTCATTATGTGTGCTTGTAATGGAGATGTTTGATGAGTAGCGTCAGTAAATATTAAAAAAAATGGCAAAGTTCAAGGTTTTCAAAAGTAATCTAACATCATACATCTGTTTTATATTGCTATGGTTTGCCCTTTTATTCATTTGGTAGAAATTTCAATGTCCAGTGTAATATTTGCTACTGGATGTTGTAGGCCAGTATTATCAGGAATACCTCGATGGGTGCGTAATGAAACCACATTCAAAGCGGATCATTTATGCCAAGATCAATGCTGAAATGCTGCTCTATACTAAACAAACAAGATGACAAAATCCAAGATGGTCCCATTCTCTCTTCATCTGCTTCTAATTCTGCCTTTCTTTGCACATGGCATATAATTTTATAGTGTCCCAAGAATATAGGACTAAATTTTTCATGTAGATCTGAGAAGTTGTCCATGCCATTGATTAATAATATTTGGCTGTTGAAATTTTACACCAAAGGCCGAGGGTTGAGGGAGCATGTTAAAGGAGAGGAAGAGAGAAAAAAAAAAAACTAAGCTTTGCACTTATATGGATTAATCTGCTGCCTGACCCAGTGTACTTACATCAACACTATTGTGCCCATCCCCTGCCAGTAAAGCTGAGGTGACTGAGTCAGAGGCTACAGGCTAAATGAAAACACACTGAAGTGATATTTCAATAAATTCCAATATTTTAGTACTATAGCAGACATGTCCAAAGCAGAAAGCATTCAACTTTCAACATTAGGCACCCTGAGGGGATTTCCTGCCACCACTATCAACCTTTTCCCACAGCGTCTAATCAATATTTAATAATAAAACTACAAAAACAAATTTCTCATAAACCACTTTTCCACTGTTCTATTTTAGATGCGTCTTCACCATGATAACAAGTGAGTGGTGCAGCTCTTGTGATAATAGATGCAGCGCAGTAGTTATGGGCATTGAAAAGAAATTGAGAAAGAGCAAAGCAAAGACAGAATACGAAGGCAAAACTGTCATACGCTTACTAAATAATTCGGATTTTGTTTTCCCATAAGTAACAAAAAAACAAACTAGGAATTTACAGCATATATCAGTAGGAAAAGTGGTTGCACAGAATTCACAAACTGTTTGAAAGCATTCGTTAAATGGGTCTGGTGGGTGTGGGAAAAAGTGCTGCAAATTTTGTTTCATACAGTGCTCTAATCAAAACGTAGTTATCAAAACCTAAAATACAGAGATGCGGAAAAAGAAAAAAGAGAATATTATATTTGAGTTCTTTTGAAAAACAGACCATGATCAATAATCTGACAAATACCATCAGGACCTCAGACAGGTTTTCTTTACACAGATATTTGTCTGTCTGATTCTGTTTCTCTTTCTGTCTGAGTATTTCTTAATCTATTCCTCTACTCTCTCTTTTTATTTCTCTTTGTCTATTTCTCTCCTCCTTTCTCCCACTGTCTGTCCCTCCTGTGGAGACATATCCTCTCTGCTTGATTGCTCTCTTCTGATTTCTTCTCCTTGGGTGGCGGTTGTCACGGAAAGGGAGGTGGGGATGCATGGGTATTTATGAGTGGGAGTCAAAACAAGCAAACCTCTGTCTTTCAATGATTTTGACAGATCACAAGTCTGCTGATTATGTTTGTGTTTGTATTTGTGTGTGTGGGCCTGTCTGAAGATTTGCACATGCTGTTTCTAGAAGTTTTTGAGTCAGGTGTTTGCTGCTTGCTGGTGCATTTACTCATCAAAATATGGTTTTCCAAACGACAGCCTGCACAGCTGCCTCAACAGGTCTGTCCAACATCGGGAAGGCTGACTGGAACTAGAGATCATGTACTGACCTACTGTAATTACCCTCAACCCATTGCATGTCACTCAGGAAAGATATAAATTACCGGTAGTTATAGGAAAATACGGTAACAACAATTCAGAGGCCGTATATAATAAAGACTGTCACACTGCTGGCGGTGGGGTGATAGACATTGAGAAGTGGCATAATAATAGCAGAAAGAGGCAACATAGTTAACGTGGTCTAAATTTATTATAGCTAAAACTGGTGATAGAAAATCCTACACACACAAACCAGTCATATCACTGGTTGAGAGGTGAAGCCTCAGTGTGAAGATAAAAACAAGCTTGTTGGCAGTGTCTTCCACTAAAAGCTTCATTAGACTTATTATTCTGATAGTGGACTTTCTAGCATGTGACTCATCATCAACAGAGTTTAAAAGGCTTCGAGGCAGTGATGCCAATTCACTGGTTTTCCAACTACATTTTAAATACACCAGGAAGTGAGTTATGGTAGTTTGGCCCTATTATGCAGCAGCATGATTTTATAATAATATGAGCAGATTGGATCCAAAGGTGGGCCAGCTAACAAAAAGAAATACAAAATTATCTATGATATCCTGTTACAGGATCCATTGGAAAAAGGAAATTCAAATCAAATCTGAATCCTGCTGGATGAATATCATACATTGCATTTGCAAGACTGCATTAAAATCTTGCTTTCCCACTCTCTTTACTCAGTCCTATACTTTATGCCACTATTCACTATACTCTCACTTATAAAAGAAGCTAGAAAAGTAATTGTGCAAAAGAGAAATGATGTATATGCAATGATGATGAGAGGATGGGAAAGGTGGGGGTCAAGAAGGAGAGTAAGACAGAGGGAGTTGTGGTCTCATTATAAAGTAATTACCAGAAAGAAAGGTCAGGTGGCTGTTACAACAGCTATAAAATACTGAAGAGACCAAGAAAGACAGGAAGGGAAAGACAGACAGAAAGCCAGTAGGTGAGAGAGAGGTAGACATATATGTTATAAAATACTGATGGAGAAGGAGACAGAGAGAGACAGACAGTGAGCCAGACAGAGAGGTGCAGGTGAGATCAACTTTCTAATATAGCCATAAAATACTGCCAGAAGGTTACTGTCTGGAAGGAAGGATGCTATAGCAGAGAGAAAGAAGAGGATGGGAATGAAATGGCCTGGATGCAGCATCATTATATCATGGTCCATTCTGTCTATTCAGTTAAAGCACCCAATTCTAGAATTTATGCTAATAAACTTACGTTTGGATGACAGCAACAGACACACAAAAAAGAACATACATTTCTCAGTGATCTACCAGGAGAATTTCCCATAATGTCATAACATAAACTGTGATGGATCCGTGTGAATTCCATTAAAACCTCTATAAACGCAAGCTACCTTACCCTAACAAGTGCTGCTCAACAGCAATGTGCTGAGTGGTGACGATGTTGACTAGATGCCGTGTTGAAACACTATCCTGCATCACTAAGCATCAGTATACATCAATCCGAAGACTCTCATTTAAGGGATATTCTGTGTATCTTCAAAGCACTGAGCAATTATGCACGCTTCAGTGTGGGTGCCTTAATTAAATCTTCCAGCATGGCATGAGGTTCCAGCAAAATAAATATACAACCCTCTGTCCTTTCTAGTGAACACCAAAACCGGTAAACTATTTCAAATAGATTCCCGTGCTAATTATTTGCGAACAGGAGGTGTCCTCAGTGTGTGTCCTGAGCTCTGTGTTATCACTGTGGCGCTGGAACAAAAATATTCCTTCATTCCTGCCTTTAACAATTTTTAGGGCTCACACTGTGTTTTAGTGTGCTTTATTCTGCGTAAGACATTTTTCATGAAATATGAAATACTGAAACACCAGCCACACTGAGCAGTCTGGTAAGTGTAAAGAGTTCAGAAATACAGTCAGTCTCAGTACACTCACCTCAACCACAGGGGTAAGTGACAAAGAAAAATCAGTTAAAGTATTAGTTTTGGTTCACTTGACTAACTTCAAAGTTCTCGACTGAGAATTTATAATGTTTGGTGTTAAGAAGTTCCCAAAATGTTAAAGGAAACTTACAGTTTTAGAGGAATTTATTGAAGACACAACACAGTAAAGTCATGCTGAGTTAGCTTGACAGTGACATCACAAGAGCTCATCATCAGTTTGATGAAAATTTGGGTCATATCACAACTAACAAAGGCAATGACATTGCAGCTTAATCAACAAAGCTGGTCTGCAGTCTGGTAGTTGATTGCTGCCATCAGTGTAGAAGTAAAGCCTGCAATCATTCCATAGCATTGAATTCACTACAAGTGATTGAAAATGTGTGGCGATTCAGGCTACAATTCATGTGCGACTGCCCTTAGCAGAAAAGACAAAAAACAGTGTCATTGTGTCTTTTTATATGCTGTAGTAAGTAGCAAAGGACATGAGACTGCTACTACAAACAGTCAACACTGGTTTCCTTTATAAACATGAACTTTCCCTAACCCTCAACCAGGTAATTTTCTTGTCATGAAAAACAACAAAGCACCAATTTTATTGTTTAGGTATGTCTTCTGTTGCTTTCTATTGTGCCTGCATATTTTATACCACTCAGAGAATAAGAACAGAAAAATTAAAAAAATGAATGAGTATTGTTGCTGTGAATGCTGCTGTGGCCTCACTGGTATGGCTAACTGGGACATTAATGTCATTACTGACACTTGTGCTTATCCTAGTATGGTCAAATTTCTACTGTCAAAAAGAGCTTTTGTCCGGTACCATTAACCTGTCATGATTAATAAATTAAATATATTAAAGCTATTAAAGGTTCAATAGTAATACTTAGAGCGATCTATTAGCACAACAGGAATACAGTATCCAAAAATATGTTGTCATTAGTGTGTAATCACTGGAAAATATCAACCATTGCATTTTCTTAATCTTAGAATGAGCCTTTTAAATCTACATAGGGAGCAGGTGTCCTTGCACAGAGACAGCCAGGTTGCACTGCCATGTTTCTACAGTAGTCCAGAATGGACAAACCAAACATAGGCTCTAGACAGGGAATCACATTTTGTTTTAAAGGCGACTGTACCCTCCCTCACACCTGGAAACAGGGGGGTGGGGTGTGAGGGTTGCTCAGAAGGTTTCATTTTGCTATTTCTCTCTAGATGTTGGTAAATCTTTAACATTTTACAGATAGGACCGTCATAATAAATGCTTTCAATAACTGCTCAGAATGTAATTTTACAGCAAGATTTGGTGTCTGCCACATAAACTACATATAAAGTTAATGTTAAATGATTTGAGGTTTATCGTGTTGATTGGACAGATATGTTTTAGAATCAATAAATAAAAACTGCACAGATTTTCAGACAATAGGTGAAACGTCCTCAGTAACTTCAGGCAATTCCGGATGCCAAGTTTTAGGATAAGCACTGCACAAATTGCCAGGCAACATTACCTGCAAAATGAGGCAGAATGTGCTACAATATGGAAACATTATCAAACCTGATGGTTCAGTGAAGACAGACACAGAGAGACAAACAGAGGTAGACAGAAGTTTCCGTTTTTTGCAAAGAAGAAATGTAGTACAACATATAGTCATATCACCTGTCTCAAAGTTAAAGGCTCTGCACATCTGTAAACCCAGATAGGTGATTTGAAGTATAGAGTAGTCCTCTCAGAACTGTGTAACCACATCATAATGTCCTGTTCCACTTGTTTATTCATGCTCAGCTTGTTGTTGGCACCTCTCTGGGGCTAAGGGTAACATTTACTCTGATTGTGAACATGTGATACAGTCGTGACCTACCGAGAAGAGAGGTAGCCAAAGAGGCTGTGGTTTAGCCACATGTAGACAGCTGGTTTGACAGCCTATGTCTTGATGTAGTATTGCATGTAAGTAGTGCCCAGAGGTAGACTTATTCTTAGAGAAATGGAAGCAAGAAGAGTTAGGGTTTACTCACACCAGGCAATCTTTACTGTGCCCAGGCACATGGTTGGGGTATAGAAGAGAAATATTAAATATTTATAGACACATCAAAGTGATATGAGGATAAGTTGGGAGAGGAATTTATTGTGCCGGGCAAACGGGTGATGGAAAGTGAAAGGATTAGTGATAAATTATAGGTGTTCATGGGAGAGATGATAGCTATATTATTACAGTTGGGTGGGTGGAGGAGGCTAAGCCAAGGGAGGTGTTAATTGGTTTGGAGTCCAGCAGTTTATTAATCAGTATCGGAACTATGAAATCAGGTTCAAGACAAGATATAGTGTTGGGAATATTACAGATGGTGTTTAGGATTAGGAAGGTAGGGCTGGTGGTTAAGTCCTTTTGGGTTCCAGCTCATGGAGGGGTGGTGGGAAGTCAAATGGCTGATGAGTGGGCAGAGGGGAATAATAGAGAGAAATGTGATGGTAAAATATTCTAAGGTGAAATTTAAACGCATGATTAAGAAAAAAATGAGGAGGAGGTGACATGAAGAGCGATGTAAAGGAAGGTGGTATGATAATATTCAAGAGAAGGTGGGAGAGATGAGATGTAGTTCCAGAAATAGAAGTGAAGAAGAAATTGTGTCAAGACTGAGATTTGGACATACATGGTTAAACTGTTGATTGAAGTTAATGGGGAGGCATTTAAGTGAGGCATGGGAGGTATGTGAGGTACAGGAGATGAAAGATCATGTAATGGATTGTTCGTTATATGAGCTTGAAGAGATGAAGAATGGGAGAAGGGCTGGAAAAAGAGCAGTTGAACTGGGAGCCAAAAGAAATGATGAATTGAAAATCTGATCTTAATGTATACAGAGCATTGTTTGATTTTTGGGGAAGAACAAATGTGGATAACATTATTTAAAGGATATACGGTCTTTCCAAATCCACAGTCCGTCTCAAAAGGAGGTGGCAATATGCCAGTAGTGGTTATCCAATAGCTAATAAAAATAATAAGAAAAAGTATTGTCTTATTTACATTGTTTAGACTATTTACTTCATAACATAATATCCTAACTCATGTAAATGGATTTATTTGTATTTCTGTTTTTCAGTTTCAGCCTTTCTGAACTAATATACGTAAATAAAAAAAGACCAGTCAATCTGCGGATGGCTGCATGTTAACACACACGGGTATGTAGAGAACAGTATAGAAAAATTTCAATATACACAAACACTTTGAGTGGAAATGCAAGAAAAAAAAAGAGAAAAATCTCAAAAATCTAAAGTCCAAAACATTTTAGTCTTGGATGAGGCAGAAAATGGTTATGCCACTAAAAGCAAAACACAATGAAGAGCAGTGAAAACATTCTTACTGAAGCAGTCACGAGGCCCATGAAGCATACGTGCGCCACAATGAAGAGACCACGGACACTGTAAGTTCCCTCCAGTTAATACAGGAAACAGACCTAAATGTTGTGTGTCCATCTTTTCTACACTGTCACAGTTAAGAAGTTTGCCTGGTACTTCTTTAATTACATCATATTGTTGAACTCTCTTATTCTGCAATAGTTTAATTAAACCAGCTCATACCATTCACATAACAGTGGCATATGTAAATGCACATTAATATGCATGCTCTCTTTGTTGGCCTGTATGAATAGTTATTGGGGTACCAAGTCTCTGAAGTCTGAAAATCTGAAAAACATGAAAATAAAAGCCTATTTATTTATTTAATCTATTATTTAATCAGTACATCTCTGTGTGATTCTGGTCTATTTTTCAAGAGAGACCTGTGCATGAGAATACAGATAAGCAGTTTAAGTAAAACCATAAACATTACAAGTTTAAACAACAAGTTTACATTAGAAGTTTACTGCCATCAGGCTCTACAACACCTTAGCCAATGGCAGGTGACAACTGACTACTGCCCACTAACTAATTAACTACAAGACTACTGAAATTTTTCTTGGAGATGAATAAAGTTCATCTTATCTTATTTGCATAATGTAAGAAGTAGCGAATGAATGGACTGTGGAATGTGGTGTTGAACCACAGCCTATCAGAACAGACTATTTTAAGATCTAATCTAAAACCCTTTAAAACTCAGAAATATCGTTATAAACAAGTAGCTGAGATGTGTAACAGTTACATGGTTTTTGTGTCATCACTATTCTGAGATTAACACTGCCACTTCCCATTGGCAACATGTTATTGCCAATCTCCTGAACTGCTGCCTGTTTATTTGTGTTATTTTTATTACTCATCACGGTCAGCATTGGTGCAATTGCCACCTTTGCAAACAAACATTTTTGTCAAACCTACTGCATTAGTATTGATTCAACTATTATTAGGAATATTGTTTTAGATACAAGAAATATACTCCAAAGAAGATACTGAGCCAACGGCAACACCTAGGGCAGGCACTTTCAGTACGATCCATTTTGATTCACCAGTTCCATGCACCCAGCGGTTCTCTAGTCTGGCTTTGTGGAATACTTGATGGTGCTGAGCCATCATTAATGAAACTTTCCTGCTGGTAAGTCAAAATATCTGCCAGCTGAACAAAGAAACTTCAGTCGCATTAAAGTGATACTGCCTGTTTAGATATCAAAACACTATTTATTCCTTTTAGCTTTAATCTCAAACTAGGAGTGGAATATTCGATAAAGCACAATAGATTTGGCTCCACTCCTAGCTTATCCACTATGTAATTCCTGCTTGATTCTCTGATGCACCACAAATGTAGGCAGTTTGACATAGCTTCTCTGTTTTAGCACCCACCTTTCAAGAGTGCTGGACATGAGTATTTAATACTAAAACGAGAGATTTTGAGTGAAGTATCATCTTAACAGTGTAAATGGTGTTTCATGAAAGCAGGTGGAAACACTTGACACTAATAATTAAAGTACAGGAAGGTGGTAACTAAACCAGAGCTGAAAACAAAGGGGGGGAAAAAAAAAACAAAAGACACAAAGTAGCCAGGCTGCGACATTTCATGGCTGTAAGGCATAAAGGCTATTCAGGTTTTTTAAATGACCCACTGTGAATACAAAATGCACAAAGTGCCTGTCTCCCCTCCAACATATTCTGAAACACATTAAAGACACTCTGGGAGGGTGTTTTCACTGGAAATATTTGATGCAGGTATTTCTCAATTATATACCACAAGGAAATACAACCACAATCATATTTAATCTACATGACCCTTCCTGAAGCATTTAATAAGACACAACCACAAGCAGGGACAGCAAACCCTGAAGGAGTCCTGCACCTAATAATCCCACTCTTTTGTTCATCCTCACATTTTCCCTATAACAATTTGTTCTCTGAATGTAATGTAAATGTGTGTGATTATTCAAGACAGAAGTTATATTGTATGTTCACAGTCACGAATGTTTCTGTGAAATTCCAGAGTACAGAACATTAGTTTAGATTCGGTTTGGGCTTTCGGCTTTTTCTTCGTTTTGTGATTCGTGTGGATTAATAACTGTTGTTTCTCTTGATTGTGAGACCCATAATGGGTCATTTTTAAAAATATATTCTATATCTCACTGCCATTTTTAAATGGATTACTGTGTGATCATGTAATAAAATTATCAAATTTTCAACCAATGTAAAAAAAACATTTGTAGTTTTTTCTACTTTTTTACAAAGTAAACAAAACACAGCAAGAAATTAATTAACATTTCGGGAATAATTTATTGCAACAGTCAGTTTTACTTATCAAAGACTGAGAAGTAGAGGTGTAACCAGTGACACTGAACACAACTCATTCTATTTCGGTGTGTCAGTGAGGCAGTGATCCAGCATATTCAATACCAAGGCCCTGAATTGACACACACTGTCTGTATGAAATCATTATTTATGTCATTAGTCTATTGTGCATGACAAGTTAACATATTTACCATTACTTCCAATAAACAGTTCAAATACATGTTTTTTTTTTATTCCTTGTGAGGACTTTACATTCATTTAGATTCATTACCTGGAGACCCTAATCTTAACCATCACCACTTGCCTATACCTGAACCTTAAACCAAGTAGCTTTGGTCTTCACGAGGAAGTTGAGTCCCCACCATGTGGCAAAGCCATGAACATGCACACACATATACAAAAATGCACACAGCATAATGTCATTACGTTAAATTTCTTTCATTTGTCCAAAGCAACTCAAAATAACAGCTTTCAACCTCTGCAGGAGCAAAAGCTGGATGTCATCAAATGTCTCACAGTTTCTTCATCAACTCACAACAACCCTTAGCCTTTTTTCTGTCTTTGTTGTTCTGGTTTGTCTTGACCCCTCTCTTTCCCTGTCCCTTTGATCTGTCTGTCTCCTTTTCTTTTTTCATTGTCTCCCTTCTTTTCTCACCCTTTCTCTAGCCCTGTCTTTCTCTCAGTGTAATGAGATATAAATGTTTCACGACTGGGATTGCCTCAGGCATTAGACCTGTCTCTTCCACACAAAAACACACGTGTACACACACACACACACACACAGACACAACCCATACAATCACATACAGGATGCCGAGAGAAAAACATACCAAACAGAAAACCATGGCCGCTGACGTATATGCAGTGTGTTTCAGCAGTAGTGCTCCTCCTAAATCTAGTGGAGCTACCGGTAATTTGTAAATAAAGAACAGAGGGCTGTGGGCAGAATGACTGAAGTGTGTGTTTATGTGAGCTATTGTGGACTCAAAATAAAAATGAAATTGTATCTGTGTTCATGTGTAAGTGGTTATAGGGTGAGCTGGATGTTACATACATAGGAGTGGCCCTACCAAATACAAATTTGTTGTTTCTGATCAGCAGTCTCAGTGGGTTGCTATACACAAACAAGTGCTAACTTTCAGTTTACACAGAGGTATCTGATCAGTGCCTTACTAATCATATATTACTGCTAAGTGCTGCACACAAAACTGATTAAAAACAAGCATCACCAAATGGTAAAATATACAATTATAATTATTATAGAAAAATAAAATAAAGTCACCTCAACTGCTCTCCTGGAAAAAACAAAAAGATCCAAAGGTTGACTTTGACTCATCAAAATTTATTTCCTTAGGTACGTTAGCCCAGAGCCTCAGGGACCCTACTGGCAAAAGCTCAGATTTAAGCCTGGATTCTTCAAGAGAAAAAAAAGACCTCTGTCTGAGGACTTTACCTTGAGTGCAAAAGCTAATATGAAAAAAGGTCAAATGCAGTAAAGATACAGGCCATTAAGAGCCATGAAAAAAAAAAATCATCATATAACAGCCATGTTAAAACACTGGAAGCCATTGTCAATGGCAGTGCATTCTAGTTTTGGTTAAATGTCAAATTGTAGAGTCTTCAGCTACTGCAATTTGAAATTAAGATGAGTGAAAAAGATGCTGTTAAAGCATAGAAGTACATAAAGCTGTAGCAGTATTTCTGCGAGGACAAAAGCACTTTTACATTACTCTCAAATTTACAAAATTTACTGTATCAAGCCTGATTTGTGGAAACTGTATGTCTGAGATTTTCTAGGTCTCTTAAGAATTAAGAAATCTTTAAGAAATATTTAGTGGGATGAATCAATTCTGTTTAAATTCATGAAGTATGGAGAGAATACAACAAATGTCAGTAAGAGTAAAATCACTTTCCTCTCTACAATGAGCATGGCATGCAACATTGAAACAGATACAGCTGAACAGAGAAAACTGTTCACACATATAAATTCTAGGTGTTTATAATGTGTATTTTACCACCTGTGCATCCTCTGTACAATGAAACATTCAGATGACTCTCCTATTGATTGATACAGCAAGAATAAGCTTCCTCCTTGCAACTGAGCATGATACAATATAGAAATAACCACATCAATATGTTACATTAACAGTCAGATATAAGATCTTTTGTTGCATTTGTTGCAATGAAAGACCAGCAGAAAGACCGGATAAACCTTTCATGAGATATGCATGACAAGATAAACATATCAGCATGAACAGGGAACCTAAATGTCAATAAAACTGGACCCAAGATTGAGCCTTGAGGGACACCATAGTTGCCCAAAACCTTAGTCTTAAAAAAATTGTATTAGTAGCTTAGTACCACAATAACTAACCATTTAGGGCAGTCTCTGCCAGCTAGACTGTTTCAACCTTTTTTCAATTTTTGCAGCAGCAAGAAGCTGCTTTTCCTCAAGAGTTTTAGAAATGAAAGAAAATTTAGAAGGTGCACAGTTTAGTTCAATAATAATGGAGTTTAATAATAATGAGTGCATACAGAGCAAAGTAAGGCAGATTAAGTAGCGTCTTATTAGCCATTAAAAGATTGATTTATACATAGATAAACCTCTTAACCTACTAAGAGAAATGTGGCCCCATGGTATTTCACACTCCCTTTTGGCTATAATTCAAAGACATCATCAAATCAGCACAAAAACTCAGCAGCAAAACGCTGCTAATAATTTTAGAGGTGTGGCAATAAATTACATCAAACAGAGCTGCCATATTTTAAATTGTGTAATTGAAGTACGGCAATAGCTGATTACATGTAAAATTGGTTTTACGTGACAGAAAAATAACATATTCTTCATTTCAAGTACTAAATATAAAAATCACAGCTCAGTCCACTTTTACAAGTTAGTTAAAATCAGGGGGTTGATCCACACAGCGATGCAAAACTGCTTTCAAGCACTGATGCAACTGAACTGGACTGAAGTATGATGAACAAACATTAAACTAAGTCAACTGAGGGACATCAGGTCATGTTTTCAGAAATGAATATGAATTTGTTTAGTATAAGCCAAATAAAATCCTACCTTGAACCTTTGGAAGACCAACACAAGAACAACTCTACTGCAGCATATCAGTAATTCCTGGAATTGCACAGTTTCCTACTATAGATTATTAGCATTATCAACATGTGCAAATGTTATTTTTCATGGGAATTAGCTCAAGCTATTAAAATATGCTAATATTTCAAGAAATTGTTAAATTCTATATCCGGCTACATTGATATTTTTGTTCAGAACAGAACATGCCTTCAGTTCTGTTGTCAGGGCTGAAATCCTGCTGGGTGCAACTTGTTTAACAATGTGTTCACAATAATTAATTTAAATAAAATATGAATCATGTTAAGAACAAATTATAAACAGCTTGACTTGAGGGGAAGAGGGGCGGTTAGTGCTGGAAATGGAACACAGGCATGCAGCATGAAATCCTATGAATTTACATAGTCCACATGCAAACACCCCATCAGTGCTTCTGTTTGTCTCTTTTCCACCCAACTCCCTGATCTGCCCTTACAGAAACTGATTAAAATTGAAAGTCAAGTCCATTCTAACTCAATTTGCCATTGTATGGAGAACAGCGGTAACCAGCAGTAATCTGATAACATTTTTAGTAGGTGTAATCAAATAATTACATCATGGATTAAAAATGTTAAGCACACAAACAACATCTTGGAAAGCAATTGAACCACTTCACCCCCTCTATGTTTTTCCCTTCCCTTTTCTTCCCTTTCTCCTCTCCTGCTCCATGTTTTGCTCCCCTCTCTCCACAATCTCTACAATCTGTTCACGCTTTTCCATTCCCTCGTCTTCATTCTCTTCTTTCTTCCCCTCCTCTGCATCTTCTGTTTCTCTTGCTTCAGCTGAAGGCCACAACAGCAGAACAGGGACAAAAAGCCGTCTCTTTAGCATGGCTGAGCTCTGACTATACCCATTTATATTTTATATAACTCAATCTGCTATACGGATCTTTTCATGTCACTTTTCATCCACTTTGTCTTAATGATGTTCAGCAATGTGGCCTCACATTAGCAAGGTTTTTGACTGTGGCACATTCTCACTAAGATGCTCGACTCTGTCTTGTTACCCAAACACACTTGACAAAGATGCTGTCTAGTTGTTCTGATATCCTGACATTACTCTGACATTTCGACTTGGCTTCTTTCATTCTCTAATGTTCTGTTGGCTGAGAAATGAGCCAACATGCTGAAACTATAGTTGCCCTGATGAGCAAATTGCCTCTGATACGATGATGCATTTTATTTCAACTGCAGCTTAGCATAATGTGTGACATCCACTATAGCATGAGACTGTTCTGTTGTTTATGTGCAATGTCCTGTTACAATGTGTGATGAAGAGGAACATGTAGAAATTTCAGCTCCTTGTGTGGGCCCTAGCACACCAAGACGTGCATTATATCTGTGTTTTATAATGTATTCTGACTTGTTTGTTTCCCTTAGGCATTGTTATGCTGTTCTCATGTTAGTCTATTTTAATGCAGTATAATAAGTATTCTTCTTGTGTGATAGACAGTATTAATATTAGATTTGTGAAGTTTAAAATTATGTACTAGCTTGTTTATGTGCTTTTCACATGTGATGTACTTGTATTGGTCCAACTTTTCTATTTGAGTTCTCCCTTATTCAGTTTGTGGTCTCTTAACATTTGGCCTACTGTGTCTAACATGTGAGCCCATGAACTTCCATTAGCTCTATTCAGTTCTGTTGTGTTGCATCATCATGGAGTGCTGTTTTGTTTACATGATGCTCAGTTAATTTTTGTTCTTTTCTTTCTAATATCTTATGCATTGTTCATATCTACGGTCCTGTTCATTCTGTGCTCAGTTTTGTTAGTTCTTGGCAGTATTTTTCATGAGTAATATGACTTTTGTATTTGGCCTATACTATCTAATGTGTGATGTTTTGTTTGTGTTTACCAGATTCTGTATGTGTAATATTTTCTCAACATTTGGCTTTGTACTTTTACAATGGTTAACAGTCCATTAGCAATTGCCCAGATTCCGCCTAATGGCCAGCGTTTTGCTGTGAGACATGGTATCAAATGCTGTTTACTATGGACTGTTTGTGTGGGCTGATGTGTGCCGTGTCACACTGGCTTGGCGATCTGATAATGGCAGCCATAATATTCTGAACTCCACAACTGGATGACTGTCAGTGAGGCTACACACATCTTCATAATCCCTTTAATGGATTGTGTGGGCTGGACCAATCTTTCACACATACAGAAGGGACACCCACTGACAAAGATGCATATACAATTTATGTTATATAAAACCTTTTGAAATTTTCTTTTGCTTTTCTGTCTAGTGTCCTTCCTTTGAGGTCTGAATTAAGCAATTATCAACTCAGCGATTCATCAACTAAGTGAACATAAAATTTGAAAAGCTTTGAGCAGACTGTCTCTTGGGCCCCATTTACACCTGGTCAACTGTATCTGGATATATTACCTGGTGTAAATGAATTCTGTACAGTGTGACTACATTCTTAATAAATTCTTAAGTAAAATCTACCCAGTATATTGAAAATTCACTTCATAATCCTTCTGCTAATCTAAGTTCAGAATGCTCGTCATCATCTTCATATTATGCTCCTTATTTTTGTTGTTTTTGGAATGGAAACAAATGTCACATTTCATATCATTTTTAAAATGATTTTGCTCTCAAAAATGTTTGGTGTTGAAAAAGCAGAACAGTGCCATAAATCTCTCCAGAAGTCCATAAATGCTGAAACTTAAATGGATTTAACAAAACCAAATATCTGAATAGAGTTTCCAAAAATGAATTTAATAATTTAAAATGTTTGATGGAAAGATGTGGGATTTTCATGCCACATTTAAACAGTATCAGATAAATGGTTCTCCCTTGACCTGTGCCATAGACTGTGCTTTGTACTGTGAGCCTTCTGTTACTAAAATAGAGCATTAAGGCCTGACAGAGAGAAGAGACACAACCTTCACTCCCTGACCCACACACCCATTTGTCTAACTGAAATGAAGTGAACCTGCAAAATGATTCAGACATTGCAAACTTGCTCCTATAATAACAACTATTTACACATAGTGATGGACATGAGGCTTAATCATGAACCTGTAACGTTTAGAAGTATCCATCATATCCACATCTACTAAGTTCTATATGTGTGGGTGAGCTTAAACGAGTATAAGCAGGAATATGAAACCTGACTTTTAAGACTGTTTCCAAAACAGCAGCAGATAAAAAGGTGTGCAGTGAGAGGAGGAGGACAACAAAAATTTGCATCGCAGTATAATGTTGAAGTGATTCAAACAAACAAATTGGAAAACAAGATAAATGACACATTAAATCTATCTTGGTGAACCTGCTCTGATACTTTTCCAGCTATTACTCCTAAAATAAAAACATATTTGCCTTCAACATGAAATGAAATAGAGTGATCTTGGTTAATATAAATGTTTCATATTGCATTTCAGTTTGCAAGGCAAAAGCAAATTGAATTGAAAGTTTTCATTTAGAAGGAGAGAAAATACAACCTTCAGCAGCACCTGTCAGTCCATTTTTTCATCTTAAAGCTAAGAAATCTGTTTTAGGGAGTACAGAAAGATGTTTCTATGACTACATCATGAATATGACTTATCTTTCTCAACTCCTGGCAGGACTTAGTTATACTTCTGTGAATTCACTCATGATTGGATAGATAAAGATATGGGTTATAGGTAAAATCAGAGAAATTCTTCCATCCCATTTTTTTACGATTGAATGCACTTGTGTATGCTACTGTACGGTATGTCAGCTATTACCTACTACTTGCTAATGTATGTCAACAAAGTTAGTGATATCTCAGTGTCATACAATATGAGTCACTCATCTTTGTGAAAGTTGGTTCAACTAATGATGCTACCTGAGCATCTCACTGGGGATTAATGGTCATTCATTCAGCATTTAAAGTCACTTTCACCTCACATTGAGTAGAACTTAAACATTTCTGATCGTGGTGAAAAAAACATAAAAAAATAAATAGCACTGTGGGTAGACAGCAATGCCGGAAGCCACATTCTTACGTCTTCCAGCTAAACAGTGGAGTGACTATTCTTGTCTCTCTCTTCTAAATTTGGTATCAGATATCTCCTCTGATTGCAGCATTTGCTCTAATTAATAGCTGAAGTTACCATGATGTGTCGCAAGGTCAGGTAGAATTGATAACTTGCTCAAACTTGATCAGCAGCAAGCTGGTTCAACAATAAGGATCCCCCCCCATATCTAAAAGTCTTAGTCTGTACACTCATCTAAAAAAATAGATCCAGATTCACTGATGCAGAACCTGTGCTCTCACAGGAAATGGTGCTATCCAATGTGACACTAATCAAAACAACAGTTGAGGCAAATGCATACCAAAATGAGCCATACACACCTCACTCTAAATTCAGTACCCAGTGGCTGTTAGCAGTAATCTGTGATCGCTAGAGATACCACTTAAGAGCATGCAAGTATTGTATCATAAATAACACAAGTTTGGTATATTTAGTGTGGGAAAGCTTAGTGTGACTTATTTAGGGTGGATGTGAGTTTAACTGTAAATACCATAAAGTGTAGTCCTTGCATTTCCCCCTGCACATCACTTTGGACTAGGCCTCTTATAAAGATTTGTTTCCTGATTTTGCTGTACAGGAAAAAGAATTCAAGGAGATGGTATAATTTCTACCCATGCTATTACACCAACAGGTTAAGTTTACCACCCTTTGTCATTAACTAATATGCCATAGTTTTGTGGGGACAAGCTTTGCAGGTTGATAGGTGACAGTTTGCAAATGACCTCCATATCATATCATATCATATCATATCATATCATATCATGTGTTGTCTATCCTTGAAGACTTGAACAATAGGCCTATGCAATCTACTATTTTACAACCATTTTTGCTTTCTTGCTTAATGGGCACATAGTTTTAAATTCTATTTAATAAGGAGTAAAGCAGAGGAGTGTGTTAGAGACTGCTTGAAAAGCACCTGTAGCTCCCAGCCTTGGGAAACAACCGAATTTACCTGTTTCTTTTTACATTTCATGGTTGCTACATTTCAAAGTAATGACACAACTTCTATCAATCGATTGGTGTCCATAGCAACAGGCATCACAGGTAATCTCTGATGAAGTTGGCAGCTCACAACACTGCAGTAACACACCTACGTATGATCTATCTATATAGTTTTATATCTAAGCCCATCTCTGCTCTTTTCTTTTCTGTACTGTTCCACTCTATTCTGTTCTGTTTTGTTTGGAGATTTTTTGCTTCATTCAGTCTTTCAGTGTCTGTCCAGTCGGTGCTATAGATGAAAGGGTTTTTATGTAATGGACCAGAATACCAGACAAAAACATGCATCCTTGCCATCAGGATATCGTCTGATAGTGAGCCAGAAATGGAGGGCTAGAGAATGATGTCAAAGAGGCATTCAGCTCAGCTGTATGCAAGCATAAGACTCACACTCTCCACCCTTTCTAATTCACTCTCAGTCCTCCCTCCTTCTTATAGAGGCTTTCTCTCCTGTCTTTAGGAGTGTGTGAGTTAGTGCTCAGAGGGAGTTGCTGAGTAAATGAGTGTGGGTTGATTGACAGTGGAGCTGAAGGTCCCGACCCTGATAATTCTGCCTGTGGAACAGACAGCACAATCATGCTTTCTCTTCACTGGACTGATAAAGTGAAGACGGTGGTGAAGAGAAGGATACTAATGATGGGTTCACACAACTCAGTGTTTCAACTTGTCAATCCAGCCAAGGGGTTTTTTTATCTAATCTCAAAGATGTCTGGTCATAGCCA
This sequence comes from Mastacembelus armatus, assembly GCF_900324485.2. Taxonomy (NCBI): domain Eukaryota; kingdom Metazoa; phylum Chordata; class Actinopteri; order Synbranchiformes; family Mastacembelidae; genus Mastacembelus; species Mastacembelus armatus. Next base: position 7,770,441 of record NC_046645.1, on the reverse strand, counting down.
AGTAGTTTAATGTTTAAGGTGATAAATATTAAACTTTTTTTCTCTTTTAGTTCTTATAACTGATACAAAGAGGAGATTGTTATAACAAATACTTCATATACATCTAAAATCTCATGAACCTCTCTTCTTGAGAAGAGAACCTCTAGTTGCAGTTTAATATACAGTGTAACTTTGCTAAAGATTCTGTTATCTATCTGATAAACATCACTGATGATGACATTGTTCAGGTCTATTTCACTTTGCATTATTAAGAACCTAAGTTCTGTGGCCTTATTTTGCACCGATTACAGAATCATTTCCAAAACATGTAGCCTAAGAGACCTACTGGGTGAATACAGCCTTTTTTATAAATGTCTATACTGGTTGGGTTTCATGGTTGTTTTCTTTCATTACAGAAAGAAAAAGTTGTGACTGAGTGTAATACCAGTGTTTATGGAGGACTTTTATCTTCAGCTTATGTTTCCTCACAAAGATTCAGGAGCTCATTTGAAAAGAAAGTCACTGGGGGGCAGGAGTGATATTTCTCTTTATGAACCGCAAATGTAGATTATTAAGACACTGACTATTGTCAAGATGTAGAGAGGGCACATTTAAATCACATTTAAATTCCCTAAAGTCTTCATTCCTAGCTCCTTGGCCATTGCTTAGTCATGATGGATGATAGCAATGGACTCTGTTAGGGAAACTTGTGTGTCTGGTTTAACAGGTAGGTGTACAGGCAGACATGAACCCCCCCCCCCAGAGGGGTTAGAGGGGCCAGAGGCCACCCTCAGTGCCCCCATTACCATCACAGCCAGAAAGGGTCATGGGTAGTTACTATCATGGGTGGATTTCTGAAAAGGCCTGCTGTGAACAGCTGGAACCCTAGGACCAGTGGAGCATTTGTGTGAAGTAAATGTTGTTGTGGCAAAGTAAGTCAAATGACGACATATACTGCCACATAGAGATGCAAAAAACATAAAGAAATGCATAACAACTGCAGACATATAAAACAACTAGAAAAAGCAACTAAAACTGTCCTCCTAACGGAATCCTTGTTGCTAAAAATGGTGCAATATTCTCCCAAGGGAAGCCCATTTGCCTAAGAATTATTTGACTAGCCACAGAAAACCTCTGTAAAATGTTCCAGATTTTCATATTTATTTATTCATTAAACCAATCAGTTATGTTTTCTGTAAATGTTTTACTCTCACAGCAGGGTGGCATAAATGATGTTTCATGTTATAAATGCTGCTTCTAAACCTTATTCAGACTCAGTCTTTAAAAGCCATTATATGTAATCAGTGTGTAATTGTGAATATAAGCTCCTCCTCAGTTTCAAAGGCTCCATCTTCTCAGACACCATTCTGAGTACGTGCCCTCTTTCCTTAGTGGCCTTAAAACAGTAAATCCTGCATAATTTGATCAGCAAAAATGTAATGTTGTGATAAATCTGTATAAAACCCTGAATTTTGACCTCTGTCATTATACCTACAATTTGTTAACACTATACAGATGGCGGTGTGTGACATTGCAGTTATCTTCATGGTATATCCACTCTTATTCTTCATATGTCCCCTCTCTCTTACGTCACACACATCCCCAATTGTTAGTTATATCCTAGTTCAAGCTATCAAGGTGGACACACACACACACACACACACACACACACACACACACATGCCTACAAACATGCACACACAAACCTTAAGACCATCAGTCATCTTTCCTCCAGGCATGATCCCAGCATGAAATAGGAGACAGGAACAAATAGTTTGATTGGCTGATTAGCACCAAATGAGAACCTGATGGGTTTATTAGCATGTTGATCAGAGTTGAAGAGCCTCTCCTACTGTGGAACAGAGCTGCAGATGAGGAGTTTGGCTAGGCCTCATCATATCTTCATGACTGAATAAATATGTGGTAAATCTTCATCTTGACTTAATGAACCGAGTTTTCAAAGCGATTAATCACAGATTACCAAGACATTTCTATTGAACTGTCATTCTCTAGCGTACACTTTAACCACAACTATATGTATTAGTGACTGAAAAAAAGTTGCTCCTTAACAATATTTCTTCAACTCCAAGACAAGAGAATAGTCAGCATTAGCAGCATTTGTGGCGTACTGCCAACTGGTCACAGTCATTGATCCACATCAACTGGTTGTCAGCCTTGAGAACAGTACCACCAGGACTGCAGACCCGACAGAGTGCACTCACTGCCAGGCTTTGTCAATGGCTAGACCGCAGCAGTGATGGAAGTGCATCCAGTACTCTCAAGAGATAAAGCAGTGATGTGACAACTGTAAGACTGAGTGTGATGGCAACTCTCTTGTACCCTACTTGCATGTTTTGGATAGATTCTGCGCTTATAGAGGGAACCACAGATAAAATCTATCATCTTTTTCCTCTAAGGAGCTGAGAAAGCTCCTTTAACAAAGACAGACACGGAGAAAATACACACTTCATGATGTTTTGCAGTGTTGTGTAATCCAACACAACTTCACAAACTGCAGCCTTAGAAATTACCATAGAGCTGAGTAAACATCTCTCTGGCACAGTGTCACAAATAATTTTAGACACAGTAACAAGTATCACAAAGTATTTGGTTCAAGGCTGTTACATTTGATTACATTACATTACAGGAGTGTCTGTGACATTATGTCCACCCTCTCAAGAAAAATGTTGTGCTCATTAATTCATCAATAATGGTTGTTTAAATTGCAGTAATTATGAGAGGAGTATCAATATGAATTCATTAAGGACTCACATTTTACCAACATAAAAAGAGGTAAAAGAACTGAACAGAATTAAAAAACAGAAAGAGAGAGCAAACTGATGTTGACTCTGCTTGTGCATGCACTCTGCATGTGTGTTTTCACACTGCCAATCACTGCTGGCTGTTATTACAAATTACCTTGTTCTGAACTAGAAACCAAATCAAAGCTAGAAACTTGAAAAATTGATTTTAACACTACAGATGTGTTTAGATATCTTTGAAGTTACATGATGATTTAAGGTGTCCTAACATTCTTTCACTGTAAAATTCGCTGTATCAAAGTACAATAAATGTCATACTATTTTTCCATAAAAGCAGATGGGACCGCTGTCTGGATAATGACAGTCCAATATCATCTGCACTGCAACCTTTACTTTAATCTGTGTTTTTTGAATAAACAGCATCTATGTTACTCACATTATTCAATCTGCCTGCAGCGCTGAACGCAGTCACCTTGATTTCTATTTCTTTACTTCACTCAGTTGTGGTTTGGGTAACTTAACTTACTACATTGCAGATATGCTACACTGTACACTGCTGCACTTTCTGCATGGCAAATAGCAAAAGATGCAACACTGCTCTGAGAGACCTTCATCCTCTGGCAGAGCATTTATTTTTTTAAGCCAATAGCATATTGTCAAGCTTGATAGCCTTATCCACAGACCACTTTGTTCTGACAGCATCAGTCTTACTAATCTGCTTATTTCCATTTTCTCCAATTTACATAATGTTTATATCTGACTCTCCTAACATCCTATTTGTCTTTTACATTAAGACAGCCTGGAGTCGGCTCTATTGCATTGTCTACTGAGTATAAGGAAGTGACTGGGACCTACTGCTGCTTTTTGCACCTATCAGCTAATCAGCACAGTCACTCTCGGATTCAAAGTCACACTTCTCCACAGCCCAAAGCGTAGCAGCCTATTTGAAACTCAATCCTACTGACAGCTATCCCTGCACATTACAAACCATAATCCATCATTAGTAATTGAGGTTGTTCATTTTAAATAGGTTCCTTATTCCTTTCAGAGGACAGCTTTGGTAACTGACAGCAAGTTCTGTGAAAAGTATCACTTGAGTGAAAGTACCTGGGAGGGGGACAAAGCTGGAGTTAATAGCTGTGGTGTGTTTCATATCAAGCACTGAATACTGTGCAGCCAGTTGGCACATGCTGCTTTTTCCTAGTCAGCCATGCTAGCAGCTCTGCAAGGCTGTTTTTTTTTTTTTTTTTTTAAAACAGAACAGTGCTTTAAGCCAAATGATAACATCAGCATGCTGACATGCTCACAGTGACATACTGATATTTGGCCAGTACAGTGTTTACTGTGCTCACCATGTCAGCTTAGCGTGTTAATATATCTAGCAAATGTTGGCACATTAGTGAATGTTTGTACATTTGCTAAGTAGCACTCAAGGAAAAAGCAATCACAATTCATCTTGAGAATGACATGAGCCTATATACGAAATTTGCACCCAATTCAATTCCATCCAAAAGTTTTGGAGACACACCTCAAAACTTTAAATGTCAACCTAACATTGGTGCCAGAAAGTTCAATGTAATTATTTATTGGTCAATAGGGTTGATCATCTGGGCAGCAGCTCTGTGCAAAATTTCATATCAATCCATTCAGCAGGTATTTAATAGGATAAGTGAATACTTTGTCTTGCTGGTGACACTAAATCAAATTCTGCTTGAGCCATGGCACTACCGTCATTGCAAACCTGTCAATCAGTTTAGGAGTGATAGCAGCAGATCTGGAACATACTGACCCTTTACAATGTAAGAAGGTTAGACAGTAAGGATGTAGTGTAAAATAGACAAGGAGATCTCTTTTTTCCCCTTCTGACTGACACTGAAGAGAGAAGACTTCACCAACCACCACCCACTGGGATCATTGTCATAGGCAATATAAATTGAAAAGGAAATGTAATTAATAGCAAAACATACAAATTGTACAAACTAATCAGTAAGACATGGTTGTCGTGTCAGGAGTCAGCAGCTGAGTGGGAATATGCTGCATTTTTCCACAAACTCAACAAAATGCACTGCAGGGAAACAGAGTAGATTAAAATGTGGCAGGCTTCATACATTATACTTGAAAACAGACTGGGCTCAGGTGTGTCTAATGGTGCTAATGGTATTTTATGAAGCAGTAACTCTATTTCATTTATGAAGCGCATGGATTTCTAAAAACTTATTTGTACATTTCTGTGGAAGATATTTCTAGTGTACTGGTGAAAGGCCTAGTCAAGCACAAGGATTTGAATGGGGATACTCCTTCTAACCGTTCACATACTCTGCCTTTAACAATATAGTTATGACTGATCGGTGCGAAATAAAGATGGATGGCTTTCACATTGCTTTCAAGATTCTTATGAAGGTAATATCCATCAGGTGGAAGTAGACTGATTTGCTGTGTCTAATGAGAATAAATATGTGTAGCAACTTCTCTTTTAATTGCTGTTGCATTTCTCCTTTAATTTACTTCCACTTCTCCCTCTGTCATAGTCATTTAATATCGAGGCCATGAAAACCCTTCATTCAATTTAGGAATGTATTCTTAATGAATTTTTATAAAAGGAGACAGGCAGCTGTATATTACAGGCTCAAATAATGCCTCTGTCACTGAAAGAATTCATATATATAAGCATGCTTAAATTGCATATGCAGATAGATGTTACTTTATATACTGCTTTATATATTAATCAGTCAATGGACAAAAGCAGGGAAGCTTTTGCATGCATGAATGTGGGCCCAATTCTGGGTTTAGATAAGAATACCACTGCATTTATTAATAGCACTTGGCAATGTGGATGCAAATAAGTAATATTTTTACATTCTACACCCTCCAGCGAGTCTCAGTGGGAGACTATGAGTGAGTGTTGGACTGCCCACATTGCACCCAGGCTGCCAACAGCGGTGCATAAGGTACACTGATTTCACTTCTTAATCATCGCAGACAACCATGGATTGTTAATTTCAAATAGACGCTAACAATGAACACTTGTCCAAGTATTGACCATTTGCTCAGTCAAACTGATGTGTATGTCTCTGTGTGTGTGCAGAACCTCCGTAAAAACTGTTATCTGTTTCTCCAATTAAATGGCATTCTCCAGTCCAGTCCATTTTGTTGTATCTTGATATATCTTGATCAGTGAACTAAACCAGTCCACCTCTGTAACAATATTTGAGGGTACAGATCCCAGCTCTTTTCAATTATTACAACTTGAGGCTATAATAATGCATAACTACTAAAAAATTGACTTTTAAAAAGGAAAAATGTTGGAGTACTGTAACTGAATTATGATGTACTGTAAAATATGGCACAGCAGACCAGCATAAACATTATAATTATTGCTAACACACATCAGAAAAACTGTTTTCTGTAATATCCAATAAGAACAATAACAATGGACAGTATTTTCTTGCCATTTTTCCTTCACTAGTCACTCTCTAAAGTGAAGGCAGCTCAGGGCAATGCATACAATATTTATCTGCTTGCCATTCCCATTTATACAAAAAGATGTGTGTTGTATGTACCCACAGTGTGCTGATCTATCACTTGAGTCAGTCTGGTGAATTAAGTATATGCATAAAAGAAATGCCTGATTGCTCAAAGATTCAGTCTAGTATCCCATGAAACTTTCCACCCATGACAAATCCAAAGTTGTGAGCTTCAACCATAGCCTGCTCCTAATAATTTCTTACCTCCCCCTGCAGCTGTTCACGTGCTGTTCAACTTACCAGCCCCTGTACTTCCAAGACATATTTACATCAAATCCAATTATAATGGGAGGACAACAATAGTAACACAGATGAGATTTTTTGGTGACTCAGGGTCAAACCAATAATGTTACTAGAAAATGCTAGATTTTTAGTTTAATTTGTGTCCCATACAAATTGAAGTACTACCATTGGCTTTATGGAGGGCAATTAACTTAAACATTATTTCAATATGTTATTTTATATGTGCATCACATACATCACAAAACGCCTTTTCATTGCATACTTTTGGTGGTATAAGCCCGGTTTTTGATTTAAAAGATTTTATCCAACGGTCAGATTACTCTCACTGACCTTGGACTGGTAAAGAGGTAATTTTCCAGGGCAAAGCAAATTTTGGCCCAGCCTGTGCCTGTTTTGTGATTTCCATGGCTGTTTGCTTACACAGAAAACAAAGGAGTGCACTAGAGGGTAGAGTCCACACAAACTGGGTTGCACATTTCATTTTTGGTCTACAAATATGTTTCTACAAAAAATGTTTTTTGCAAAATATGTTTTTTGCACTCCATCCAGATTGAGATGTTGTTTTCCTGGCCATAGTTTAGGAACTTTTTGCCAATAGCTCATTCATTTTCACTGACAAAGGCCAACACTTTGTTCAACAGGTGAGCAAAATTCTCACAACTACTCTAGTAACTACAGTATTAGTATATCAGTGTACAGGATGCAGTAATTTATGTAATGCAATGATCTTTGTAATAAGGCCACATAGTGTGCAGGACAATGGTGCAGTGGTTAGCACTGCCACCCCACAGCAAGAATGCTCTGGGTTCAAATCCTGTTCAACCCTGGGTCTTTTTGTGTGGAGTTTGCATACTCTCTCTGTGCATGTGTGGGTTATCTCTGGCTTCCTCCTACAGTCCAACCACATGCAGACTGAGGCTAAGCTAACTGATGACTGCAAATTTCTCATACTGTAGGTGTGATTGTTTGTTAACCCAGTGATAGACAGGTGATCAGTCCAGGCTGTACTCTGCCTCTCACCCAGTGTCAGCTCGGATTAGCTACCATGAAAGGATAAGTGGTAGATAATGGAAGTTTGCAAAGACTGTTACATTTTTTCAGCTTGTCAAATTTTAGTGTAACACACTCAGTAGCTAACTTTTTATGCCAGCTCTCTGTTATTGATTTGTGCACGTGTTTGGTTGTACAGTAATTCGTACTCAAAAAAATGCATTTCCGATTAGTGGATGTCAATGTTGACTAATTTGTCTTGGCACAAAACCTTTTCTAGACTCCTGTTAACCCATGACTAAGTTAACTGGAGACTATTACTTTGTAACACAGGTGTTGAGTTCACTAATGCATCCTTTTATTGATTAATACCTTCTCACATGATTGCTGTCTCCTACTGTGATTCCTATCTTCTCCTGCCACTCCTTTTTCCCCTCTAGTGTGTCTTTTGTGTGTCTGTGTGTGCTTGTGCAGTGAGTCAGACATTTTTCTTCAAACCTCCTGGGGGGGGTCTGCTCTCTTTGCTCTGTCTGTCTGAGGAGGCCACACATAAGCAACCCCCCACCCCCCGCCCCAGCCTCAGTGGAGCAAAGTGGTGAGGCTCCTGCTCTTAATCCAAACAGCAGAAGCATGTCAGCAGTATCCTACAGGGCAGGGAAGGTAGACAGGCCAGAGTCCAATAGAGCTTTGGCCTCTGTTCTACTTTAGTGTTTTTGTTCAAACTTTCTTATGGTTCTAGGTCATATTATTACACTCTTTGCTGGAGAGACAGCAAGAAACAAACCATATTTTTCCTTTTCTGCCATCCCTCCTCCTGATGTCTGTGCTCTCAATATCCATCTGTTTTAGTGCAGTTGGCTGGATTAGAGCTGTTCTATTTGAAACATGAACTCCCCTTCTTGTCTCCCTATTGACACCCCCCAAATACCTCCTACTGCACCAAAAAGTGCATGATGGGTAATGAGCTAATTCAGGGACGGCTTTTAGAGAAGTTTTAGAAGGACAATCTCAAAACTCAGCCCCCAGAACAGAAGACAAAATGCATAAATCAATTAAGCATTCCATTAGAACTCAAAGAGAGCTCTGTCTGGAAAATCTCAAAGAATAAATCACATCATTGTAGGAGTTGACTGTTTTGTTGAAAGCTATCTCAGCACCTTCTTTCACTATTCTGTGAACCGGCTGTTTATTTGGACTTCATATCACACTGCTGACTTTCTCTTTAGCATGAAAAATGAGCTGCATGAAAATCCAGTATGTGATTAGTCTCTGTGTTTTGAAGCTGGTATAGGGCAGTCTGTGTACCACAGCTATGATGATTAATTTGCTATGGGGCTGTTGTATACATTTGTTTTTGTTGTAGGTATTTGGGTAACTGTGTGTGTGTGTGTGTGTGTGTGTGTGCATGTTATGTTCATCTGTTTGGATGATTGTATGTACACGAGGCATCTTACATCCTTAATTTTTCCTTTATATTTACTGATGCAGTATATATATGAAAAATTATCTGCTGTGAATTATGTGCTGTTGGTACAGATTAATCTTTTTTTTTTTTTTATGAATGGTAATGAGAAAGAGAAAGTCAGCAAACCTGATGGTAAAGTAGGACCAGGTAGCCTTTGGAGAGAAAACTGTCTTAGATGAAATGTTTGTGGAAACAGTCCAACAAAACACAGAACTAACTAATGAACTAACAAACTAATGAACTTTCAGTTTTGTTGCTATATTCCATGCCATCCCTCTTTGTCTGAGATGCACACAGTTTAATAATTAGGCTAATGCATACTGTAAAAATGTATCCCCCAATCAGTGTCAAGTCTCAAATCTGTTTATTATGTATAAATTAAGACAGACACTTACATCTTGTCCTGAAGACTCTCCTCCACATAAAACACGACATGTACCTGTTTCACTAAAATCCTGAAGCTATTCAGATGCAAGGACACATTTTGCTATTCATTTATCATAACGTTTGCATAAATATGAATATTTTCTCATGCAAATGCGAACTCATATTGTGTACATGTGAGAATGTTGATTTTCTTTTAAGATTTCTCCTTCAACTTGAGATGAACCGCCTATGGAGTCTGACACCTGCGTTCCTTCAAGTGTGGGTATGTCTGCATGATGTGCCAATGCACAGTGGGAAATCCAGGGTTTTTAATGCTTTAGTTTATGAATACAATAATGGTAAGATGATACCAAATTACACACAATGTGTACCAAAATATTAGCAGTGTGGAATTAAGCATAGCGTTTGCAGGCTAGCAAACAGCATTCAGCTTAAGTCATGTTGGATAAGAGAAAAGAAAAAAAAAAAAAATATATATATATATATATATATATATATATATATCACAATGTTTGTCTCTCTCTGACTGTCTGGCTGTCTTTCTATATGTCCACATGATGTTCACTGTCAACAATTATCTGTATAGTTACAGGATTTTATAACTACTGTGGCTATCCAATTATTGTTATGAAAAGCTGACAAGATACCTTAAAAGGTCTTTTGTTGGCAGCCATGCAGTGCACTCTTTTTGTGAACCCATTTGTAACTGTGGGGAGACAAGACATATAACTGCATCTGTAATATTAACGTGTCACCCAAATTCTGCACCTGGCAGGTATATAAATAAATAAATCCTCTGGATTAAAGTATGTGTGTATTTTTTTTTTCTGTTCTGTTCAGCAGCTTTAGTGTGGCTGGTGTGTTTAATGTCATTCTGACCTCACAGGATAGCTTTATAGCTTTTTGTATGGTAATTCATGAATGAGTACAAGGTCCTAGGTTATTCTTGAAAGTATTAATATAAATTTTTGTGTGAAACTGTGGCAAGAGGGCAGCTACTGCATCTATACATGTCTCTTCTATCTATTGGGATTTGCTATAAGTCAAAATAGCACGTTTTGCATGCGCTCTTTATTTCGGCCTCTTTAATCTCATTTGCCAGATTTGGTGCCTGCAGCTTTGTGAACACTTAGACAATTAGAGCTATAAAATTTTAAAGCTGCTACAATTAACAATGCTATGTCAACAACTGACCACTAGACTACTTATATGTAAAAGAAGTGCTTTGTGAAGACAAATCCACAGAAAATTATTACTTGTTTCTATCAGCTCTGCAGTGCTTAATAGCGCCTTGTGGCTAATTGGTTTAGTTTTCTGATCTGTATTGTTAATGTTTTGGCTAACTGCTCCCATTCCTGTCGGCAGTAACAAAGCTAAAAAAAAAAAAACACTGGACAGACCATCTAGTGAACATGTGTGGAACATTTAGCAACTAAAAAGCTAAAGATTTCCTTCAGGAGTTGGCAGGGAGCAAAACGAAATTTAAAGAGTGAATATTTTATTCATTAGGAGGGAAGGAAATAAATGAATGCTAATTATGCTCTGTCTTCAAAATGTAAATAGGAAATTGTTTTGTAAATCCCGTTGCTCCCACGGAGCCAATAATCAATTTATAGGAGATTTGTGGTGGCTCTTGGCAGTTGGCAAATCTCACCTTAAAGTACGGAGCATTTAGTGGCCATTCTGGGATTTCACACTATCCTGATTACTAACCTTTAGCTTTGACAGTCTAAGTAAAAGTTGTTGAAAGTTATATGGGAAATCCATTAAACATGTATTAACAAGTTTAATAACATGTCGAGCTTTGTTGCTATCTCCAAGCTAACAGTTTCCTAATAACCCATTTAGATGTCAAAACTGACATTTTCCAGTGTCCTGAGCTCGAATTCAAGGAAATGCTTCATTTCCCTTTTTCATATTTTTACTAGTCCTTTGAACTCCCTTTATCTCTATAGTTTTGGGGGATTATTCTACTCTGGATGAAAAATAAACTCATTTTTTTGTCCCCTCTCCTCTCCCTTATGGCTCTCCCTTCCCTCCTCTCTTTCGGATGCTGCTCTAATCCCATCGTCTCTCCTCTGGTTTTTCCTTTTCCCTTTCTTCTCTTCACCATTACTGTCCCATCTCATCTTCTATTTTCTCCTGTCCTCACTTTCCCTTTATCCCCTTCTCTCCTCCCCTCCCATCTCCCACTGTCCTCCTTCCTCATCTCATCCCCACCTCTCCCATTTTTCCTTTGATTCTCACTTATTCCCTTCTTGTTTCCCTCTCCAGCCTTCACTCTTCTACTTCACTCACTCGTCACTCTCCTTACATCTCCTGTCCCTCTCCGGTACTGTACTATTCTGCTACTTACACTGCTCTTATTTGTCTCCACGGCTGATAATATTTTCCATTCTTCTCAGTTGCTCTTCCTCTTCTCCTTCTCTCCCTCCCCTCCACTCCCTCCCCTCTCGACCTTTTACTTCTCAACTTCTCTCATCTGACTCAGTCTGCCGTCCCAAAGCGACGTGTCTCTAAACAGAGAAGTGCAGAAACAAAATCTTGACAAAGCCTAGGGATCTGCCCTGCAAGTCCCTTCCGTCTGCTCATCTATTCATTTGTTTGTGTACCCCCTTCCCTCCCTCCCTCCGACTCTGGTGTGCGTCTAACTGTCCCCCCCGGCCTGCTCGCCAACACACACACACAGGCTCTGATTGCAACCTGACAGAGCGTTAAATTACAGCCTCACCAACACTGCTGTGAGGGAATCGCTGTTTGCTCTGCTTGCTGTCTCTTATCCTCTCATCCTCTCATCGTTCCCACTCTTCCTCTCTTCTTCTTTATCTTCACTGATTTCTTCTCTCACCTGTTGTTTTCTTTTTGTGATTTTACCACTGCATGCTTTGTCTCTTCCTATTGGGTCACTTGGCCCATCCTGCATATTATCTCTTTTTCTATGGTCTCCCTATATCCTTATCTTTTATCCTTCTTCTTCTTCTGGCATCTTTTCCTTTGTTAATTTTATAGACAGTGCTGCCACAGGCATTCCCTGCAGTTCACATTGGCTCTTCTGACTCCCCCAACACTTTCTCTCTTTCCTCCCCAGAGCTAACACACTGGAGCCACATTTTTCCTTTCTTTCCCCAAGTATATTTCCGTTATTTACTTAATTCCCCAGTTGCTCTCTCTCTCTCTCTCTCTCTCTCTCTCTCATGTTTGCCATCACCATTATACTCTCAAAGTCCCTCCTTTTTTCACTCCCATCTCCTTCCCTTCTCCCTCTCAGCCCTCATTACCATGTGTGTGTGTCTGTGTCAGGTTTCATCCTGTCAGTGAAAGGTCAGCAGCAGGGATTTCCCTGGGCATCACAGCTAGCAGCTTTAGCACTCTGCATCACCAGCCTTATGCTGCATATTAATAATAGTGCCAACAGCCGTACGCCTTAATGCCACCAGCCTGAATTTTAAACAGCTAACACCTAGCCCCAAGCTCAAGTAACAAAAGCCTTCTACAGTGTAGGTTATTTAAAAGACTAGCGGCTTTAGCACTTATTGTCATCAGTTAGCGGCTACAGCAGAGCTTAACAGCAACAGCCTTTTGCTGCATATTTAAAAGGCTAGCAGCTGTGGCAAGCACTGAGCCACCATCATTTTGTTTAGACGGTAGGGCTCTGGGAGGTCAGGCAGCATTTGGCATTATGCAATGGATTTTCTTGAAACAGGATCTAACATAGCAGCCATAAGTTTAATATACAGTATTTGCAGTGAACTGTGAACTGTATCACGTTTTTGCAGCATATAAATTTAACCTACTTAATACATAATGCTCCTTTTTACATGGTGCAAAAACTCTCACGTTCATGATTCCACAAACCATATTCTGTATCTAGTAAACACACCACGTTATACATTTGGCATGTATTACAAAATTAAGAGAAACAAGAAATGCATGGCTTGATGTTTACAGTATGTTGTTTTAAATATATGCCAACATCCAGATACACATGTAGAACCAAAAAGTAAGCTTTTCAGTCATTACACCCATTGATGTTATTCAAAACAGCCAAAAACTTTTTACCCTCTGCATTTTCTCATGCATGCACAGCCACTCTTTATCACACACACACACACATATATATGTATATATATATATACAGTGGGTATGGAAAGTATTCAGACCCCTTTAAATTTTTCACTCTTTGTGTCATTGCAGCCATTTTCCAAAATCAAAAAAGTTTATTTTATTTCTCATTAATGTACACTCAGCACCCCATCTTGACAGAAAAAAACAGAAATGTAGAAATTTTTGCAAATTTATTAAAAAAGAAAAACTGAAATATCACATGGTCATAAGTATTCAGACCCTGTGCTCAGTATTGAGTAGAAGCACCCTTTTGAGCTAATACAGCCATGAGTCTTCTTGGGAATGATGCAACAAGTTTTGTCACACCTGGATTTGGGGATCCTCTGCCATTCTTCCTTGCAGATCCTCTCCAGTTCTGTCAGGATGGATGGTGAACATTGGTGGACAGCCATTTTCAGGTCTCTCCAGAGAAGCTCAATTGGGTTTAGGTCAGGGCTCTGGTTGGGCCAGTCAAGAACGGTCACAGAGTTGTTCCGAAGCCACTCCTTTGTTATTTTAGCTGTGTGCTTAGGGTCACTGTCCTGTTGAAAGGTGAACCTTCGGCCCAGTCTGAGGTCCTGAGCACTCTGGAAGAGGTTTTCTTCCAGGATATCTCTGTACTTGGCCGCATTCATCTTTCCTTCAATTGCAACCAGTCGTCCTGTCCCTGCAGCTGAAAAACACCCCCACAACATGATGCTCCCACCACCATGTTTCACTGTAGGGATTGTATTGGGCAGGGGATGAGCAGTGCCTGGTTTTCTCCACACATACCGCTTAGAATTAACGCCAAAAAGTTCAATCTTGGTCTCATCAGACCAGAGAATCTTATTTCTCATAGTCTGGGAGTCCTTCATGTGTTTTTTGGCAAACTCTATGCGGGCTTTCATGTGTCTTGCACTGAGGAGAGGCTTCCGTCGGGCCCCTCTGCCATAAAGCCCCGACTAGTGGAGGGCTGCAGTGATAGTTGACTTTGTGGAACTTTCTCCCATCTCCCTACTGCATCTCTGGAGCTCAGCCACAGTGATCTTTGGGTTCTTCTTTACCTCTCACCAAGGCTCTTCTCCCACGATTGCTCAGTTTGGCTGGACGGCCATGTCTAGGAAGAGTTCTGGTCGTCCCAAACTTTTTCCATTTGAGGATTATGGAGGCCACTGTGCTCTTGAACCTTGAGTGCTGCAGAAATTCTTTTGTAACCTTGGCCAGATCTGTGCCTTGCCACAATTCTGTCTCTGAGCTCCTTGGGCAGTTCCTTCGACCTCATGATTCTCATTTGCTCTGACATGCACTGTGAGCTGTAAGGTCTTATATAGACAGGTGTGTGCCTTTCCTAATCAAGTCCAATCAGTTTAATTAAACACAGCTGGACTCCAATGAAGGAGCAGAACCATCTCAAGGAGGATCAGAAGAAATGGACAGCATGTGAGTTAAATATGAGTGTCACTGCAAAGGGTCTGAATACTTATGACCATGTGATATTTCAGTTTTTCTTTTTTAATAAATTTGCAAAAATTTCTACATTTCTGTTTTTTTCTGTCAAGATGGGGTGCTGAGTGTACATTAATGAGAAATAAAATGAACTTTTTTGATTTTTATTGCAAATGGCTGCAATGACACAAAAAGTGAAAAATTTAAAGGGGTCTGAATACTTTCCGTACCCACTGTATACATGATTTTCAAACATTTCACATGCGATAAATTCATACATAATTTAAATTATGATATATGGGATATTATGTGTCAAAACATCAATTTCACACGGCTTTTCTACAGGACAATATTTCCATGAAATAGGCACTGTGTGTTTAATTCCTTGCTACTTCATGCCTGTCTTTTCTGTTCATCTGCTGGTCTCCCTGCTGCTTTCCCTCTTTGCAAAGTTAAGCTGTGCAAAACTAAAAGAAAAAGAAAAACAAAATGCTGAAAAGACACTAACGGAAAGACAAAGTTGAAAACAGACTCAGTCAGTCAAAAGTCTGTCAAAGTAAGTGCACCACAGTAAAAGTTTAAGTGTTGGCATTCAGTATATGTCAGTGTGCAACAGTGACAGTATTCTAATAGTAAGAGAGGCAAACTTGCAAATGCGAGTCTGCTGGCTCAGCTCCCTGAATTAATTGGAGATGTTCCATTGTGACAGAGGAGGAGAAATCTTATCCCTCACTCTCTGCAGTGTAAAACTCTCTTTGACAAGAACTGTGAATGTTCAGTGACCATTTTAAAAGAAAACATGTTGGAAACAAAATAGATCACAGTGTGTGAATTGTAAGGGAAAGAAGATGAGTATTTTAATCAAAGGTTACAAAACAATGGGCTTATGGTCTATAGTAAAAATGAAAACACCCCATCAAGAACCAACAATACAAATGAGCAAATATAACACAAAATGAGGTTAAACTTGATAATGATTTCCATTTTCTCTTTCACAGTAGCAGTTAATCCAATTTAAAAGCCTCAGTGTGTTTCATTTGGCTTATATTGGCTAATATTGTATTTAGTCTAAACATTGTCTCAGCAACCCTAATGACAGATCTCTTGAGAGACAGCAGAGGAGTTTAGGGATAGATGGAAGTGCTCTGGCCACCAAGAGACCAATCATTAATTTGATCTTCTCTTCACTGGTTTGGGATAAGGAGTTGATGTGTCCCTGAATGCCCCCAGTCTTGTTAGCTGAGATTTCATTTAGTGCTCCATTTCCAGAGAGCCTTACACAGGCCAGGCACAGCAGCAATACATTACTGAACAAATCAAAACAGGATTATACCATGCACAGCAAAAGGTATCCTTGGAAATGACAAATAAGTATTTGTAATTTGTGACAGCAGCATTATTACATCATGTAAGCCAGTCCTCCATTACACAATGGTGTGGATACTGCTGGTAGTTTTGTTATTGATATTATGATGTAGTTGTGCTATGTTTGTGCTACCTTTATCACCTACAGGGATAAATCTGACCAAGTCTTAACTTCCAAATGACTTCAAGTTTGGAACGTGCAGCCTGAAGGCAGAGTTTTATGAAAACCATGGGATTAGGTCTTATATGTTTTATATTTCAAGATTTATTGAGAGCTACTTCTTATTTACATGTGTTTGTGTGTTTATTCTCAAACATTATCTAAACTTATTTGCTGCCTGTCTGAGGTCAGGGAAAAATCAAAACCCCTCATTTAACTTAGAATACTGAGTGGTTTGTTGAATGTCAGTCTCAACTAACCTTCGGCTTGTCATTCATATACTATTGTGTTTAAGGCTCAACATTTGCATGTTTCATTCCAGACACACGCTTAATGCATTGAAAGGTGATGGGCTGTGTGGGTATGTTGCTATTGCTAAGAGGGAAGAGACAAATACAGCCATCCCTGCAAGATTAGCATGAGGACACATTAGCATCACTCAAACTTACTTAAACTCCCATTAGCAATTCAAAAATGGATACATAAGCATGAGGGATACAGCACAGGAGAGTATACCTTGATGATTTCGCACTAACAACCACTATAAAGAGGTTGCATGCTGACAAAATGCCTTTTGTAACCTTTATAATTAGTCAGGGAATTACAAATCTGACCTGAGATCAACCGTCTGGCATGTTCACCTCATTCAGCCTGACAGCACATCAGAAACAGAGAGAGTTAAAAGCTATGTAAAGGATAACAGGTAGAGGTGGCATGGCTAAATACAGCAATGGGTAGTGTGTGAAGGAAAATGACATCTCTTTTATTAGGTTAGTTATGTAATGGCTGCACTATCCCCTGAAGAAACTATTTGTGCCTCATTATTGAATCTGAACAAATCAACCCAGTGGCATAAGGAGCAACGTTGTGCTTGCTTGTGTGATATTTATCCTAGAATTACCTTGCAAATGGCTGCAAACTATAGTTAAACGTATGTTCTTTTCTTGTTTTAATTACAATATTGCTTGCAAGTTAGAAATACATTTCTTGCAAGATCTTGGGAGAGAACAAAACAACAAACCGCCTACCCCCTTGGTGAAAGTTACATTCTCCCTATGAGCAAAACTAGCCTGTTTATTACATTTTTATTTTTATGCCTGCTGCTCTGTGTCAGTGATGAAAAGCTTTTTGTCCAACAGCTGTGAAATAACATTTGTATCCATATTGTCACAAATAAGCCTAGTTTATGTTTAAGAGCAGAAAAAACTCACACTGAAATGTGACACAGAAGAACAGTTTTGGGAAACACTTTACACATACACACATCCAGATTAAAGTGAGTGTAACATACATAATAGCTTTTATAGTGTAGATTTTCCCTTTCTATGAAATGAAATTGTCCACTTACTTGTGATACTTTGATTAACTCAGATAACATGTTTGTTTTGCCAGCAGCTGGTTTGCTGCAGCTACTGGGCGTTACTGCCGATTAGCATATTGCCTGTTTGTTTTCAGCTTATTTTTTCACCTCTTTCATTTAGTTGTTCTAACAAGGATAACAGCTACATTCATGAGCAGCCACTCATAAACACACTTGGAAGCCTCACACATGCAGTGTGTACAGGCAGCAGTATGCACACAGGCACACAAGCGCATGTACGCACACACACACACGCGAAAGCAAACACGCACGCACTTCTGGTGAATTCCCCTGTCATTTTCATTGTTTCTCATTTGATTAATAACCATTAATTTTTCACTTCACTAAAAATAATGTGATTAACCCATCTATTCATCACGTATGTTTTTGCTCAGGTGGGGATATTAGTTTAATAGTGTGTGGGCAGTGTGTGAGAAGATGCTGTGAGAGGATGGATGCCTGTACATGCAAAAGAAAAAAAAAATCTCTGTGAAAGCATGTGTGCAAACCTGTGTGTATCGCTGTGTGTGTATCGCTGTGTGCGCATCGCTGTGTGTGTATCTGCTTTCGCTTTAGTGCAGTTATGCTTGCTGTCCTTGAAGCAGTGCCTGGGTAGCTGGGGAACTTCTATTCACTGTTTACAAGGCAGACATTAAAAGCATCTATTTATTGATAGGGGAGGACTGAGGATTCTCTTCTCTGAGTGAAAAAAAAAAACAAACCTGAAAAACAAAGACATATATATGTTTAAAAATGGAAAATAAACCTAATATAAATTCATATATTGGATTTCATACTTTCTCTGAATGCATGTGTGCTTTGGTCTTTGTGTGTTAGATTCATTTTTCCACCTCTTCCCAGTGGAATGCTGTTCAGGTGGGAAGAGTCCCGATGTAGCTCTCATTCAAGTTTGAGTGTGCAATGGGGTATTTGTGTAAATAAAATTTTCTACCAGAAATGTAGCTGAAATATAAATGCTCAGTGTAAAGGTGAGCAGTTTCACAAATTGATAGAGAAATTAGTGCTATTTCTTGGAGCTGGGAGTGAAGCTGAGGGCACAGAGGAGCATCCATTTTCACATAATGTGATATTAGTGTCAGTCCTATGCTATGTCTGCTTCATTCAAAAGCCCACGAAAGTCATTACTGATGCTATGGCTTTACTGAGACTGAGGGACAAAGTACCATCAGTGAGTATTTGGCCGGTGGAGGAAATCAAACACTGATTTTCCAAAAACTAAATTTTTTGATACCATTTGGCTGTACCCTGTTACAGTGGCCATGTCCCAGTTTGAATCTGATGACTGATGTATCCTTTTCTCTAGTCACATATTTAATAAGTTAATTTTTACAATTACCTGTCTGACACAGGTGGTTCACAGTGTGCTCAAAATTAAACAGACACAGCAGGAGAAACAACCACAGTGTCTACAGACAAGAGAAAGTCTGTTAATGACTTACAGCAGCTATTTTTATACCCTAATAAGCACATTTATATAATGCCAACGTTTTATAAATTCATCTAAAAGTTGAGCAATATTGGATGAAAGCATGATCAGATCAGTATTTCTGATTGTGTATTATGTTAACAGCAGATAAGTAGTAGCCTATTTGGTATGTAAGTGCGCTGGGTTGTCTCTCAATATGCACTGGAGCAGAGGAAAGGACAGATGGACAGAAGGATGGCTGGGACTTAAGGATTGGCAATGTAATGAAAAAGAAAAGTGTGTGTGTGTGTGTGTGTGCATCTGTGCCATGTGAATAAATCATAGCCCTAACTGAATAGGGTTTAAGTGCTTGTTGACTTAATATCTTTGATTACTCAGAAAAGCATTAGATTCCTTTTTTATTTCAACATGTCACTTTTGTAAAGTGAGAAACAGAATTTCACAGCTGGATATAAAAGCACCCGAATAATGATTACACACACAAAAAACAGGCCACAGTATACAGTAGTTCCAGTGCTTATATGCAAGTAAAACCTGTTTCACATGTTATCAAACCATGAGTTGTCACTGACCACACGTGGGGTGTTAGGGCCCTACACCGAGTCTACTAGTAGACCTGGCATGGTTATAATAAGACAGTAAATGCAGAGAATACTGGGTTTAGACAAAAGCAACATGGGTTAGGAACTATTATAGGGTTATGTTGAGGAAGAGATCATGGTTTTGTTCAAATAAAAACTGACTAAAGTAACAACAGAATCATTTTGATATTGGAAACACATGCAAAGAACTTTTGCGTGTGCGTGTGTGGCCACTGAAACATATGTTAATCTGTGCTCTTGTTTCTGGCTGCTGACAAATGTTAAATCCAGTAATTCTTCTAGAGCAACTCTGGTCTCACCAACTCTCGAGGAAACTATCTGACTCCTTAGCTGCTAAATGCTGCTGTGTGTTGAACAGCTAGTTGCTAACTTTGTCTGTCTGTCCTTTGCTGCTGGGCACGGAGCGTACACTGGGTTTACCAGAGAGTTTTACAGTGAGAACTCAGTGGAACCTATTGCTAATATAAAACTGTTGATTAGTGCATCTTTGTGTTAGCATTATGTCATTTCTATATTTGCCTAATATGTCTCAATGCCTCTTTTTCTTTCAGTTGTGCACAGGTCTGCATAAATATCCTATCAGGGGGGCTCAGATAGCTATTTGAAACGCCCATAAAAACAAATCCATCGGCAAGAGTCCACAGATCCTCACATGGCGGTGACTACAGTGCTGCTCACCAGTTTTGGGGAAGAACATTAATAATACAAGATGTCCCACTTCTATGTTTTTTTTAAATTATTATTATTTTATGTCAGTAGAGACAGCTTCTAACAATCTCCTTTTCTCCTTAATCCGACTTTTCTCAAAAGTGATCATCTTTCTGAGTAAGACAAATAATTTCAGTTATTAGCAAGGGATTTCGTTTTTGTTTTGGTTTTTTTTTTTTTTTTTTTTTTTTTAATTCTCTCTACTTAGAAAGTTGTTTTGTGCTGGACTGAAGAAGCAACACTGCTCCCTGCCATGGAGTTCATATGAGAGACAGGAGATACTAGAGTGTCTGTGGATCATAAGACATTGTGACAGTTTGGAAGGAGCCAGGACAGAGAGGAACCAATCTTATGCTAAATTTAAAAAAAAAAAAACACTGAAAATTCAATGTGTCATTTAAATTTAAGCAGCAACAGATGGTTCACAGTCAGTTGACACAAAGATGTGAGCCGTATCAGTGAAATTTGGAAGTTCGCCAGTCTAATTTCTCCAAAACATATAGTTATGGTTTCATTCAGCAAAGAGCCACAGCAGATTGAAATGGATGCTCCAACAAGAAAACTGTAGCCCCTCCAACTTCTCTCCCTAGCTGATTTTTACAGTACTCATTTCTTCACAAAACAGTTATTTCCCATCCTGTAAACTGTAAGCTTTTCCACTTTCTTTTCCTTTCTTGATTTCTTTGTCTCCTTGTTTCTTTCTCACCTCTCAGCTGTCGTTCCATTGCTCTCTCAGGCACTTATTTTATCCTCAGACTTATTATTCATCCTCTCTCTCACACACACACACACATACAGGGCAGTGTAGCAGATGCAGTTGACGTTCTGCACCAGCGAAGCATAACAGTGTAGTTAGTCTGCTTGGCATGAAACACAACGCCACAGCACGAAACAGAACAGAGCACAGCAGGGTTGAGGGCTCTGTGGAGCAGCAGGGGCATCTCACATACTTGTCACGTTGTGAGTTCAAATCCAGAGTATCCCCTATTGATGAACATTGCTACCACTCTCTCTCTCTTTTACACACCTGAAACTAAAAATTAGCCCACAGTTAGATATAAGAGGAATGAGATTGTCTTTATGACAAAGTTAAATGACTAAGTTAGCATACTGACAACAGTGATTTACTGTTGGGATTAACTGTTGGGATTTACTGGGATCATGTCTAAACCAGACTTGGAAAGACTCATCCATGCATTTATCTCTAGGAGGTTAGATTACTGTAACGGCCTGTTCACAGGGCTCTCAAAACGAGCTGTAAGGCAGCTACAGTACATTCAGAACGCTGTTGTTCGGGTCCTGACTAGAACCAGGAAGTACAACCACATTACTCCTGTTCTCAGATCTCTGCACTGGCTTCCTGTCTCTGACATGTTGATGCCATATGAACCATCTCGAACTCTGAGAACATCAGGGACAGGCCTTCTGCTCGTGCCCAGAGTCAGGACTAAACAGGGAGAAGCAGCGTTTCAGTTATATGCAGCTAAAACCTGATGTCTTCCTGATGATGTTAGACAAGCCTCATCTCTGGCAATGTTTAAGTCCAAGCTAAAAACCTTTCTTTTTAGTGTGGCCTATAACATATGACAACTGACAGTGTTTTATCCAAAGTAATTTATCTGCACTCAGTTTCCTCTAATATTAATTAAAAAAAAAAAACAAAACTGTTTTGTCACTACTTTTGTCCTGTTGGGGGAGACAATCGGACTCACGGTCAGTACTCTAAGTTGATTAGGTTAGGAACCTTTGATCTAAAGCCAACTGGGTCAGGGACTCAGGGGTTAGGAACCCAGGCGCTTTAGTGTTATCCTTAGAATACGGGTCTAAACAGCTGTAGACTTAAATAAGGGGTTTGGACCCTCCGGCTACTTGAGTCTACTCGATCCTAGAGTCTGGAACTCAGGATCATCTCTGCATATAGTCTGTGTTGAGGTACTTTTAGTCCATCAGGGATGGGACAAACTGAAAGTAGGGGACCCACAAATATGGGTAAGCGTGGTCCGATAGTCGATATCATGAGGGGAAAATACGGTGACAAAACGGTAGCATGCCTCTCATTTTTATTCTTGCTTATGTATTTTTAACCTGTCTTTTATTTCTGTAAAGCACTTTGAATTACTCTGTGTATGAAGTGTGCTATATAAATAAACTTGCCTTGCCTACTCAAAGCAGTGCTGAGCTTAAGTGCAGCCTCAGAGTGTGTTTATTGGAAGCTGGCCTTAGCATTGTCTATGACCATGCATATTAAAAATTAATTAATTACTGGCTCCTCTAGCTCGGGGTCATGGGGAAACATGCACAGGTGAGAGGTAGTGTACATACTGAAAGGACCGCATGTGCCAGTCTGCTCATCTGTTGGTCAACTGAAATAACATCATCGCATTCGCATTTCTGATCAGTCTATGTAATTACGCTGATCTGATAGACCATTGATCCGTGGACACTACTTTTTTTGCCCTAATCTTGAGTCAAGCCAACCAGTGTCCTATGCCACACCTTGTTGTACTTTACTGTACTATAGTCTTTCATGCTATGCTCTACAATAGATGTCATGCAGAGCGGAAATGTGGTTTTCCATGTAGTGTTATGCCACGCCTTTGCTGTGCTGTCCCATGCCATCCTCTATTAGAGACCTGCATTACTGCAGTGCACAGCTCCACATGCTTCAGTGATCGTAACTATAAAATTCTTTAATGAGCAGTTTGGAGCCAAGCCATAGCCATTTGAGAGCTCTAAAAAACTGTTTAACAGCAACTCTGACTCAGTGAATCATCTAGAGCATTGGAACTATAGTCAGTGGCTAAGTGTTGATAAAGTTGTAATATATAATTTTTTTTAGGGAAAGGTAAGGTATTTCCAACCGTGTTTTACTGTTTTGCATATGTGCTTTCACGATAAGTAGTTGTAAATACATGTAGCACAACTAAATGAGCACTAGTGTTTCCAGTGGGAGGTGCTGGTTCGAGCTCCACTGCTGAAAATCCCAGTTTGTCCAAAGTGTTCATGTTGATTTACAGGTTGAGTTTTGAGCTTTTTACTTTGTGGAAATATCATATGACACTACTGTCCTTATAATCTTGTTAACCACCTACACACAGTACCATTACTGTGATACACTACCTAAACATCTTTCTATCTTTATGCTGTATGTCGATTTTGAAAGTAACTAATGTAGAAGAGTCTCTAATGCCCCGTGCCGTCCAGGCATGTTTCAATTAATGAAAGGATTTCTTTTGCCTTTTTTTCTCCTCCTAATGGAGTTGAGGAAGACAGCAGAGCTTTTACTGAATCATCACTTTCTAATTTGGGAAGCAACACATCTGCTACTAATTAACGAGACTGATTGAATCTGGGCTTTTGCAGGCACACACACGTGCGTGAAGAGATGCACAAATGGACACTCACATATGATAATTTTAGAAATCAAATAGACACTCTGGTGATGAACATATTTTTTTTTTTCTTCAGTGTCTGTGGCTGATGGTGAAGATAACATACACTGATCAGCTCCAACATTAAAATGATCTCATTAAAATCAGTCATGGGGTGGGATTTATTAGCCAGCAAGTGAACAGTCAGTCTCTGACATGTTGGAAGCAAGTGGAAGGATCAGAGAAATTTGATAAAGCCAAATTGTGATAGCTAGATGACGGGTTCAGAACATCTCCAAAACTGCAGGTCTTGGGAGGTGTCTCCAGTATGCAGTATTCAGTACCTATGCGTCCATGAGCATCAGAACTAGACCAATGAGCAGATGGCCTGGTCTGATGAATCATGTTTTCTTTACCATCATATAGATGGCTAAGGGCGTCTGAGCTATTTATCTATGGAAGAGATGGCACCATGAAGCACTGTGGGAAGACAGAAAGCCAGCAGAGGTAATGTGACGCTTTGGGATGCTGGGAAACTCTGAGTCCTGGCAACCATGTGGATGTTACTTTGACATATACTGTACCACCTACCTAAACAGTGCTTCAGGCCAAGTGCCACCAGTATCCCCTGATAGCAGTGGTCTCTTTCAGCTGGACAAAGCAGTCTGACTACCAAAAGTATTAAGCAGTGGTTTTAATACCATAATAAGCTCAAGGTGTTGCCTTGGTTCCAAATTCCCCAGATCTCCAGCTTATCGAGCATCTGTGGGATGTGCTGAAAAAACATGCCAGATCCATGGACGCCCCACCTCACAACGTACAGGACTTAAAGCATCTGCTGCTGTTGTCTTGGTTTCAGATACAAGAGGACACTTTCAGATGTCATATGAAGGGTCAGAGCTGATTTGGCGGCATGAGCGGACCTACAGTACACACTATAACGCAGATGGACTAATGCTGTTGCAAAACCACCCCCTCTCTCTCTTTTGCTCTGTCTTTCTAACTATATATTCCATTAAGCTTTTCCATACTATGTTGCTCAAAGTGGCAAATTGAGAAACATGGAAAGACACTATGGTAGGAATAATAAGCATGGCTGGGGATGAGTATGTTTTTTTAAATTATGCCTGTTCCTAATTATTCACAGTATTGCTCATTTAAGTCAATATAATCTAAACGATAGTATTTTATTACACAAAACAGCTTTGCAAATACTTGTCTTTGTAGCATAAGAGACTGAAGTTCTTGGATTAATAGCCAATTACAGCTGACCTTCAATTATTTTACTCAGCAACAATATTTAATTGCTGCATCTTGTCCAGAATGACTAGAATCAGCTGAAAAACTGCCATGACTTTTTGCTCCGTAATGCTGTAAATACTGGGGGGTTTTCCCTTTCATTTCCCTAAACTTAATATTTACTTCAGTAATGTGTGTGTTTGATGAACACAGACTTTCTGTCTTGAGAATATGGACTGGTGTTTGCTCATGTCCATGCTGAGTATAGTTTATAACTAACAGAATTTATTTTCTATCTGTGTACTTAATCCTGACACACACACACACACACACAAACACACACCTTGTTATCTGGCTCGGTGTGTTAACAGCTATACCTGATGCACAATGTCTGTCACATTGTAAATAAATGTAATGTATTACTTAAACACAGTTTATCAGCGTGAGTATTTTCCAACAGTAAATAAAGTGAAATTATCTTTACACACACACACACACGCACACACTGTTCTATCAGGGTTATACTACAAGATTAAAGTAAGTATCTACTTTCGACTGGAAATTAAGAGTAAATGTCAAACTTTAATTAAAGGTATTTTTGGGAAGACTGTGACTTGCCATATTGTTTTTCATGTTTAACTGGGGTCATATCTCTTCAGTCTTTGTTATCAAGTGCTCCTTATCATCCGTACTGTAAGCCAATCTCAAATGATTTATGCAAGATTTTTTCTGGGCACAATAACTTTGGAATTCTTTGGTGTCCATATGACGACAATGTATCTAATAAAGATTAAAAAATTTTCATTAGCACAGGTCATTTTTTGATACTGGTTAAGATAGTTTGTTGACTAACAAAATACTGAAAACATCAGTTATAGTTACAAAAATGTCTTTGTAATGTCTCACATAAACAGGGTACATGGTATTCGGTAATTACTTTACTGCTCAGCAGACTAATCATTCACTGGCACTGAATACAGAGAACAAGATAAACTTAATTAACCAGCACATAGCACATTAATGTGTACACAGCAGCCTGTGTTGCATTGAGAGACCCAGTGACCTGTGCTCCAGTGTAGAGAATAAAAAACCAAACATATACACTACAATACAGTATCTTCTACTTCTCCTTGATCATCTTTCTTGCCTCTATTTATTGATTTTCCTCTCCTTTTTATCTTTTTCCCATCACTCTTTTCCAGCCTAGTCCTCAGGAGACAGACCTTTACCAACTGACCACCCAATCTCCTTTCTCTGTCTCTTATTTACTCCATTTACTGATCTTCTTCAGTTTATGTCTACACCCAGCTCCCATATTCCACCCGACAGCACCTCTCTCAAGAAATTCAACATTCCTTAAGAATGATCAACATTATACATATGCAATACTATTACTGTGCAGTTTGTGAAATTATATGCACCTCACTCCCTCTGTCTCTGATCCATCTCTCGCTCTACTTTCAGGAGTAATGGATGGACATGTTGTAGTAGTGTCAGGGTCTCTGCCTCCCTCTCCATCACTGCACTCCCCTTCCATCTCCCTGTTTTCATCAGTGTTGGTGAAAGAAGGCCATGATTTGATCATGATCTCTGTTGGTCTGTGCTGCTTTGTCTGGCACTGCCCTCACTCTCTCTCTACTAATAGGTGGTCATGGTCGTGGTGGGGTGGATGTGTCAGGAGAGGCATCGTGTCAGCTCCATTATGACATAACCTTGATACTCTGAAGGACAATGGTATAACATATCTGCCTCTTTTTACCTCGGCCTAATCCTTCGATGGAAAAAGGTACCCGGAGAGCTTGTTTTACCTTGTCACTGCATTAAAGAATTTTAAAAGGTTCCATTTCGGCTGGAAAAATGTGATAATAAGAGTTTATTGGTATTTACTGACTATCAGTGTCAGTCCAGGACCTGGACTAGTACACCACCTTCCAACTCTGAACAAAGCACAGCTAATTCCTGATAGTTGGCTCCCTGGAGGCTATCTGGCTATCTAATAAACATGTAAATTAAAATTTTGGAGTTTATGGCTGCTGTACTCGCTATTTAAATCATGCTAACACAATATCTACACAGGCTGTGCAGTGAAAAGAATCTTAGCAGCTTAACTGAAATGTCAGCCCTCCAATAGTCTACGCAGGGTGCACTCAGATCCACTTCATTAGTGTAGCTCACTTGTGTTTTGGAAGCATACAAACCCCAACACAATCACTGTAGGTGCTCACTCGGAACAGAAGAAAAACTTCAAGTAGAAAAACATGTTCTAGGTTGTGGTGTTATATGTGGTGCACAGCTGTGTGCTTAAAGTGCTTAAAGTCTGTTCTGCTAGATGTTTTAAGACTTGTCAAAGTAAGGGAGCCAAAGCAGGACACCAAACGTTGAAGGCCACATGTCTTCCTCTAATCTGCTGCACTGAGGTGTGAAGGCTCTCCCTTCTATAGCTGGTAGTTTCTTTTGGACAGAGCTCCTCTCCCAGTTTCATCCGTTCTTAACTCAA
The DNA here is from genome assembly GCF_900324485.2 of Mastacembelus armatus. NCBI lineage: Eukaryota > Metazoa > Chordata > Actinopteri > Synbranchiformes > Mastacembelidae > Mastacembelus > Mastacembelus armatus. The sequence continues at coordinate 7,742,810 of NC_046645.1, read as the reverse complement.
CACTGTAACATTGCTGGTTATGAGACTGCATGAAGCAGTAAGTCAACCCTAACCCTTCATAAACCAAACATGAAAGTCTCAGTTTCACTAATATAACACAAAAGCAATTGAATATGGGAGAAATGAGACATAATTATCAAGATCTAATATCCATCAACACTATTTTAAAATTGAATGCGGCAGTAAATATCCTTTAAATCAGAGTGAAGTAAACTGATATTTCATTATACTGTTTGTTTAAAATTTCCCCACTGAGTGAAAAAAGCTGAGCTCTTGCAAGACAACATATCTTTCCAAAAACGAGGCGGAGTACTGCCAGGGCTGATTTATTCCTGATCTGTCCGATAAACTATGCTGGTGTCTATATAAAATGTTCCTTTCCCAAAATAAATTGTGTCATGGAGAGCAACAAGTGAGAAATGACCTTTTGTATTGAGAAATGTGTTGATCCAACGGCATGGAACTTCTCTGCATTTTCCACCTACTGGTTGATTTGTCTTTATTAACAGGAGTAACCTCTGTTTCACTCCTGTTGGGCATTTATAAAAGGGCAGTGAATAGGTTTAATATAGCTCCATATAATATAATAAAGATTAGTGTGCACCTCATCAGTAAAGTGGATGAATGGGCTTCTATTTCAATGTTCCCCTTAATCTTCTCGGTTAAAGGGCATCTTAATCACTTACATATACAGCATCAACTAATCAATGCCAATCAATTACTTGATTAGGGAATTGATCATCTGTTCGTTTGAGGCACTGTTGTCATGATCAGCTGATTCACTGATTGGTTCATTGACTGGTTGTTCAATACTGAACAAGGCTCGACGGGCTGTAAGAAGTGGACAAAGTGTTGATGTCTGGTTGTGAAAAAAGTGTGTATGCACCTGACGTTCAATCCCAATTTGTTGTGTACAAATATATGAATATTTGAAATTTACATGAAAAAAAATCTGACAATTTAACAACGCAAAAACACTTGCAAGCAAAAAGGCCAAACACCATGTTGTAAACAATTAACAGTATTTACAATATTTCCCCTTGAGTCCTTTCCATGTGTCATATATGGCAATTCCAGATAAATATTACATTTGTTGGTTTAAATTCATGCTTACACATCCTCTCAGCTAGACTACTGCATTGCTCTCTTTTGTGGTTTAAACACCTGCGAAGCCCTCGGATGGGATAGAATACTGCCACTAGAATTTTAACCAACTCCTGACAATTTAACCGTATTTCACCTGCTTTAGCTTTATTGCTTTGGCTCCCGATAGAGCTTAGGGCCATTTTTAAAACATATTTTTTAACCTACAAAGCTATTCATGGGCAGGCTCCACCATATCTTTCTGAATTACTCTTCCCCCATCACTGTTCATTCACAAAATACTGGTTTACTTGTTGTCCCTTGGGTCGAGAGGAAATTCACTGGCCACTGTGCTTTCTCCTGCTCAGCACTAACTCTCTGGAATGCACTTCCTGTTAACTGCCTACTATAGAATTTTTTGTTTTAACGTAAAGCACACCTTTTTTCTACCGCATTTTACTCATTTATCTGTCTGTATGTTTCAATTAAATTATATACTTTCTTTTTGGCTACTATGTCAATTAGTGGTATTGTTTAACTTTGCTATTGTTTTTAATAGTTTTTATAATGTGTGTTGGATTGTTTTCTGTATGAAAGTGAAATTGGTTACATTATATATATATATTTCTGTCCATTTGTATTCTTAATTTTCATGACAAATTAACTTGGGGTAATTGAGTAAGGTCCTTCTTTATGTTTATGTCCATGTCGTTGTTCCCTGCTCTTTTCTTATCCTGTTTTTTTTTTTTTAAATTTCACCTCAATGTCAATCGCTTGTAAGCCTCTAAGGATGAAACACACTTGTCCTGCTAGAAATCAGTTTTGTGTGCAGTGTCCTTTTGAACTCTTCATCTACTCGTGCCTCCTTTCCAAATTTGGTGACTTTGGGAGGGGGTGGAAAACAGCTTACCAGGCTGAGTGACACGGAGTGACACACTCACACGCATCCATGCGTGCTTGACTTTCTGATGTCGATCCACAAAGAGAGCAGTCACACAGAGCAACGATAAGAAACAAACTGTGGAAAGGTACATGGAAGAGAGAGAAAAATGATGACGACTATATTTGTGTGGGAGAGAGAGAGGACAGAGCCAGAGAAATACATGGATGAGAGATAAGTGTGTGTGTGTGTGTGTGTGTGTGTAAGAGAGCAAGAGAGAGAGAGAGATCAGAGCATGTTGAGCTGAGCTTTTGGCTTTTCTCTCTGAGGATAAAGCTTGTTCCGGCCTTGTGCTGCTGAATCCCACTGCAGCACTGTCCATGGTGCTGGGGGGTCTTCCGTCTCACTTTCTCTCCCTCAGTAGCACTTTACCTCCTCCTCTCTACCTCTCCCTTGTGCACACTGTCATTGTCTTTTTACTCTCACCCTTTTGACTTCACAGATGCTTTATTGTTACGAAACATAGCGTGTGTCACAGCTAGTATGTGAAGCACATGCGGGTGGGTGGGCAGGCAGGTGCAGTGAAGTAACTTTAATAGGACAAAGGATGATGAAGCGGCTTGCAGGTAACAGGCAGTAAATAACAGGCAGGAATGAGATGCCACAGCATGAATGGCAAGTAGGGAGACACGCTGGAACATGACAATCTGACACCAAGCAGGTGGAACAGACGGCTTTAAATAGTGAAGGTACCAATGGAACAGGTGTGTGAGTGGGTTGGGAAGGTCAGGCGATGGAGAATGGAGGGGAAATTTGAGGGCATGGTGACTGGATGGAGAACAATAAGGGCCAAAAATAATCAGGGCTGAGCCAAGAACCACAGCGATGTCAACACATCAATTGAGTATAACCAAACTTGACCACAAAGCAGCAACACAAGTATATAATCTAAGATCCACAAAATCACTCATCAAGAACAAAAAGAACGTAGTAGGCTACTGTTGGTAATGTGTCTTTTTTGCACTGAATAAGAAGGCTGTTTACAGAGATAAATTACAGTATTGGACACTTATTCAAATGCCTAAAACAAAACACTTTTACATTCACAAGGACTTCTTGTATCCTTCTTTTGAACAATTTTGTCTGCTTGTTTGTGGAAGCAGAAGTATGTATTATGCCATTGTTTTTCTTTGGCCATCATGATAAATTTTCCTAAATGTTATTGTACTTCAACCTAAGTACTATAGCATTGTCAGATTAGAAATCTGTGCATCTGAGTATGTCAGCCCTGAGACTGACTGGCGATCTGTCTAAGATGTACTCAGTCATTCACCCAGGTCAACTGGGACTGGCTCTAGCTCTCCCTGCTCACCCATGACCCTTGATAGGTGGGGATAGAATAAGTCAAGGGTGTCCAACCCATGGTCCTTGAGGGACACTATCCCTGCTCTACTCACTGGTGGATCAGGTGGGTTCAGTCAATCAAAAGTTGAATGACACCATCTAAGATGGGGGTGGAGTGGGGGAAGACAAAGTGATTTGGTATCCTCCAGCTTATCACTGGCTGAAGACACCTGATCCAGGTATTCAGCTGTGAATGGGCAAGGATAGTTGGAAAACAAGCAGGACAGTTGGCCCTTGAGGAGCATGGGTTTGGAACCCCTGGGATAATATGGTATAGATATATGAATGGATGGATGAAGAATTGTTGGATTATTCACTGTCTATCAATCAACTAATATTTCTTCAACATTATTTCGGCATTAAAGACAGGTTTAGCTTCAGCGACACACTTTTTTTACTCCCATATTGATGATTTTGCTAGAGAAAAACTACAATCAAACATTTTTGACTCCTGCAGACTGAGTGCCTTTCAAAAGGCAGTGTCTCACCTTTTCTTGGGAGCAATGTGATCACAGCCTGTCCTCCAGTTCACTGTCTGTATTTTTGCTACATTTTCCTTCAGGGTTTATTAGTCACACTAGTGACTCTATCATGTAGGCCTACTGTCTATTATTAGGTGCTGAATATGTTTTCAGATTGTTTCAGAATTGTATTATTTTCTCCACATGAGTTTGTTTTTTAATTAAAATTTGGTTTGGCCACATGCTATTGTAAAGGGTTGGCTTGACTGAATGGAGTTCGAGCACCAGATGGCTGATGAACCCTCTGCTTCGGCAGTTTGTGGCTCTGTAAAGTGGTGATATCTAAAGGTGCCGTTTCCTCAGTGATTGTGAAATTTGATGAATCATGTTCGGTTGCTATTAGAGGGCATTTGTGTGGGCGATAAAGATCTGAAGAATTTTACAACTCCCACCGTCTTTCCAATAGTTTTGGTTTCTTTTATTCTGAACTCGGTGCCATGACTTTATTGTGTATGTGAAAAAGTTGTTTTGTTTATCAAGGTACAGAACAAGTTTTGATAACACAACTCAACAGGATCCTTTAGGACACTGATTACTTTTCATTTCAGGATCCCAAAATGAGCAAATTTAGTTTTTTCCCCCTGGGGACAACTGGTCTAATTAAAAAACTGCTACTCGGGATAGGAACTCTCCGAGACAAGACGTTGACCCATTTTCTTGTTCTGACCAATAGTTAAAAACGCTGCTGCAGGCTTATTAAAATCTCATCACATTAGGCCTTCAAATGCCACCAGAAGTGACTTTTAAACATGCTGTTTCCTGAAATAAATTTCCAAAACCTCCACACCTAGCATTTTTCTCACTCCCTCTGTGTCCATCTCTATTACACATTCACACTTTTATTTTTAATAGACTGACCTTTAGCCTATAGCACAGAGGTGTTTCTATTTTGATTAAGGTTATGGAATGTGAAACAGAATGTCAGAGATTTTATTTCCCTTAGCCCTGTCTGATCTCTGCCCATTCTTCTAATCTGTTTGTCTGGTTACTTCTATCCTCCTGCATTATTCTCTTTATCTGGTTATTATCTCCTGCCCTCCCCGTTCCACCACTACCAACCACAACCCTGAACAACAAGCAGTGCACCATATAATTTATCCCATCGCTTGATAATCAGATGATTGTAGAACATTCACACTTTATCACACTAATCCAGGAAATCCTGCAGAATTTGTGAGCCCATTAATCTTCCTGATTCACCTGTTTCTGTAGCATCCATCACTACAGCGATTGCACTCAAATAGGAAGTTACATATGTCAGTGGCTCCTAAACAAGATGTCTAGGTCAAATGTGCACAGAATACACCAACCATCACTCCTTTGGCAGTTGGCAAATAACCCTTCTCATTATCACAGACTCATTATTTTTAAAGCAAAAATTCAACATGTTGGGAAATGTGCTTACTGGTTTTCTTGCCGTCAGATGAGATAGATCATATATAGTACCACTCTTAATGTGAGTCTGTTAAAGCTCAATCTGTGTGTCAAGTTGTTTAAAGACTGGAAAAAAGGGGGAAACAGTGTGGCTCTGTGTACAGTTATCAGGCTCCAACTACTGTACTATTGCTAAAGCTCAGTTATTTAACATGCTATAACTCACCTGCTTGGTTGGTATAAAAACTTCAAGTGTTAAAATGAAGCATTGTGATTTTATTTGCTGAACCATGTCTTGGCCTATAACTTTCTGGAGTCCTTTTGTCAACATGTGGATGTCAGGTATTTCATATTTACCATACACACAGGAGAATGGCACTGAACTAAACTGAACCTTAGTAACAAAGGGAATACATGCATTTAAGAAAAACTATTGCTTCAACTGCAAGACATAAAACCGCTGCAAATTCCACCTCTACTGACAACCAAGTGACCACCTTTACTGTGCAAAAAGCTTTCTTTGTGCTGCATTCCACCACATGCACACTATTTTTTAACGATATGATTATTACCTATTAAATTAAAAACACTGTGTTTTTTTTTTACCCTAAAAGGATGCTCTTGCATTCTCACGGCCCTCTTGAGGTCCCTGTCCCTTACTTTGAGAACCTCTGGCCGTGTCGGTGTCTGGTGTGTCTCCTGATAGACCCTAAACTACTCTATATCAGCTGCTTCTCCCAGGCAAACGCCCCGGCGATGGCATCACGCACAGTCGTCATAACGTATCCATCCGTTATAACCAGCTTGTCATCCCGGAGCAGCGACTTGTCAATAGACGGAGCAGGACACGGATACAGAGGGAGAGCAGACAGGAGACAGCACAGGGGCTGGTAGGCGTACTGCCTCCCGGGACAAACCGCCGCGCAGTGTGAAAGTATAACTGTAGGAGGGGACGGAGAGACTCGCCGTGCGCGACCACTGTGGTTCTTAAGAACAGGATTTAAAAAACGAACATGAACGATTCGAGGTTTTTCCGGGTGAGATTCATCACCCTCTCCTCTGCCCGACGCTTCCCTTCTTTCCTCACCTATAACGCCTGTGCTTAAAGGCTGCCATCCACCGGGCAGCACGCACTGTTGTCCGGTGCCTCTCTTCGGAGAGATCGACGCGGAGAGAGGTCAGGACAAAGTCACTTCTGTGGCTGAAAGGGGGGGACGAGCATTTACCGAGCTCCTCTGATTTCGCAGTTTCTTTTCTCTCCGTTTCTACTTGTATCGTTGTATTTCTTACCCGTGGAAGACCTTAAGGCGGATAATCACCTACTGAGCAAACAGCCAGAAAGGATTAATATTGTATAAGCAAGTGCAGATCAAATGCAAAGAGTTGTGAATGAATGAAATGTGATGTTGGGGCAGGAATGACTGCTGAATGGACGCGGGCAAAGAGCATCTATACAAGAGCTTACACGGAGACCGGCTGAGGACCTGGTTTCACCGAGTCCAAAGTCGTTTCCTGACTCTACCCATCCTTCGCTTTTCCTCCTTTCTTTACCTAGACACCGGATTCCGGCGACATTAACCCCCGACGGCTGAGTATTTTCCTTCAAATGACCGATTAACGGAGCCCTAACGGAAACGCGGGGAGCTCATGTGGAGACCAAATGAGTGCGCAACGCGGTGGCGCGCCGGTGTAACGTTTTTTTTCTACTCTAACAGTCCCGTCCCAGTGGATCACCCAGCGGACAATGGATTGCTGTAGGTTATAGGCTGCCACCGGTCGCGTACCCGCACCTGGCTTTTAATGCAAACTCAACGGGAACTAAATTGAAACGCCCGGCTTGTCCCACCAACCCTCCATGAGCCCCGCAGCGCGGCCAGCCTGGCGCGGTGCAAGACTGAAAAAAAGTGGATATGATTTCTTATTTGGCTTAAAAATCTGTCTGACCATACGGATTATTTAACATATTCTTTGCCGAGTGGAAATCTTCACTAATCCGCTCTACCTAGACCGGAGGAGGAGGAAAGGGAGACGCAAAGGTATGGCAGTCTCTTCATCTACTTTTCTTGTGTATCCTTATCGCACAATTTCCTTCCTCCGCTCCTCCCTCCATCACCTTCTGCCGTCTGGATCCTCCCGGTTATTCGTGCCACAAGGTCTCTGAGATGTTGACTTGTAATTTTAGAAGAGCCGAGATCAGGCGCGCGCGCGCGCGCACGCACTCACACTCACACTCACACACACACACACACACACACACACATAAAACAAGGCAGATGGGGAGATAATGGCGCTGGTGTTTTCTCTCCAATACGATTTAGAGATGATAATATCCTCTTTGTAGATTGAAGGCAAGAGGGAAGGAGGAGCTGAGGGGGGAAAGATGCTGAGGGGGCTGCAAAGCATGAGAAGTGTGAAGAAATATGTCTGAAACAGATGAGGAGATGAGCTAAGATAAGACATGAGGAGAGAAAAGGATATATTAGCATACAGGGGACATGCAGGTGGATGAAACACCATAGAAGACAAGAAGGGGAAACAGGGGTCTGAGAGGTTAGAGGAGTGATAAAATGGCAAATGATGGATTGAGATGGAAGAAAGGCAGAACTGAAGGAAGACCATACTGAATTAAATAGAGGGGGAATATACGCTAAGGAGAACAGGACAGGAGGAGCGCACACAGGGTTAGAAGTGAGGCAGGAGAGACGTAAAAGGAGTTGTTAGGGGTAGAGGACCAAGGAGAGGGAGGCTGAGATGGAATACAGAGGAGAGAAGAGATGGACCGCATGATAGGAGAGAGGTGTTTAGGGGGTAGGGAGAGGAGAAGTGAGTAGAGAAAATAGGCGTGGACAGGAGGTGGTGATAGAATGAAGTAGATTAGGAGGGCATGGTACAGCAGCAGGAGGAAAACAACCAAGAACATATAGCAGCCGATTGAAAAAAGATAGAGAGAGCAGGTGTTACAGCTGCCATTGAAAAGATCCTTTAAGAAAGCTCTAACAATATGATGCTGGAGGCCAAGTGCAAAATACTCTATTGGAGATATGCTGTAGCCCCTGTATGGTATAAGCCAATAGACTGCTGTGCAGTGGTTGTTGCTGCACTATGCAGACAGAAAAAGATGTTGAGATCGGGAAGAGTAAAAAACCAAACAGAGACGCACACAGTTGAGTTTGCTGTGTCAGCTCCTCTTCACCTGGCAAATGTTGGCATCTGTACAGAATATGCAGTTTGGATGGTGCTTTTCTAAGCCACGTTAAAACTGCTTAACCCACAAGCTATCTTAAATGAGATTTGAAAGAAGTCATTCATTGGTTTTCCAGTTTCCTTCTCCAAAGGTGCATATTTGTGACTTACCCAAAGCCTAGTTTTAATATTTCAGTCTTATATCAATCTTGCCTACATTTTGTCCTTCCTTATTACTTGTTCTGACATGTTTACATGTGGTTGGAAACTCTGTCTAGCCAGAAAAAAATCACTTTTATGGTGATTTCAAACACATTTCAGAACACAGTCGAGAGGATGCAATAGTCTGCAGTTAATCAGCATCTTAGCATGCTGTACTGCAGTGGGAGATGCTGGAAGTAAATGGAGTCATAAAAAGATCTTGCCTTCAGCAAGTCTTTGATCATGACCCCGTTTGAACTATGACAATTATGGAAAAAGGGTAAGATTTATTGAATTTGGCAAATATGCCTAAAGAAGAGTGCAGACTGACTTTTTCTACTGTCCAAAAAGAAATTTCAGTTATGCTTCTTTACAATTAGTAGTTGATGTGCTGTAATGAGCTGCGTCTTCGATTCTCTAACTCACCCTTGTTACTGACATCTCAGGCACAGCAAGCATGCCAACACTCACAATATTCTGGGCTACAGCTCATATTTTGGTGAAGTTCCTATATGAGACGCACTGCTGCTCATGCGTCGTCGTATCCCACTTACCAGTACCACCATACACTGTCATACAGTGCCATGGAAACTGATTTTACAAAGGTGGTTAAAAATAAACATACAACAAACATGATTTCCTCATGTAACTGTACATGAAAACACATTCATTAAAAACAGTAATGTTTTCAGAAGCAGTGACTCAACATTTGTTTGCAGTATAGTGAGATAAAATTTGACATAATCTGTTTACTGAAAGTAAAAACAGCCTTAATTCCTAACTCACTAATTCAGAGTCTAAGACAGATTATATTTATGTAGGCCTACATGATAAAAGATGTTTGTAGTCATAATTGAAAAATTACATTAGCTTTTGTTTTTGTTTTTAATAAAAATCGCTTTTCTGATATGCAAGTCATTTTCAGTTTCATTTTCAGTATATTATAGCAGACTAATGGCTAAAGGCTAAAACAAAGGAGGAGACCTAAAGCTTTTTGAATTTAATTTCTGAAAAAGTTAATGTAATTTCATGTTGCAGTAGCAGTGCTATAGCTTGATAAACATAGTCTAGTTATGGGAAACCAGTTTCAGGCAAAATGTGCATATAGACTGTGGAGCGTTAAATTAACACTTAAGTATGTTAGGAAATATATTTACGGTATTCACGTTTTTGCTGAGATATGCTCTGATTAGATGTTGACTGAATCAGTTGGCTGATTAATTAGTTGGATACTTTGCATATGTCGACATTAGCACATGGCTAATTAGCAAACCACTGCGTACATTTTTGTGAGTTACACATTTTCTATGCAGTTACACAAGAAAGTACATTTATTGCACATTTCTGGACAGTGAATTGAAGCATTGGCCAAACTCTCACTTAACTGCAAATCTGTTTGCTCATATATAGATATATGTTTGTTTTTTCCATAAAAAACAACCAGGTTCAGAAAGTGAAGTCAAACTGACATTACCTGACTGCACTGCCCACAGCAACTCAATAGTTCATTTCAATGACAATATGGATCAATCTATATCTGTTATGAGATTACTGATTCTGTGGTTGGATGTTAAGTTTGCTATTTGGTTGACAGCCCAGAGGAGAGAGGAAGATAGAGAGGGAGAGGAGGCGACAGAGCAGGATGGAGTCGACACAAAGACCACTGGGCATAAGGTACTTTATAAATGTCACATTTTGCTTAGGAGCTGAACACTACTAAAAATCTGATAGTAGAATTGCCCCTGACCTTTAGACAGAAAATATGAATACACAGTAAAAGTAAATTGTCCCCTAACACACCAACATACACATACATTGGCTAAAATTGGTATTGGCCATAGAAAAAGCCATCGGTCGACCTCAGTAACACCTCAGTAACACCTCAGTAACACTATGGTAAATATAAAGCGAGCAACAGCACTAGCTTAGCATAGCACAAAGCTACTAGCATCCCTGGATGTTATATTTTTTGTCTGTTTAATATTTACAGACCAGCTAAGCTAAGCTTTTGCTAACTCCAGATACATAGAGTATTTACGGTGCGAATATTTTACTTATGAGCATCGCAAATGTCATATCAAACCACTGGCAAGAAAGCCAACAAGGATATTTCCCAAACTGCTGAAGTACTCCATTAACCATCAGACATGAGGCTGGATTAAGTGAGGACAGACCGGACTGTCAGACTCACATACACAACCAGCACAGAGGTGAGTTCAGGACAAGCACCCATGTCCTGCAGGGTGGAAGGGAATAGACTCGTTTGACCCTGATTTCCACTATGAAAACAGACTGTGAAAGTAGTGCTTCATGATCCCTCTGGCTTATTGGGGTTTAGTATGAAGGTTTCAGAAAACATACCAGAGGGGTAACTGGGGCCAGAAAGTGTGGGAAAACTGCTGAGTCAGCTTGTAGCGATTTTCAACACCACTGTTGTACGTGAACTGTTGTCCTATTACTCAGATTAAAAGTTACGGACTCTTTTCTCCTTCCAAACTGAGTGTAGGACCGAGACCGATACAAAATATGTATCTCTTTATAAGGTCATTCATTTGATTATATGATTGTAAACAATGAGTGGCCTAGAGCTGACCACGCTTCCTCATTATATGTGTTCATCTAGAGAAGATATCTAACTACCCATATTGAACATTTTATTTTCGCCGTCAGGTAAAATCCCTGTCATTGTGTCACCCTCAGACTGAATAATGATGCTGAAGAGAAGTGTAAGAAATTCTGGAGGAGTGTAAAGTCTCGTTGATTGATGTGACTGTATGGGAGAGAGAGAGGAGAAAAGAAACAGAAGTCAGAGAGAAACCCAATGAGTTTTAAAGAAGGTAGGAAAATACGGTTTCATCCCTGTGGGGGAGTGATGCATACGTGTGCAGGTACAAGTGAAGCTGACACGGTGGTGTTTCTAGCACTGCATTTATATATACACACACACTGGGGTATGGATATTTGAACATTTATGTGTTCTCCCACCAGCCCCGCACCAGCATGATGATGGGATGATGTGCCTAATGTTTCAAGAAGGAAGGAAGTGATGCTGCAGCGATGAAAAACATGCGAGGAAGGACAGACTGAAGAAAATACAGATGAAAGGATGGAGAGATAGAGAAGAGGAAGGCTGGAGGTAGTTAGATGAAAGAAAAAAACAGAACATTGGAGGCTTTTGGGGAGGAAATGACCTTTATTCAACAAGGCAATTAATAGTAGATTTTGTGTTTTGGTGAAGCAGAGAAGTGAGGAGAGAAGGAAATGCGGTGAGGACAGGCTTGAGAAAGTGTGGCAAGGATGAAGAGACAGTATAAAAAAATGAAAAGGAAGGGGAATTATGAGGATGATGAGAAACAGGAAGCAGGAATAAGAAATTAGACGGGGAAAAAAAACGAAGCATAAGATGAGAATATTTCATCATTAAGCTCTAGGTGTTAAGACTGTCATATGACGACATGCTGTTTTATAGTTTTAATGTCCAGAATATGCCTTCATGATGTTCTCAACATGTCGACATGATGTCCACTACAGCAGGGGTTTAAATGTCTGCACAGTTTGCGTATGTGTGCGTGGCAACAGATGCTGGTTCAGTGGCGCAATCCCACCTCACCAGGGAAGAGTGGGTGAGAGACTCTGCTGAAAGACAGAGTGAGTGAGGGTGAGGTGAAGAGGATGGTGCCAGCAGGAAAAGAGACAGCGAGAAGGAGAGAGCAGCGTGCTGAATGCCAAGAAGCATGGTATTAGAATGGTGCTATGTTGAGCAGGCAGTCAAAGAAATCTAACACTGCTCAGTTAAACCACAGTATCCTGTAAATTTCCAAACTTCAAATCTGGGAATGGCAATTTTATTATCTTCTTTCTTGTAATTTCTTCATCCTCAACCTGTGTGATTTTAATGCAAATTTCTTTTTTCATTTTTTCCACATTTACATTTTACATTAACTATGTAAGTCAAGGCAAACACAATGTTTAAACTGTTAACTTCTAGTAGCTGAGGGTTCTTATAAAGTTTGAAGGAGTAACAGCCACGTAGAGCTGCCGACACCTGAAATTTGTCCAGAGTAAAATGAGGATCTATTTTTATCATTCTCTGACCCACCTTTGGGTGCTGACTTTGTCTCTGCAGCAACTCCCTGCCTTAATTTCTAACTACTTCCAAAGTTTATATGTGTCCAGTCTGAACTATGTTAAACTTGGATGGATCCTTCTCACCTGTGTTGGTCATACACATGGAAAACTAGGCCACTTGAGGGATTTCTTGTATTGTGTGTTCCCAATTTGAGGGATGTGGAACATGTACATGTACAATTGCAGATGCCTCATTAAGTATGGGAAACTAAATATTTGGCTGCTACACCAGTTTGCCATCGGCGAACAAACTGTTTTTTTAGTGGAATGGGAAGAGTAGAGTTGATTTGATTGGCCATGACTGGTGAAAACATCAGTCCTGGCGCTGACCCCTTTACAGCTCTGCTAAAGCCACTCCAACATGTCTGTTCACATTTAGGCATGTGAACAAAATACTGCATTAAACATTATGATTACACTATTCAATTATTTTACATATATTACAGTACCATGGTCTCCAGGGGCTGTTAGATGTGGGTTGGAATAGCATTGGACTGGATGTATGGTTGAGCAGTAAGTACCTGCAGCTCTTCTAAATAGTTCACAGTATAAAAGTGATCCACAAAAAAACAGAAAAAGTCTAAATGTAGAAATGAGAGGACAGTTAAACACTATTACCATTACTTAAGACTTGCACAGTTGCTTTATAATAAAAGCTTTCTTAGTGTTTCTTAGTGAGAGGCTTTTACAGTGAGTGCAGTGTTTACTGTGGCTTAACAGCATGCAAATGGAATTGCAGTAGTTTGATTTAATATTGCATAATAAATGCATTTTTATTTCAAAAATATCCATCCATGCTCAAGTTAGTTTTGGTTTGATGCAACAAAGACAAATAACATCCTTCTACATAACCACCTAGAAAGTTTAACAATTGTTTTTTTTTTCAATATATTGATTCCGCTGTGGTTTGGTTTGATATTGGATAATTAATTAGCGCTTTGAAAGTTCTGTTTTTGTGAGATTCTTGTTTTTCTTATCTTGTACACAATATTCTATTGTATTAGGTTGTAAGATTTCATGCTGTAGTCTATAGTCATACTGAATATTGATCCCTGGGATTCTTCTCTTCTGGGTTTGAGTGCGTGTCAGTCTTTCTGTTTCTATCTGTGTGTTTGTGTGTAATTGTACCTTTCTCCCCTCTCCTCTGTAATTGTCTTGGTCTGGGGTGATAGAGCAGACCTGACAAGCAAACCCAGATAGTGAGTGGAGATAGATTGAAGAGGAGTGTCTGCTCTCTCCTCTATCTCTCCTAATCTATTACTTGTGTCTGACAGAAGTAGCACTGCATGATGGATGGATGCTCTGCTGTGTCTTCTCACTCTGTTCACTCTGTTTCACTCTCACTCACTCATTTTTCTCCACTTTGTTTCTCTTCATCTTCCTGTCACTTGCTCCCCCCAGTTTTTTGGAAATTTGTCTCTATAATTTCTCTCTATGACTGTTTTTCATTCTGTCTCTCTTCCTCTATAAGGTCTTGTTTTTACTTTTTTTGATAGCACGTACATAGTTAAGGCAGGGTGTGTTTGTGTGTGTGTCTCCGTGTTTAAATGATAATGTGGAGCTCTGCACAAACCGAGTTTCAAATTACTGGGGCAGAGTGATCTATCATTCTACAGTATATTTGTTGCCATTTATCAGTCTGCTGTGTTTCACAGAGTGTTATCTGTGCTTACATTAAATTCTCTGGATATTATGCTATAGGCAAAGCAGCAGGCCACACTTAGCCTAAAAAAAATAAATTAAAAATAGTAAAGTTGATGCAATTTGGAAGATAGGTTTGAGAAATTGTGGGCTAAGAAAACACAGTCTGTAATAAAGCTTTCCTCTGCATTGTGTCCTACATCGTAGATTTATTTTTAGTTTGTTTAAACAGGCAATGCACACAGACCAACGGAAAGGGCAGAGTCAACCAAATGAAGAACTTAGACATGGCTTCCCTGTCTACATGCTAATATGCACTGTATATGCAACACTTGGATGGGACATGACAGCTTCAGTGTCCTCAGTGTACATGTCTTTTGGAATACATGTGTAAACATGGAATACATGTGTAAAACTACTATCTTCTACTTATTAATTCATTCCATTTTGTGATCACTTACAATGCTTGGTGTTTGGGATAGATTCCATTTCAAAAGAACCTGCCATCCTGGAGTGCAATTGCTACCAATAAATGATGGCAACAGGAACAGGATGTAAACCTGTGGATATGATCCATCAGCCTTTCTTCAGCCTCAGTAGTAAAATTATCTAATACAACAAATAAAATAATTATGTGGAACCTTAATACAATATACTGATTTCTACACTGCGACTCTGAATTGGAAGTGGTAAGTGGTATAGAGAATAGGTGGATGGATGATTGTTATATATTGTTCGAAATATGTGTACCTGTTATTGCAGCTTGCCTGACGGTGAGCTTCTATAAGAGATAAAAGTGATATGAACATAAAATTTGCTGTGACCTTTTTTTTTTTAAAAGTGTTTATAAGCAGCTATACCTGAAAACAACATTAGTAATTTCTGGTTGGTTCTCTCCAGCGTAATGACAGGGAACTTTCAAACACTTTTCAGAACAACAGGTGAGACCATGTCACCCTGAACTAATTTGTAGGTACACCTAAATCACAGAATTACGCATAATAAATTCTATTATTGTCATAGGTTTTGAAAGCAGCTGCTGAAGGGGCATTCAGCCACTCAGCCTTGATGCAGCCTGATCAGCAGTTCACAAAATGAGTGTTTATTAAGATAGGCTAAAAGGACAGACCCTGCTGGGTTAAAATGGTCCACCTGACACACCATGAGCCTGACAGTCTGCAAGATAGTCAGAGAAATAATTAGACTTGAGAGGGTAATCTGGTGTAGATAATGGCACTCTTATGAGGCTAGCAGGTTGTTTATGAAGCTCAGCAATAGTTGAAGTTTGTGCAGAGAATGATGGTGAACCAAGAAACTGAAAAGTTGTTGTTTTTCAGAGTTTGCTGCTTAGCTGTGATTCTAATCGAGAGCCCCACTTTACATTACCAGACCTCAACATGGCTTTGCTTTGGATTATGAACTGTCACTACGAAACAAGCTCTGTGCCTGGACATTGTGGTATCAGCTGAATTGTGTGTTTAGCTACTTACAATTCCCTCATGAGACACTGGAAATGATCTCACTGCAGCTTTCTGTGAAGCATGTCAGTGCTATAATATCAGAAATCATGTTTATATCTTCATGTCTGTCGCACTAAGCATCTAAGCGCTCAGTGTACTTGTCATTATGTGAACAATATCCACAAAGTGGAAAAAGCTTTCAACCAACTGAACATTAACTGTCTCAACAAATTTAAGGAATATGCCACGGAAACACTAAGGTAAAAAGGAAAGCAACATGTTTTGCCACTGACTGTTTCTGAGACTACTGGGAGTATGTGTATTTATTAACATCCAACAATTATTTTAAAAAATGGAAAAATTCATGGAAATTTTGAAATTTTTTTCCTACTCTTCATGACTGCCATTTTTTCCCCAAATAACATTCTAGTATAACTTGGATTAAAAAAAAAAAAAAAAAAAAAAAAAACTGCAGTACAGCAACAGAATGTGGGTTAGATTTCCTTTGAATATGGATATGAGGCAGCAGAGTGGAGGCTCAGTCTGTGGGTGCTGTTTGTCACACAGATCACAGAACATGTGCATGAAGGCGCGCGCATGCGCACACACACACACACACACACACAAGTATATATTCTGTTATCCTGTCACAAACAGTTCAACCACATATGCAAGCTGCAGCCATGCTCAAATATGCAAAGTGCCACACACACTAATTTTTTTCTACTTTACAGGCGTCTGTATGGCTCCTGATGCATATTTGATGGAGATTTGATTGACAGTGGTAGAGGGTGTGTACTTGTGTGTGAGAGACCAAGCAGTAACTAATATGGTGAAAGGCTGATGACTATGCAAAGTGCCTTAAAGCAGAGCACCACTGACGGCAGCTAGGTGCTGACTCCGAACAACTGATGCCTCCATTAGAAACTCCTACATGTCACTATGGTCTCAAACACAATGAGTGAAAGTTATAGCCCTGCTAATAGTATGTGCAGAGGAGGGATATATTGTCACGTGTGAATATTGATGAGATGAAAAGGTCCATGCGTTGCTACCTGCTCACTGTTGAACTGGCAGTGATAGCCTCTCCTCCACAAGATTTGATGTCAAGTCAGTGTAATAGGTGGTTTCTTTTATTGCTAAATCATGTATCATACAATGTTAACAACACACAATTTGAACAAAGATAAAACAATTTCATGCTAGCATTCATCAGCTATGGCACCCTTGAACACATGCTAATGGAAAATACTCATGTTGTTGAAATTATGCTGTGGTTATGCCTGACAGATCAGTTAAATTTGGCCTAAAATTGAATCATCCCATTTAGACAGCAGAAGTAAGTGGGGAAACTAACACTATAATTTTCTTAATCCGTATAACATGCTATGTACACATGGGAATCAGATTTTCAGATTTTTGTAACATCAAATAAAGCATTCATTATAATATAGATCACAATATTTTAAATTATTGAAAAAAAAAACTGAAAAAAATGAGATTGTTCTACATTGAGATAAACCAGACACAGCTGCCAACTTGCTGAAACAGTGGATGCTGATGGATGTTCTGTCACACAGAAGTTGAGATTGATCTACATGGTTCTCACTTCGATCATTCACAGTCTGTTGTAGCCAAAAATGCTACTCAACCTCGACAAACTGTGTAGAACACAGCTGTATATATGTGTGTATTTCTATCAAAGGCAATAAGAACACTCTGACTGCCAGATGTGCATCCTGTGTGACTTGCCCCTCAATCTATGAAGCTAGTGCAATAGATGTTATGTTACAGCTGTTACAGCTGTTATAGCTGTCAAATGCATGGGCGCATGTTTCAGTTCAGGTCAGCAGATACAAAAATAGAGTAGAAAACTGGATTTATAATATCATCCAAGATTATATAAATCAGATTGGACTAACAAATAGCATCATTCACCACTAATGTTTTTATGTTTAGCCTAAACTGGCCCCTGCTAAGTGCTTGTAGACTGACTCAGTGTTATTGGATATATGAAACAGACCTTGGCTCTGATAAATGACACCCAGGATCATCAACTGGTTCAGTAGACCAGCCAAGGCTGTATGAGGGCGGACATCTGGCTGGGGCCTCCCAGTCAGGCTGCTTTGTTTCAGACTGAACCATGAAGGTGCCCCTTCTTCAGAACTGGGAGCTATTTGCTGCTGATGTGCCAACCATTCCATAAATCAGGCTAAAGTGAAGCACAATTACTCAGCAACAGCCATAGGGAAAGATTGTGGAAGCCAAGATGGCGGCCATTAAAAGCTGCAGTGTCCAAACAAAACCTGATTAGTCTGATTTGTGTAGATTTCCTCACTTTACTGTTTCAGTTCAGTGTGTGGGTTTAAAAGTATTCTCCACATTATTGGTGCTCACAGGACTTTTATAGCTTCAGCTTAATAGTGTCCAGCATTTACAGGCTTGACACAGTGTGTACCCGTATGTGTGTGTGGCAGCTGCAGAAATCCTTGTCCCAGCTGTTGTGCTTTGCTGCCAACTCAGGGAGCTGGCAGCTATTACAATAAAGTTGTAGTGTAGTGTAGTTTCCCTGCCATTCTACAATAATCCTGTGAAAAATTAAAGCCACTGGGATCAGTCATGCTCCAGATTCATCCCTGACTTTTATTTTTGCCACTGTCCATACACCTTACAAGTCCATTCTGGTGGTTGTCATGAGGACACGGTGATGATGAGACTTTCTAAATGTAATTGTTGTCTCACAAATAATGTTTTAATTGGCTTTCCCCCTCAAGGAGAATGGGTAATGAACTGAGCATGTTATGTAACAAATAAATGGGTCACAATATTGAAAAACAAAGTGCTGTTTGGAGAAGTCATGTCATGCTTTTCAATGACACTAATGTTGCTCAATGGCTACATTTGCTGATATTGGACAAATAAACGCATGGACACCAAGAGATAAATACAATACTAAATTTGTAAGTAATAGAGACAAAGATGAAATTCTATCTGCACAATTATGTCACTTATTCAAATTATAGTCTATCTTAGAAGACACAAACACAGTTTGCCTTTCTTGCCCTCATTGCCTCTCGTCATTATATCAAAGTGACCAATGTCACTGCTTTCATTGGATAACAAAATTGTTCTGACTTCACTATCAAACTGTTCTTTGTAAAATTATGACACTGTAGCTGTCATGACATTACATTTTTAAGGAGGCACATGTAAGGTATGGCAAAGCTATGGACTTTCACCTGATTTGGTAGCACTGAAAATATGGTCAACTTGAACGAAATGTATTTATGCACCACCTTTTGTCTTCAACACTGTCTAATACATACATTTGTAGTTTCCCTTGAATCCCTTGGGAGCAGGCAGCTCAAACTTAAACCACAGCATCTACTTGTAATTAAAATGCAAATCCACTGAACTGCCATTGCTGACAAAATGTCAGTCATAAAAAACATCAGAAATGTGGTTTTATGAAGTAAAAATCTTAAGGATTATAACAAACTGGCTTAATCTTGAGTCATCTATAGTGAACAATGAATAATTAAAAAAATTGCAGAGTTTTGGTGGGGAGACTGATGATAAGCACACAATTTTGTTAACGTGTTAAAAACAGACTCCACAGTGGAAAATGAATGAGGAGTGAATTCTGCTGTGGTTCTCACACCAGCCAGTTATAAAGACTTCAACAATTGTTTCCAAACACTGTCATGTTTTAGTTTAGGATTTACATTTTTATTAAATAGAAAATCTGCCTGACAGTCCGTACTGGTTGTGTGGAGCTTTGAGGAATAATGTTCATGGACATAAACTACACTGCTCATGATCACAGGAACTGTGCATATAAAATCTTCTTTGGTGGCTTTTCTCTAATGCTGGTCCCCAGGGTTTTAAATTATCACAGGGACTCATTGTCACTTTGAACCAAAGTTAACATCTTTTATTCGCTCCTTCTTTAACTCCTTTTCATATATAATGAAATTGGGTAGCTGCATTTCAACGAGGCACCAGTACACACTGGAATCCCTCTTCCCTCATTCTGTGTCCTTTTTTAAATAGTTAACATTTAATTCAACTGAGGATACATAATGGATTGAGTATAATGCACTGTTCTCACAGCTGAAACTTAGTGCCAAGAGATTTTTTTTTTTTTTACGGTGTGAGTTTGATAGTTTTTTTTTTTTTTTTAAAGAAAGAAGATACATTTTGTACTTCCCATCTGTTCTCCAAAAGGACTTTGTGAGATATTTTTGCTTTCACAGGAATCAAATTGTATTTGAACTAGTTAGGCGTGCTACAAAGCGGCCCGACATATTAAATATCTATAGAAGATATATACATGTTTTGTCAGCAGCAGTAAAGCATTATTTATTTTTTTAAAACTCGACTGTATCTCCTGGAATCAACATATTCTCGTGATCAAAAAATATTGATTGCTCTTTTAGGCGATTCTGACATACTGCTTCATTCAGCCTAACTTATAAGAGAGAGGAAGTTGTGGAGGGATATGGGCTTGTGGCTATTAGGCGTAGGGTAAATGTTTAAGAACGAAACATTTATGGTCCCTACACATTTTTGCACTTATTAAACTGTAAGGCAAATTCATATCAAAAGACAGTATAAACTCTAGAATAGAATACTGTCTATCTTTCTCCTCTCACTACATTCTTTTTTTATTTTGAAATCGAAATATGCTCCAAAGCTTTGCTTCAGGTGAGACACAAAGCATAAACAATCCTGATGTGGAGCTGAGATTGGTAGAATGCTATGGTGACACTGTCAAAGGTACAGTATATGTGTACAGGCAAACACTGTTGGATGCAACAGCTAGCACAAAACTAAATTTCATCCCTACGGCTATTATTGCTTATATTATTAATTAGAAAACTCACATTGTTGCAGGTATGCTGACAGTTGTTCATTATTATTATTATTTCATTGATGACCTAGAGTCTAGACTTTAAGCCTTTCATGCATTCATGCATTAAATAATTGCCAGTGGTTATCAAAGTTGTCCCCCTTTCTTGCATCACTTAACAGGTGTCACAGAATATTAAGAGGAGCACAAGAAGTTGAGTACAAAAAACATGTTTTTGCAGCTCTGCAAGGGGATAAAATATGCCTCAGGAACCATTCCATAAATTAAAACAAGTCCAAACTGAATGAGTGTGGGAAATGTAAAAAACCTATTTCCATTTCAGGTATTGCATTTCAGCATGAAAAAGTGTGGTTGTCTTCTTATTTGGCTTTGCTGACTGTGCAATATGCAGAGACTAACTTGTTACTGCTCAGGAAAGCTACCGTGAATCCCTGTTCACTTAGACCCATATAAACTAGTTTGTGTGTGTGTGTGTGCATGAACTACATAAGTTGTCTTGCACACACACTGATATGACTGGTGTGGCCTTTTTGTTTTCAGCTGTGCGCAAGAGCAGCCACTTCATATATAGGTAATTAGTGCAGCATGTATTTTACCAATTGATCCCCATTAACTCCCATTATTTTACTGGAAAAGCCGACACTGTTCACTTCTCTATTCAAAACATGTCTCTTCCTCTGTCACTCACAGACACTTTTCTCCACTCACTTTCCCACTCTCTCTGTATTTGTCTCTGAAACACATGCACATTCACACACTTGCTCTTATCCTTAGATGGAGGTTACATCAATACAAGAGTTTGAAACCTTTTTTACACCTTAAAAGAAAATCAATCATAGTCAGTGAGTGGCATGTCAATGTCTACACTGGTACAAAGTGTTTCAGTTGTCCAGAGTTGCGTGAGTGTCGGCTCTGGTGTCTTAAATGTCTGTCAGATATAAGCAGAGGGGGGAAACACTTTAAATTCAGGTCAGCAGCTTTTTTTTTGATATGCTACCAATAAAAACACCTGTGATGGTATTAACTATTTAACTATTAACTATTCTTAGTTATAGCAGCTGTGCCCACACATCTAATGCATTTACACTTTACATGCTAAGATTTTTTTATTCCATATTATTGCATGTCTGACAAGAACTTTACCATTTCTTTAAAACATTTTACCTGCATGATGTTTGTTGTTGGGCACAATGGTGCTTTTAGCCAGATGCTAATCCAAGCCTGCTAAAATTACCATACTACAACGATGCTAAGAAGCTGATGTTTAGAAGGAAGAAGAAGAATGTTTACTACTATTTTAGTTTAGTTTTTTAGCATGCCAATATTTTGTTAATGACCACTAAATCATAGCGGCCCATGCAATAATTGTTGACATATTTTCAGTTTGCACCAGACTTTGCCACCAGTTCAACCATGCTGCTCCCTTGGCTTAAACATATACAAAATAAACAAACATTTAGCTAGAAAAACCTATATGAGTCAGTTCAATGTAATGTGGAGTTGGGTGGAGGTGAGCAGCAGTGCCAAACTCCATGTCAAAGTACAATATTGTTCTGTCTTGTGTGCAGCTGCTATCAGAGTGGCTTTGCACCGCTGAGATGCTGACATCCCATTAAATCCCGGGGGTTCTGCAGGATTCCGGTGGGATGGGAATGCCATTACATTATATTGTCAGGATCAGGTGGGCATGAGAAAGCCAAATCTCAGAGTGGCCAGGATAGTGGAACGATTCAGGTGTTATGCTTATATCATTCTCTGGACATCTTTACACATGTATGCTATGACCATTTCAGCACACGCTTAAGACATATAAGAATGTGCTCAAAGAAAATTCAGGGAAATACCTTCTAGTGCCTTCTGGTTCTGCTGTTAAATGGTAATGGCTATTGTTCTTAATTTTGGCATCATGGAACTAGAAGACTTCTTATCTCTTGCCAATAATATTCAAATCTGCATTATTTTTAGTGTTGCTCAAAATGTTCTCACTGAACTGAAAGCTTTTGTGTTGGTCCCAAAGCCCCAAGCTAATTAACTTATTAGGATCACATTACTTGGTGCAAATTTCTTCATGTCACACTAAATTTTAGTTTATTTTGAAACTGCCGCACATTGACCACAAGCATGTCTGAAATCAAAATACCATAAAAGCCTGTGTAATGTAATACAAACACCCTTTACGAAGCTTATCATATTTGGTCTTTATTGACAGACTATATTATATTAGATGCTAAGATGCTAAAGCATTACTGAAGGCAGTGTCTAATAGAAAATCACAAAGTTGGTCAATTAGTACGACTGAACAGTTGATTACTACATGTATCAAGTTTCTGCAACTGAAACTACAGGTTTAAATCAGGTTTGATTAGGAAATGTGATTACATTGCTCATAATGTGCAGAAAACAAAATCTGATATTGCTGATTGAAAATGTGTTGAATGTTCATCACACATGCTACTACATTCAGTACAAGCACGTACAAAATCTATGTGCTGCGTCTCAGATATGATGATATTGATAATATGTTTATAAACCTAAACATCTGCTGTAACTAAATTATGATTTTATTATTTCTTGGAGACATTAAAGGGTTTTTTTGTGTTAAATAAGGCAATAGAAAGGACAGAAGAAAGAATAGTTTTCCTGTTTCAGAGCTAACGGTACGATGGAAATAAAAAAGACGATGAAAAAGCCAAACAGGATGTGAAAAAAATGGATTTAGCCTCAGTTTAAAGTGCCTTTTCTGTTTTAACAAGATACCCTTCTTTTTGTATAACTAGCTCACAGAACAGCAGACCACACCAAGGGGAGTTACTATTTCATTACTCTGCACACTGCTCTGCTGTCTTTCCTTTATTTGCCTCTCATCCCATCGTCTCTTCTTCTTCCTGCACTCACTTTCCCTTTGGCTCTCCTCCTTCGTTCCAGGTCGCCATGGTGACTCAGCTTTTCCCCAGCCAAACACCAGAATCCCAATCAGACTCCCTCGCAAACACACGCACACACATGCATGCACGGGCCCAGTGTGGCGATGCCAGAGGCCTGATGAGAGTAATGACAGATTAACGAGTGTCTACCGGCCACAGCTGACCTCTCCTCAGGCAGCACAACAACAACTCATCTCTTTCCTCCTTCTGTCTTCTTCATTTTCTTTCTTGATCTCTACTTTTGCCTTGTTCTTTGTCTTTTTTCATCTTCATGCTCCCTTCTCTTCATTTCTTTCGACTTTTCCAGTCAGTAGTAATTGGATCTGCACAAGAGGTCTGTTGGCAGCTGCTTGAAGTGAAATGTTGTGGGTCTGGGTCTAGCAAACCTTAGGGTCTGTTTACGATGCTTTCCTCATGCAATAAGCAACATAGATAAAGATTCAAAAATGGCTAGTGGATACTTTACTCTGGCTGCAGAAGATGTTACCTTACAAATCAGTGAGGTCTTTGTACTTTTCTGTGGCACTGAACTTGTGCACAATAGTTGTCCTGTCCTGTGTTGATACTTCTGTACTTTTCCTATTGGGAAGATAGGTACAATTTCTTTGAAGAAGCACTAACCTACCAAGTGCAGCCAAGTTTAGCATCTGTCCACTTTAGTCACATTCAGCTATTTTACTGTCTCTAGTATAATCATCAGTAAGTTTAGTTCTCCACATTTTGCTCAACCTGCCAGATATTTCATCCACAATACAAAATAAGGAACTATGAAAATAAAACATCACATTGAATTGAACACTATTTCAATGACCTGTTATCACTTGTTATCAGGAATGAACTTATGGCTTAGGAGGATCCTACTAGTAAGACTATAGATGTCTTTATGCAACAAACCTTCAATGTCATGGTTACAATAACGAACACAAAGTGTACAAGCTTTGCATAAAAAAAAAAAAAAAAAACTAGGATAGGACTTGGATAGGTTTAATTAAAATAATTACTTCCTTAATGCTACAGCTAAAACTGTAATAACTGTTACAATAATCACTACATGTTTATAGTTGTGGAACAACCCATGGGTAAAAAACACAATGTTTAACTCTGTACTTTGTCTGTTTAACATCAGTCACTGATCCAACCATTCACTGTGACCTTCTCCTAACTATACAGTGTAAACAGTGACATGGTATACCAAATAATTTCCTTTTTCACATGTTTCAGTATTACTTTGGCCACTTGCTGTCCCCCAGTTGCAACATGTGGTGATGATAAGCACCTATTGGCCCAGTGGTAGGTGCCTCTACTGAACCATAACTTTGGGCATGATAACAACTGGTAACTTCTCATTGTTTTTCAGTGGTTGAAAAAGCAATGAGAATGAGCAATTGGTTCATTGGACTAATGTGAGGACACAAGCTCTCTGCAACAAGACAGCCAAATGAAACCAATAACTGCTTTAATTTGCAGTAAAAGGGACTTTGCCAGTGTATTACACATTCAAAATACTGAACCCCTGTGTTGTAGCTTATCACCTTCTAAAACACCTGATGGGAGACTTGATATGTGACCAAGGCAGAGTAACAACCCACAGAGTTCAAAGCAGCCTCCAGTTTGCCCTCAATGATTATGACTGAATCGATCAGTTGTGAGTTCTGATATGACACAGGCTCTGCATGTCTTTTTTTTTCCTGAATTCATCATGCACCTCAGTGATGATTACATAATAAAAACAACAGTATAGTAAAGCAACCCCCAGAAGCCGTGGGTATTGCATGAAAATCTTCCATTAAAAAAGCTGAATATACCTGCTCTGAAATCTGAGCAATAGATATTTTTAAAAGCTTGGTCTTAGATGTATCCTAAAGCCACTATTACAAAAACTCCATAATCCTACTCTTAAAGCTGAAAATATATTGTTTTATCAGAGCTTTTAGTCAGCAAAAGAATGCATTTGCTGACTTGTTGGTGGAATTTAGTGTAAGCTTTATCTATCTAAGCTTTTTCTTTTGTGCTTGTACAGATAAGGAAATCATGGAAACATAAAGAATGCCTTACTAACGGTATTGTGTGGATGTTATGTTCAGGTTTCACAGTAATTTTGAGCAAAAATATATGATATTCTTGTGCATACACTGTACAGAAAATTGAACTGCTCTATAATTTCAGGTTTATCATTAAGTAATATTTTTGGAAAGCCTAAATGAAAATATAAGAGTAGTTAGCTTAGTTTGGAAGTTTAAATTGCTAATATCATAAGAATGAAAGAACATTTTTTGAATCGCTGTAGTAAAGATGTATCACTTCTTTTGTCATTAAGTGATGTTAGAGTGGAACATTTTCTCTCATGAACAACTCTGGCTAAATACACTGTTAACACTGTTTACAGAGAGCAGTTTAACCAACAATTACTGGCCAAATTCACGATTATTAGTGAGAGAGTCAGAATTTAGCAAACCCATGTATTTTTGCCAAGCTCAGTCTCTGAACTTAGAATCAATCACTGATGTGCCATATCAAGCAGTAACACCCAAATTATTTTTTTCATTCACATCTTCAGTCTATTAAAGTATGCCCAGATTTGCCCTGATACTCAAACAGTGTTTCAGGTTAAAACAAATGACACCTTGTCTAGAAGAAACACATGTCCGATGAGACCAAACAGCAAAAACAGTGAAAACCAAGTAAAGACACAGTTTTTATCTTGGAGTAGGATGTTTATTCTCAGCCTTAGGTTAATACCTTGATACTTCACTTATAACTCACGGATGGTATAATTGCACTGTATGCTGTCTACAACAAATAGACATGCACTAAATGGTACAGACAGTCTATAATAGAAAAGGTGCTGATGATATTGACAGATGATTACGAGAAGATCTTGTCAGTCACAAATTACGCCTCGCTGTTCTTTCATTTGACACTTCTTTCCACCATTGTTTTTCCCTGCGTGACTCAGTCGTTGCTCAACACTGGCTGCACCTGTAGCCTCAGTTGTATTTCCAAAATATCCCAAACATTACTAAAAAGCCATTTTCGGATACAAATGGGAGCTTAGGTATGCACTTGCAGGGTCTAAAATGGACTGATGATGCAGCAGTGTATCATTTTTTCATTGTTACGTTAATGTAAAAGTTGGATATTGTTACTTTGAGTAATAAAACAGCCAAGTTAGATTTGCAGTGGATTAGGCCTACTGTTTCTAACAGCTTGTATTTGGAAAATAATATCTTTTGCACAGGGTGTCCTTTGCTATCTGCCTATCCCTGTGAAATGCAATACAGTATTTTCCCTGACAAATGTTCCCCAGTGTGGCAATAGTTTGCATTTTAAAGCTCATTGGGTACTACCTATAAAAGAAATCAATGGTACAAAAGAAATAATGTGAGAATGTAGTTAGTTTTGTAATGGTGTATCTTAAACTGCAACATATTGGACTCAGCAGTGCACACATGGTCAGTTTCAGTAGTATTTAAGAAACATTTTTGCCTCATTTGATTATAAAAATAATACACAGTATCACAAATAGAATGGAGTAAAATAGGCATTAAAAGAAAATATAATGTGCCTTAATGCATTCTTTTAATGGGTTTCAGAGGAGTCACTGCATGACCAGAATGTCTAACTACAAAGTCAAAAAATGGTCGCTTTATTGAATATTATCTTAACCTTTGAAAGTACTTTTGGCACCCTGTAATGCAGTACTATGAACAAAAAGGCCCATTCAATTTGAAGTAATTATCTGAAACTGCGTGGTCCAAACTCAAAGTAACATTTGAATGAATGAAACCAAATATTGTGCATTCCCTTGTTTAAGGAACATTAGCATTAATTCTGATCAGATTAGATTGGCAGAATTTAGCAGCACAGAAAATAGCCTTTTTTTGCAGCAAAACCTGACCATGATGGACATTCAGCTGCTCTGTCCATTAAGACTTTGTCAGAGTTTTGAAAACAGTGGATCAATACTGCAGACAGGCGCACGTCATAGACGCAGACATCAGTGCCACTGGCTGTGAGATGCTGCTCTTACTGCTTCATTCTCCTTTCTTTCACTGTCTTTTCTTTGCACATATTCCTCTCAGAGAGGCTATAAATAGCTGCTCTGTGTCACCATCTGGCTCTACAAAGGCTGCTCACCTCTGTGTGTGTTAGTCAGTGTGACTGCTGTGAACTATGTCAGCCTGTTGGCTCAGACACAGTATTACTGTGGCCTCTGTAAAGTAGCAATAGTGTTAAGCCAGCTGGCTGGTGGCACCAAGCATAGATTCAGCGTAACCTGCCTCTACTGCACAGCTAGAACTACAAAACACCCACTACAGCTGTTTTTCCACACATTGCCTTGATGCCCTGCAGGAGCCTTGAATTGTTCATTTTGACTCAAGTCGTATGTGCAATGACTATAGTGAATACACTAAAGGAAGTAACTGTGTGTCACATGACACCCACTAGCTAAATATCATCATAAAATAGTTATATATAGAAGATATAGACAGCTTAGAATGGACAATGGGAAAATCAGCTATAATACATACATAATTCACACTAATTGATTCATATTCTCCTCTTGCAAAGCAGCACTTGCCATGTCAAGAAAAAACTAATTCTGTTCTTCACTCGGTTAATAAAAATAACAAGATAAAAAAAGAAATATAAGAAATAAAAATAATCAACCCTGTGACCACACAGTATATTTCATGTGCAAAAGTGATATGATCTGTTGCACAATCACAGGCAGGCTTCATCTGGATTAGTCTTCACTATACTAGGACTGAGGTTTGTGTGTCAAAGAATGTGATGAACACAGGATTAATGCGCACACACACACACCCACACACCCACACACACACACACCTGCGCTAAACAGCCCTAACAGGTGGACCGAATGGAGGGATGAATTGGGCAGGGTGGGGGAGGAGAGGGAGAGAAAGAAGACAGTGGGATTGTGCTTTGGGATTAAAAGCAAATTCTGGACCTTTTACTCCCCATTGATCCATCTATTCAACCATCCGTCCATAAGATCAGCATCTCATCCAACCATGCTGCCTGCTCCACTGACAGTTTTTCTTTAAATGCAAAATTTATCAGGTGTGCCGAGCAATTTCCATGACACTAGAGTCAACCAAACTCGGTCAGAAATCATGAATAGTCATTTTTCAATCTCAATTCATATTCCCTTTTCCTTTTGACTGCATTGGTAGCGAAATGATCTGCATCATAAGCTTGCGTTTAAAGTGGCAAATGCAAGACGAAAAGCACAAAAGTGGGTTATAGATTTCTCTCGCTGGCTTTTCTTACACCACTGACTGTTTTAAAGAAAGTGAAAGAGACACAGATAGGCTGTGGGCAGGAAGACTTCAAGGGAGGCAGACAGTGAGACAGCCTGAGACAAATGAAAAGGAAGGCAGGGAGACAAAGACAGAGGGCAGCAGGGAGAGAGGCAAAGCAAAAAAGAAGGTGGCTGGTAGCCAGCTGTTACTGCATTAGGCTCTCCTGTCTCGCCCGCAGTCACAGATACTCACTGACAGCATTTACCACTGCTGGATTACATGCCCAGTTGAAATATAAGGAAAGTTCCACAGGCATCAGTCAGATGTCCAGAAAGTGCTGGTCACACTGACATTTTTACAATGTTTGTAAAATAGAAAGACCCAAAAACTCCCTTGGTATTCAAGTGTGTATGTGAATCTTCACCGCTTCCCTTTCTCGATTTCGTTGCATGTATTGTTTTATCTCTGTCTGTAAGTCTTTCATTTACTTTGTATTACTTTCAGTAGTCTCCTACTGTAGATGTATACTCCAGCCAGTTATAGCGGAGCCTGGAGAAAGATCTAATTTTGCCGGTTATGCTCTATTTCTCAGAATCTCTGCGGTGCTTTATGTTGTCCTCAGAGCCCTACAGGAAAGAATGAGCAGTAACAGCCTGAATTACCACACACACACACACACACACACACAGATGGGAGATTTTTACCACTTAAGGTTGAGACCCAAAATAGGTCATGGAACGGACCTATCCCCTGTGATTCCCCCCATGACAAGAGCAGCAATATGCTTTAATGAACCTTGTTTTCAAGGCAAGAGACTAAACTTCCTAATTGGAATTTTTGCTAAAAAAAACTTCCTTGACACCTTAGTGAAACAAAAACTATCCAAATTCATTTTAGTTTTGTGAAAAAAAGGCAAATATGAGAGTTGTGGACTTTCCACAAAACAAATCATCCATGGAAGCAGAACAAGAGTGTGTGTTACTGGCCTACTGACGGTACTCACTACCCATTTCTGTCTTCAACTATATAATATCAAGTATGACTCCTTTTTACAGACTGAGCCATTCAACAGGGTGCCAGATGTGCTTCAAAAGTGTTTTTTTTTTACCCCCAAGCTCAATAGAGTGTGTCTGTTCTATAAGCATTTTGACAACAAAACAATATGCTCCAAGCAAACGATATGCTACTTCATACCAGCGGTGTGTTATTGTGGTAATGTGATCGGGTGTCAAAATACATCACAACAAATTACAGTATATTTTCCAACACAAGTTTTTAAATTCATGCATGTTGTGATCCAAACAACTAACCACATGTTTATGGTCACAATCCACTGAACAATGTATTATTGAACATATATTTTTCTTTTAATTTGTCACTAGTATGGTTTTCTCAGCTATCAAATATTCAGTGTTCGTAAAGTTCAACAACTTGGTCTTTGGAGCCATCGTAAAACATGTGAGGTCCATGTGTGGTCAGTAAGATGCCAAGGCATGCTGCTGCATTCAAAGCACTCTCAAATGTGGGACAATATTTCCCTCAAGCAGAAACTGGATTTCAGACAGGATGGATCCATGACATTCACATGAAATTCTAACCCTCAAGTCTGATGTTTTTTATAAAACTCTTTTCGGTGCATGCAAATCCCAAGAGGGTTTGGCACCAACAACCACTCAGATACCCACTGTAATATTCATTTGAAAAGCGACTGAACCTCGTGACCCTGTCCACATGCTTTATACTTATGTTTTATTTATGTATATGCGAGTCATTGTCTGGAGAAGTTTGGTGCTTTCATAAATGGAGAGATGTACTTGATAAAGTATATACAGTGCTAAGTATGTGTGTGAGTGTGTGTGTGTGTGTGTTTGAGTAGGTGCAGAGAGAAGCCACTGGACTCAAAATCATCACCTTACACCTCAGCTGAAAAAAGAACGACAACATAAAGGGTCAGAATAAAATCCTTGTGGGGAGAATTTATTTTAAAACTGTAGATTCAACTCTGAGTAGGGGGCAAGAACTTTACTGCTGGTGCTGCATTATTTATGTTTATTTTAGTCAATGTTTGGTTCTGAATAAACTACTGCAGACAGGCAGAGATAAACCTGTAGTGCCCTTCCTAGACTTAAAATGTCACAGTTTTTATATTATTAGGCTTAGTTTCCATATTCACAAAACAGTTGTTTGGTTTGAAAGTTAAACTGTTGATTAGATTTGAAAATTGGTGGTGTATTTAATCAATGAGTAACTCTTAATTTTACTCTGCATTATCTATGTAAGCACCTACAAAAACAAGTGATGTACTTTTTGTGACTTGGCAGACAATGTAGAAAAAATGGAAATTCAAGGAACTACATGACACCATATTATCAGTGATTTTTTTCAAGTTTAGGATATTTCATCTAAATTGTGCGCATACCTTATAAATTAAAATAGGTATTCCATTATTATGAAATTGGATATAGGTACAAACAGAAAGTTAAACTTGGCACACGTTTAGCAAGTTTTTTTAAATTTTGGTGACCAGCAGCGACAGTACAATCCTGGCACAGCCGGGTGCAATGTGGTAGACAGGCTGAGTACACTATTATTATTACAACCATTTCACACATTCGTTCACACACACACAGACACACACACACACACACACACACACGCATACACACACACACACAGCAATCTGTTATGTAGCTATACCATGCAGTAACTATCAGTACCATTTGTCTTGGCATTATTGTAGCTGATTAAAATAGTTTGGCTGTACACATGTACACACACATACGCACACATGTCTATCCCATAACAATCGTTTGTCCACACATTTTGAATCAAGAGGAAATAAAAATTGGCAAAAAAACAGAAAAATAATGTCAAATTGCCATCGCCCCACAAGCTACCACGTGGTTGCTAGGCAGCAATGACATTTCCTGCTCTTCTGAGCAGTCTGTCTTAAAAAGAGACAGCAAAAGATGTCACAAGTGTCTTTACTCAATGTGCAATATTCAAATATCACACCACACACACGCATGCACAAACACACACACACACACAAACTAAAATCCCCTCATGCACCATGACAGGATGCAACTGTCAGCACGTCCCCCTGCAACTCTGTTTCTCACTCACTATCCCTCACTCTATGCTCACACTATCGTTCTCTCTTTTTTTCCTTCATCACTTCCACCCTCATCTATCTACTTCACCCTTCTACTTCTTTCTCTACTATGGGTTTCTTTTTTCCTGCAGCAGGAAGCAGTGTCATCCCCCCCATTCCGTCCCATTCCGTCCCCACTAGTATTATTATGGTTGTGAAAGGTGCTGGAATGACAGTTGTTGCAATGAGACTGTTATGAATATGTCTTTATGTCTGCAGGGAAACGGGTCATTTTATTACCAGCCCTGGCAGTGTTAGCAGCTGTACCGTAGAAGCCCTTGTAGAGGCTTTTCATTTCTATCACAGACCTAAGTAGGCAGAGCAAGACAGCAATCCTGCCTAAACTTGTAGTCATTATGGATGAGCCTCAAGCTCCTTGTCTGCATGTTGTTTTGAGAATCAAGTGATATTCACCACCAGTGAAATGTGTGGTTTGGCAGTCACTCTCACTGTTCAGTGTTAAGTTAAAACACACAGTAAGCCCCATGGGGGGCTTGCCACAGTCTCTTTGAATGAGAAACAACACACATCAATTTGTGTAAAGTTCTTACGCAGAGTGTGCCACATTAATATGACAACAGGCATGGTGTGTAAATGCTAATTGTTAGCCTAGCTGTTTTGCAGCTGAAATGCTCAGAGCAACCCAAAAGCAAATTAAATATTCAGCATCAGGCAATTTATGCCCATTTATGGAAGAAAACAGTAGTCTGCTGCACACATCCAGCCAGCTGAAATATAGCTAAAGGCAAAACTCAGGCCAATTTTTAACCTAACTAGATACATAGCTCAATAATGATACGACAAGTAAACAAATGTGAGTTTTCAACACTTTGAAAATGAAGTCAGGGCTTTTTTGACAATTGATGATAGCCCACGAAGATAAACTACCCCAGTAAGATTCCAGGCAGCAAAATGTAAGCTAGAGGTGCCCAACCCTGGTCTTCGAGGGCCACTGTCCTGCTTGTTTTCTAACTATTCCTGCCCTACTCACTGCTGCTTACCTGGATCAGGTGTATTCAGCCAATCATAAGCAAATCACTTTGTCTTCCCCCCCACCCAACCCTTATCAGCTAGAATCAGAATCATGAAGTGTGCTATCCCGTCTTGTGAAGCTTCTCAGTGACAAGTGAGAAGCACTTGGTTATGTGTATCAGAGTTGACAGTAGCCTGTCAACAACATATTCTCAGGCCACCTGAAGGGCTTAGCAGAGACATGAACATATGGGGAAATGGTCAGTGTAGCTAGGGAGAAAAGTAATTAAATGTCAACATGAAATCTATTACGATCGATAGATAGATAGATAGATAGATAGATAGATAGATAGATAGATAGATAGATAGATAGATAGATAGATAGATAGATAGATAGATAGATAGATAGATAGATAGATAGATAGATAGATAGATAGATAGATAGATAGATAGATAGATAGATAGATAGATAGATAGATAGATAGATAATTAAATAAGCAAAAGTGAATAATACTAAAATGTATGAACTGATATGGACAACATTTCTGGTCCAATTGAAGAGTGATATTTATAAATAAAGCAGACCATCATGATTATCCCTCCAGAGTCATCATTGGCTGGACTGTCATGCATAGTGGGCTACTTTTATGAAACCTAAACTAATGAGGAATCGTGCTAACTTTTTTGCCAGGTTTTGCCACCTACTCTGCTATTTTTTTTAGCTTTGCAATTAAGCTGATGTCCAATCAGTCAGACACAGTTACCCAAACTATTTGCTTCAGAAAGCTATGTGCAAATCTGAGTTACATTTTATCACTACTGGGGTTAGAGCCAATCCTAGCAAGAGACAGGGTACACCCTACTCAAATCATCAGTCAATCACAAGGTTGTAATTGTAACTTCACTTACACAATTACATACTGCAAATAACACAGATACAATTTTGTGTAACTTCATGTGTCCATAGATGAGAACGACATATCATCTGAAAGGTGTGGATAAACATTGTCCATCATCCACCTCATGTTAATATGTTGGAAAAGAAATACAGCTGCATTTTAATTGTTCCAGCTGTTTACACACACGAAGGAAGAGCTTGCACTGTATTCATACTATATGACCATAAACCCAAATCATATTCTTATGATTCAAGTCTATTTTCATGCGTTTTAAGCATGTAATTTAAGCAGAAATAATGTATTGGGCTTTGAGGACTTGCAGAACACAGGTGATTCAAAACTTTATACAGTACTTGAAAACCTTCTGTGTAGACACACAAATCACCAGAGCTTCTGTTTCTGCTTTGCTAAGGTGCCGCTCACACTCTACCGTCTGTGTAGACACGTTATAAGTCTGTTCTCTGAGCTTCAAAGGCTTTACTCCAGCAAGTTCATCATATAAATTCTAGGAGCTTATACAACTGCAGGGTATAAGCTCTGTGCTCATCTCACTCATTTTCTGTATGGTAATGGGCTCTCTTAATATTTAATATCACATAAAGTTTTCCACGAAGGCCTAAACACAGATTTCCAGTTTGTCCTCTTCCATTCTCTCAGACTGTCTCTTTCTCTCTTATATTGTGATGTAATGTGATTTATCCAAAAGTGTCAGCTCTCAATACTTTCAGGCTTATATTAGTAAGACTTAGAGGAGAGCCTATTACACACACATAAGAAGACACACACACAAAACACATTTTTAATGTCCAGTGTTATGCTGCTGTGTAAATGTAAGTGGCTTTATAAGTGATCCAGACAGCTGCAGACAAACACAAAACATGGGCACTGATAAGTGATGTATTAAAGTGGGCTTTTAAGCTATCGTCTCTTTCTCTCTCTCTCTTTTCTCTCCACACACTCCATTAGTATAATGCTGTTTAATGTTTTATAAGAGAATAATCAAAGCTGAAGCAAATACACACATAATGTTGTAGCAGCTGTAGTATGTAGCATTAATATAGTTCCCTAGAAAACACACACACACACACACACACACACACACACACACACACACACACACTGAGTTCTCCAGGTTATTCAATTCACAACTGAATTTAGTTTATTCACACAGCTGCTGTAATACTGAAATGAATGTGCACCCCCTGCCTCTTGTGCCTCCATCCATTTATTCACCCAATGAATCACAATAAATACATAAAGGGACAGTAATGTAGGTGGGATTATCAAGCTTCTTGGTTGTGACATAAATAGAGTTTTTGGCTAAGTTTGATAGTAGAGGAGTTTGATCTCTGTAGCTTTCATGAGCATCCACACTGACTTCACATTCTGATATCTGGCACTACGGCTGGGACTTTCTACACTGTTTTAACTTACTGCTTATCTCACTGTGGCAGTGTCACAGAGGGTAAATGCTGTTTAAAACTAGTTGGATCTAAAAAAAAGTCATTAAGTCTAAGTTAGGTCTTTCTAGTGTCTTTTTGGCACCGTTGCTTGTTAGTCAAATGATTTTGTTGAATTTTGAAAGTTGAATTTTTAAGAAGCAGCAACATTTGTGTTTGCGTTTTACCACATTAACTACAACGGTATATTGCAGGAGTTAAATTTTATTATCATGATTAGTATTGAAGAAAAGCTAATTTCCACAATGTCAAACTATTATTTTCAGCAGAAAGCAGCAAACATGTCTCCTGGTGAGTTAAAGGTGTTAACTTCTTGTTTAGCTTTTGCGATAAAATGACTGAAATGTGTATCTTTTCAGTAAAAATGATGTTATATTAGCACAGATTGAGATGGCTCAGTCATGGAACTGACTACAATATCAGTAATACAGGAATAACTGTGTAAAATTTTCATTAACCAATATGAGCTAGTAGTCACATCAGATCAGCAGCAAGCCCCTCTAAATGTGCTGTAATGGATTTAACAAGGCTGCATTTTATTGCTTATAAATTCAACTACTCATTAGTGCCTCTTTTTTCAAACACTATGTAGTCTCATTTTCAATTTTTAATATTTAACCAGCAACCTGATATCCAGAACTAGTTAGAGCTGCAAGTAAGCACTATTTTTTCCCTTCTTTTCAACCAATCTCAAGGAGTCCCTATTTCTGTATCTATCTATGAAAATGGCCTCACATCCTGCATGGCCTTGAACTGGCCATATACTTTCGGGATTTCAGATCAACCCAGCCCCATCACATGAAAGTAGCTGACTGATAAATGCACATTAACAAACAGTTTTTAGCTCAACAGCAGCATCCTGGCATTTCCAGCTTCCTTCTGCTGCAGAAGAATTTTGCCTACTCCATGTACAGTTAGGATTAAGTATGTACTTAGCAGATTCTGACCAGATGAAGGGCAAAACAGGCTGCTTGATTGAGTGGCCCATCAGTTCCAGTCTGACCTTGTGCAGTGGGAGCTTAGACGAGCAGAGAGGGCGATGGAGCTCTTAGCTTATGTAAGTGGTGTTGCATTCTGACTTTGATCCAACGCTAACTGGGCTGGGAAGTCTGGTCCCTCCTGATGGATGAGACTGTTGTCATATCTCTGTGTGTGTCTGTACATATGTTTGCATGTGTGTGACATAAAAGAAGTGAGTTGTCACAATTGTGTAGGTTTATGTGAGTAAAAAAAATAGCAAGCCAAAAGAGAGAGGGTAGAGGGAGTGTATGTTTGTGTAGTTCATTAATAGCTTTGCCAGAGATACATGTGTGTGTCACAGCTGGCCGCAGACATCAAGGGACAGAAAAAGATGTTAAGGGAGGGAGGAGGAGGGCAGACAGGCAGAAGGAGGGTGACAGCGGGTGGCGAGAGATGTGATTTATTTGCAGTTATGAAATCCATTCTATAAACCAACATGTTTCATCTATGTGTAAGCACTTCAGAGTGTGTGTGTGTGTGTGTGTGTGTGTGAGTTTGGCAAAGATTGCAGTTAACATTAAAAGAAGGTGAATTAAACATCTGTATTTTTTCACCAGCCAACTTCTGTAGTTGTATTATCATACACTGTGAGGCATGAAATAAAGATGATCATAAAATTTCCAGTTCAGCTCCAGGGCAACATTAACCTGTCAGAAAACATTATACTTACAAGATATTAGAAAGTAGTCATCAAATTCTGTGACTGATGGGACTAGCTTTCTTGGATCTAAAAACTTAAACTTTGATAAAGTTGTTAAAGGGAAAAAAGAACAATTAAACTGATGGGAAATATTTTCATTCACCCAAACATGGCTTTAGGGTATATTTGATGTCTCTGTTTTAATTATATCACACATACAATCAGAGACTTTCTGATTACAGGGGTTTTGGAAAGTGATATCCCATTTACATCATTCCTATTTAGTGGAAATTAGTCAATTAAAAAACTGCCTGTAGATATACTGAATGGCAACTAGGATTCTCACCAGCAAAAAAGCAGCCTTATTATAGTCACGCAGCAGCCTCATGAAAGAGCCTATATTTGACAGATAAAATAAACATATCATTATTTAAGGACTGTTGAGAAATGACTGTGATAATCTTAGTCCATATTTCCACTTACAGTACAGGGATGCATTGAAATATAGGACACACTCATTTCTCTTTACAAAAATTCTCAATAACAAGGGACTTTCTAAGCCTGTATTACATGTCATTATCTGTTATCAGTTGTGCACATTTGCTCTACGGGTGATGTTCAAACATCAAACTTTTATCATCCAAGTCGGCAGAAAGATGTAACTGATGTATTAAAGCAGGGAGCTCCAAGACAGCACTTGTGAGAAACCAACTGGTCGCTCCCTGTAGCTCAATTGCCAATTGCCGCTCACCTAAAGGTGCAGGGAATGCAGTTTGTACAAGTCATGGATGCATGGTACAAACATTAAACAACACTCAGTTCACTCAGTAAACCTGCTCCAATTGCAGTCCAGCCAATCACACAAGCACCTTGCCCTCCTCTAAAATGTGTTTTGATTCTGTGTGTTCATATCTGACTAAATCACGGCTGAGTTTTTACACAAATTATGGCAATCAGGCAATGTGTATTTTAACGTAGCCTACCTTAATTGCCTCCATTGTTGATGGTTTTCATAAGTAGTCAATACAACAAGCGATTTCTCACTGTTTTTACACCTAAATACAAAAATGAATGACCAAATGAATGAGTCACACGTGAACTATAAAATAATATTTGATTTGTGAAGGGAGCTACATTTTGTGACAATGCAAAATGACATGACTACTGACTACTGATTGTACCCATTTGATAAATGGTTACAAAATCAACTGGATTATAAAGGTGGTTGATTTGGACATCACTTTAAAGTTTTAATATCACATATGAATAAATCTAAGTCGTAATGAAAGAGACAAGTAGCACTCCACCAAGTCTGCACAAATTAGTAATACATCATAAAGGACAATGTTTACTTGATTTGGTTTGTTATTTCTATTAATATTATTGCCCAACAAAATCACAGTATCTTGTATGACCTCAAGGAAAGTAAGGCAGACTGATAATAGAGGGAGTTTGTGACTGCAGCAAGTTTATTGGTGGACATTTTATTGGGTGTAATGGTTATGAAAACCAAAAAAGACCCCCTCAAATCTATTAATCCATTTTGTAATCAAAAACATTTTGTAATCGTAGCCTCAAGGACACAAGGCCTGCAGGAATGGCAGAATTTGACACCAAGCTGCAGATAAGAACGGAAATGTATTATTGGGTTTACAATATGCTGTGTTATAAGGTTTGTTAAAGCATGATGCAGCAAAATGCAAAAGGAAATTTAAATAACTACATCTGTTGCAAGCTCCCTAGGCCACTGGTTAGACAGACAGGCTGAGTCAGAGGACTTAACATGCACTGAATTCCATTGTTGACTGCCGCATTAGTGCTTACCTACTGCATAGACTTGTGACAAGCATACTGGGTGGCTATGTATATGTGTAATACTAAGTGTGTGTGTGTGTGTGTGTGTGTGTGTGTGTGTGTGTGTGTGAGATCTGCACTGTGACCTAGAAATACACTGCTGGGAAGCGTTTTTGGTAATGCTTCCGTTTACAGTCCTCTAATTACTAAGAATTTACTTGGTAGATAATGCGAAACTTACAGTATGTGAAGGGTAACTACTATAATTTGTTTCTGGGAAACAGATGAGACTTTCTTTTACAGTCCAGTTTCAGCTCACTTACCTAGTAAATAGTTGTGTTTTACTTAGTATAAATATATCTGAGTTATTACCAACATAATCCAGTTACAACTGAAAGGGACTTGATGGGTAACAGTTGAGTATTTCATCTGTAGTTACACTGTATTTACCTACTTGTTAGTTACCCATCACATACTGTAAAGTTTCGCATTATCTACCAAGTAAATTCTTAGTAATTAGAGGACTGTAAAAGGAAGCGTTACTGTGTTTTTTTTTTACAAGAATGCAGTGATGCCACGTGCAAAGTGGTTATGTCTTAATCATTATTTACCGAAGACATGTTTATAGCCAGTTCATTCTTTTTTATGTGAAGACACAGATAATCCATTCTTGTAATTAGACAGTAGGACATGTTAACTGAATTACAAGTCTTTCTTTCTACCAACTTATTTTTTTCCTTTCTAGAAAGTATGAAACTCAATGGAATCAAATCACATTACAATTATCTGCATGATTTTAATGAATGTGATTTACTACAGCAGAACATATCCACTAGTTTCACTAGGAAACTTTTTTGTCATTATTTATTTATAAAATAATGTATGTATCTGTACTTTCATGTTGGCTCAACTTCAGAAATGTTATTTTCAGTCTTAACTGTATTTTTCACAAACATATGCACTATGTGGCAAATTATATTTTAATGATGTTAATGGATTTTGTAATAGAAAGCTGCTCCTCTCTCTATATTAAAATGCATAAGGCATGGACTGTTTTTTCCAATTATCCCTTCCACTGGCTGTGCTTTAGACTTAGACACAGACACAAGCACACACACACAAACAAAACTATATATATCATATTGTGGTAATTACACTATTGCTATTATGCCATGGGTCCCGTATGCAAAATAGTCGTACTGCGCTTAGAGTGAAAAATTGCCATAACGTTGTGGGTTAAAATCTTGTCAGAAAGTGGCATTTAGGTTTAGGTTTTCTTTTACTGTGTTTCCTGAGAAAAGGAGTTGGAGTCAAAGGTACTCGGGAAATTTGTCATTCCGAGACTTAATCTCAGGTTTTGTGGTTTGCCACCTGCTCTGTTTTTGATTTCTGTCGACAGAATTTCAGATGATACATATGTTCTTCTGTTGTCTTCATCAGGTTGTGAGTCCCTGCAGTTAGATGATTTTATGTGAAGAAGATGGAGCATGGTCCAAGATCTATACTGTAAGACCATGGTCTTTTTGAGGACAAAAGTTAAATGTGCCCTATACATAGGGATTAGGTTGCTTCTCAGTCCAGCAACAGCTTTTATGCACAGCTTTTATGCACCATATTGCTGTGACAAGAATGGAGCTTTAATTATCAGTGTATACAGACCAATCCACTGAAAGGATGAAATCATAAGTGGCTAAAGTAACCTCACTTTATGGTGTGCTTTGTATCTTAGGGACAAGATGAAAGTTTTGGACGTCTCAGAACTGTTATGCCGTGTGATGATATGTGTAGGTTGAGGTGGTATAATCAGAATGCCACTGGACCTCTCCTGTGGTATTCTGGGCACATTTAGCACAACACTCTAATGCTACCTGAAAAATGTTGTGGAAGGATTTCATTTCCTAACTTGGGAACCTAGCCTGGAAATAATTAGGGATCAGTGGGTGGAGCTGGATGCTTTGGTCAAGTACAAACTGAATTGGGCAGCAATAATATATGGATGAAGACGGCTGAATGACAAATGA
This sequence comes from Mastacembelus armatus, assembly GCF_900324485.2. Classification (NCBI taxonomy): domain Eukaryota; kingdom Metazoa; phylum Chordata; class Actinopteri; order Synbranchiformes; family Mastacembelidae; genus Mastacembelus; species Mastacembelus armatus. The sequence continues at coordinate 7,701,911 of NC_046645.1, read as the reverse complement.
TTGTTTATCCTTTTGGCTGAATTTATAATATGCAATGCATCACAGAAACAACTTGAAATGGGAGATACAGTGATTGATGTATACCACCTGATTCTCCTGTGCAGTCATTGGCATTAATGGCCAAACCTATGTCCAGTGTAACAACAAAAAGTACACAGAGGGTCACTGTTATGGTTAGCATTTACTTAAGACCAAATGAAACTCAGCAGAGAGGTTAGTGTTTTCTAGCAGTGAACTGTAGTGCTGAAATGTTTTCCATAGTTATCGAAACCATTTACAATATAGAGCTGTGCTGGAGGTAACAAGCCTGATCTTGGACCAGTTTGGAGCCCTTAGTCTAGCAGATCCTGTTCATCATTCAGAGTACAAAATGATCCTTTTTCAGCAGTCTGTGAGGCTTACTGCCAGCACTGGACCCAGGTGCAAGGATGTTTTGTGTGCCCATCCCCACCACTTTCCCTACCCCACTCCTCGCTTCACATAGGGAGGCAGGCTTATTTTTCTTTTGGACAAGGGCTCCTGTGGGGGCCTGAAGGACCATCTAAACAGAGACAGCTGAGCTACCCTGTTGCATTTCCATGATATATCAATCACTAGTTGAACCAAAGGGGAAAATATACTGCAAAGCACACTGACAGTAGGGCAAGTGTAAGTCAAAGATTACAGAGACAGATTTGTGAACTGCAAGGTGACCACTTCAGATCCCCAAACCAGCTGAGAAAATCATGTTGAAGCTGTTGCACCAATCAGTCTGCTATGTGACTCCAGCGCATAGCCTGTTCCTGTATTGGTTCTCAATATAAGTGCCTTAAACTATAGCTTTGCACCTGTCTTGGCTCTGCACTTTTGCTTGTACTTGCAATTAATGGACCTCAGATGTGAGTTTCACCTGAGCACTGTTCACTACAGTCTCTCTTTGCTGTCTATTGCTGCTTCATATTATTTCATTGATATCACCTCCTCCATCACACACTTACTTGGATCAACTTTAAAACACTTCCCTCCTACTATTTCCCTTCACACAGAATATTTTCCCTTTCTTGTGTTAAATGCAGGGAGACAACATGTATAAACACATGACAGAGTTTGTAATGTTATTACTGCTTGTATTATGGTTCATCTTTGTCAGCTGTAATTTTAAAGGTGTGTGGGGAAGGTGCTAAAGGAGTTTAAAGAGCTTGAGTGTGAAGATTTTCTGGCTTACTAAGATGGCAGATACGGAACAATTTCCATACACACCATTTTCATTAACTTGACAGTCATACACATACAAGCAGGTTTCATCCACTTAATGCTGACAGTTGTTCATCCTCACATCCATGTATCTACACTCCTGGGATAACAAGTTTCATTGGGGACATTGTATATTTTACCCTTCCCATCTGTCTTTCACTTGCTTCCTCTATTCATTATGCTTCCCTTGACCTCCCCCCCATTTTTCAAATGTCAAAACTATATATCACAATCTTTATCTTATATATATGATATATATATATAACAGAACATGCAAGCAAAATTTTTATAAATTCCTTCAAGTTATTTCTACTACTATAATCATTAAAATTTTAATAAAACTATCATTTATATAATATGTACCTTGAGCAACAGTTCTATTGAGAATTGGAAAGCACAATGTTTAAGTGATGTGCTGGCCACCCCTATGTGGAAGTCACAACTCAGAAGATACAGTAGATCCCTGTACTGTAAACTTTAGGAATCCAGCTTATGCAACTTGTCCTTTGTACACAGGGCACCTAAACTCTGCGTAACCTTAACATTGCACAGCATAAATCCCTAAATAGCTACAGTGTAAGAAGCTTTAAACATGAGTTCACAATCAAATAAGTAAACATAGATTGGCTTTTAGTTTTCCTCCTGAGCACCTAATAATGATAATACTGCTTTGCAGGTAATAAAAAGATATACAGCATAAGGCCATTACTGGATTCATGTCCCAGAGGATCACACAGGAGGAAAAGATTGGAGACTATTTACTGTCTAAGAAACTCAAAGCATTTACAGTCCCTAACATGCTATTTTCACAAGAAACACAGCAAGACCTCCTCAGAAATTTGAACCATAGAACAAAACCACCATAGTAGGTGAAGGAAAGACAAAGAAGCTAGAAACAGATGAGTGATTCCCGAGGACATGTGATGAGTATTGTGCAGTTATAGCAGTAATCAATAGCTGGTGGAAACTGATCACCAAGGCCAGGGAATGAGAAATATAAATGAGGAGGTGGAAGAATGGAGGCTGGGAGGAGGAAAGTGATGCTGCGGTGGATGCTTTAGAGTAGTCTGTCATTGTTATTTAATTTAATTCAGTTGTAGTGCACTTCATTTTATCCCCTTTCTCCTTTTCTAACCTTCTATTTTGTCTGATTCTCTTTCCAGCCTGTGATTTCCTTACTACCTCCATTCACCGTGTGGTGTGATAACATTCATTTTGCTAACAGTGAGATACTATATTACACTGGTAGGTAAATGGGTGCCCTCCAGCACTGAGTTGTACAACAGAGTGGTTGTAAATGGTAGACACTGAAGCACAGTGTGTTTTTGTCATGGCTGTTCTAACATACAGCTTTAAAACTACTGCCACTAAAACTGAAAACAGGGCACCTAACTGATACTGCAGTGCAATACATCCACAAGCACAAAACTGCGCATGCAAACCGAATGGATCACAAAGCACTGCATAAATAATTAGCACATATTTTAGAAACATATGACAACACAGCATTCAAAAGATATGACTTCCCTTTCTTGATAAAATTGAATTTTTGAGAGATATATTGTACTAGTGTCCCACATATAAAAGTATACTCATGCTCTTAATGCATGCTTTTACACAGCTTGTGTCAACGTACATGCGCAGTCGTAGCCATTAAGTCACCAGCTATCCTCCATTAGTACTGCACTGGTAAAGCACTGGTGAGGCATTAAATGCATACCATCTGTGTAAGAGAGCAGGGCTGTGAAGAGAGAATATTAGACAATCTGTTCAAACACTTATTGGAGATGTGCAATCACTCACCCTTACTCCAGCATTAAATCTGAAACGATCTTTTTGCATATGATGTGTTGAAAACAAGTGACTGATTGTCTGGATTGGAGCACTGGAACCATTGGGTAAAAATCCACACACATGTAAACAGGACTCACTTGAGAACTAAGTTATAACTATATTAATATATTATCTAGAGCATGAACTGACAGATAGGCACATCACACCATGCAGATATCAACACACATCCACATCCAACCCTGCACACACTTGCACAGGATTTTAAATTAAACCTGTGTCTTTCTTTCAGTCAAGGAAGTTGCTCATGTTGCATGCTGAGTAGGGCCATGAAAGGGTGTGTGAGTGCAACTGTGAGAAATAAGTGTGAGGTGATATTTATGCAATCTGGAAGTATGCACATGTATGTGTTGAGCATCCTGAGACAGATGCTGCTAATAGCACAAAGTCATTGGTTATTTCAAAATCTGACAACAAACAAATGATTTTGGTTCCTGCATTGCTCCTACATGAAGCCACTGTGAACATCTGAACATAAACAACCCTCAGATGATCATTTTGTATTCATGTCATTCCCTCTTTTGTCTTTGTTTCTCTGGCTTCCATGGTGAATTTCAAGATACAAGAGGGTACTAATAACCTATTAAACTCCCATTTACTATAAAGTCATAGCTTCTGCCTCAAATTACAGTACTAATTACACATTGACCTCTTTATAAAGCTGAAGACAGAAATCTTAACTTTGATGGAAGATGAACTTATTAAAAATACGTTATTTTGATATAAGACAAACTTGAAGTATAAGAAGTCATTCAATCATTCAGAGCTTTTGCCCATGAGGGTCCCTGAACACTCCTTGACAACAATTTGCATTCTTCCATAAATATTTTTTTTTTAGAGTTATTAAAACATATAATAACCCACAGGTTATTTATTTTTATTTTAACCAAGGAGGTGTGGAAATGTGCCATTTGTTGTTTTAAGCTTTGTTCCTGCTGTAGCCATAGCAATGTCAAAGCCATGACAACATATCCTTATTTATATTTTCTCATATTTATTTTGTAATGTTCAGACTTTTAAATATATATATATTTTTTGTTATTTTTTTATTTTCCGCATATGGTGGAAATGTAAGTGAATGTGTAGGTTAATACGTGACATGATAAAAGAAACAAGATGATGGTCTATTATCATAGACCAAATGGTCTATTGCTGAAAAATTTCCTGTTAATATCCTTTGGATATATTAGATACTGCTTTACGGCAATATTAGATATTTTCTTCAATAATTTTTCCATCAATATGTTGATGTACTTCTGATTTTGTCAAGTATTAAATTTGTTAGAGCCACAAACAGATAATGTTGCTGATTTTTTCTTTATCAAACAAGTTTACATCTAATTTTCCAAAAATAATTCTCTGCATAACAAATATTGCTGTGGTCAATAACACCCACCAACAATAGTCATTGTGTGCCACTCAGTGCTTTCCTATTTTGGTCGTCATTCTTTTAATTTTCATAACTATTGTCCCTTTTTCTAATATGTTCCTGGCTTGGGTTATTAGCATCAGCCTGCACATTAGCTCCCTTACCTTTTATTTTGCTCTCTCTGCAAAGCAACATTTGCTTCACTTAGAATTTGTTTAGGGCAGTGGTGATACTGCTTGAGGTGATTGCCACCAGCAACAGATTCTTTCATGTAGGAAATGTAGCAAACACAAGGTTTATAATGTTTGGTTTATGAATTATTAATATTATAAACAATCTTTGTAATTTCGGGGCACCAGATCCCTTGATGGCAGATCAACCAGTCAGTTAGTCCACAGGTGATAATATTAGCCTTTAATCTGAGTGGGAGTTCTCCGATTCAGTGACAAGTTTATTGTGTGAAATAACCATAAATCATGCCAGTCAAATATGTATTTTAAAGATTTATTTGACTATTTAGAAAGGAGGCAAAACAGAGGGAAAACTGAACAGGCAAGACTGGATGCATTAATGAATTAAAACATCTTAAGCAGTAGGTGATATTGCAGTGGGGGATTTTAAAATAAATTTATGTTCAGATTTGAGTTTGGAAAAGCAGTGTCTGGTTGAGGTAGCGGTGTCATCTCCCGCTTTTGCATCCACAGTTTGAGAACAATAAATACCTTAAGAGTAAATCTCAGATGGCTCCTTGGTTTCATTCGTCTTGGAATGTAAAAATATACTGAAGGAGATCATTTGTTATTAATCCTGCCTAGGGTGCGCTACAAGAAGCATCATCAAAAAGTGTTTACCTCCCTGCTTTTTTACACTATGTGTCTTCATTGCTCAGATAGCATTGCCTGCATATTTCTACTCCTCTCATAGTATGTATAGTCGCAAGAAAAGGAGCTTAGAGGTGGCAATATTGCAGCAGGAGTCAAGAGGGATAACTCACAGTAGCCTGTAATTCACTGGTAGGGGTGGCCATAGCTCAAGATTGAAATAAAATTATTGTACCAACAGAGTGTTTGTCAATAAATAATTTTCTTTTCAATAGATTAAATGAATACTACTTAGATTAAATGAATACTACGTGATATTGTTCTCTTTGAATCAGTGGACTGGCCTGGGCAGATGACAGAACAATCAGGATGAGAGGAGAAAGAACAGGAGAGAGAAATTTCAGTCTTCACACATTGTTTACTCCATGAGTCACTAAACTAGATATACTAGGCATGTTAGCATAATCCCACAGGATATGTGACAGGACAACGACAAACATTAGTCAGATTTTCTGGCAGCAAATCGATCGATACTTGATGAATTAAATTTAAATAGTGCTGGAAGAAAAAGCTTATGACTTCTCAACAATGGACCCCACTGGATACAGGCAGATGGAGACAATAATAAAAATATGTGTACTCTAGGAGCAAGATAAATACTCTTCATCCAGCCTTCTATACATTATCTATCCCGCTTATGAAAAGACAAATACTATTAGAAGATAAATTGAGATGTTTTAAGCCCTGAACGTCCAGTGAATAAACACAAACCATAGACAGGTCTCTCATCATAAACAGGCTGTGTGCATCACTGCAAGTGCTCCTGGGTGGGGGGCTGCATAGTGAATATATATCATCTGAAGCCCATTTATTATTTAATTAGTGTGGTAACGGTGTGTGTTGTCTGAGCAGAGTGGAAGATGAAGCTCCTCCTGCTGGGCTTCTTCATCTCACACATGCAGCTGTGTTAACACACACACACACACACACACACACACACACACACACACACACACACACACACACACACACACACACACACACACACCCAGAAGAGAGGCTATGGAGGCTCAGCACGACTTCTAACAGCTCGAGTGGTCTGACTAATAATTTTTCTCTCGCCTTCTATCCTATCCTCTCCCTCTCTGTCTGTTGCTCTATCACAGCCAGGTGCAGCCTACACCGTCAGTGATGTTCAGAGTAAGTCAGCTGTTTGCCACACTCAGGCTAAACCTGATCCTGTTAAGCTGGTTACATGCACCTTTAAAACCCCACAACTTACAACTGAGGACCGCAGTGACTAAAGCTGTGAACATCTGAGACTATTTGTGCAGCTGTGTTGACCCATCCAAAGACTCAACAGTTCATTAAAAGGAAAATATTGAAATAATCCCCTACTAAAAGTAAAATAAAGACAATGCAAACAGTGATGTGAACAATAAGTACTGTGAGACGCTACAGACAAACAGGCTCCTGATACAACATGAACAAAACACCTCTTATAGAATAAGGATTGTGATTTTTCGATGTTTTTATTTTCCATGTGATGTTCTCACTGTATTGTCTTTGATGTGTAGAGTAGTGATGGTTTTTTTAGTGTTTGGAGCTCATTCTTGAAAAAAAAAAAAAAAAGACAAAGACCTTTTGTGGTGTAGCTCAATGGTGTGTTTCTTATAGTTCTTAAGCAACAAAATAAAGAAAATATATGCATGATGGGCATGTTGACAAGAAACGTGTTTCCAATGTTAAATTTTGTCATGTAATAATATGTGTTTGTCATGTTTTAATGTTAAAGTGGACTGTGCTCTATAGTGCAACCTACAGTGACAATTTAATGGCCAATAAGTGTTGCCAAAACCTGCAACACAAGACAATTGAGTCCTCCTCCAAAATGTGTACTTACCACACACAGCTTTCAAAAGGGTTTTGTCAAACAACCTAACTCATATTATTTCAGAGAGATTCATTTTGTATGAATGTTTAACTTACCAACCTCTTAGAGTGGCAGGAAATGTACCTGTGAGCCTGGGCAATTTTCTTTAATGACAGCACCCTAACAGAGCAAAAGGTCTTAACAAGAGTCTGAAGTTAAAACAGTGGCTTGGTGAGCAATTGTGACCAATTACAGCAATTGGTCACAGTAGGCTTCATGTTAAATGTCTGCATAATACCTAGTTCAGCAGGTATAACATTCACCATGACATTCATTAGCTCACCATCCCAATTCAGCTAAAAATGTGTTAATTAGCACTAAACACAAGGTGTAACTGGAAATATTACTGCACCAGATCATTTTGGTCCTACCAGAGATGTCGCTAAGATCATTATAAATAATTCTTTTGTGCATTACAAATTTCACGCTGATCCACCTGATGAGATCTTTGACCTTGGATCAAAGCAGTAGACTGACTGGGTGTTCTCATGCTGCTAACATGGTTTGCCGTCTTATTTTCATAATGCTGGTTTTCTGCTGAAAAACCTATTGTTCTGAGCAAAATTGGTTTGTCTAAGTTCAGTTGATCAGACTATTGATTAGTTAACTATTAGCAGAACTAATTAGCATCTTGACATTAATCTTATTAGAATTTCTCATTGAATTACTCCTGACATGAATGTCATATTATCTGTTGTCGTTAGTTTAAGTTGCCCATGGGGTGATGTGCTACAAAAATGTAATTACTGGGTGTTGAGACCTGAGGTAATACCAAATGGAAATCAGTTTATTGGCAGTAACACAGTTTAGAAGATACACAGTTTAATCACAGGCACACATCTAAAATGACACTTTTATATGTTGCTTGGAACATTTGCATGGTTTTTAATACACATCTGAACTTTTGTGTAGCAGGATGATCCATAGTTCCAATGTTTTTTTATCAGAAATGTGCTCAGTGGGATGGTTTTGACAGCCCATGATTTCTATTGATTTTTTTTTTTTTTTAAATAGTTTGGGTCAAGTTTCAAAGTTCTTAATGGGAAGATAAAATGTTCCCAAAAATACCCTGGAGGAACTGGTAGCTTTGAGTGCTGCTAATTGTTCCATGTTTTCAAAGACTTGGCAATTCCTCACCATGTATCGACTGTAGTCTTCTGTTTTACAAGTATCAAAACAATGAAGTCCCCGTTAAACAAAGCTTTGAAGAATTCTGTTGCATTACTTGTGGTTCTGTTTTTGTTGTTAGGATCTTAAGAAATGACTTTTTATCATACTCCTAATTTTTTCCTACTACAAGTTAAAATAATTGTGGGTTCCTGTGAGTGTGTGCTGTTTTAGAAATACATTCAGATTGGTTGGATGGCCCCATAGGATCACTTCATTAGGACAGCTTGCTGCACCATAGGCCAACTGGCATCCAGTCAACACACACGCACGCACGCACGCACGCACGCACGCACGCACGCACACACACACACACACACACACACACAATCTCTGACACACAGACTCTTTTCCCCTGCATTTCACTCTCACTCATACATAGTTTTGTGCCTGCCAACTCTGTGTAGCCACTGGTTGCAGGATTAATTTGTCCAGTGTAATGACAGAGTAAAAAAAAAGGCAGAAACAAAACTGATGAAGAGAAAATGAGAGTTACAGAAAACCAAGATGAATGGGGAGGTTAGAGCAAGAAGGAATTGGAAGCAGTGTGTGCGTGTGAGAGAGAGAACATAAAGAGGAAGCTGGACAGGTGACAGCAAAATGAGGAATAGTGGAAGAGGAAGAAATACCAAAAGGACATGGTATTTGTGTGTATGTGTCCCCTCTGGAAGGCCTGAGGATAGCATTAGTGTGTTTAATGTGGAGCAACCCTGCCTCTCTTTATTCTTCTATCTCAGTGTCCTTGCTTTTACACCTGTTTTCTTCCCTTCTTCTATTCTAAATATACCTTAATATTGGTGGTAACTGATTGTCTTCATTATGAACCTGCAGTTTCTGTTTTCCTGTCCACCACAGAACCTGGTAGCAAATACTGCTTTGTGGTTTTACCTTGCTGTGTTAGCTCTAACTCCACTTAGTTGTTCATTTAAAAGGTGACCTGTAGTGCTCTATTAGGCCGGCTACCCAGTGCTGCAGTTTAACCAACTAGTTAAATCTCAATCCACTAACCACTCCACTCTCAATCACTCACACTTGAACTATTACTGCTGAAAGTGGTCACTCGACTGTCTGTGGCTGGCTGCTTGTAGAGTTGACTCAGTGCACGCTCGTATTTCTGACTGTTAATAGAGAAAAACAGCAGCAAGAGAGAGCTACAATGGGTCCTCAGCACAGAATTGCAGCTTGTTGTAATATTGACTTTGTAATTATAGTTTGAAAAGCAATCCAGTGTAGCTTTTATATGATAATTTTTCATTAGTGTGAAACAGCAAGAACAGTACATTGGAAAGGCAGTGGATTAACATAATGCAGGAATGCATACATTAGCTATATATACTGATATAAATATATATATATATATATATATATATATTTATATACATACATATACATATGTATACATACATACATACATGTATAATACTGAAAACTGATTAATAAAGTTTATCTTGTCAAATCTTAACGTTACATTATAAAAGAAATTCCAAATACATTTATGTGAAACTCTTTGTAGATGGATGATGGTTCTGCTTTAAACAGACTTTACTCACAGATAGAAACAGGTCCAGGGACATCGAGATAGATAGTGAAATGTGATTAGTTTACTATACGACTGTAAGGTAGAAATCTGAGAAGGAATGTTTAAATAAATTACGGATCATGTTACTGCGAGGTATACTGCTGGATTCTCTGCACAGCAGAACTGAATTACATCCACTATAACTTGGCCTGAGGTCAGCAGAAGTGCTCATGGATTCTTCTGGGATTCAGAAAACATAAAACTAATGCAAAATCAGAAGCATTTCTCTGGTCCCTGTCTATGAAAATGCTTATCCCAAACATATAAACCATACTAAATAAAAAGAGATATGACACTTTACTTTTAAAAAGCCAAACTATAGCAAATTCTGATGAAAATTAAGCTAAAATTAAAACCAATATGTACAAAAGAAAATAATAAAACACTAATGGAAAATTAACTAAAGTATACACAGCAGGTTAAATAAAATAAAACAGCAACTGAAAGTCCTGGTTGAAAACCTGCACAAATAAGTACAAGATCAACAGCGAATAATTCATGAAGGGCACAGTGCCACCATGTATTACTTTCTGTTAAAAATTCATCGAAATCAGATTGTACAAGGGACCTTATTTCACTGATATGCCACTTGGTTCCCTGCAATGTGAAAAGATTGAAATAGACAATGGTGCCTATCAGAAATGGCTCCAAACACCCTCAGACTGTTGTCAGAGTAGTCGACTTTTGTGAGTTAGTGGTATAAATCTGGACAGAGAGACAAATCTCCACATGCAGTGGTGACTATTAGAAAATTCACCTTGCCAAGTAGGACACTGCAAAGGAATATATAGATTCATAACTTTCAAAAACATAATAAAAAAATAAATACTTGTCATAGTTTTTACATCCTTGTCTCCATAAATCAGTTCTCACTTGTGCTCACTACGGGAGGATTCGCTATGTGTCTCAAAGGCAGGCTGTGGATAGATTTTAAAGTAATTCAAACTCTTCCTAGATTCTCGGCTAAGCCTCCAGGGGCTGCAAACAGAGCACAGTGGGTGGCAGTCTGACATTGATCGGGAAGAGCTCTTATACAGTCACTTAAGACTCTTTCGTTTGCCTTGTGGAAAATGTTAAAAGTGAAATAAATGGTGAAGCTGAAAAGCTGTGAAGGAAGGATGATATACTGTAATATGTAACCCGGGCCAACTCAAGAAAACTTTCAGCAAATGAAGCAGTCTTGTGTACATTTAGCAACTCTTCTTTTGTTATTTGGATTATTTTTTTAATTCCAAGAAGAACTTAGTGTTAAATATAGCAACTCTTTAATGCATGCTCAATTGTCTACAATACTCCAGTGTGCATAATGGCTGCTTGTAATGAAACGAGAGAGAAAGGTTTGTGTAACTGACCAGCTGTGTATGCACTGATCTAGTGTGCTCTACATAAAAGTGCCATCAGTACATACAGTAGGATGATATATGGTACTTCACATTATAGGATAATTACAGGATGACACTAGAGTACACTGATGCCATATAAACACTGTAATGAAGCTGCCTAAATCTGTTTTCCCTTTTGTTCTCCTTCACCCAGGCTTATTTCACATAAACATGTAAATTATGTATTGTGTCAAGACTATTGTGTTTGTGATTGCATGACTGAGTTATATGGATATTGGGTAGAAATTGTTGAAACAGCTTGTAATGTGCCTGTACTGTAGTTTGCACTTACTAAATTAACACAGGTTTTGAAATCAGATTAATCAATTACTTGCTCATGGGCCACATGAAAATTACCGGCGAAGGGAGGGAAGCTATGGCTTAAATTCTATTTTTTAAAATAAAGCACGCCCTGCAGAGTATTATAAATATTTTTGAAAAAGAAACTTGATAAAATAATATTCATGCTACTATTCTAGTCAATAAAGAGAAGCGAGATTATTGTGCCACCTGAATGAGTGAAATGGTTATTGGTGGCAATTTTATGGATGCTAAGGGACATGAGCACCACAATATATTCTGTTACATTAAGAAAAATAATATAACTGAATGAAGGCTAGAACAGTGTGATTCCATTTCAGAGTTTGAGTCATGAGCCCGTGTCCTCTGGCCAAGGTGAAAACACTACGGCAGGAGGTATATCTTGTCTCACCTGTAGCTTTGAGTTGTGGAAATGCATCCGAGACCATTTAAATCAAACCTCTATCTTATAGCTCTGCTAGCCAAGCTTCTGATATTAGCAAATATATGTTAACAGGCACTTTCAGTAGAGGAGTCACATTCCCTCTAGGATGTGTGACTTTTAAAAGAAACTGAAAGGTTTCATTATCACCATGTGATTCATTTATTAGCCCTACAATACACATTCTTCCGTGGGTGACATGAACCACTGCTCTAATTTGAAAATGGCTTGAGGCTTACAAGGTTGTCTATGCAGAATGCAATATCAATTAGGTTAAATTATATGAAAGTGTTGAGTTTTTAGTGGGTAGTGAATCTAATCAAAACGTCACAGTGCCAACAGTCCTTAGGCCATTTTTTGTCTCCAAACAGTCATCATGTTGTAAATATTGGCGATTTTTGATAAATTTCTGAGAAAGTTCACCCGGCACATGTAGCGACTTCAAAAGTGTCTCACAAGCGTTTATGTATGAATACCGGCGACCACAATTTTTGCAGATAAATCCTCATTATGTTTGCTTATCACAACCTTGAATGTGAGCCTTGGTAAAAGCACTTGGCAAAAAATGCGATCTACATGTCATGCCAGAAAGCATTCAGTAAATTAATTAAAAGTTGAAAGGGTCCACATTGAAATACAGTGAAAGAAAGAAACAGAGAGTGAAACAGGCTGGAGACAAGAGAGGGCTTGACGGTGTGACAGAAAAAGGATGACAACAATCAGGTAGACTGCATTTGCCAAACACATCCTGTTTGCATCTAAAAGATACAACTAATAGGTTTACAAAATTAAATTTAATGAATTATGGATATTACTATGTATGGTAAAACTGGCAACCATTTCTCTAATATATTCAGATTTTAAAGTCCTGTTGCAGTGTTGGCAGTATTTAGGGCAATGATAATCTTAACAGTTCTAGTCAGTTCTAGTCTTTAAATGGGAAAATACAGAGAGCTGAGGCAGAAAAAGGACAATCAGAGGCAAACAGTCTGAGTTGACAAGGATAAAAAGAAAAGGGTGTAAAGAAAGAGAGGGTGAAAAATGAACGGGAGACATTGGATGAAACCAAATTCGCTTGTTAAATTGTGCAGTAATGAAGTCCAGGGGATGTGAAGTGTTGAGGAATGGACCACAGGATATATGGTGTGTCACAGTGACCACAGATCACTGCACTAGAATGTATATGGGTGAATTGAAGTTATTATTTTTTGCTAATAGTGAAGGTTGTTAGAGTAATATTGCGACTTTAGATCAGTCAGCTCCTCATTATCACTGCACATCATTTCTCATAGACATTTTACATTGACCTACATTAATTTCCTGGAGACTTAACCTAACTTTAACCTACCCCTAACCTTTCACTTACCTTACAACAAGTCATCATCATAAAATTCATTGTCTTACTTGGTGGCGACCTGCATCTGGTCCACACCAAAAAGACTGCTGTATCCACAGTGTGAGTAATACCAGGCGCACATACAAACACACACATGCACATAACATGGGGTGGATAAACACCTACATTCATGAGCACTGATCATTGCACAGTAGAGGAAGCCAATAAAGAGCAGGTGGGAGGGAGAAAGTGAAGGAACAGTGGGGACGCAAGCAGATCCAAGGGTGGGAGGAAGGACAAATTACAGCTGTACAGGGAGGGAGGACAGGCACAAAAAAAGTACAAGAGGAGGCAATGAAGAAATGTGTGATTGAAGCAAATTAAAATGAAGTTTAAATTTAGACAGTAATTGTAGGACAAATTCAGATCGATAAGAAATAGTAGAATGCACAGTTGGGGAGGTAATGGATAGAGAAGGGAGTGGAGAATTGGGGGGCAGACAGTTTGAGGCAGTGATCAAATGTGGGAAATAGACAGAGAGTGACAAATGTAGAGGGGCGGAAACAGATGGGAGGAGAGATGACCAAATGGAAGGTGTTAGGATATTGAATAGAGGGACTGGGGGGCGGGGATTGTATGGGCACTGTGAGACCGTTTGGAGAAAACAGAGCAGGCTAAACATCTCAAGGTTAAACTGCTGTTTATTGCAATGGAAGAATAAAGTCCCTAAACACTTTGCAATTACAAGCTGTCAACAAAAGACAAAAGATGAAAGTGCGAGAAATGTGAAAACTGCAGTTGTCAGTAAAATCAAATCATAAATAAGAAACTTGGGGGCCTTAAATGCTAACATGCTAAAATGTTAAACTAAGATTGTGAACATTATACCTCCCAAACATCAGCTTTTTACACTGCTGCTGATAGCATTTAGCTGAAAGCACAAACGGTCACAGGTGCAACACACTTTTTTTTTTGCATTTGCAAAACACGAGAGCAGTCCCTTTTTTGTTTACTTTGTGTTGCTGTGGTTCACCAGGTATTCCTGACATGAATCAAATCCGATATGTTACAGTCACAGTGACACAGACTGTCATTTTTTATTAGACTGATAGATTTTATTAGAACCACCTCACAGTGTGAGACATGCAATGAACCTGTTGTTATCCCACAGTGAGCAGGAGCCTTAAGGTGAAAATAAAGGAGGGGGAGAGATGAGTAAAAAAAGGGACAGTGCTGTGAACTGGTAAGCACTTCTGAAAAAAAAAAACTGAAAAAGCAAAAGAAAGAGAGATGATGGTAAAATTAAAAAAAAAGAGAGTGAAGGAGAAAGGAAATTGAGAGGGGGACAGGCAGTGGACTGAGCAGGGGAGACATGATATAGTACACAGAGAGACAAATAGAGGGAGAGACTGAGTGAAAGAGGGACAGAGAAACAGAGTGAGTGAGAGACAGGTGGTGGTGTTGCTTGGGAGATGGAGAGACAGTGATGGAGAGGTCAGTGTTAACTGCTGTGGTCTGGCTTTCTCCCTGAGACCTATCACAACCTATCAACTCACTCTGGTGGAACGCACACACACATGCATGCTCGCACGCACGTGTGTGCGCGTAACAGCGTGTCCCTGGTGATGTGGACAGACTAAATAGAGAGAAATACTGGTGCTGTAAGTGGTTGGAAGCTGAAGAAAGAAGAAATTGTTTCAGATGAGAGGAGGTGAGATCATATTCTTCAATATATGTGTGTGTGTGTGTGTTATTTTGCACATGGATGCTTTTGTGTGTGTTTGAGGGGAAATTGAATCTATTTGACCAATGAGAGAAAATGTAGCAAACCAATTTATGCATACTCTACAATTTGCTACCACCAAACCACACAGACTTAATCTTGGTGCTCTGAGATAAACACAGGAAGACAGACGTATACAGCGTCAAAGGTTTGAATGCTGACCTGTCTCCAGAAAAACATTATAGCTCCTTCTGAAGCAAATGGTAACTAAAAATCTAAATTATGTTCATGCACATATTTCCACACTGAAAGAATATCTGTGAGGTCCTGTAAGTTTGTGTGGGCTGGATATTTGCAATAAACAAAACTAATTTCATATGTTGAGGGTACTTCAGTTCAATTTGATATTGAATTTCCATAAAGTTGGAGAAAAGAATGATGTAGCAGATGCTGAGACAACCTGCTTAACTTCTTAGCATCGAGATCTTCTTTGACAAACTGTAATCACCACCCCAAGATACCCAAGATGATCATTTCTTAGCTCATAGCACTTTCAGAGCCACTGAACATACTTTACAACTTTCACAGAATAAATCACAAACTCCTTGACTACCAGGTGATTCTTGAGGTGTAAAAAATCAGGGGAGATCCTTTTTAAAGAAGCTGTGCCACATTATACTTCTATTTTTTACAGAGAGAAGGGAAGACCACAAGAACAAGAGGATTATGGGAGAGAAGGGCAGAGAAAAGAGCACTTGAAAAACAGCTGTCAATCAGCCATGTGGCAATTGTGGTCTGGCTGTAGAACTGATTATAGTCTTCTACCACACACACACATGCACGCACACAAACACACACACATACACACACACAGGGTACAGTGTCAGTGCGTTTGCATGCAAAACACTACTCAATAATTTATCCAAGCCTTTGTTGCACAAGTGCCTGCAAATTGGAACTACAAGTGATGACAGTAATGATTAATAGTAATTAAGATTTTCTGTACATATCGAGGTAAAGGGTTGACTTGTGACAGCTTCGAGACCATAGGTGTTTTAGGTATTACTTCCTTTAAAATAAGAGTAGCTTTTCCTGTCTGTCAGACTGACTCACAGGTGGCCCTCTTGATTGACACTGAACTCCCAAAAGACCCCAGACAGACAGACGTGGGATATCATTTATGTGCAGTAAAGTCCCTCTCTAGTGTTCTCCAGGTCTGTTTATCAGCCCCTTCTGTTCTCCTCTATACCCTCCATTTATCACTTTCCCTCTATTTCTTTTTCTTTATTGCTCTCTCCCAGTCATTTTCTGGACCTAAATTAAAATGTCTGTCCTCTGATTCCCACAATTCCACCTGTTAGATATGAATTTGTCACCTCCCTTAAATCCTCAATAAAATAAAAGTACTTATTGTGATTTTAGTACAGCTCTAATGCAAAAAAAGCTTCCTGTAGTCAAACCCAGATATTAGACTTTATGGCAACAAGTTCCTGTAGTCAAACCCAGATATTAGACTTTATGGCGACCAGTACGTTCCCCAGAACCTGTGCTGTCCATCCGAAATAATGCACCTTCTTTTTGGTATTTTAAATTTTATTTTCCTTCAGTAACTGGTGACCTGTCCAGGGTCTACCCCTGCCTTTCACCCAAAGAGAGCTGGGATAGGCTCCAGCAGATCCCTGATGACCCTAAGTAGGAGTAAGCAGGTATAGATAATGGATGGAATGATGGATGGATGGATGGATCCTTCAGTAGACTTTCATGTATAAAATGCTGCGCTTTCCATGCTGCTGCCTCAGATTCAGACCTGGCAAGGTAAATTAAAACATCAAACGGCTCACCTAACATGGTTAAATGATAACACAAAAGGAAAGCAGGATGACAAATGAAATGTCTGATAAATAACAGTAGTTGGCAAGAAAGATCTGATTACAGGTACAGCAGTGTAGCAGCAAAACTGAGATGACGTTATCAGCAGGCTTATATATTGTTTGGAGTTGCGATTGTAAGAGTCTTATGTGGTTGTGTACAGTACGAGGCGGAGTGTTCATGTGAATGTGGTTGTGAACCGACTTAAATTGTGCATTGTCAACTTATCTGTGCTGATATGTACTGTAGGGTAAATGTTTGTAGATGTTGTATCTGAGTTGACTGTTGTGTTTAGATAGATTTATCCTCTCTCCCAATCTTTAATCCTTTGCACAGCTGGGGCACTATGTGTTTAGATACATGTGTGCCTGTGGGTTTGCATTTTTCTGGAGATATGTGTCTATAACCCTCCTGTATGTATGTGTGAGCAACAGAGAACACAGATTCAGAGATTCATTTGGAGTTTGTCGAGTATCCAGCATACAGATTCAATCATTTCCAACCCTAAGCATTATGAAGATGAGACCGTTTTTAACTAATCTTACACAGCATCATTCTCTGAATTCATATAAACATTGTTCTGCTTTGGCCTATCATCATTCAAAACGATTAACATGACTAGTATAAGGCTCAAAGTGCTTATACTTATAATACAGTTGTCATTGTGTTAAAAGACAATGGATTCACTTCTGAATCCATCTATTGTGTGTTTGTGGTGGTCTCAGTGGTTTTGTGAATGGATAAATAATTGGACAGTTTAGTTGTGAAAATGGGGTCTAATAGCTAAATCTATTGCAGGAGTCCCAAAATTTACAATCAGCCTTTAAAAGTGATACACTTGCATTATGGTAACGATGCATGTAGTCAGAAAAGGCAATATACTGTACATATACTTTGACAGTATTGAAAGTATGTTTTCCTTGCTTCAACAATTAAAAAAAACAGTTTTTGTTAAAAAACAATAAACATCAAAAAGACAACTGTTTGGAGAAGTTTTTTTCTGTCTTACATCTTTAAATACTTTTCCAGACTTTTCATCTTAAAGCAGCAGTCATCATAAAATGACATGCTGATCTCATATACCAGTGCTTCATCAGTCCATCTACAGTTCATGTGTACGTATGTGTATGTGTGCCCGTGTAGGTACAGGTGTACAAGTGCATTGGTCACATATGTGTTAGCAGGGCCAACGGCACAACATCAGAGCTGGGGATCAAATGTTACACTGTGTCCAGATCACTGTGTGTCCTGATGTACACACTTACACATACATGCAAATACACACACATGCTTCCACAAATACAGGCACTTACTCCCTGTTCTCTCTGCTGCAAGGCTGTGTGTGTACTGCTAAAAGGCTTGGCTGTCAGAACAGAGCTTTCAGAGGTCATCACAGCAACATTTAACCATATGAAAGGCTCTTGGATAGACATTTTTGCACTTCACCAATTTATCTGGTAATTTTCAGTTCATTAGATTCATTAATGTTTTTGCATTTTGCAGATACCTTGCTCACACTCTATTCATGCATATTCATTTAACAAATGGACTCCAAATGAAATTATTTCCCCAAGAGTCTTGCATTATTTTTGTTGCTTTCACTCCAGGAATGTGCTGTGTGACATGTCACTTCTCTTCTGTACAATATATTGCATCATGCATATGCATTTACATATCTTACGAAAACCTAAATTCTTTCATCAAGGAGATTAAAATTTCTAATCCAATCTAGTCTTGATAAACACCACGGCAGGTGTAATGAGGGCATTTTAAATGTTGACATTCATTTCTCAAGAGAAAAGCAGCTTCAGTGATTTGTTGATTAAATGGTCTCTGATTAACTAACTAGTTGTTGCCATGGTAACAGTTCTGCATCCTGCATCTGTACTTTAGCAGAAGCCCCCAAGGATTCTTGGTCACTTGTCTTTTGAATGACACTTTACATCACCTGACGAGAGCATTAGCAACATATATTTGCCTTAGCACCGGGAAATGTGGCTTACCCACACTGACATTTTTGCCTCTGAGATCATACTTTGTTATACAAGAGATATTATATTATTGTTTCAGCAGCAGAAGCAGAGAAGCTGAGGTGTCTGGTTTGATGGTTGTTTTCTAGTGGTTGAGTTTACTCATTCTGACTGTCAGAAGAGTGTCCCGATTTTCACTCCAGCAAGCATTGTGTAAAAAAAACACAAATCTTTCCTTGGTTCTCCAATGTTTTGAAATACACACTGGTACATGGTAAAAGCTCAGTATCAAAGTAATTGTACTCAAGAAAATTTTTTTATTTTAGCTTGGTTTCACCGAGATCACAGAAAGAGAGGGTGCTTTTATTCCTCTATGGATCTCAATAAATTAGCCCAACATCTTTACCTCACTCTCAACATAATTACCTTGGACCAGTTATCCTGATATGTTCAGTAACTCAAGTGGTTTGACTGATTGACTGTAAGGGGACAGAGAGACAGAAAGAGATATGTGTGTGTGTGTGTGTGTGTGTGTGTGTGTGTGTGTGTGTGTGTGTGTGTGTATGGTTCAGAATCTGTGTGTTTAACTCTTGTTGGTTGGATTGCTAAGCAGAGCAGAGCAGATGGGTTTATAATGAGGAAACAGAATGATTCTGATAATGATGACCAGATAATTAAACTCCATCTGAAGGACGGTGGAAGGCACAGGGAGAGTGGAAGTGGTGTGGTGGATTAAAAAGTGAGTGCAATGGGTGAGAGAAAGGAGTTCTTGTACTCATGAGGGTTTAAGAAGAGCTGGATGCAGTGTATCATGAGAAATGGAGGAGTAGAGAAGATGGGATGAGGTGAGAGAGCAGGGAGCTTGCAGGCCATTCAAAAATCTTTAAATATCTTTTACTGACATATCTACACTTCAGGTCTTCAAAGATCTTTCTTCAAGTTATGTAACCATAGATACTAACATGCTGACCTGTTCTACACATAAAAAACATCTATAATGCTCACGTTTTGGATTTGTACACCTCCCAGAATGGATACACAATGTTTTATTAATGCAGTTTTTCACACAGTTTACATAGATACATGACTTTTTCATGCACCAGTTAAGCAGCACCAAGAATCAGGCAAGAGTCAAGTCAGCCCAAGCCCTGCTAAGTGCAGTAACAGTCCAGTTAAATTCAGTGCAACTTAAATGAATTCAAAATGCTTTATTTATCCCTAAAGGGGATGAGTTTGCAAACACAAACGTACCTGAAACCTGAAAAACACAAGGGTTAATGACTGTGGCCAAGTAGTAGTTTGCCAAGAATAGCCTTTTCCACAGACACATTATGTGAAAGTGAAACTGAGGTTAAATAAAAGAATAAGAAAATTCAGTAATGGCCAGTTCTTCACAGCAAGAAGACAGCACTAATCTGGATTAACACTCTCACAGCACCACAGAGATAATTTTATTCCTAATATGGGGGTACTATGTCTCAAATTATTTTATGAGAGAGAGATATTAGAACTATTAAATTCTCAATATACACAGCATACAAATTATCCAATAATGTACCTAAATGTACTCAATATGTTTTAAACGGCCTTAACGGCTCATCTGTGTTTTCTTTTTCCAGTCCTTTGAATAATCTTCATAATATTTCTAAGAGTCTTTCTAATAATATTGGAATAGATACTGCCATGCTTCATTTCATGTATTTCTCTTGATCAGTGACATCTGCCATAGGAAAACTGCAACACATATTGCATTGAGGCAGTCAAGATTTTAGAGGCTCAGCAAATAGATTTATTTAATGGACCTTGGTGTGATGTTTAACAGCACTGAGTTCTGAAGGTTCGGATCTATAAATGATATTGGTTGGTGTTTAAAGTTCATTAAAACAAACCTCCCGTGCAATATTGTCTGGCAGTTTTTGGCTTAGTCTGTAGATTACATTTTTATACAGGTGTCTAATATTTAACAACTTGACCCAGAGCTACAGCATGAAAATACTTAGTGTGACAAAATTTGCAGGAGCCATTGCAGAAAGAGATTTTATAGAAAAGATTAAAGACAAAAAGCTCGAACAGATATTTAAAACATATCTGTGAGAGGTTAAGGAAACACAGAAGGAGATCTAAGTTTTATTTGGAGAAAGAAATGTGTAGAAAAAAAGAGGGATTTACTAACTTCATAAAAAAAAAACTAAGAAACAGGTCAAAACTGCTAATTCACTGGTGTGTATGTTCTGGCTGATGTGGGGTTTCCACAGCATACAGACACTTTTTTAGGGTTTTTTTGTAGGTGTTTCTGCCCTTGTTATATTAATAATTTAGACCTCAGAGGTTACTTTTTTCACATTAGTCTTTGTTTCTTTTTCTACTTTCATGTCTAGAGTATCAGGGAGATCGCCGCTAAAAAGCCATCACACACGCCTCATGGACACCCTTCCTTCTACTTAATCTTTTGTTTGTATTCATACACACACACACACACTGAGCTCACTGACACGTTATTTCACCACAATTTAACATAGTTTGGCGGGGAGGAACAGATGCTAAATATAGAGAATACTAAGCAGAAGATTCAAGATCATACTGCAGACGAGCAGTGTGATGGTTCAAATGAGGCAATAATGCAGTGTTTTTCCAAAGAGGTTCAGTGAAATAGCTTTTTCACTAAATTTGATTTAACTGGGGTTTTAGCCAAAGTCTTGTAAAAGTTCACTTCAACAAACGTGAGAAGATTCAAAACTTGATTCAATCCATAATAATAATACTTAAAATTTAAGAGCATACATGTTATTTTCTGAAAAAAGTACCCCACCTGACGCTACTAAAGGTACAATGTGTAAAATGTGACAGATTTAGCGGTAGCAGAACGCAACCTTCTGAACACCTCCCATCCCCCATCCAGTGCAACGGAGGGTCCCTGTCTAGAGCCAGTGTTTAGTTTAGTTTGTTGTGGGCTACTGTAGAAACATGGTGGCACAATATGGCTGCCTCTGTGAAAGGAGACCTGCTCCCTATATAGATTAAGATGCAATGGGTGGTATTTGCCAATCTGGTGATTACATGCTAATGACAACACATTTATACACTATATTCCATTTCTACTAATAGATCACTATTAATATTACACATTGTACATTTAATTATGGTGTACAAAGTGAAATCTATCTATATGGCAGCTGTCTAATACAAAGAGTTGGTCACACCAATGTCTGTATTTATCTGACAGTCCCTGCCAACAAATGGTGGACTTTTGGGAGGTGTCACTGTTTATCTTCCATATTAGCCAGTACCAAGCCAGATATTATGGAGCTTATAAAGACACAAGATTTTGCTATTACTCTAAACATAACCTCACACTTAGGAAATGAAGTCACGTTAAATAGTAGTTAAATAGTAGTCAGTTCTAGCAGCAGGCAAGATTCATTCCCTTACTCCCATAAATGGTCTATTTGTTCTAGTGCCATCCACACTCTGTCTCTAATCCTGTACAGTTTGAATCCTGCACTGAATGTTCTTTCATCACTGCTGGCTAGCCTTGGCCCCTTTTGTGCATGTTGAACACTGTGCAAAATGAGCCCACTGCATTTGATCCTAGATACAATAGGGACTGCATGAATTTCATACAAATTTCTGACCTTTGGACTATTCATATTAGAATTTGGCTAGAAAAACAGCATTGTGTGAAGAATTCTACACGGTTTTATACATGTTTGGACCAAAACATGTTTCATTAAAATGATCATCGGCCCCAATGTTAGGGTACATATAGTAGCTCATTTTTTAAAAATCCTGATCCTGTCAGATTTCATCCATTAATTAAAACCTTAAGATTCTGTTGCACTTCATGAGAGGCTGATGTGTGAGAAGGGGAATATGTGCTCCTGATCAAAAGAGAAAAGAGGCAAATGAAACGACTGAAGACCACAGTTTCAACAACATTTGCATTTCATTAATTAAGATGTTGAGTTGAATTACAGCTTTAAAAATTACAGGTAAAGGCAACAAATTATTACTTGGAGATTACAAATGATTTTTCTCTCCCTTAAGGCTTACTTGAGTTAATAGACTGTTCAATTACTGTTTTTTTTTTTTTGTTGTTAATTAAAAAAATTAAGATGGAACCCCAGTGGTTTACAAAAGCCAATCTTTAAGTGTACAGCTTTAGTCTGCCTTATATGCTTTATTGCCCTAAAGGACATAACATAGCTGTGCACTGGCATATCACAGCACAGAGCATCTGTTCATCTATTTTTATTCCGACAGTGAGCCACACAACATAGTGCAGAACTAAAAAGCCCTCATAAATCAAAGGAGACACAAAATAATACAATTAACATCATGATGTTGCTTGTAGAAAGGATATGTTTGTGGATTTGTGTGTCTGAATAGTTTTAGTTTCATTTAAAAGGAGAAGGTGCATGTCCATTATGAAGATAATTAATACTTTTACTGTCAAAATCAGCCTGTGTGTTTGTCTGTATGTGTGCAATCAGGCAAGCTACAGCAGTGACGTGAGCACACTGCGACCATCATCCTATCACAGCTTATTGAGACAAGTTGTCAGGATGCATGTGAGGGGAAAAAATAAATTCATGCCCTGATATTACTGCCATTAATAGCTTTTGGTAATCTGTGTGCATTCACCTATTTACAGAATGCCAGGTTGAACGTCTGTTAAATGATCTGCTGTCTTATTGTCGTGTCACATTGCTGTTTCATGTCTCATGAGACGCCACTGGGCCTCTGATGTGAGTAATGATTTTCTAATAACCTGCAGCTTGTTAGCTCAGCTGGCTGGAAAACTGACTGTTAAAGTGTCAGCATCCTTCTTGTATACTGTCTACCAAAACACAAAAGTACAGACTGTCAGTTTTGATTTAATATTGCTTTGATCCATATTGGGTGAATTGTTTAAAAAATGACAATTTTTGCATCACTGCCCACGTTTCTGAAGTGCCAAAAGTATTTTCAGTCTAGGCATCTGGAATTCATATTATGTTTTGACTTCTAGGTTTCTGCTTGCCATGAAGTTACATTAACTTGGGTCTTGATATCTTATTTATAGTAAGTCCTTCCCTTTGAGCCAAGTAAAGACTTGACTGAGATAAAATATGATTGGAGCCTGAGAGTGTATCATATTTGTGTTTGGACAGTGGAGGAATATGGAGGGAACTTTGAAAAAGTGGTATCATCAGACATGTAGGATTTATAGAGTCAATCACACCCCACAAGAAAAGGATTGCCGCCCAAATCATCATGTACTAATTGTATCTTGTTTCTGTTTCCATCCTCAGGTTTCTGGATCTGTCTCCCTGGGCCCATCCATTTTTTTCAGTCCTTCTACTAGTCAACACAATTTATCTTCATGTTGAGTCCTAAATCACAGAACACCAGATAGAGGTAGGTTTTTTTTCCCTATGGGAATTTAAAACTGTGCTAATTGGGGGATGAAAAATAAACTCTGCTGTGAAATGTGCACTATAGTTTCTTGTAAATCAGTTTCAATTCAATTCGATTTTATTTGTATAGCGCCAAATAACAATACAATCATCTCAAGGCACTTTACAAAAAACAAAAAAACCCTAACAAATCCCTTATGAACAAGCACATGGCAACAGTGGAGAGGAAAAACTCCCTTTAATGGAAGAAAAAACCTCCAGCAGAACTACAGCTGGAACATATATAAAAAGCTACGGCCAGTTAAGTTTAATACCACTTTGATAGTATAGTACTATTTGGGAAATCAGAAAAGAAAATATGATATTACATTATGTGCTTATAACATACTTTACTTACATGTGTTGGATTTTAGGGTTATAATAAAACCTCAGCCACTAATGAAATTTCTTCGTCTTACCTGCGAAATTCAGTCACTATTGTCTTAGATGGTATTAATTTTAAATAATGAAGAGTGTGTTCGCACTGCATATGTATGCATGTGTGAGAGTGAG
The DNA here is from genome assembly GCF_900324485.2 of Mastacembelus armatus. Classification (NCBI taxonomy): domain Eukaryota; kingdom Metazoa; phylum Chordata; class Actinopteri; order Synbranchiformes; family Mastacembelidae; genus Mastacembelus; species Mastacembelus armatus. The sequence goes on along the minus strand of NC_046645.1, from coordinate 7,676,988 downwards.
TGGGTAAGTATGCATGTGCCCACCTACCTAATGTGCTATAATAATATGAGGTTGAGTGCACTTATTCACATGTGAGTATAAATGTGCTCCTGCATGTGTGAGTGCTGTCTCTCTCTGGCTGTGTGTGCATGTCTGATCAAAGCAGCACTGTGGTAAAAGGTGCTCTGCTTCTGTTACAGACATATTAGCAGGGTTGTTAAAGTACAGAGGCCAGGCAGGTCTTCAGGCATGGGGCTAAACAGAGCATAGACACAGCTATTATTACTGGGTAGATCAAGAATGGCTGGATGGTTGCAAATGTGGATAGATGTAAAAGATTTTCAAATTTTACACCAGAGTTTCTTGGTAGGGGGTGTTCATGCTGTGAGACCTCAGTACTGCCACTAGCAAGCTTTCCTTTTGTCTGGTAGATGTAGAGATGTAAAGAAACATATGCTCTGAAAACTTCAGCCATTCAGTTTGATCTGTCAGACTCAAAATTGTCACTTGAAATGTGCAAATGTCTGTTCTAGAGATCTCCCTGTATATACTACAGTAATTTTCAAAGGGTGAAATTTGGTTCCTGAGCTGCAATTTGTGTACAAACTGTTATCAGCTGTTTGGGAGAAAAGTGCAGCAATTTGATATCACAAGATCAAGCTGAATTTAAAACGTCATAAACCAGCTGGGTTTGTAACCAAGGCAGAATGGACAGATTGTAGACTGTACAGATTTTAGCCCTGGGCCTCACAGAGCTAAGCATTACTTAGCCTGTGGACCACTGGGGGCAAAGGTCACAGACAACAAAATAAACCCAGATACTGAAACCAATATGAGCTGTCGATCAATAAGAAAGTCTCAGAAGAGAAATAGTACACCTACACCTGTACATCTATTAATCACTGTCTCCTCCACATCTGTTGTTTGTCAGGGTTTGTGTAAGATGCCATGTGCACTGCCTTTTCATTGACCTATTGTGTATAATTTGTAGTAAAAAACACAGAAAACCTCGACCACAGATGCTGTTACCTCCTGCTTCCTTCTTTTTGCTACTGCTTTAGACATATTTCAGGAGCACAGAAACTTGTGAGCTTTTTTATTGGGCTTTCCCTCTGTTGGAAGTGTCATTAATATGTGGCTGCTGGCTGCTGCCCAGAGAGTGGTCATGAAGACAAGTCCTGCAATCAGTTAAAGCCATAACACTTCTCCAAACATTCTGTGGCAGTGTAGGAGAACAATTTTCCCAACAACCAGTATTTCCTGTTATTGCTTTATATCACCTTTTTTTAATGGTTGCACCTACCGCATGTGCACCATTTGTTGTCCGTGCCTTTAGACCTTGAGTGTCTGCATGCTGTGGAGCATAGAACTTTATTTTTCCCTTTAGTTTGTTCACCAAAACACAAACACAACAGTACTGTTTGAAAACACTTAAAGCTACTCCATGAGCTTTCCTTATTAGGGCTGTTACTTTAGCAAAGTACATTATTCTGTTTTACACAGTCAGCTACCTGGTATTGTTGCATGAATTACCCATTTCCTTCTTAATGGAATTTGTGAAAGTAGCACTCACACCATGGTCCACTGGGTTATAATTACTATATAGTTTACATGAAAGGCAGTAAGGACTAACAGTATTTAGAGTACATTTCTTGGACCTATTGCTCATGTTCCAGTCCTGTAAATCTCATTACACTGCACAAAATGTAAGAAAAAATAGTCACAAGCCATCGATGTTAGGGTACATAGCTCATTGTAGCTGCACCGGGGAGTTTTGAACTACTGCAGAACCAGGTGAGGTGCTATGAGGTGTAATTCTGCTACAGGAGCTCTCTCCAGCCCACCTATTACAGCATATTAACTCTGGCTTACGCACAACTTTAGAAGTGGTTTGACAAACGATTTAATTTCAGAGATCACAGAACGATTTGTACCACTAACCTGTTTGCCTCTTGTCTGCTTCCCTGCTTTCCTAACACTTTTATTTTCTGTCAGAATTCAGGTGGAACATCTGCCACGAGTGGTTTATTAGAGTAAACTAAACGACTAAAAAGATGCAAAGGCGTTTCATACTTCAGTATGTTTGCTTTAACTGCACAGAGAGGCAGAACCTTGTGAAAGGCTGAATCCAAGATGTTGATCGGAACAATTTTAACACAGATGGAATCAACATCAGATGAGACATTTTTGACATTAAAATAACTTTTAAAAGAATATACTCTGAGATGTCGAGTGAGACAACTAACTTCTTATCTGCCCAAAAATGTCTAATATTACATGAGATTGCTCCTTTGAACTATGTGATGTGTATTATGATACAGCCTATTTTTAGTTCTGTATTCCTTTGTGAAATCTTCATAGATTCCATATCTGAATCAAAGTTTCAGTTTATCAGTTTAGGGTTAGTTATCTCAGAGAAATTGAAGGAGATTGATGTGAGAAAATCAGATTTTTGATGTCTACATCTCTGGAGCTAAAATGCATAAAGTTCCCAAAGCCTAGAAAGATTGGAATAGGTCACACTTTCTTTATGTGTGTGACTGTGTGTGTGTGTGTGTGTGTGTGTACGTGTGTGTACACTGCCGTCCTTTAGGAAGTGCTTTTACACGGAATTTGAGGAAGAGCAATTGTCAGCCATGTCCCCAGAAACATTTCTGCTATGTTGAAGTAGCTCAGTTGTGTTGTGTTTGTGCGCACTGCAGCATTTCTCAGTTTGCGTCATGTTTTTTGTAACTGCAAGATATTTGCAGGTGCAGCATATGTGTGGTCAGATTGATGAATATATTTACACAAATGGTTTGTGGTTCCATGATTTGCTTGTATCGTGTCATAGTGCAATGTTCAGGCCATGCATAGGGGCATCCTTTCTTTACTGTTTTAATGCTTACCTTAAAACTCAGGATGGTAGGGAGGTAATAATATTGGCAAGGACATAGAAAAAGAAGAGCATTGTGCCTGTCTATATGAACATCATCTTTTTATGGTACAGCAGTCTGCTGAATTTTCTATTCTGTTTTCACACACACAAAGATGCAGACACTGTTTTTCTGTGAAAAGTCTCAGTTATGCAGGTAATTGGTCTGATGTTTCTGTTTAATCCAAAACCTGAGGAAGAATGACAACAAATAAAACCCACTAACTTTGGCAAAATGCCAAATATGGTGCCTTTTTCTCTTCATAAACCTCTAATTTTACTTGTGAAAACATGCCAGATTCAAATTTGTTTGAAGTGTTCAGCTGCTCTTTGGTCCATTCATACAACCCTCACACCACTACTGTATGATGTCAACTGCTCACACACCTACAAGACTACAAAATAATAAAATGTTGAGTTACCTTCACCAGAAACATACATACAGTACACACACATAGACACAAATTTACTTATGCGCTTTGTTTTAGATGCTTTTTCTGTGCCTACAGATAGACATGTTTATCATCACACAGGTGCAGCACCCTGGAAGAGCAGTCTGCCTAAAGCGCACCCCAAACTCCATAACTGAATAGTTCTCACTTCACAAAATGTGACTATGGGCATTCCTGCTCTAAGCTGTTGTGTCAGTAAAGCAGACTCACAGAAAAGAAAATTGCAAAGAGAGTTGATCAGAGTTTTGATGATTTGTTTTCATCAGAGTTGGTACATTTTTAAGTAAAGTAGTATTTTTAGAGGCATGACATAGTTTTCTGTTCAATTCACTCCCGGTACAGTGTTAGCTATAGACATATATAGAGACATACAGAGGAATCCTTCACCTCTGGGCTGCTTCATATGGTGTAATGTCCTCATTTTGCACTTATACTATGTTACTTTGAGAAAAAACAAACATCTCATGTGTTATGGCATTGCTACAATATTACGTTGAATTTAGGGGAGCAGTATGTTTTCATCGTTAATTTATCTAAAAGCCATCTTCAACAAAATCAAATATATGAATAAGTCAAGATTTAATAACTGCACTTCATGTTTTCCCCACCATAATTAAATACCATTGTTGTCAGCGAAACAGTCATTTGTGCAGCAAGAATATTGGCATCCCAATGTTATTGTTTTTGCCAATTCAGGGACATCTCCCTTTGCTCAAAACTTAAAAGCCATTAAAGTATGTTATCTAAACTCCTGATGTAGGACTTGTCAAAAACATAAACATTCTAACAACTTGTGTTATTTTACTGTCACAGCAACTGAAAACGTACAGTAAACATCTGAATACAGTTTCCAAATGAACACTCTGTGCTGTCTCACCCTATTTCAGATGGCTGAATCTAAATGATCTGTCAGGCAACTTAAATAAGTGTATTTGCATGTAGGTTGTAGAGTGTGCATGCACGAGTTCAGTTCTTACTGTGGCAACGTGATTTCTGTAAAATGTATTCACACACATGCTTTGTTATTATATTCATAGAAATACTGCCAAAGTTTTAGATCTATTTCTGTCAAAACAATACTGTTGGTCTGATAATCAAAAGCACAGACTTAATTCTTAATGAAAACATCTAAAAAAAGAACTGTCAGATCACTATAATCTTGTGTAATCATTTATGTGCATACAAAATCATTAGCTGAACAAATATACTGATGAATGTGCTGTCCTGTAGGGTGCAGCATAATGGACAAGCGTCAAGGATCTTAGGGAGAGTCAGGGTTATATATGCAAGTCATCAGTGGAAGATTAGTGTGTTGATGCAGGAATGGTATGAAATGCTTTTGAAAGTCATGGAGCAATAAACAGCAGTTTACCAAAGACAGTAATGCAGCTAATGGAGACCTGGATGGTTAATGAAGACATTTTGTTTTTTGAGGTAGAAACAAGGGGCTGTAATGTTGTTTAGCTGGACCTAAGTGCGGAGAACACACCAAAAGTGTGATTTCTGAAAAAAAGATAAGAAATCTGACTGAGCATTTGATTTTTATAATACTGACTTTATGCATTGCTATTGTTTACCATCCTGCGCTAAACTATCCTGCATGTTAGCAAGAGTTCAAGTGTTTCTTCCCCTCATACTGCTGTGTTCATCATGCTGCATCATGCTACTGATTCAATCCTTTCTGCCCAGATGTGTGTCAGCCTACCCCACTGAGCTGTGACCTTCACTTAACAGTATCTTAAGGCATGTATTGCCTTTTGCCTTAACTACATGCCAGCACAAATATCATGGCAAATGTAAATAACTTAATAGATTTGCCACCCAGAGACCCTAGATAAATAGAAAATCTAAATATTCTATTGAAGCTGAGAACCATGACAGCCATGTAATTCCCTAAGCTGCCTCTGAAAGCCATAATATTCATATTTCTTCATAGCAATAAAACCATATTACCATATGAAGGCCATAGGATAATGTATTATCAGCCAGCTCTGTGTGTGCCTCTCCAGTGGCAGGGATCAGTTCAAAGCACAGCCCAAAGCATGAGTCCATATGTGTGTGAAAGCAAAAGATTGTGTCTGTATGCATGTGTGTGTTTGTATCTGTAACTGAGTGTGTGTGTGTGATCAGTTCCCTGAAGCGACAGCTGCACACTGTGTTCCCTGAATGGAGAAAGCTTCTCTGTGGTGACTACCAAGTGGCACACACGTCTCTCTCTAACCTCTTTACTCCTCGTCTTCTTACTTTCATTTCATTCGTCTTTTGTGTTTTCCTTTTGTTCCAGCTCGTCAATCACTGTATCACGATCAGCTTTCTCTGCGTTTCAGTTGTTCTCTGCTTCTACTCCTTTTCTCCTCTACTTATCTCCACGCACAGTTCAACTTCTCAATCCTGTTTTCTTTTTTCCCGCAATATTAATATTACTAGCCCAGTCACCAAAACAAAACTGTATGCTACTGCCAAATCTGTGGCATCTGTCACAGCTAAAGAGAAAATAAATAAATAAAAAGAGCAGAAGAATGCAGGAATGAAGCAGACAATGAAGGGAAACAGAAAGAGGAAAAAAAAGATGTCAGGAAGAATGAAGCATGATCAATGGATGTAGAATTAAGGAGAAGTAAAGAAGAAGAATAAGAATGGTGGGAAACTTCAGGCTTTACATTTACATTTGAGGTCAGATCACTGGCCATACAGACAAAGTGTTTCAGATTGATGGAGGGAAGCAGGAGGTAAAACTATTATTGTCTTGTCTTGTGAACCTCAGAAACATAAAAATGCACAGATTGGGAGGTGAAATTGGACTGTATTTGTTTTCCCACTTCTCTGGGTTTATTCAAATCTACAGTTAGTTCTTGAAAGTTTATCCTTTCACAAGGTCGTCTCGGCCGCGCTTGCTCCAGCATATCAAACAGCTGATGATCAAACAGCTTCTAGATCTTGACTCTCTTTGTTGCTCTTAACATAGAGGCATGGTGATATTGCTGCTGTCTTCGTCACACCTTCTCTATGCTGTGATTACCTCCTCGCTACTTGTCCTAACATTAACATCAGCAGAACAGGAGATTAAACGGCTGCAACCTTTTCTAACAGTGGAAGAGTATGCAGACAGACATGGGAGAGAAGGTTGAAAATGAGAAAATCTAACATTTGCAGCTTGTATATATAGTAAATGCCAGAAATCTGAGGGGAAAAAAACAAACATGAAAACAAGTTATGCTTGGATGTGTTAGGGAAAAAAAGAGAAGGCTGGTAAAAAACTGAATCTTAAATACACTTTGAGGTTGTGCTGCTTCATCTACTGCAAACAAAGCAGCCATGTCTCCCTGCCACTCATTGGTACCATACCAGAAAACCCTGAAAATGAAGAACAAAAATAGTGGAGGGCATAACGGTTATACATAACCAAAACATACCAACATTAAGTCCACAATCAGGCCCTTGTTGTATTTCAAACCCCCACCAAACTTGCAGAAAGATGAATATAGCAACATGAACTGATTTTAATTTGCCAAAACTTCAGACCATGACTATGACTGTAAAAGCATTTTACTGTGATGCTGACACAGACAAAGGACAGGAGGTTCAAAATAGACACAACAATAGGCAGAGCTTTATGTTACATAGTTATAAAAATAGAATTATTGATTTTTGGAGCTGACAAGCGTGCCATAGAGCAGTGGAGGGAGTGAGACGGAGGCTGAGAGTTGTGTTTGTGGGAAAGAAGAAGGGTGACATGGAGTTACTGTATCTTCTCATCAGTACAGGAAGATGAAAATGATATAAGAGATGGCCTCAATTAGGCCAGGCAACACTGGGAGAGCTGTGTAGCTTGTGATGTGGTGATGGAGAGTGGGGGAGTCATAGCTGTGTGTTAAATATTATGTTAGACCACTGACAGAGGAAGAGAGGAAGCACTGAGAGCAGCAGGACCGTCTGTGTCGGCGCATGTGTGTGGTTAGCATTACAGTAAACCAGAGGCTGTGGTTAGTATTACAGCGGAGAGCAGTGCGACAAGCATTGATGCACTGTGCTTACAGCTGCAATCACCTCATTATCCACTGTACTGACAAGGAGAGGACAGAGCATTAGAAAGAAGATCCAGAGAGAGACCAAGAGAAAAAAACAAGAAAACAGCAGATAGCAATGACACCAAAGGATAGAGAGGGAGATTAATAGCTAGAAAGATGCAGAATTGGGTGTGATATAGCAAGAAATAAATAAAAAAGGAGGCAAATAAAGAGAGAAAAGGAAGTGAATCATGTAACAAAAGAGCCATTGGCAAATGTGTGTTTTCTTCTCTTGTACAGATCTCTGCATGTGATCTCACACGTGTGTGTGTGTGTGTGTGCATATGTCTCTATGGTTGTGTGGACACATACTCTGATGCCATTCTTGTGTGGACATTTTGGCCGGTCCTCACAGCTTCAAATTGTTTTTGAGGGTTAAGACTTGGTTTCAGACTCTGGTTTAGAATTAAGTTTAGGTCATCAGGGTTAGGCACTTAGTTGTGATGGTTAGGGTCTGTCCAGGTAATGCATTATGTCTATGTCCTCACAACCACAGTAAGACATGACTGTGTGTGTGTGTGCGTGTGCGTGCAGCTCAGATCCTAGCTGGGTATCAGCTCCATATTGGGGGTGATGGTTTGTCTGAGCCAACAGTGAGTACCTGCACCTGTGTACCTGCGCGAATGTGTGTATTTGTTTGTTCCACTGTGTGTGTATTTACAGGACAGCCAACTTTATTCACTTAGAGATTTTTAATGGCACGAGGGACAGATTGAAACTCTAGACCTCTAATCAACAACACAATAACTTTGACTTTGATGTGACTATGTACCACTATGAACAACCCCAAACTGCCCACAGCATCGCCAACAGCATCACATGTACACAAAGCACTCAGTGTAATACCACAAAATCCCAGTTTACGCCAACACCAGTGATGCACTATCAGAAATATTTTATCAAGAGGAACACAACATTATTATTTTGTTTTTCTCACCCTGGAGCTGCCCCTGGAGTTGTCTTAAATTACTATTTTTCAGTGGAAGTCACTGTAAAGATTCTTGATTTTTACAAGGTTTTCTCAGAGTCGTTCTCATGAAAAATAGCATAGTCTATGTTACTTATATACTTTACTTGCTATAATCGTCATGTTTCTGGCTGACAACATCACATAACAACTTGGTTGTGCAATTATCAACTTTTCCAAGCCAGCTGTCATTTGTTTGCATTACTTTGTGTTACTTGTTTTTGGTGTGGGTCCATTTTACAGTAGCTCCTTTATCATGTCCTGTCTCAAATTAGTTTGCTCTATGTTGCTATTTGCCTTAAAAATGTTCAACTTTACTGGACTTTTTATTTGGACACTTTATGAAAAGTTATTGCAAGAACATTTTGTCTGCTGTCATGTTTAAAGTTTCTTTGAGATTCAGCAAAGCAGAAGGTGCAATTTAATGAGTTAGAGGTTGCTGCCAACTCAAATACTGCATAACGACTCTATAGTAAGCTGGAAAGGATTATATTATACATCAGAAAACAGTTTTTAACCTTTACTACCAAAACTGAACAGTGTCAGAATAGAACAAAAACATGTGGTTAAAAGCATAATTGCAATTCCAGGTTGAGTTATGTCTGTTGACCCTTCCACACAAACCTCAAACCTGGATTGATGGGGCATTGTATTGGACTATAGTGAGAATATATCTATTCACAATTGAATATAATGGAACAAAGACACTGTGGTTGCAATAGAGTCTAAGGGTGGAAGCACAGGTTGGGAAAATGTGAAGAAGTTAATAGAAAATAAAGGGTCACTACTTTTTCTGTTCTCACTTTCTAAATTATAGCCTCACATTTTGTCAAAGAACTTAATTACAGTATTTTCTTTAAGGTTGTTAGCTATTAAATTTTGAAATTGCAAATGGGCTTGAGAATAGGTTTAATTCTCCCTAATATCTCTCCAGTTGTACAACATGTTTCAGATAACATCTCAAGTTAATGTGTAATATTTAGAGCAATCTATTAGCAGAAATGGAGTATAGTATTCATAAATATGTTGTCATTAATGTTTAATCACCAGAAAACACCAACCGGTGCATTTTCTTAATCTTAGAATGAGCCTTTTAAATCTACATCGGGAGCAGGTCTCCTTTCACAGAGGCAGCCATGTTGTGCTGCATGTTTCTACAGTAGCCCAGAATGGACAAACTAAACACTGGCTCTTGACAGGGAATCACCTTTTGTTTTAAAGGCGACTGCCATCACACCTCACTTGTGCCTGAAAATGGGAGGGGAATGGGGGCATTGTGCAATCTCACAACTAGATGCCACTAAACTGTTCACATTTCAAACAATGGCTCTTTAAGAGAATCGAAATAATTTCATAGGTTCAAGCCCTTAGTGTTGCCTCAATGACAAAACTCCAATTTCTGAGGTTAAAGCTGAGGCAGCTGCTATCTTCTTGCAAAGGGGGGAACTAGAACTCATCTTTCCCATTGATTTCAGAAGGTGAAGAGCACACCTCATATAATAATACTATATTATTATATATTTATATATATATATATATATTTATTATAGGCTATAATAATACTGATCCCCACAGAGAAAGTGTCTTTTCTCTTGTCTTTGCTCCACAGGAAGGTCAGGGTCAACTACAGAACACTGCTGCTGGAACCAACAGGGATTTACTTTTGTGGTTGAGGACATTTTGATAGGGCAGATCCTCACTGGTGCATGGGGTTTGTGCCCTATCCTCCAGCTAAAGACTGGAAGATAAGTGTGTGAAATCTAAACGTAGAACAAGTAGGGATCAAAAGAGGCTCATCAAAGATTTATGGTGGGGTTTCTCCAGGAGCCTGAAGAAGTTTAGTCTGAACCTGCTTCAATGCCTAGATACTCACAGTGCAGCATACAAAAGCCAATTAAAGTACCTTAAATATAAGTTATTTCATGGATGGAAAACTATTCATAATATCTCATGTCATGAGACCAAACTTTTTTTAAAAAACCACATACGAAACTTTATATTTAAAACAGAAGCAAGAAGAGGAGTCTGGTTCATTTTAAGCACAGTTAAATACATCTCTACAGTAGATGTCTAACAGAGCTAGTGGTACACAATTTGCAACTTTATTGTGATCCAGAGTTTTTGAGTAGAAAAAAAAATCTGATCTGGATGAAGTGTTGCTATCAAGCGATGCAAAGTAACCAAACTTTCAATGCTTTCTATATAGCAATTAAATCAAAACACTGATGAAGTCTTGCTCATAGTGCAGAAAACCCCAACTATACAGCTCAATGGAGCCTTTTAACAAGCTCCTAGCTCCTTATCTTAGGATTTGCCTGCATTTCTGTGGACAGTGTTTGCTCACTGGTTATTGAAATGAATTTGTTGACATGTGGCTGTTCTTGTTATATGGCCAAAATGTTCCTGCAACACATTTGTCAAACTTCCATTTTCAAAGTCATGAACACACTTTTATCCTTGGTAATTACATTGCTGATATTGCACTATTTAATGCACTATTGTTTTCACAATATTCTGAAGATTAGTGAACTCTTTCAATCACTTTGTTTGTTAAAACACACATTTTACCCTCATCATATTAGTCTTTCAGTGGGTTTTTATTAGAGCTTTAAACAGCCTGAGACACTATGAGCTTTGGCATGATGAGAAAGAAAAAAAAAAAAAAAAGCTTTCATCCAAGTGATGCAGGACTTGCAGGAGAGTGTTTGGATACACTTTGGGTGGAGGGGATTCCCCAACTCATGAGGAAATTTAAAGGAGAAATCACAGGTTTGTTTAATGGGCCACTTATTTCTCTGTGTTGGAAGATTTGTGAATTAAAGCAGCTTAGTATGTTTGTTTTTATAATGATCCAAGGAGACTTTGATGCAGCGTGTATCTTGAACTGTGGACCATTACACTGTTACAACACTATTTATGCAACACAAGTGCTGTCTCTCTCATTCTGTGAATTCTTCTCCTCCACATTCACCCTGTTTGGCGGCAATCCTCCAGATTCATTACTTGCGAGATCTCCAGACCAATCTTGCACTTTCTCACAGCCCCCATCCACACACTCTCACTACACCCCCACAACTATAACACACACACAGACATACACACACACACACACACACACTCTTCCCACCTCCTCACTGTTACCATCCATGTGTCACTGGCTGTTGCTAAGTTACAGGCCCCCACCAATTTTTTTGCAGCCAATAAAAGCATTGCCTTCACCACTGGTTTTGACAGATACCCCATTTTGTAGGAGCACTTTGTTTTTGCTTTAGCTTTATCTCTTTTCATTGCTTTGCCTTGCAATGAAAAGAGGTCTCCACCTGTCCTTGATTCATTTGTTTTCATGCCTTTCCTTGCTTTGATTTCAGTTTTTTTTGGTTCCAATCTCAATCACTCTTTTCCTTTTAATTCCCTTCCATCCAACTGAGGAAAAGAAGATCATAAGATATAATTATTGAGGAAGAGAGAGAGACAAGGCGAGTCAGACAGCAGTAGATGAGGTGCAGTTTTGGTTCAGTAGTCAGTGAGAATTGACATATTGTTAATGTTAAACTCTACAGATATTTTACACCATTAATCACTATACAATTATACAGAGATTCATCTGCAGCATAGGACACTATACTTATAGCCCTGTGGATGGGTACATAAGTACACAAACATGCAATCGCTTTAACACACATACCCCGACTGATCCCTCACAGAGTGTGTATGCACCAAATGGATTTTACTGCTTTTGAGGTCATTAATAACCAAGCATTCTCACCAGGGTAGGTGCTGCAGAAACAGACAGACACACACACACACACACGTGCACATACAGACGTTAACACCTTCATGCTTTGCACAGATACGGTAAATTACACACATAAGACCCTCTGCAGTGGTTCTGCAAGAACATTGACAGGGTAATCCATCTCCATTGCAAGGTGCAGTGTACTCTGGAAAAGCAGGCGGGACACGGCCTAAGTGAGGGGCCAGAAATACATACACATACACATATACACAAACACAGACACACACACACATACACATACACATATGTAATATGCACACATTTAACACACGAGACATACACAGACACACAGACCAGAATGAATTGCTGGTCCTGAGAGCAAAGATCGCTTCAGTGGATTTTTTCCAATTATAGCATAATAAATGACGGTGCACAGAACTACCCTGATTCTGATACAGCAACAATAAATTGACCATCACTGCACTCCATCTATGCTTGTGGCAAAGACTTATTGTGTTAAATGCAGAATTGAAGAGCTAATCATCTGTTTTTATACTCAAGTATTATTGATTTCTGCTTTTAAAAGCATTGACATTCCTGTAGTATTCAAGCTGCATCAAGTGGGACAAAACATGGTTTAAAAAGCACACCTCTGGAAAAGCAATTATTGCTGGTAATTTGATCTTATTTCATATGCATGTACAAATGACGGCACCAACAGAAACACATACACCTCCAGTAAAAGTGGTGGCACTTTTCTGCTTTGGGGTTATCTTTTGGGTGTTCAGAGTTTAAAGGTGCTGCTTTCAAATCATGTATATAGAGTATAATTTTACAGCATATGTCACTATAGTGCTATAATACTTCTTCAGTGACAAGCCTTGCTGATTGTGAGACAAAAGGTTGCCAACTGGAGTAAAAATTTATCATCCTTACTGTAAATGAGATTTTTTTTTAATTTTACCAAGACATAACATCACTGCCATTGTAAAATTATCCCTCAACAGGCAATTAAGAAGGAAAACGAGATGGCATCTGCTTGCTCAGAGGTTACCTTGTTAAGGCAAAGATAGTCTTATGAGCAGGCTCTATACTCATTTCTGGAAAGTAAAAAATGATTTCTATAATTCATTCAGGCTGATGTATTTCTGTAAATGTTAAAACAAATGTAATGAGAAACTCTGGGAAGAAACTCTTTAATCGATCAAAAAATCCACTCAATTATCCACCTCACTTTTCACCATTCTTCCTCACAAGCTGCTATTTCATTCACACTTTTCTCCTCTTCAGACCTGGGCTGAAGCAGAAATGTTCTATGATAATTTCTCCATCACTCTTAGAAGTTTATTTGTGTCTATGTATTTATGTGTGCAGTGTCTTCTGTTGTTAATTGATGAGGGCTGCAATAAGAGTTTAATTCTATAAAAGAGCACTGTAAACGTTGTCTTTTTGTTTGCCATTGAGTATGCAATGAAATAAAGGAGTTTTAGCTGGCTTCAGGGTATTTTGATCACATCTTGTTGTCACTGATTTAAGAACACCAGCTTAATCACAAGAAAGCCCAATTTAATCGAAAGGAGACTCAAGTTCACTGCTTCCTCTGTCAGGGTAAACACTAGCACTGCAGCCAGCTATATTTACAATAAACACATTAGTAAAAACACCTCGTTGTTTCCATTGATTAGGTGTGAAACGGTGTAGACTTAGAAAGGAGCATAAGAGGCTGTCTTTAATCTTCACAGGTAGGGTCGATATAGCCTGTGAAGGAGATTTCCTTCCCTTTAGAAAATGAACGTGTGGTGTTTTTCCAGTATGTGTTGCTAATTACTGCTTGCTTCTGAACTCTCCAGTGTTACTGAAGTGAAAGCCTTTACACTGTGCCACTGTTTTCATTTCCTCCAAAGCAGTGGTACCCATAAGAGTATTTGAAGTGCTCTGGATATCTCTTGTATTTCTAACCATAGCAAGAACTATTTTGTTGCAAAGGGTACGTTCAAATTGCAGCATTTTCAGCACAGTTAGTATTGTGGAATTTTCAGTCTGCTACAATATCTGCCCCGAACACATTGGAAAATACTATGCCTGGGAGCAGCTGATTGATTCACAAATGCAAAGTGGAGATCATACTGTCAAGCAAAACAAAGAGACTGCCAGTATGTGTTTGTGCCTTACTTTGCAAAAACATAAACATTTGTCAATGCTGTAGACATCACCAATGTTCTGGCAGTTTTTACAGTCATTTATAGAAAATTAATAGCAGTATAGAGTTTTAGAATAACTGAGGCAAAATCGCACTTGATGCATTTTGTCTGTTACCTCAAAAATGTTCCACAGAAACATTACACAAAAATGTAATTATTTGACATTTGGCACAATGTAATACCATGTGTCTAGGGAAAAGATATGTCTGAGAAAATGCTTTTAGTGACACTTTTGCAGTTCATGGACTGTAGCAGTCTGGCATTTGGTGGGCGACTTGCAATGTGTGGTCTGTTTTGCCGGCTAAGTTTGACGGTTCTGCTGTGTTTTCCTCTAAATACTGCAAACTAATCAAAAAGATGCACAAAAGCAGCATGCAAAAGTGACTTTTGGATTGCACCCCTGGAGTTACTTCTGCATATAAAAGATATGGCATGGGCAGTCAGGGATCAGCAGTTCAACACAATTTAGTGCATCTTTACACTGATGAAGCTGAAAGTGCCTCTTGCTAAGCTTCCCTCTCTTGCGTCAGAAAGTAATGATTTGTGGGCACTGATGAGTTTTGTCAATGTTTTCCATGGTTACACTTTTGTTTTCTGAGTAAGCACCTAAGAATTTCACCATCAGTACACTTGTGTAAATGATGTGTGACAATAAAGAGATTTGATTTGATTAGATAAGTTATTTTTGGGCTTCATGTGGTGTTCGTGTTGGACCTATGGCATTTGTGGTATATGGGCAATATGCTTATCAAAGTTGGCATTTAACACAAGTGGAATGACTAATTATGTCTAATGTAGGCTAACTCACAAGGTTCTGCCTTTGCTTAACTGCAGGACACTGCCTGCAGGAGACAAAGTCTAGATAAAATGCCAATTTTCATTCTGCTTATACTTGTGCTAATTAACTGACAATGACTTCCAAAAAACCTTTGTGGGTTTACCAACCAGAGCTCGATCAATCAAGACCACCAAAGTTTATTTCAATCACAGAGGAGTCAAAGTCAAGACCAAGAACATGTCACAAAATGGCTGCAAGTCATTATTTCAATACATTTGCAAACTATTATCTCAACTGATCATATTGTCTACAAAATGTCAAAAAATTGTGAAAGAAATGCATGTAACGATGTCCTAAAGCTCAGGGTAGTACCAACACATTCTGTTTTCCTTAACCAACGGTTTAAACCCCTCAAATATCGCAAAGATTAATCAATTACCAATTAAATGACTAATTACTTTAACTCTAACCATAAGAAGGCTGCAAACGACACTCAAGTATTCTCCCAAGACCAATCTTGAACTAGGAATTAACTAGCAGCCGCTAAATAGGCTACATATCTATTAATTAAAATGTAACCTTAAGGCACAGGATAGTGCGCTGGGTTTTAAAGCTCAGTATGAGAAACCTGCCACTAAGATTCTGAACCGATTGCGAAAATGTAAATTGAAAAAATGGTGGTGTTATTCCTGCACACAACTTTTGGTGACTTTGCTTTAACTCCAGGTGAGCACTAGGCACAGGGGGATTATGCCACAAAAAAATTCCGTCTCCATGTGTTTGACTCTCATGGATTGCATTTTGTGGGTAGGCCTGAAGATAGGTCAGATGCACGATTTTGCCACATAGCTGATTCAGATCAGATGGAGTTGTTCAAAGGTGGAAACTGCAAAGGTCTAGTCTCCACCAAATGTGTCTCAACATTAGTGTTAGCATTTACAGAGCATTAGATCGTCATTCAAATCATTGCCAACAACTATAATTGCCCAATCTAACTGGTAACAAGACAGCTTGGATCTGTATCCTCTAGTGTTATTAACTCTCCATAGCTGAACAAGCACAGTAGTGAGTAATGGTGGGTGACTTATCACTATCATCCACACTGAATTACACAGAAATCCCTATACGTCCATAATTAAATAGCCTTTAAAAAAACAAAAAAACCATACACATCATCTCATGCACATGCAAACTGAATGAGTGGGCGTACTAAGTGAAGGATGTTTGCACTTAAAATCACAGTTGGTACCAATTCCTGCAACATAAACGCATCACAAATACATTACAATAAAACCATCATAAGACTGTGGAAGGGAAGGTTGGGGGAGGTGTGGGTTGGGGGAGTATAAAGTGAGCAAAGGGAACCAGAGAACATAGGAGACAAAGGAAGGGGCCTGTGAAATAAATGATCATGAGAAAACAAGGAAAGCAAGAGTTTGGGAGGGCATAATTAGGTATGAGAATTGCATCCTCTATAGGTATCAAGCCCATCCTTTGAAGGAGTCAAGGCTTTAAGAGAGGAAGTAAAGGAAGGAAGAGCTGTGAGGCAGGTAGGACACCACAGACAGCCATAAAAAGAAATATATATCATAGAAACAGGGATGTTAAATGAGTTGGTGCATTAGTTATAGAGAATGAGCAAATGATAGAAAGTAGGTTCACACTGTATTGCATGTGATGTATTCACATGGGTTTAAAAATAGGAATTGAATGAGTGTGGGGAATGGATATGGGCAAGAGGATGATTGAGAAAACAACAGGTGACTAGAGTGCTGTATGAGGGGAATGGACTGGAGGAGGTGACAGGGAATAATCAGCATAAAGGAGAGAAATATCGAATGACAGGGAGCAAAGATGGAAAGGCTCACAGAAGAACGGTATGGATGCAAGTTTTAGCTAACCATTATTTCTGTTCTGCATTTTACATTGTAGGAGGATGTAGAACATGGAGCATCAAAGTAAATCTATATTTAGCAGGCTCATGCGATTGCCTGCATTTTTAGTTTGTTTGTTGCTTGTAGTTACTTGATAGATTTGCTAGTGACTAGTGGATAATAGACAGATAAGTCTAAGATGTATTAGCGGTATGGACAGGTAGTACACAGGCCTCCTACCAAACAGACTGAATAGAAGTTCAATGTTATTGATTAGCTTGGTAGTCAAACTGGGAGGGCTAATATACCACTGCCCACTGGTACACACACATATCACACTAGTCATGTCTACAGCATTCAAAAGCGGAAGCAGTTCCATATTTAGCTTGTTTAGACTATAACATCTAATCTGGAATGACTTTGGTTACCACTTTGCCCCTACAGTTCAACAGCAGATGACATGAAGGCAACTTAAACTGCAAAAAGAAGGTAATCCATTTTATCTGTGTAGTGAAATGAAAATAAATTCATGTAGCTCAGGCAAATTAATTTGTCCTAATGTACAATGTGTTTGTCTGGAGCCAGGTTCAATTAGCGTAACCACGCATCAAAGCAAGGTTTTTGAGTCACCAGCTTTCTGGAGATGCTACAGAAAACATTTAAAGTTGTTGTAAACACACACCCATGACAATTGTTTAACATTAAATTGTCAGACTATTTATTATATGCCTTTTTATCTGCAGAGTGCGTTTCTGACTGCAATGCAACACGATGAAGTATGAAAATTTAATGGGTTCAACTGAAAGAGCAGGTGAAAGAATGCTGAACTAATTGAGATTGACTTGAGCCCTGTGATTATGTGGCCTTACTCATTAAACTGAATATTTTAGGGTTTTGGACTATTGGGCAGACAAATCACGGCATTTGAAGACGTCACTTAGGGCTCGTTATTTCCTGACATTTTCAAGACAAAACAACCAGTCAATTAATTGATAAATGAATCTGCAGATGCATTAATAATGGAAATAACCACCAGTTGCAACAAGACAACAGTGCACACAAACACACTCCAATACATGCTATTACAAATTAATTGTAGAACATAAAAGCGCACTGTTAAAATAAGGGAGATTTTTTTTGACGTTTTACGACTTTGATTAAATGATAATTAAGATTGTATTCAATTTGGTCTTGATACAACAATAAAGCTTTCAGAGAGGAGGGATAAACATTCTGTTATTAAATAAATTAATACTGTTTATAATCTTTACACATCATTTCATCATTACAGTTGTGAGTGATCATGATATGTATTGCAATTACAAATGTTGGGCCTCAGGTGCTGCTTCTGACAGATGAAGGAGACAGGTGTTGTTGGAAACAGATAAGTGGGATAGTCCTCAGGGACTTTCATGGTGTTAAACTTGAAAGAACAGGTTTGTCTGATGGTTTTTTAATAAAGAGACAATGTCGTCATGTCCAGACCTCCAGCTAAATTACATGGCATAAAAACTAGTCTATGAGACTGAGGGGTTTTGTTTTTAAATGTTTAGTGTTGATAAGAGGAACAGACAAAGTCTGCTTTACAACAACTGAGAGTTGTTGAAGCTTTTGCTTGAAGTAACCGCAGGGAGTCTGCTGTGCATAACTGGGTTTGACAAAGTGCATCACTTAGATTTGAGACTGCAGATAGAACACACATCATCAAACCTGGCCTTAAAACCACATTTCAGTTAGTTACTGGCTGATTTGGGAATTCATAATGTTAAAAACAGCCTTCTTTCAGCATGCAAGCAGTATGAGAGACACAAGTACAGATGACATAAGAACCTTTCCTTTAAATTGCTGGAATTATTGCCATAAACAATACTGTACTACTCCTAACAGGTGGAATGCAACTGTGAGACCAAAACTACAGTTTACTGCTGGATAACAGTGACACTTCACATCGATTTTACATCTTCCCAAAACATCAAGCAATTACTGGCGAGGAAAAAAATCTCCCCTGTGTGCCTCTGGAAAATGTCAGCTTACAATGCACCTGCATGATGATGGAGCCTATTATGAGCTCACAGCATTGTGTAATTTTGTCCAACTCATGAGCAGTGCCATGATCTGCTTCTCACCATCTTCTCTCTATATCCTGACTTTATTGTAAAATTAAAATCTGTTTAAGGCAGTATTATGCTCAGTAGCGGTTTGAATGTAAAATGATTCAGGTCAACCAAGTAAGTGTGTATTTACTAGTTACTGGTTTACGTTGTTTTTTGTCCTGAAAAAGCATCAGAGTGACTAGTAGTACAATTTAAAGAAGCTCTCAGGGCTTTACACAATACTTAAATACTTAAACAGTGACTGATTACGTTTCTCCAGAGATCCTCTCTGGTTTGCCACTTCCTAACAGTTTCCCTTAGTGACACATCTTTGTATCCACTTTAATTCATTGGTCCCTTCTGTCTTCTAGTTCCCCTGTTCCCTGTGGAGGATAATGGATCGGCTGTGGATCTCTCTGCTGTTGCTGGCAGCAGCATGCAGGGGACAGCCGTGTCCGAAACGCTGCATGTGTCAGAGCCTTTCTCCATCGCTCGCCATCCTCTGCTCTAAGACAGGGTTGCTGTTTGTTCCTGCTGCCATTGACCGACGCACTGTAGAGCTACGGCTTCAAGAGAACTTCATCACAGGTAACACACCTGCCAGTCTGTCCTGTGTTACATTCAATTCAATATACTTCCGAAATTCAACTGATGCATTAGGTGCAGAGTAGAGTAGGATGTTATCAAAAACGGCTCAATTGAATTCACCCTCTTATGCCATTGTCTGTCATCAGGTGGGTATTGTCAGATTGTATGGTTTTTTTAAAAAAGGGACACAAAAGCTATGGCTGGTTGATAATTGGCAGCATACTGTATGTGACTTCTTTCTAACTTTCACACTTTCTTTGTTTGCTGGTTCAGCCTAGCAAATCTCATGATTCACCTCCTCCTTATATCAAAGAGTTTTCTTTTATACTTTGAAACATGCTTATTTTTAAGAACTGAAATGTTGCTTCTTTTATTTTAATCTCAGTCCCTATTAGCTCCTACCAAGACAGCCACCTAATCTTCCCAGGCGTAACTTAAAAGAAATTCTATTTTATAGTTAAAACAAAACACACGAAAGCTTTTCACAGGGTCATGAAAGATAATCTGATGTGCTATCAACAATATCACACAGCTGTTATATAGAACACAGTAATTATTTGTCATGTTGTTCACATCCAAATCAAGTGTAGTTAATCACAACACTGTGCAAAACTAAAACCAAAGATTCTGTATCCCATTTTAATCGAATACTAGATTCTATCTGGGTCCCTGGGTGTGAATGCCAAAGTATAATTAGGGCTGCATTCAATATAAATATAAAAAAATGATGATGTAGTCAGCAGTCAAACGGCAGCCTTGACAAATGTGATCATAGCAGTGTTTTCAGTAGCAAGGAGCCTTCATTTCCAGCTCAGAAAAAAAAAAGATTATAGAAAGTACAAAACCTTACAAATCTGCTTTAAAACTGCCTTTTTTTCTTGAATACTGCAGCTATATATCAGACTACTTAGGATCTTAGGTTAATGGGATATTTGTTTGTCTTTATTCTGCTCACTCCCAGCTGTCCGAAGAAAGGACTTTGCCAACATGACCAGCCTGCTACATCTGACCCTGTCCAGAAACACCATCAGTCAGATCCTCCCTTCAGCTTTCAGTGACCTGCGGCGATTGAGGGCGCTCCACCTAGACTCTAATAGATTAACTGTGATCAAGGTAGGCATGATGGATGGACAGATTGGATGGATTAATGATGGTGAATGGGAATGAATAGTCGGATGAATCATTGTACTAATAAACAGCCTTAAAAGCTTAGAGACACACATTTGTAGTTAAAATTGTATGGATGGGTACACACAGCATACACACATACTACTATGGCAGGAGGATACCGTCTTTCTATAGGCTATACAGCATAACCGTACAATACATGCATACATCATCTTTTTATAATTTCTCAGCATTTTCACTTTTCACCCACCAGGATGATCATTTCAAAGGCCTGACCAACCTTCGTCATCTGATCCTGGCCAATAACCAGCTCCACTCCATATCTCCACATGCTTTTGATGACTTCCTGTCCACACTGGAGGATCTAGACCTCAGTTACAACAACCTTGCCGAGGTACCCTGGGACACCATTGGGCGCCTAACCAACGTCAATACCCTAAATATGGATCATAACCTCATAGAAAATGTTCCCCAGGGGGTATTCACCAACCTACACAAACTGGCCAGGTAAATGGGTAGACAGCATGAAGGAGGAAGGAACAAGTGGATGATTACAAATTACATGTAATAAATTCAAATAGTAATTTAAAATATCCATAATTTGCTAAATGATATACTCATTCTTTTGCTAATTTTACGGTGACAGGTTAACTGATTATGACTAAATACATTATTATTCATCTAATAATCTATAATCTTTGCCCCTTCTTTCCACCCATCCTCCCTAAACCCTGTGATTTTCCAGGCTAGACATGACATCAAACAAGCTGAAGAAAATCCCCCCAGACCCGTTGTTCCTGAGAATCCCCGTTTATGCCAAGTCCAAAGGCTCCCCCCTCTCCTCCCTGGTGTTGAGTTTCGGTGGAAATCCCCTTCATTGTAACTGTGAACTTCTGTGGCTGAGAAGACTAACCAGAGAGGATGACCTTGAGACATGCGCCTCTCCACCTGACCTCAGTGCCAAATACTTCTGGACAATACCTGAAGAGGTGATGTTTTGATCTGTTCATTTCTATCATGCAGGAAACTAATAGCAAAGGTGTCCTGTAACTTTGGATCTGAGATAAAACATTTTATCAACATTAATTCACATTTAGAAGTCTTGTATTAACTGTTGTTGCCATTTTAGGAGTTTATTTGTGACCCACCAGTTCTGACCCGTAAGTCACCTCATACCGTGGCTATGGAAGGCCAACCTGCCAGTCTAAAGTGCAAAGCAAATGGCGATCCAGAACCTGAAGTCCACTGGATCAGCCCTGAAGGGCGACTTATATCTAATAGCTCCAGGTATGACTAAGGTCCTATAGCCCAGTTCGACCTACACTACTTTTCTTGCCTGTAGATTGTCTTTCAAAAGTAAAGGCAAGGTGCAAATTATAGGCATAATGACTTGTCTACTGAGAATGGCATTCAATATTCAAAAGTGTCAGAAACCTGGGAACCTAGGTGGCAGGTACAAGAGAGGGATTGTTTAAATACTGTCTTGCATAGCACCAGCTCAGTACAATGAACCAAAGTGCACCAGGGTCAAAAACAGTCTGACATCATTTTTGCTTTGGATGGAGTAGTGATTGTAGGCACCTGACTTGTGTGGGCATTAAAAACAGGATTCAAAAATAGTTGAGGACAGAATTTGAATCTCCTCACCCATAATACTCACATTCCAATCTGTTAACCTAGCTGGCACACTTGACCAATTTGTGGGCTTGTAGCTGTGGTTATGAAATCACTACTAATCCTTTCAGAAGATAATGTTAAAATATTTTAATAATGTTCTTTGCTGCTTTTTGATTTGATTCTGTTTGCATCTTTAGGTACTTTGCTCAGAAGTTAGTTTATATATATACATCACTGGTGAATTTTAGCAGGTACCATTTGATATAATGCCTGAAGCAACTTAACTCTTCAGTGAGCAAGTCGCTGCTCTAATTCAAGATATAATGTAGTCCAGAGGGATACACATCAGCATCAGGTGCTGTGGGGAGAAAAGTGCAGATGTGATTAAATGTGTTGATAAGAACCAGTTGGCTTCTGTGTAGGTGAAAGAAGTATGGCTTATTGATTTGGTGGTGTGAACCAGAATGGTGATGCTTCTATAAATTTAAAGTGACAGAATAATGTGGGTAATTTTTGCAACTGTAAGTAATTGTGTCCTGCTCCCTTATTCATTGAAATGAATGAGAACTGAATTTTCATGCAATGACACCGTACTAGTAGAATGTCATGATTTGGCCGATTTTTATATAATAATATAAGTTCTGTCTCTGGCAACCAAGGCTGCAGAAAATTACAATTGGAAATCTGAATGGCTAGGAGCCAGTCATGGTGGTTTAGAGGGGAAAAAAATGAAGGGGGGAAAAAACTTTATTGCCTGAACTTTTGGAAAGCTTCCTATATGTTTATTACTTTGTTCTAATATCCATACAACATTATTTTTTTAATTTTTAATTTTTGTACTCATTAAGTTGATGGTATATCTCAATTTCCATTTTCAGAACTTTAGTTTTCCCTAATGGAAGCCTAGAGATCAATGTAACATCCCTGAAGGATTCAGGAAACTTCACCTGCATTGCCTCCAATGCAGCAGGTGAATCCACAGGAAGGGTGGAGCTAGTTGTCACGGCGATGCCCCATCTGGCAAACAGCACAAGCCGCAGCCGGGACCCGTCCTCTGAACCTGCCCCATCTGACATCCTAACCTCCTCCAAGGTTGCTCTGCCAAACAATGAGACAAGGGGGGCAGACCGGAGGGTGTCACTGGTGGAACTGACAGGAAACTCTGCCCTCATTAGATGGACCAGTCAGACTCCTACATCTGGAGTCAGGATGTTCCAGGTCCAGTACAACAGTTCTGGGGATGACACACTGGTTTACAGGTCTGTTTCTCTACACTGTCCGTTTATAATCTATCTATCTGTGTGTTTTCATTTTCTTTCTATAATAGTGTCTGTGATGATTTCTAACTTTTTAAGACATAATATTAGAAAGCCTTTGATTGCCTGCACATTTTTGTGAGTGTGTGTGTGCAGTTGTGTGTACATTTGTCGGCAGAATCAGCCAGTGCTCTGAAGATGAGAGCAGATGACAGATGAGACAACTGGAGATTAGCCAGTCACCCAGTCATAAATGTCTAATCAGCTGAAACCATAAAGACATCTGTAGTGGAACTGCGCCATTGTCAAGTTTTCTGAATGTAGGGAAACCTGTGTGAGGAACATACAGTAGCTGTTTAACAAGTTGTAATGCGTGACTGTCAGTTTGCTTCACTGTTGCACTGCTGTGCCGATATTTTTGTTGTGTGGTTTCATGGCTGGTATCTCGTTATTGCTTTTAAATACATTTCTATTTACAGCGGTTTGACTTGACCCTGTCATTATTTTGTAAGATTTCACTCTGACTTACATTTTTTCATTAAGAAGGGGGGGGGGGGGGGGGGGGGGGGGAATCTCATTTAACAACTTGTTGAAATGCTAAGGTAAGTTTTCTGATTTGTGTGCACAGCATGCACAATTACACAAGAAGCAAACTGTCATCCTAATTCTAAATAAAGTGAGAATGAACGCTGACAGAATTTCAATGGATAGAAAGAGCAGTTCAAGGTATTATGGTAATTCTTCTTGATGGTGGTGTGATCGCAGCTACAGAATTTTAATAATGTTATCATTGAAATGAGTCTCATTTAATGCACAGAATCTGAACAGGTGGAAAGGTCATTTTGTGATAAATTGTGTTAATCATAGAACTTCATAAATGCTGTCATTTACAATAAGGGCAGACTTTTGTGGACTTGCTCATGAGTCTCAGCGAAGTTAAATGATTGGCCCAAATGATGTGTTATATAATACACTTGCATTCATTTCATGTGTCATGTATCATCGTAATGTCCATTCCCATAACTACAGCAAAATATTTACTGGCAAACTGTTTCAATCATCTGCCTGGAGGAGGCTGATTATTTCAGAGCACTAAATAGTAATGCATGTTGTCAATAACTATTTTCTGCAAAAGTTGCCCATTCTCCTTATGTGAAAGAAGGAGCGCTGGTTAGGCCTATATATACATATATATGATACACAGACTATCACCTTTCAGCGAGGATGAATGATTTCTATTTATTCACTTTATCTCAACGAGAGAGTGAATCGTCACATTTTAATGAAAGCCGCTCTCTCAGCATATTAAAAAAAAATGCAACACGGGAGTAGGGGCACAATGATATGTGGGTATATAGTGTGTGATGTTAAAGGTCAGGGGACACCGGGGAGACTGAGCGCTCAGAGTAGCATGGCTAGATCCAAAGCTAAACAGCCACGGAAGCTACTGTCAAACTTATCTTTTCTCTGAAAACACAAGATGAAACTTTGACAGTGATATGAAGCACAGCCATGAGCCACAGGATGGGTACCTGTGATGTAGCTCAGCAAGCAGCTCTGCTATGAGATGTCTTCTGGTAGTTATCTGTCGGTGCAGATGACATATCAATACATAGCCATAATCCTGCTGTCTGTTGTGGTCACTCTTACTTTTTTGCTGCCATAAATATCTTTTTCACAACAAATTAGCAAAGGGGTTTCCTTTTTTGATCTTTGTGCTCTCTGGAAATCTTCCACAATGTCTCTGTGCAAAACCAAACCCACTGGCAAAACAATTGTCTAAATCTCTCAGAAACCATGGGAAAGCCCTGTTTATTTTCAGGGATGTTTCATATGTTGTGGAGTTGTCATGGCAACAGGTGGGGAAAATCTCCTAGATGTCCTTATGAGTGACAGGTGGCTTTAATACAATCACATAAGTGCTGTAGACCAGAAGTGCAAATGAAATGGCCAGATATAGCCCTCTGTCTTCTGTGATGACAGAAGTAAATCAAAAATGCATTCACTGTCCTACATAATATTTCTATTTCCAATTTAGCCCAACAGCTGAAATTGACTCTTTGGGGAAACTAATTCATGAAAAAAAAAGAGCCCATGATGGAATATGTCAAATTCATCCATGCTGACAGATGAATAAGACTATTCCTCTTAATATGTAAAAAGTCACTGCTTTTGAGATATGGCAATGGTCTCTGCTGAAAAGTGATTATGATGTTATTTCTAAGCTACAGAGGACACTTTATTCAGATAGTTCAGCTAACTGTGGGAGACAAGTAGCTTCTTACAATTCAAAGCATGGCAACCGTTCTCCTGCATAGCAACCGTCCATCTGCACCTGTCTGCTCAAGGTTGGATGCAGTTAGTGGGCACAGCAGCCCTGCAGGTACAATATACAGTCCTTGCTGGTCAGGTGTAGGTGTGTGCAGCTGTCTAAGCTGTGAATCTTGCTTTTAAACTTCACAGTATCAAACAGATTGTCTGAATGTTTACTATTTTAATTAAACTGTATATCTCTGACCTGAGATAGACCCCACCTATGGCATATAATAAACACACACACACACACACACACAAAACAAGTAGGATTGCATGCAATCCAGTGCAATTGTATCTCCTTAAAATCAGCCGTAGTCCTTAGTCTCTATTCTCTTTCCAATATGCAAGATGTGTATTAAGTTAGTGTTAATGAAAACATAAATTCTTACTCCTGCTGCAGCATTTGTTTATGCTGTATTGTGTTCAACTGGCAAAAATAGGCTGGATTTAATCATGAAGCAAACACATGAATCACAGTGTGTTTGACAGAGTGGTTAGTGTCAGTGGTCATGGTCATATCTGGCTTTTTTTTTTTTTAGCAGCAGTTGAATTTTCTGCAAGAGAGTAATGGAACAAGAAAAAGCAGATGCAGTGAGATGTAAAATGAAGAGCTGCAGGTGACAGGCTGCACACCTACACCTTGTAGGCAAGGTAACCAACTATACTCTGTCCTGCTTTTCTGTGGAAACTTATTTGCATCATGTGAAGCATGAAATCAGACTGTGGTTTTAATTCTTTTTGGTATTTTCCAGTGAAAGAATGAAGTTGTTTTTGGTTGCGCTGTAAGCCGACATGATAGAACAGTTTCTCTGCTTTTGATTTCATTACACAGTGTTTCAGCTTAGTTAGTTGCTCAATGAGTCTGCTTTGACTATGAGATCTTTGAACTTAAGTAATGAAGCCATCACATAAGCAAGAATCTAAATTAACTGTGCTCTGGACCCACAGAAACAACATTCAACATTCTTTGGAGCCCAAATGTATGTTTGTGTGTTAGTCCATCCTACAAAAATCATTGAGGAAAAAGATCTATTTTCAGGTGGTGACAGTCTATGTGGTCCACCTTTACAACCATAGATCTATAAACAGGATACACACTTACCAAGGGAGGCAGAAATTAAAACAATGTGCACATTGTACACATTAATGCTATTAATGTAGGGCTACCGAGTACAGGCATAAAGTGAACTGTGATCTATGATGCACTCCTCCAACAGCCACCTCCTTACAAATCACTCTTCTAATGACAGCAAGTGAATCTACTCACTGCATCTCCCAACAGTATATCAGAGATGACTGAAATTTCAGCCTACAGTTTCAGCCAGAGAAGTGTTCAAACAGCTAATGTTGTCGCCGTACGAGCAAGACGTCAAACACCAAAGTGAGAGTCCCTACTGATTGGATGCTCTAGCACTGGTCACCTAAATTTACCACTTACAGCATTGCTTCTACCAGCACAGAATTTCAAAACCTGACCTTGTGTTGTCAGATTTTTAACAAGTTTGGATAATTTATCTAGCAGAAGGTACAACCACAACAGCTCGGTTCTCCATTAAAGAAAAAGAAAAATATAGCCTTGAATACGTCAGTGAGCATTGTGTGCATAGCACTTCTCTTTGGTCTTTCTTTAGTCAATATCCATTATGGTGGTGAGGCACAGTGCTATGAAGAGAGAGGATGCGGAGAAGGAGGGAAGGGGAGAGGGTACAAATTGCTGAGAAGACAGGAAATAGGGAAAGAGAGGAGAGGTCATCTGAGCTTAAATATATTTAGCTCTGCATTGATTGTTTCTGTTACATTTGTCTGGTAAAACAGCATAGCTTTACACCTGAGATCTTACACTTTGATGTTCAAGTCTACTTTTTAGAATTGATAACATTTGTAAAAAGTTGTAGTTATATAAAAACACTAGTTTTGGCTTTTTAACGTGTTGTGTTTTTCACAGTATTTTAATCACATCAGAAAACATTCAATTAGTTTCTTAAATTACTGAATAAAACAAATTTTCCCACTAAGTAAATTACTGCAGCCATATCATCCTGACCACAGGACACTGTAATTTATACAATGCCCTTCATGTGCTTTTTACCACTTATTTAAGCAGGCAAGTCAATCTAGAACCATTTACACCCCAAAAAAGGCCAATAGCACAGATATTTCAGTTCAGAGAATAAAAATGGCCTTCTGACGCAGCCTCACAACCCCTGACTACTTGCGATCAATGCCATTAAAGCCCCAAGTGTGTGAGAGTCTTTGTGCAATCACGTATACAGTAGGTGGGTGAAAACCACTGGTTGGCTGTATATTAGTTAACCTTGTGTCCGAGACATGCTCTTCAAAACCTCCTAACTAATATAATCGATGTCTATCCACGGGTGTATGTGTGCATGAGGTGCACATAAGATGTGTGTTATGTATCTGCCACAGGGGCAACTGGTAGCTGTGTATTAGCTGAAAACTCAGCATCACTTTCAGTGACATCAACGGCATCAGACCTCTGCAGGACACTTAGACACATGGGCGTCTCTAAGCGTTCAGAATGTATATCTGTGTGTGTGTGTGTGTACGTGTACACTGTTACAATCCTTCACTTCCTTACTCAAGTGCCGTTGTTGCCAAAACCTAACCACACGCTGACAGAATACAGTACCGGTTTCACCAGCTCCTGTGTTAATACCTGGCACTAGAAATATAGCTCACATTGTAAATAATACAAGCAGTAATATATAACTGAGGAAACAAATTAGTAGTACATAAAATTAATTGGAGACAAGGTTTTTTATTGACAAGATTTAGGATACCTGTTCAGAAGGCACAAACTCTAAGTTACTTTCTTTCATCCCCCAGGGTCGGGACTGGGAGTGTGTTAGAGACGCAGAGGCAATGATGTAAGCTGCAGGCAGTTGATGTTGACTTTTAAGTAAATTTGACATATAGGGTGTTTTTCCAGTCTAGGTCACACACACATCAGATAGTGGAACTGATAAAACATTTTAAAATTTTCAACAGTGAACTTAAAAGATGAATTTGACTCAGTTTTTTTTACTAGTGGGATGAATTAGATAAATTCACACTGACATGTTTACTATAAATTTGATGCCTCCCCATTAACCTTCTGTTTTATGTTTCCACCTCGCTTTTTCTGTCCTGATTATTTCCCTTTCCCACCTCTTTTATCCTGTATTATTATTATCCCCACTGATCCTCCACTGCATTCTCCTCTTCCGTTTGCATTTTTAAAGACGTGTCAATGTTATGTAATGTAGATGTCTCTTAATGAATAGGCACTTTCAGGAAAAGGTGCCTGTGGTTATTTCTCCTAGTGTGCTGACAGCTTTATAGAAGTAACATAATGATTACCTGATTGCAATAGATTTTCTTTTTTTTGTTCACAGTCAGCAGTCTAGCAGGATCTTAAAAATCTGGGTGCAGTGAACATCCTGTGTGAATGCAGGGTGTAACTTAGTTATTGTGTCTGCACGGTGACTTTGACATCCAAGATCTGCAGAGTTACCATGAAAATGCGGACCTGAACACCTAGTCGATGCAAACTGGCTCAACATATTGCACTGTGAGCAGAATCTGACTTAGCGGTGCTGAGATATGCCAGTCAGGGCACCTGACAAACTGCAGTGAAAACTTTACTGCATCTGTAGCATTCATTTTGCCCACAGCGCTGATCTCTGCATTGTGGGGAAAAAAATACTACTTTCACCTTAAGACTAACACATGGTATAGTTTACATATAGTTTACACACAGTCAAGTAGAGTATCAATAACCAGAAAAGAAATTTTAAATTTTATTTTAAAATATAATAATTCAATATTTTGGTTTGACTTAAAAAGATAAAGGATTGACAACATTCTGAATTACATTTATTACAATTAATACAATTTATTACAATACAATTTATTTTTTGCAGTGTGATGTGTCAGCCTCTAGAGGTAGATGCCTTCTCTATGAAACACATGGTAATTCTGGTGTGGGAGTATGACTACCTTACAGTACATTAGCTTTCTGACATCAATGCAATGCACCCCCATAAATGCATAACACACACACACACACACACGCACACACACACGCACGTGCACACACACGCACACACACACACACACACGCACTCCTGAAAAGCAATCTCCCATCATAATGTACTTTTAAGCACACACCCTCCATTCTTATTCTAAATTCATATCACCTTCCCTGTCTGGACCAGGTATGACTGAGTATGTTGCTGGGTGCACATTTGTACATTAGTTTGTGGCTGTATGTGTCCAGGATGATTTAGGAAGTTTTATTTGCCCCGGATTTTCCTTGCCATGCACACGCAGAAAGAAGTCAGTGTAAGCCGGTTTCAATCATACAGAGACACACTTAAACCCACACACACACACATCACACACTCACACACACACATTAAAGACAACAACCAATACATGGGCATAACTGCTTGTGACTTAACTCTCTCTCTGTCTTTACTGCATGGTTTGTGGGTCTTTGGGTTATGGACTTAACACACATAAAATAGGATACAGTGACTGCAAACATGTATTTGTAACAGCTCTGCTTTACCAGTTCTTTGCTTAGATACTGTGTACATTGTGTGACGTTAGGAAATGTAACTCTTTGTACTTTATCATTACATGGATGATCACACGCTTTGACATACACGTCTTATTACTCGTCAGATTCAACCATCAAACCTGTTATAATAGGCAGAGCCATCTTTTATCCACAGCTGGGGAAAATGGAATGAGGAATAATATTGTCTATTTTTAATCCTCTGAAACATCCTCCGTTCTCCTTTGAATGAATACAATAGGCATTGTTCATTCAGTACAGAGAACAGTTCTGAAAGCCATTACAGCACTTGGTATGGCATTAACTGTCAAGCATCATTAAACTGAAATATGAATGAACTAAAGTCAGTGCACAAGTAGTTCCTGTGAATGCATATATGTCTGTTGGTGGGTGGTTAAAAAGGTGCAGGGTGCAACAGCATTGGAGCAGGTGTGGGCCTGAGGTAAGCCTGCCCTGCATGTGGGTGACTCTGGGGAAAGAGACAGAGAGATGCAAAAAGGGAGAGTGAGGGAACGTTTGTAGGATGAGATGTTTGCATGTAGCTTACTGTAGGTTTATTGACATTTGCAGAATATGAAGCACAAAGAGGCTTTTTCATGTCTGGTATGCATCCATTTGATTTTTAGCATGTGCGATTGTGGAGGGGGTTACTGTACATAGTTATAATTGCAAATTTCAAAATCAAAAGTAAAAATCACTATAATCGCCATTGTAACAGCCTACAAGAACAGCTCTATGACAGAAACAGGAAAGTATAAAACTTTTATCTTTGCAGAAAATGTCAAGCAGTACTGTTTTATTACTTATGACACAATACACCCTATTTTTAGTTTCGGTGTTACCAGGTAACATACTTAGACTCGTTTCTTCAGTTGTGTTATGTTCTAATTTTTTCCACATATGAAAACAACATCCAACCCATTCAATGAACAAAGAAGGACTGAATAGTATTATCAACTAAAGTGCCCACTGCAGCATTTTATCACTGTTAGTAGAACTGGATTATTTTACCAATTCTAACGCTGTTCACGGCTTATTGCCTACATATTTGTATTAGTGCCTGAAGATGATGCATGTGGGCGTAAAACTCTGGAGAATCCTTCAATCTGAGCTTCTGATCACTTTGTTTGAAAGTCACATGAAAATGTACTGGAGACTGTGGCTACTTAGATGTCCCTACACATGTGCAGAATCCTATTTAATTAATTTAAAGTTATTTTATGCATTCAATGCCACCTTTTTCATGTCAGACATTTACATGTTTTCATAGCTCTTTCACTTAAAAAAAAAAAAAACTATTGGAAGCTACTTTTGTCGTTACAATTTTTACAAGTACTACATTTTATAAACAGTATTATCTTGCCAGTACTATAAGAGTAATGGACCTATAGTAATTGTTGTCAGGTAATTGCTATTACTTAGGGTCTTTTAAAAAAATTTATATTAAATCCGATCTGCAACCAAACAAGCCACACTAGTTTCTTTTTAATGGGTATTCGACACCAGAGAAAAATAATAACATCAAACTGACATATCTGCCCAATTATAACACACACGCACAGTCATGTCTCATTGTACCTATATCACGACACTCATTGACATAATGTCAAAATCAAAAGTCCCCTAACCTACCCTTAACCATCCCAACTAAATACCTAATCCTAACCCTTCCTAGACCTAATTCTAAACCTAACCCTGAAACCAAGTCTTAACCCTCAAAAAGCCAGTTGAAGTTGTGAGGACTGGCTATGATGTCCTCACAAGAATGGTAGAGTAAAATATGTCCACACAACCATAGAAAGACATGTACATGTATATACGCACACACACACACACACACACACACACATACTTATCACATTTATGCATGCTTGTGTGCATATCCTAACATCCATTGCTGGATGAGCAGTCAGTCAGTTTTGCTGTAGGTCACTGTCATTTAATTCAATGATTCACTGCTCCATACTGATGAGCCTAAGGGTCTAATGACAAATGACTGTCCACACAAGTGCACATCCATGTGCACCCTGCACCCTAGCATCGCTGGTACCTGCTGTATTTTGCTAATTAGATGCAGAACTAATGAATCAAATCAGAGAGGTGAAGTTCAAAGACACCAAAAAAATGGTGTGTTTAGTCATTGCTCCTTCTCTCTCCTTCTTTCCTCTGATAAGCTTCTTCTAAGTCTAATTTTCATGGCCCATTATATATTTTGTATTTTTTCATCTCCTTTTTTTCCCTCATCCCTTTCCTATATTTTTCTCTGTTCCTGTTTGTTGCTGCTGTTTCCAAATCTTTCCTTCTTTGCTCCCTGTTCTTTTTTCTGTCCTCCTTTTTTGTTTCAAATGTATCATCCTCCTCTGTGTACTTTTGCGTGCAGTCTTACCAACACTGTTTCACCCTCCCTATCTTCATTGCTCCGCCTGCCTTTCCTCTCCACTCCTGCATATTTGCATAGCTCAGCAGAATGCCATGGGCTGTCTGACCCATAATACCCTTGTTTGGTGTCTTGTTGCTGTTTTCATCATCATCCCAAATCAATGTTTAATTATCCCGTGACACCCCCCCACCCCCCTTTCCTCCTCTCTCCCTCGTTATCCAGCTATTACCCCCCTCCCCTGTCCTGCCTCTAAGCCTTCAGATCTTTGTGGATGGAGGGAAGAGTAATTACACGTTAGATGCATGACATACAGTGAGGGAGGAAGAGAGTGAGTGCATCAGGAATGAGAGGAAAGTAGTAAATGAGAGGAGATGATGCTGCAGAGGAAGAAGGGAGAGGATAAAAGCAAAGAGGCAGTGGGACAGAGGAGGAAAGTAGGGGGGCGGGGGAGGGGAGGAGCAGAGCACAGAGTAACTGGAAAGGATGAGGGAAAATGGGAGGGGGGGGATTTGGATGGTAAGTAGGGATAAGAGATGAGAACTGGTGGATGGATTGCATCCCATAACACTCAATGAAGTATAAACAGACTCTTTATTAATGATTTGAATGAGTTTCTATCATGGATTCCCACAGCTTAATATCCAAACGTGGTTCGTCTGTTTTAACCCAGTAGTATGAAAAGTCCAGGACCTATGAAAGACACTGACATCTTAATAAAGTTCATAACGTTGAGTGCCAAAATGTAGGTTTGTGTTGATCATTATGGCTTTTTCATATGATTCTGTTATTGTAAAAGTATTGCCGCTGTCAACAGAAATTAATATCACAGGCCTTAAGTCACGTGGTAAAAAGTCACCAGTGTGTTCTCAGGGCTCTGATGGAGATGTGAGATGAGGGCTGGGCCTGATTAAAGTAGGCAAAACTATGCCTACTATGACATATAAAAACTCCAGCTGTTAAGCTACAATGTGCTCATTGTTGTTGTGACTAAGCTTGACAGCTTGATAAAATATTTAATTTGGACATTACAGTCTGTGTGGCACTCCGTGCTTCATCACTTAGGTTTCCTGCCACAGACTGAACAAGCACATGCAATCCAGCAAAACAGGAAATGCTAAATTACTAATCGACAATACTGCGTATATGCAGGATTTTGTCTGTATGGCCTGATACAGGACCTCTCTAGTACAGCCCCACCTTTAGTGTGGAATGGAAATAAAAGCATGACAATGAATAGATGGACATTTATAAAATGTAAAAACATGTGACAAGCTCATGATTATCTCAAATGAGGACATTAAGGCCAGGACCAACACTAAAGAAGACAAGTCAATCAGTCAATAAGAATTCAATACAGTGAATACACTGCAATCAGGTTTATTTCAACAGTAAGACAGGATGAGAAGAAAGTATGAGGCTTTTTTTGTCCTTGCCCTATTTGCAACTGCTTTGTAATTGACATAGGCTCATGCTTGTGCATATTAAATGAGGCGACTTTCATTATTATTATTCTGTTAGTTGTGTCTCTCTTGGGGTCGTGTTGACATCGATTACTTGTTACTCCCCATCCTGTCTGAAGTCTTATCCTGCTATCCTTCATGTGCTGGGCTTGCAGGTGAGGGTTAAGGTTAATTCATTATTAGTAGCTGGGTAGGATTAAGGTCAGGATCTGGAAAATAAGTGGCAAATCAATTCAATGTAATTAAAATTTTAATAAAAACACAAAGGGACGCTGCTATCTGTTCTGGATTTTGGTATCTTTTCAAGCAGTTAAATAAAAATGAGGCTTTACGTGGATTTTTTTAAAACATGAAAAACTGAAACTGAAGAACAGCCATAAACAGACTTGGCTATACTAAAGAAAAGCAGCCTCACACAGTACTGCACTACAGTAGCGTGGTCTGCAGGAACAGATTGGCTGAAAACTAAATTCTGAAATGAAGAACAATTTTTTGCCATGTTCTCAACTTTAACACCAACTCAAAAACTGTACAGTTACAAAGGGGGAGAACTTCCAGCACGACCCCATGCACTACACTGACCCTGTACATTTATTGACTGAAGAAAGAAGAGTGGAGAATTTTAACTGAGCTTCCAGGGACAAATAGCTTATCAATCCTGTTGCAAAATGTAAAAAGAAAGAAAAAAGAAAACAATTTTTAACTTTGTTTGCCAACTTTGCATGCCTTAATAACTATTTATGAATAAAGTCAAACTAAAATCATTCACTCCCATTGTATTTTATTTCCTTAGTCCCTTCTTCATTTTATACATTATCATTCCAACCTTGAAGTTTCTTCCCTGTGCCTGTTTTGTCTAAAAACTGCCTTTTCTTTCTAATGTAATGAATAATAAATCATAGTTAAAACGCATTCATTGTTTTTAAAATGCATGAACTTGTTTAGAGTAATAATCCCCTGTACACGAGGAGCTGTTTTCTTGCATGTCCTCTTAGTCCTTCTACCAGTGTCTTACTAGTCTTTTTATCTTCTGACCTATCATTAATTATATAGACACATGCCTCCACCT
The DNA here is from genome assembly GCF_900324485.2 of Mastacembelus armatus. Classification (NCBI taxonomy): domain Eukaryota; kingdom Metazoa; phylum Chordata; class Actinopteri; order Synbranchiformes; family Mastacembelidae; genus Mastacembelus; species Mastacembelus armatus. The sequence continues at coordinate 7,641,531 of NC_046645.1, read as the reverse complement.
ATATACAGGCATCCAGCATTACCTTGTATCGCTTCATACATTTCTATTATTTGGTGCATGCTGTTACATTGATTTGCTGTATTAGCTGTTAGAAGCTATTGTCCGCACTGAGCCTTTCCTCCTGACATTTTCTCTCTTTCTTCCTCTCTCAGTTTCTCTCTTTCAGCCTCTTTCTTCTGCTTTTTTAATCCATTTGACCCCATTGAGATTCCAGTGCTCCATGGCTGAACCCCTTAGAGATAAGCAGCATTACATATGTATATTAAGCAGTTTGATTTGTATAGTTGCAGTGTATCTTACCTCACAGTATTAGAGCACATAGCTGTGGACATTAGCCTGACCTAGAGGTGGTGGGGGGCTTATTTTGGATCACAAAGTGGTAAAATCAGCTTATTTAAGCGTTTATTACATTGCTTTATTAGTAGTGAGTCGGTGAATTTCAAATATGTCTGACCTCCCAGAAATGTCTGTTTTTTTTTCTTGCGATCATTTATCATCAAAGCAGGAGTTGTTTTTAGATCAAGTGTGTAATCTAGTTTAGTCTTCAGTTTCCCTTATTGTGGATTCATTTCAAGCATGTGCATGATTATTCTTATTTTATAGATTAACCGACTTACCTAAGATAAAAAAAAAAAAAAAATTTAAAAAATGGCACAACCACGGTTAGTGTAGCCTGATAGTCCACTGTTCGTAACTTTTTGTGTGTGTCAAAACTGCTGCACTGTGAACGCTGAATAGCGAGCACTGTAGAACAGACACTGCTGATATTCAAATCCACAATTTTGTCTAGACAAGCTGTGCAACCAACAAAATCACAGCACTGGTAATCTTATATATTCGTCATATCCACAGAACTGGCAAAATACATCAACAAATAAATGGATTATAGTGGAACTGTCCTTTAATATTTTAACAGAAAGCTACTCCCATATATGGTTAATAATAAAGTAAGCAAACACTTTTTAGCAGCTCTTCAACAAAAGAACGCCTAGCAACCTTAAATAATGTCTTATTTGTGTTTCTGAATAATTACTGTACAATATTTCAGAGCACTAATCAGTTTATTAGTAGTAGTTTTATTATACCTCCCAAATCCACAAGTACATGAAAATTAAGGCTGCTGTATGTATTATTACACTTAAGTGAAGGGTAGTGTTGCTGAGGAGATTCTGTGTCTTCAATACAAACCTACACATGCTTTGTTCGTCACCTGTTCACTTTCTCACCATAATAGTTCATATGTCAGCATGTTGAAATGTAATTAAAACAAATGAGCTGAGCAAATTTTGTCATGATACTTCATGTTTGATTATGAACGCTTTCCAATCATAGAATTTACCTTTCTTGGCTCTCTCACTGCTACACAGTTGAATAATGAGCTTGTTAATTTGTTAAATGTGCTGTGATAACTCTAAGATTTATTCTGTCCTTCACAGAGATCAGTCATTATGTTCAGAATAAAATGCAGCCATTAAAACAGCCTAGCAACCTCCACTTTACCACACAGACCTAAAGGCCCGAAACAACATCTCCAGCTCTGCGATGCCTTTCAGATAGATTTAACTTCCCCATCCCTGTGATGCTAAGGAGTAATATTTACAGCATCGCTGCTAATTTTTAGTCTCCTGCCTGACATTTTGGATATTCATTTTTGAGCTGTATTCCAACAAACGTCATTCTCTTTTCAGTCCAAATGACTTCCAACGGACAAATATAGCTTTCAGGGTAGCGTTCTTTGATCCTCATTTATATAACATTTTTTAAGCATTTGGCTGACGCTTTTATCTGGGGTGACTTACAATAACTTCAAAGAGGCACATACAATCATTTTCATTTCACTTTTATTCTTTAATTTTCATATCATTGAGATGCAAGGCAGAGAAGTTGGGGAGGAGTTGTGACATAGGGAGGAGGGGGAAGAGGAAAGTATGAGGAGATGCAATAAAAATGCGAGGAGTTACAGGTTAGAGATGGAGACGGATGAAAAACAAGAGTAAGGAGTTGGGTATAAAGAAGAAAGGAAAGAAAAAAACAAAACCAGGAAATAAGTGTGGAAGGGCAAGGGGCAAGATGAAAGAAGGGGAGAGAAGATGGGGGGTCGATATGGGGGGGAGACAAAAGGTGACAGTAGAGTGAAAAATGAAAGAAAGATGAAATAAAAGTGGGAGGGAGAAGGTGTGAACAACGGCTCATTAGGAGAGAGGACTCAGTGCAACACGGAGCACCTGCTGTTGGGGGTCCTACTGAACGCGTTTTAACGGTAAAGTCACTGTGGTCCTGAACACACCAGCACCATTTCTTATTCATTCAGTTTGAGGGGAAATGGGGGACAAACTCAGGTGAATAACTGATGAAAGAAAAGAGTTCTGCACATGCACACACATACTGAACTTTATCACACACACACACACACACACACACACACACACACACCTGGGCAGAGTGCTGCCAGTGAAAATAAATGACACATTGCAGAGTTTTAACTTTCTTCCCTGCAGATTTAAGTGCATCTCATTATCAGCATACTGCTGTTTTTTGTGGGAGAGATTTGTGGTTATATATTGCTTTTGTCTGGAATTAGTTTTAGTAACATTTTTTTTAAAAATCAATTTGGGGTTTATTCTTGTTACAAATGAATAAAGAAGTCTGAATGCTTGCAAACAAAGGGTGTACTTCTGAATGCCCAACGAACAGAAGTGGTGTGGCGCATTTGGAAAGATGCCCAGACGATGGGCTGTCAGGGCTTCTAACAACCCCTTTGTGTCTAACAATATGTTAGGTTTTTTGTGTTTCTTTGGAGAACAACAATATATTTTTTTATTATTATTATTTTTGGATGATAATAAATAACTTAAGTGATGATGATGCCAAGTTAGGGTCAGAACTAGGTCTCGTAACGATAGAAAAGAGATTCTCAGCCAGCTGAGCATAATGTGTATGGGATTTTTTTTTTTTTTTTTTTTTCATTACAGCTTTTTATTTCCAAATTATTTATTTCTTGTCAGCAAGATAGGCGCTGACATGTTGAAAAAGAAAAATAGGTAACTTCTAATGGAACCTAAAAGCAACAAATTTCCCCACCCGTGACCCGATGGCTCCCTTTGTTTCAGCTTGTTTTGTTTAAGGACAGTGTCTTTTATCACATCACTGAGCTTAGTAGCTGTTCATAAATAAAGGCTCCTGTTATTTTTAGCCTCTGTGTTAAATGGTAAAGCTATTGCTACTGAGGAGAGCGCTGGTATACATGACCTTTTTGTGTGAAAAGGTCAAACAATCTTTGTGTCAGAGACAAGTCGATTTTGACTGTGGTGTTTTGAAGCAAAGGGTTTAATGTCACTCTCATGTCCTCAGCTAATTGCACGTGGACATTGAGCAATCACTGTTAATTGTTGAAAAACAGCGTCCTGTCACTGCTAATAGGCCAATGCCAGAGTAGCAGTCTCTTTTAATTTGCCTATTTGGGATTGTTATACTGGGGTGTGTATGGCATATGTGTTTGTGAGTCTGCAAACATTCGACCTTATGCATGCTAATATGTGGGATCTGTCATTTACTACTGATTCTGGTCATAATAATTCTGCTCTCGCCTTAGTCCTCCTCTTTCTCCCTTTGTTCACACACTTGATCTTCTGCTTTGTCTATAAATCTCTTCTCAGCTCCCATCTCCTTCTTGTGTCCACCCCTTCGCTTTTATTCAGCAGAGTTACAGTAATGACCTGCTCTTAAATAATCACCATACACACACTCACAGTTATATGGCCAAGGCCTCAACACACACACACACACACACACACACACAATTATAGAGACACACATAGAAAGATGTCAGTGGTTATTATGAGGTTCATAAACAAGGAGATGGAGAGAGCAAGGACAGAGAAGAGGTTAGAGTGGGATAGATGGAGAGAGGCATTAAATTCCGCAGAGGGGAATAATCACAACCCACTAACTCCTTACTGCACTGCCTGTGCTCATAATTTACATGTGTGAATGTGTGTGTGCTCTATGTGAATGTGTGCTGCACTGAACAGAACAACACATGAGATAACAGCTGATCTAGCTGAAAGTCTGTGTACAAGCAAGAGTGGGTGTTTATATATCATAGATAAAATATGTATTGGTTATGGAAGTACTGGTTTATGCATGTGAGTGTGTGCTGTTTTCAGCATGTGTGTGTATGAGGGTCTTTAACGTTGTCTGTGTGGATGCATTTTGATTTAATAGTGTTATTGCATTCGCTGATGCAGCATTTGACAAAGCCCAGCAGATCATTTGCAGATCATTGTATGTGTGACGGTGTAAACATGTAACCACCCAGGTCCTGTCATGAGTTTTCCTGCATGAGATGTTCAACGAGCTGGAAAAACTTAGTCTCCTTTTCTCCGTCATTGCTTTACATTCTTTGTTTCTGCTCTTTAACTGTTTGCCTGTTATTTCTCCGAGCAGCTAGCCTCTTCTACATTTTGCACTGTCTCACTTTTCCATCTTTTCTGTTCTACTTTATGCATTTTTGTTCCTTTTATTCATACTCACAGAAACTTAATGCATTTGAATTCATTATGTTTTAATGCATGCATTAAAATCATAATAGCAGGGCAGGAGTGGATAATCCATAAAAACTTAAATAGAAACTTCATATTTTTCCCAGTATGTGGTTTTATTAGAACTTTTTTCATATATGCAGTACCAGCAAAGCAGCTAATATTCATTTCACTGGCGGATTGCAGTGAGGATATTTCCGCTATTCCTTACCTTCAGACACACTTTCAAAGCCCTGCATGAGACTTGCTTTTAGGGTTCAGGTTAGAATGAGGTTCAATGTTAAGGTGATGTTTAGGGTTCGGGTTAGGGAATATATTATGTTAGGGAGTGTCCTCATAAAGATAGCTGTACAAATATTTTTTGCAGACTAGTCTTGAGCAAATACATTTAGTTCCATACTTTATCACAACTTGTCACAAACAATGTATTGTATTTTTAGTGGGCTTTCCAGGGCCCAGGGTCAAAGGCCAATCAACCACATTCAAGTTTAAAAACAACAAATTACCAAAACGAGAATTAGGCAGTTTCTGATTTGCTCCAAAACTACATTAAAAGTGAAGGGTTTAGCAGGCCTGGATCTTCTGCTTGACAGTATTGAACTGAAAACATGTTTTTCCTGAGCCCATAAAACCTCTAGTGTGTATCAAGCACAACTTGTCATTGAAGTCAAAGACTATTCCAGCCCTTACAAGACTTTTAAGCCATTAACAAGCATCAGCCTCAGCCCCACTCTCTCCCCCTATGGCCCACTTAGTGGATGTAAAATTAGGCTTTAATCCGCCAGCTGAACTAAATACATGTTCCCCAGTGTCAACACCACTCATTCCATAATATTTCATCTCTCTCACTCTATTCCACATTTACGTTCTCTTTTCTCCCTTCTAAACCACAAATGTTCACTTCTTTTTGCTCATTTCATTTCTTCCTTTCTGTATTCCATCGATGATAGATGTGCTAAATTTAGTACATGGCCCCTGCTGTCAACTCTGCACTTTAAATGAATTTAATCTCCTCTTTCTCTGTCTCGCTGCCTTTGTATCTGGCTCTCTCTTTTGCTCTCTTTCTCTCTCTCTGTGGTTGATGGGCCATGGGCGGTTTGTGGATCAATACTTTTGATAAATGAGAGGATATGTGGCAGTGGCTCTCGAAAATCTAACCCATTACCACTGGTTTAGGAGCTAACTGTTTAAGTGTCTGTTGTTGTGTGCGTGCATGTATGTGCCAAAATTGCGTACAGACAAAGCAAGGAAAACAGACAGGCAGTGTTGCTTGGTTTTTAAGCTGTGAGCTGGTAGATGGTAGATATCCCCACTGGACACCAGTTCCCTGTGGTCAGTGTCCAAATGAATAAAGAGGTTGTTTATTCTTTATCCAGATTAATTGTTGATAGCTGTTGTTTACTGGCATTATTTAGCATGAACAGAGTTGCACATTTCCACCATCCGTTCATTTTAGCCTAGCAGGCAAAAATGACACACCATCACCTTGCTGCATATTTCCTTATTTGTAAGCAGCTCTCATTTTGTTGTTCTAGTTTTTGCATTTCAAGGTCACAGCAATGCAACATGTCATACCGGTGCTTTTGACAGTCTGTGAAAAAAGAGCCTGGAAAGCGAATTCAACATGGAGAGGGAGGCAGACGACAGGCTGAAAAGGTTGGCAGAGAAGGGCCTCTATGTCAGGTACAATTATGGAATTTAATGTAGTTGTGACATATCTATTTCATCACAGCAGTATTTTGATATTTCATCAAGAGAAACGACTTTATTAGGATGTTGTTAAAGGTATGTCTGGGGAGAATCAGTCCCATTGTATTTCAGTCCCCAATATATGCCAAACTCTAAAGTAATCTTTCACATGTAGAATAGCCTGTACTCTAAACAACCAAAGCAAGTTCACATGGAGTAAGACAGCCAACATCATACGGTCATTCTGACAGGAGAGTTAGCTGTTTAAGATCTGAGATGGAATTAAAGAAGACTTAAAAATAAAAATATAATGAGCATGTGGACCCAAGTTATAGATCCAGGCTCCTGGCCAAAAAGACAAGAATGCTGACTTTCACTTACTGAGGCAGTACCTGTTTCATAAGAATCTCTACACAACTCTAGACATCAGCATTTAGCAGGTGCATTCCTCTCCCCTTTAAAACAATTTGAACATAAATGTTACAATGAATATGATTTCATAAGATAACATGCTTTTTTGGGTCAAAGATTCAATACGTAGTATTTAGAGTGATCTTTTATATAAAGTGAAATTGTGTATCGTTTTCATAAATGTGTCGGACATTGTAAAACTGCATATTATATCCATTTTTGTATATTCTGGCAACAAAGTGATAGATGGTGCCCCTACTATAGTCTTGGTCCCTTCCATTACACAGATAGCATCTGATTTCAAGAGAGTGTGGTACCATGGGTATTATGAGACAATGTTTCTACAATTGAATGGAGGTTTGTTTGTCCAAAGCAGTAACACTGACGTGATCTCAACAGCTTATCTGTATGTGTTTCATCCATTATGAGCAAACTAAAAGGCCTTGTTAAAAGGAGAAAAAAACAAAACAAAACAAAAAAAAACATACCAATCAGCTAGTTTACTGCATGAGTGCATTGGCTGACTGTTGAGCCAAGCTTACTCATCTTCATTCAGAGGCCATCAAATACAGTTTGGTGAGCTCTCCCATTGGTTCTCTGTTCTCTCCCTTTGTGCTGCCTTCTGTTCCATCACCCCAGATCTTCTTAAAAACGATCTGTCTAGGATGTGTGCAGGCATACAATATTTTAAAAAATGGATGGTAAGACCATGTTTTCCCGTTTCTGTCAGCATTAGGCACGCATGTCATTTAGAAGGAAAAAAAATCTTCAGAGAAGGCTTCCCAAACCGTTCTACCACAATAATAGTTTCCACACAAAGAAGCACCACTGAATTTAAAATGAAGAGATAAATGACAAAATTAAAAAGCAGTGAAGCCGCTTTTGTGTAGCACCATTAGCTAGATGTGATGATCTGACACACAACCTAATTACTGTTTAGAAACAAAGAAGATATGAGGATATAAATGGATTAAATGGCACTTCACATCAGGAGTTTTCTAGCTGCACTTGTCTGAAAACTTTGCAGCAGCTCCCAGTCCTATTGGCATGTCTTCTGTATAAAGCAGAATGTTTCACAATGTATTGGTATCCAAGCTAAACTTTACATTGTATATTCATGCATATGCATATCAAACGTTTGAAAAGATTTGGTCTGTTTTGCTATAGTCAACATAATACTGGATTATTATAAGTCAAATTCCTTCACTCATATTTGTATCTTATCAGGTTCTTTGTCCCCATTCAACACTAATTATTTCTGCTGAAACATTACATTTTATATATTCAGAATTTTTTGTGTTTGCAGTACATCCAGAACTGAATAACAGATAAGAGAAAGACAGATAATGGGTAGAGGTACTGTTCATGATTTAGTATAGGCAGAATATTAGAGAGGTACTGCACATGATAATCCACTGCAGGTCTATTCTTACTTTATTTATGTGTTGTTTCAGAAATGTATTAAAATGCTTCTGGAAATCACCAGGCAAAAACCCACATTAACAGGCACTCTTGCATTACAGATAAACAACTGTAAATAACTAACAACAACACTTGCTAAGGCGCCTCACATTACAGATGGACTGAACAAAGTGCTCAACAAACAATAATAACACCAACGTTGAAGTGCAACCTTCAGACGCCCACCCAGACTCAACTACTGTGCTGTTTCACTTATACATGGATTGTATATTCACAGTCACCCTATTGATTTGAACATGTTGCATTCTTCCAGGGTGAATGCCCCGGGCCCTTGAGCAAACTCTCAGCTGAGCTATGAATGCTGCAAACCCCTAACAATATCCTACATTTCGTATAATGAAGACAGATAGAAATATTTGCTCTTGCTGAAGCTATGTTCAAAGCCAGCGTCAGAAAGCCATTTTCCTACTAATGCTAATGTGGCCTATGAATCCACTGTATTGATACCAAAGCTGCTCTTTGAACTATGGGCTCCCTGCGTGTGGCTTGAAGGGGATGGCTGAAGGAGGGATTAGGTTTTGACTGTTTGTGTGTGTGTGTCTAAATCCCTAACAGTGCTAGCTGACCTCGGGGCGGAAGGAGAGAAATGAGTTCATCCTCAAGATAAACACACACACACAAACAGGAATACACAAGTGCACACTTTTTCTCAAGTCTAACTCTCTCTTCCCCAACCGTCCCTCTCTCTTTCAAACACACACAAACACACACGGTTTGGTTGAATAATGGCCCAGTGAGTGGTGTGCCTATGGGGAAAGCTGTCAGTTTAATTGAATCCAGTATTCTCCATTCTCCCTGCCTACTAATTGATTCTGTCAGGCTCTTCTGCTCGACAAAGACACTGACATTTTCCCCTGTGTGGTTATGACTGTCACAGTGTGAGTGACTCGTCTGGGTGTGTGTCTATCAGTTTGTTTTAAGCACACTGAAAATAATGTGTTTGTATGATAAATAGGAAAACAGATTACTACAGGGTCAACAAAAAACATCAGTTTGGCTCATGATTAAAATAGATCCAAGCTTTCTAAGTGACCTGAGTGCCACCTTCTGTTCTTGTTGCTATGTTGGACACCAGGTACTTTTTTTTTTTTTTTCATTTTTTGTCCCCCTTTTTAAATGTTTCTAACATAAAGCTGAGGGACTGGAGAGAAAGGATGACATACAGTAGGTTGTTTAAAGTTCATGCTCAGCTATGAAAGGCATATTCAGGGAAAAGGGCAGCGTTCAGTGGCTCATTAGTAGTTTCAGCATATATGAAGTGCTGAAGTTGGTGAATGGACTTGCTTGAGGTTCTTAAAGTCAATTCAAGAAGCTTCTTCAGTTCTGACTGACTGGGGGAGACCCGGGTATTTAGCTTTCGCAGTTGTTAACACCTCCAGGGCTGTTAAAGTCACATCTCTGTCATTAGGGTCACATGAGTCAAGGTGTGAATGGGTGTTAATCTGCCTTGGAGAGATGACAGGGCTGCACTGTAAGTGGACGATAAGTGGCGTCGTAGTTCACCCTCTCTGTTAAGTGATTTTCACTCCTCTACTCGATCTTCTCTGGCCAAGGCGTGCACATTGTTGTCTTCAACAAACTGTCACTTTGTTAATCATTAGAATTTGTTGAATAATAATTCATTAGCTAAACAATGGCCCATGAAGTGATTTAACTGAAAACTAAGCAGTATTCTCAGTGTTTTGTGTACAAGTTTGTCTTTTACTCTGTAAATTGAAAAAATAAATTGAAAAAAGAAAGGCAATGAAAAAAAGACACCTAGCACATTATTTAAAATTCTGACTCCGATTTGAACATACAACTTTTTTTCCTCTTTGTCTAACTTTACCTGGTTGTCTACCATTATGGCCAGGGGAGCATTTTGCCAACATGTCAACAGCACCTACATCATTTTTATTTCTTTACACGTCTGCAGTTGATTTATTGCATTCACTTGAGTCAAGACACTCCAGGCCCTCTTTGCTGCCCTTTCAAACGATCAGATTGGCAGCGGGAAAAACACACATACCTGTCTGCAAGCGAGCGAGCATGCACATGCGCACACACACACACACACACACACACACACACACACACACACACACACACACACACACACACACACACACACAGAGTGCACGCTCAAGGATTTGACCAATATGCAACCTGGAAATGTCAGTTTGACAGTGTGCATGAAACGGGGAGGATAAAAACTTGCAGAGAATTTTACTGGGAAACAATAAGTCTTACTGTCACACAGGAATGCAAACTATGAATTAAATCAGGACTGTCATGTTCAAGAGTTTTCTAAACTTTGAGTCAAAATAACATTTTTAACACACTTTTAAACGAACTAAAACTCGGCATATATGCAGATGGAAGGTACTGCTCTGGTACTGATTTTTATCAAAATATAAATCAGTCCTGTCACTGAGAACTAACATGTGAACAGAGATTGCTGTGGCACTAAGGTGGCAGCTCGCCATAAGTGAATGGATGTAACAGCAGAAACAGTGAACTTTTAAAACGACACTGATACAGAAACTATTTAATGTACATCAGTCCCATCATGGCTGCTGCCCATTCTGTTTAATAAGGTCAATATTTGCACTGTTAGCCTTTTCAAGCACCTCTCTTTATTTCAGGTGTTTGACCTTTACTATCTCTTTTTTTATAGTGAGTGCTGTGTGGATGGAGCTATTTCAGGACAAATGGCACTGGTCTGGCTCTGTTCACTGGTGTATGGTGCAATATATACGCTTTACACAACATGCAGAATCTGCTTTAAATATTAAATATTTACTATTTGTGCTTTCTGCATAGGTTCATACAGGAAACAAGATAAAATGCATTTCTAGCATTCTCACTTGAAGGCTAAAACTGGCTCTTAGAGCATTGACAGGGAAACTCTACAGGTCACAGCACATGTTAAAAAATATCTAGCCAGGGTACTTAGCTGGCTACCATTTATATTTGAATGGTAGTCAGCCAACTTGACAACCTCTCAGCCTCATTCAGGCAGGGCTGCATGTCAGTGTCTGCCTTCCTGTCTATTTGTTTTTTCTCTCTGTCTGTCAGGCTGCCTATCTTTCTGTGTTTGACTGTGGAATTGGCCCACCTGTCTCTTTATTTTCTTTCAATCCTTCCTGCATCTGTTCATCCTTCCGTCCATTTATCATGAATCCAGTTTTTCCACCAGAGTTCAGACACACAACATACAGTAGACAAGTAATCTCACCATAGTCTCGGGCCAGATTATCTCTTCTGGTTTGCTGCAGTGATGGAATGGGAGTCGGTACAGAGAGACAGAGTAAAAGAGAGAGATTAGAGCTGTGGGCTCAGTGACCTCTCCTTCATACTGACACATCTTCTAAAATAATAGCAGCTTCAAGAGATTTGGTGATGTTTCATTTTGATAAAGACATTCCCGCACATGTTTAGCGCATAGTGTCAGACTGTCAATTTTTTAAAAAAACTGCCATTGCTATGCCACGTTCACTGAATCTTCATATTTAACAGCAGTGTGAACTTATTGGAACAGAGTCTATGTAGAGCTGTTGCATCTACAAATATTTTAGATAATAAACACTGTTGAAAAGTAGTGCTATAAATATTAGATCAACAAACTGCTTGGTGAGTAGATTAAAGCTGAGTCCCTCCTGTCATGCAGTAGTTGGTGTTGTAGTGCAAGTAGCTGGTGTCGTACATGAGTGTTTTTACTGAACATTTAGACTCCAAATCTGTACCCAAATTACCCACACATATCAAAAAATCAAAGCAGGTTTGCTTTAAATTAAATGCTAAATAAATAAGTAAAATGTCAAAATCCACCAACTGCAAATAAAAAGGTACAAAGCTTTTGATGACATTTCATGATGCTGAAAAATGCATTCATGAAATGTTAATTATTTTCAAAGTAATTACATTAGTTTTTTTTTAAGCACTTTCCCTGAGTCAGGATTTTCCTATGGGCAAGGGCCTCATTTATTTTACCATCAATAAGCAAACCATGGGGATGTAATTAAAACACATATGGATCTTTCCAGATTTGTGATTGGCTAAGCCAGTTCTTCTGGTAATGGCCAATCAATCTCAATTTGCATATTGAGAGTAAAATAATTTAGGTCTCACCTTAAATCCTCCTCAAGAAACACACATGAAATGTCAGAAAATGATGTAAAAATAAATTATTCATAACTAGTAACAGATTCTGAGGTGGTAAAAAATATCCACATAATTAATAAGAATTTACTAAATTTGACCATTTATTTTATTTTGTAATATATTTAAGCAAAGTGTTAATTATTTATATGATTTAAGTATCAGTCAGATAAATACAAATGTGTTTCAAATGCTACCACTGTAGTGTTATGGGGTCTGGATTTAATCAAGCTTGGGGTCAACATGTTAAGTTAGAGAGTGATGTTACAACACAGGTTATTACTGAAGTAAAGTATTAATAGAAGAGATGGCAGGGTTATGCATCTATCCCATTAAGGTCAACCACTGTCCTCAAATTTGGGGGTAAGATCAAAGTATTAAGTTAAAGATCATTACTCTAGAGCAGCAACAGCACAGGAGATTACTCTGGTACTCATCGCATGGGATCTCGCTGAAAGAAACACCTCTGCCTTTTTGCTGTACAGGCCTTATTTGTATATAGTCCCTCCTCCTTGCTTTTTGGTAGCAACAGCTTGGATAAAGAAACCACAGCAGGACCTTGTTTGCAGTACTTCCTGCTGAGGAGTCCTTTATTAGGACACTTCCTACCCTGCCTATAGCTGATCTCTCAAGACATGTGGAGAGGCAATTTACCTACAGAGATCAATAACATGTCTCACTATTACCATCTATAAAAGAACAGAAGTCAGAACAGTCAAAAATCAGAAGTCTGAAACATAAAAGTGCAGCTGAGTAAAATGCAATACACATAGCATAAGTGGAAATCTTGAACTGAAAGATTAATAGCAAAAAGAAACATTTAGTATTAAGTATTGCTCTATCACATTTTAGCTAAGGGTCTGCCATTAGGGGAAATTTTCTATTAAGATGGATGAAGCAAAGTGGTTTTTCATCACTGTCAACCTAATATCAATCTAGCTGAATGTAATATGTCAAAACATTACTCCAAAGGTCACTCCTGAGTCTTAACGCTAAAAATTACTTCTGTATTTCCTCATAAATGACTTGTCTCTACTCAATCACAAGGTTAAGCCATAAATAATCCCATCTATGTGTATCATTTTTATATTTATCTTGTACAGAGTCTCTGCTAACAAAGGGCTAAGGTGAGCAGCCTGTAATATAAAAGGGTTTAAGCTAAAATCTAAGTCTTGGCTTGATGTTATAAACAATTCCAACACTGGGGATTGGCGCTAACTTTATCCCATATTTGTTATCTTCTACTCTCTGACTCAATGAGAATGAAGGTCATATATCTCTTAGCACTGAATCATATGTCTCCTAGAAAATACTGATTTACTTCGTCTTTAAAGGACACAGTGTTAATAGTGACAATTAGCTTCAGTCGAGCAGAAAACATGGTGACAGTACCTGTGCTGTTGCAGAGCACATCATAGGCAGCTTTTGCATATTTAATGTAACATCAGATGTGGAGCACCATTAAATCAACTGACCTACATGTAGCAGTGCACACAAGTGCCATTTGTAGGGCACATCTCTGTACCTGTGCTTCCACTGGGCACATGAAATGTATGACAGCCACAAGAAAGACAGTTCCAGTCCACACTTATGCAACCACTTATATTCCATCTCTCATTCACTTTGCATTGTGCATCCCCCTAACAACCTGCCCCCAAAGGTCTGTTCCATATTGAGCAGCACCTTGTCATGTTCAGCCACTGTCTTAACACAGAGGGATGTTATTTCCTGCCTGCATAAGACAATGAAGACAGACTGTACCTGTAGGCATATTCACTTATTGGGAAGGGAACTGTAAAGCCACATCTGACATTAATTGTGTATAATTATGAGGTTTATAGTCATTATCAAAACTAGTCCATTATACTTACCCTTTCCCCCAGCACCGTCCCAGTATGTCATTGTAGTATTTTAAGGGAACACAGTGCTATTGTTTGTGACCTTTGAGGGGCAAATACTGCAGGCTGAAAGGGCATTTACATCAACACTTGTGAACAGTCTTCAGGTATTGTAGAGTGATTGATAACAGCATTAACCGTCAGAAAGCATGTGGTAACTGAAGCACAGGCTTTGTTTAGTGGAACATAAGCATCTTACAACTCTACACTTCACATGTTCACGTTGAAGCCACACCGCTACACTGCTGTGACACTAAAGTTAAAAAAAAAAAAAAAAAAAGGGCAACCATTTTAGTCATAACCTGGAAGGATCAATCAGTGTGATTATTTAATTTTATTCAAGGAATTTATTTCAACAACAGGGGAACTTGATACTATGAGATTTATTGTGTGTCACAGTCATGGCTGACTATTTGTGATCTTTATAAATCAAGCAGACAGTGCATAATTTTACACCTTTATTTTTTTGCTTTATGTCAGGTCTAAGGTGCCAATAGGAAAACCACAGCGGTGTGCACATCTTTTCCTACAGCTACTTCTCCTTTGAGGAGATTCCAGTGAGCTCTCATGCCAGCTGGAAGCCCCTTTTAGCAAATCCTAGGCCTGCCTTGGGCTGTCCTTCTAGTCAACTGTGTCCGATATACATTCAAAGGGATGTGCATGAGGGGTTGGCATCTCTGCCAGATGCCCAACAACCTCAGCTGCAGCTTAACTCTGAGGCCCTCTAGACTGCCTGGCTCCTCACTGTGTCATGGACACCAAGCCCAGTCAGCAGGTGGAGAAATCTAATTGATGCTGCCTGAAACCATAATTGTTTGTGTATGGTCATTACATAAAGCTATTGACCATAGGTGAAGGTTAAAAAAAAAAAGTACAAAAGTATAAATAAAGATTTATGCATGGTGGTTTTACGTTCTATAGCCACGGTCCAACAGAGCCGAGCCACTTTATCTATTCTGCAGATCATCATTCAACCCTTTTCTGATAAAGAGCCGGAGCTTGACTCTGATACCATCTAAAATTCAGCAGCAAAAATGCTCCACTGCACACAGGCAATCACAGTCTGTTAAGCAATGGGAGGACATCATTTGTGAACAGAAATGCCATCATAATGTCAGAGAACTGGACAGTCTCAAACTTCAGCGCTGCTTTGATTTCCTATCCATGTCTGGCTCACAGTGAGAAAGAGAGTGTAAAGACCAAATGTCTCACCACAAAGTCTGCAACACCACACACTCCAACACAATCTGAAAGCCTTTGGCATGCTATAATCACTGTAATCATCCCATTATACTGTTCACAAAAGATACTGTAAAGTGCTGTTCAGCATATTTGTAGTCAATCGCACAAGAAAAGTGACCATACGGGATGAATAAATCCTAATTCAATTCAATTAAAAAATGAAGAGATGGGAACAAATCCATGTTATTATCAGCCATGGGTTTTCTAGCCATCCTTAAAAATTGTGTTTATATCCACTAAACCGCAACACCAATTCTTTTTTGGTAGAAATGTAATTGCAAACAGATTACATTTTCTATTTAAAATAATGACTGCATTATCTGTTAATTTATATATCTGGCAAGTCACAAATATGTTGAAAATGAACTTATCAATAAAATGTTCACAGACCAGGTATTTGTTGCCTGCCAGCGTAACATTTTACTGCCGCCCAGAGGAATAAAACATTGAAAGATATAGGGTCTATGTCATTGCTTTATTGATGAAGCGCTCTTATTTACAGCGATTTAACTAGGATGTGGAAAACTAGCTTGAGGGTGGAGACGATGGATGAGTGTCCTACATAACTGACATTAAAACAAAACTGACTGGTCTATCTGTGAGAATAAAATAAAATAAAACTTCCAATATCCACCTACAGTGACTGCTGCCATATTCAACTTCTCTAAGGCTATGTTTAGTCACAGATAACATTTTTCTTAGGTTAGTGAAAGATCATGGTGTACTTCACTCACAGTCCTGCTATTTCACCATCACTGATCAATATGTAACTTTATTCAGTCATTCAAAAAATGGCCCTGAATGGAGCCGTTTAATTGCCATACAGTTTTTCAACACAACTTCTTGGAGACAGTAACATTTAGAAAACCTGTAAGTTAGATTCTAGGTTTGGTACCATTTTTTAATGCATTTTATCACCCTTTTTAACATGTGTATGTCTCAGCTTTTCTCTTCATCACAGTTATAGTGCAGTCAAGACCCTTGCTGACTTCAGTAATGGTCTGATTTTTGCTTGTTTTTTTAAATGAGAATTCAGACAATCACTGAGACATTAACTTCTTACAAGCTGTGGGGAAGTGATTGAGTGAACTGCATGCTATTTTGTGTGCAACAGATTGTACTTACAGATTTCACCATATTTAGCAAAATTAGATATTTTCCAGGAAAATTATTTCTGTACACCAAAATCTTGACATTCTGCAAGAATATACACTGGGTACGGAAAGTATTCAGACCTCTTTAAATTTTTCACTCTTTGTGTCATTGCAGCCATTTGCCAAAATCAAAAAAGTTCATTTTATTTCTCATTAATGTACACTCAGCACCCCATCTTGACAGAAAAAAACCCAGAAATGTAGAAATTTTTGCAAATTTATTAAAAAAGAAAAACTGAAATATCACATGGTCATAAGTATTCAGACCCTTTGCAGTGACACTCATATTTAACTCACATGCTGTCCATTTCTTCTGATCCTCCTTGAGATGGTTCTACTCCTTCATTGGAGTCCAGCTGTGTTTAATTAAACTGATTGGACTTGACTAGGAAAGGCACACACCTGTCTATATAAGACCTTACAGCTCACAGTGCATGTCGGAGCAAATGAGAATCATGAGGTTGAAGAAACTGCCCAAGGAGCTCAGAGACAGAATTGTGGCAAGGCACAGATCTGGCCAAGGTTACAAAAGAATTTCTGCAGCACTCAAGGTTCCTAAGAGCACAGTGGCCTCCATAATCCTCAAATGAAAAAAGTTTGGGACGACCAGAACTCTTCCTAGACCTGGCCGTCCAGCCAAACTGAGCAATCGTGGGAGAAGAGCCTTGGTGAGAGAGGTAAAGAAGAACTCAAAGATCACTGTGGCTGAGCTCCAGAGATGCAGTAGGGAGATGGGAGAAAGTTCCACAAAGTCAACTATCACTGCAGCCTCCACCAGTCGGGGCTTTATGGCAGAGTGGCCCGACGGAAGCCTCTCCTCAGTGAAAGACACATGAAAGCCCGCATAAAGTTTGCCAAAAAACACATGAAGGACTCCCAGACTATGAGAAATAAGATTCTCTGGTCTGATGAGACCAAGATTGAACTTTTTGGCGTTAATTCTAAGCGGTATGTGTGGAGAAAACCAGGCACTGCTCATCACCTGCCCAATACAATCCCTACAGTGAAACATGGTGGTGGGAGCATCATGTTGTGGGGGTGTTTTTCAGCTGCAGGGACAGGACGACTGGTTGCAATTGAAGGAAAGATGAATGTGGCCAAGTACAGAGATATCCTGGAAGAAAACCTGTTCCCGAGTGCTCAGGACCTCAGACTGGGCCGAAGGTTCACCTTTCAACAGGACAATGACCCTAAGCACACAGCTAAAATAACAAAGGAGTGGCTTCGGAACAACTCTGTGACCGTTCTTGACTGGCCCAGCCAGAGCCCTGACCTAAACCCAATTGAGCATCTCTGGAGAGACCCGAAAATGGCTGTCCACCAACGTTCACCATCCAACCTGACAGAACTGGAGAGGATCTGCAAGGAAGAATGGCAGAGGATCCCCAAATCCAGGTGTGAAAAACTTGTTGCATCATTCCCAAGAAGACTCATGGCTGTACTAGCTCAAAAGGGTGCTTCTACTCAATACTGAGCACAGGGTCTGAATACTTATGACCATGTGATATTTCAGTTTTTCTTTTTTAATAAATTTGCAAAAATTTCTACATTTCTGTTTTTTTTTCTGTCAAGATGGGGTGCTGAGTGTACATTAATGAGAAATAAAATGAACTTTTTTGATTTTGGCAAATGGCTGCAATGACACAAAGAGTGAAAAATTTAAAGGGGTCTGAATACTTTCCGTACCCACTGTATAAACTGAAATACTTCTTCTAACTCAGTTTCCATAATTAGATGATATAAACTATTACACATTCTAATACACAATGTGAAATCCACACAAACTAATTTATAAAAGAAGGGCTACGTTCATAATTTAGTGTTATTTTCCATGAATACTGACTAAATTGATAATACAACTAAAACTGTAACAAAATGTTAAATGGATTTGAAAAGGGCATGTGGGGTACAAAGCTAATATGCAAGCCTACTGGACTCTAAGCACCTACTGTATAATTTGGATGTTGTTTTCATCATTCTCTGATCTTCAGAATTGATCCACCTTTACATGGTTTCATACAAGGTTCAGGGGACAGCTGGAGTTCAGACATCAATGCAGCCTCTTCGATTATGTCTGTAGTCTGCTTATTTGTTCTTCTGTTTGGACCTTGTCATATGTCCCCCCCAAGGCTTTATGCAATCTCTGTAGCTTCCAGTTTAAAACTTCATTTTAACTACAGTATGCAATATGTGTGTTTTTATTAAGCATTTTATTTCCCCGCTTTCTGCTTTAAGCATATCTGGAGCCATTCAGACATAAACAGTGGCATTTATTATACTTTGCTTGCAGAGGGTGAAAATTGGTAGCTGATTTAAAAATGTTCACTTTATCACAGGAATTTTACTCCTGATAACAGAATTACATTAGCTCATGTTTTGACTATAGTCACTCCAATCTACTTGCTGAATTCTCCACAGTAACAACAAAATTGGAAAAAAAAGGAAGAAAGAAAACATTCACCCTTGAAACCAGCTCACACTGTGTTTGTATGTGTCCTTGTAAGAGTTTTGTTTCCTCAAAAGCAAATCAGGCCGACACATTATTCTAAAATATTGTTGGCCTTGTACAAAATGTCCATGTAAGAGAACACAGAATGGAAACAAAACTCAAGTGCAAGAAAAATAATGCTGTTAACAGATCTATTCAAGTGAACAGGTTACAATGCATCCACTACATGCAACTATCCACTAAACCCCTTCTGGCCTTGTGACAAAGTCACTCATTTACAGTGGCCAGTCACATGTACTTTAGAAAAGAAAGATAAAACTGCAGAGGTCACGGCTGCAAATATATCTGATATTTCAATTGCTTCAAACTGAAGCACCTTCATGGCCAGCAAAGTTACCGATAGAGTACAAGCAAATTGTTTGATGCATCTTCTGAGTACCGCTCCTAGATGTCTTTAAAAATTCACTAAAACTCACTTTTTTCTCCTCTGTCAAAGACAATCAGGCTCAAATACAACAAACCCCTTAAAGCTGTAGAAAACTATGAGGCCCTTCTTGTACTCCACAGGCTTTCTTTTCAGAACTGACTCTTTAGGACAACAATCATTTAGATTCACATCTCTTCGCTGTCTTTGTTTCCCAGCCTAAAACATAGAAAACAGCCTATTAACTGCAAGGTGCTGTGGCTGAATCAAACAAGGTAGAGCCTTAATGACAATCAAAATGAAACAAAGTTAATCCACTATCAAGGTAATACCTCTTCCCAGAATATGAATGGCAGCGGTGGAAAAAGTACTGTGATCATTTCCTCAAGTAAAATATCTATACATACCACAGTGTAATAATACTCTGTTACAAGTAAAAGTCTGCATTCAAAAGTTTACTTAAAGGCCCACTTGTGTACGAAGTTTGCTTGCGGAACATCGGTAGGTAGCAGCATTTCAACACATGCTTACCCCCCACCTGCGCTGTTCCTCCGCCACTGTCAGCACAATGGCTTCATCTAGTGTTTCAATACTTTACTTTTTTTTTTTTTTTGACTTATCGTAGGTTTACTTTCACGTACTGCTTCGTTTAGCTAAGGACACATTATTAGCAGTTACTCACCAGTTTAGCAGAAAAGTAGCTGCTGTTCTGTGGGACCAAGTGGGCAGGTCAGGCACTACAATTACTCAATACAGCATCTGGTGTCATATTGTCAGAATGGAATAGCGACGGGACGCAGGACAGTTTGTTTAATTCTATTACACTGTGGGCCTTTGAGTAAAAGTACTCAATGGCACATCTCTCAAAGTATTTTTATATTCTTTGATCATATGTGGTGTTGCATTATTGTGTTCATCAGTTTAATTTGCAACTGGTAAAGGAGGAGCTAATGGTAACTAATATATATTCTTATAATTTGAGTTACTCTACATACTGCTGGGTAGCAGGGATGAACAATAAAGTTTTAGGATTTTACTGAATTTTGTATTACATATCTGAGCGTGGCTAAAATGCCGTCCACCAGAGTGTCAAGCAGGACAGGGCCATGATAAAACAAAGACAAAGCATTAAGAATGATGACAAGAACACATTATAATGACAAAACAATTTTATCTGTCAGTGCATAAACACTAGGATAGGATGTGTTTTTGAACTTAATCTGTACTTCATTCATTTACACTGCAACTAATCGGGTCATATTAACATTCTGATACAATACATCTATTGCTGCCCTATACAGGAATAAGTACAAAAAGTAAGAAGCAAATAAACTTACTGCATGTCATTGAAACACATACACTGACATACTGGTGGAGAAGCCAGATTCTCAGACCTTAAGAGAATGTTAAGATAAAGTTAATCTCAGTAAGTGTTGAGAGTTGCTGTACACAAAAAGTTGTAATGTAAGTAAACACATTACGAACAGCATTGTAATTTCAATTGTTATGTCTGTCAGTATGAATGCTATGCTTAAAACAGTGAGTCAGCATTAAGCAGCTGTTAATAGGAATACTGAAGCATCAGTAATAACTGATGCAAAAGTGCAAATGATTTAAGTGAGAATGTTCGCACAACTCTAAAATCTGATCTCTCTGAACATCTGTGAGAGAGAAAATAAGTATTAATTAGACAGAAAGGCAGAGAGATTAGAGATGATGGGAGAAATTAACCAGGGAAGCAGGCTGAGAGTGATCCGGACAGAGAGGACTACAAAAGGACAAGCAGAAAAATAATAAGGCAAAATGTAGGGGGAGAGAAAGAGAGGTGATGAAAACAGAAGTTGTTTCAAACCACTTCTAGAGTCATATAACAGATCTAGCCACTCCTTGGAACCTTGGAATTGCTGACTCAGTTCCGCAGGGAAAGAAAAAGGGGGGCGCTCACCTGCTAAGAGGGTCAAAAGGATAAGACCCTTCACTCACGATGTCCCAGAAGGGAAGTCCGCACAAATTAATGATTAATTATGTGCCACTTATTTTCATAATTAAAGCACTAAACATCAAACTTTCCCCCCTGGATCCTGTGAAACTAATGGCTTCTCTGTTCTGCAATAAATGACAAGTTCAGAAAATAATTTTAATACATTCTCACTTTTTCAGTAACAAATTATTTCAGTAAATAATAGACGTTCACAGCAGATGCCTGTCCTAGTTTTCAAAAAATTCTCTTTTATAATGTGAGGTTTGATGTCCAACAATCCACTCACCCGTGTTCAGTACATTTCCTTTTTTTTGTGTTATTTTTGCACTGTGTCTAGCAGCTTGGACAGGGTGTGTGTGCTGCAGGGACTATGCTGTCAACCCTTTGCCCTGCTCTGTTCAGTGCTGCCTGTACTGGAGGAATAATTTGGAGATTAAATTATTTAAAAACAGGCAGGGCACATTATCATAAATATTCACTTAAAATTTTGCTTAGATCAACAGTCAGAACCCAGGGCTCCGGATGTCACTCATGACATCTCATGTTTGTGTGTATGGATGTGTATATGTGCATTTTGTGCACCCAGGGGCTGACTGATAGACAGTATTTACAAACAAATCGTCCTCCTGTCAGTCAACATAACTGATTGTAGACAGCAGGAAAATGTCAGGCGCATACGCTGATGTGCATGTGAGTACACACATCCACATGGGGCATGGAAATGTCAGCCACACTCAGGGTGGACACACTCACTCATGAACATACACAGACAGGACTGAGCAACGCAACGCCCCTCATCAGTGTGCTGTTGGAACAAGTGCTTCTAAGAGACAAGACAATAATGACACGCTAACAAAGTAGAGACGCTGATAGCAGGTCTATTAGCATCTATTAATGCCATTAGTGGCCGCTGCCAGTGAGGCCTTTGGCAGCCTCGGACTGACTACACCTCTGCTGTAAAGACACAATGGCTGCTCTCCAGTGACTGTGTATTGAATACCAAATGCGGCGTGTGATTGAGCGTAGTGTGTATGAGTTAAAATCAGCTGAGACATAACATCATAAACATCTGGTTTAAACAAAAGGCTGTGACAACGTTTATACACACAGTGTTTTTGGATACAGTGGTTTTGTGAATGCAGCATAGAATACAGAACATTATAATATATATATATATTTATATATAAATATATATACACTGTATATATAAAAAAGTAAATAACATGCAAACCTCTGTCTTTGACTATTATGGGTGGCAGAAAATTCAACACAGTGACAGGCTGATACATCTGTCAACCTCACAACACCTGCAAACTTACCCCTATTCAGCCTTCATAATTCCTTAAACATTTCTATTAACCATTATCATCAGGAAATGTTTTACAATGTAATACAAGAAACTACATTAGCCTGGGGTGCTAACTGGTTTCATTTTCAAAAGGTCTGTATTGTGTTAATATTTACTTGTTAATATTGTATTTAAATGCTTATGGTATAACAGTGTAACTCAAGATTGTGACTAAGGAGGAAAACCAACGTTTCATAAATGAGTCCAATGTTTTCATTAAAAATAACTATGTCTATGCAAAATTGTATGTAGTGTCCATATGGGGGGTAATGGAGTGGGTGAGTACATGGATATGATACAAAATCACAAAGAAAGAATATTGTCAGATGGCAGGTGAGGAGGAGAAGGAGAGCACCTCAGACAAAGACACAGCTCCACCCGCTTCTGGAACAAAAGTGCTGCCAACCCAAAGACCATCCCTGAATGATTTAGTTTATAGAAGTGTTAAAAGGTTATAGGGTCATGAGCTCTAAACAATAAGTCTAAGAAGAAATTGGTCTATTTTGCATATCAACCTAAAACACACACATGGCAAAGCCTCACATTTGAACCTCTGTCACCAGAGCTTCAATGTGTGCTTTGGAACACAACTTCTCTACACAGTTTATATATATGAAACACTTAACATATGGTACAAACACATGCTTCCTCTCTAAACAGGAATCTATCTCTCTACAGTATGTATGTACCCATGTCTCTATCACTCTCTAACTCAACATTATGCGTAGGCTTTTTGATCTCATGTGTCTTACTAAAAATGTTGTTTGACTGATCTTAAATTGTAGGAAAAAAAAGGTATGCAAATTCCGTTTTATTTGCTTTATTCTCTGTGGGATTTTACATGAGAGTCATCAAGCAGTTAGATGGCAAATTGTGCATTTAAGTTGTGCTTTATGACACAGAGACAAGGAACAACCTGGGGAAATGACAGCAATCTACAGTAATTACTGGTGTTCGATTGCACTAGTGTTGAGAGCAGTTACAGGTAAAAAGCAAAGAAACGAAAGCTGATGAAGGTGGTGACATATCAATATAAATTATCTGTTAAAATGTAGAGATGCATGAGAAAATAGGCCTGGTGGTTGCAAAACACACTGACAGGAGACTGAAAGCAGCGAGCAATTTTCTCTGAACACACCTAAAAATATGCAGAGATGGCAGCATTACCATAGCTGTTCAGCTGTGACAGATTGCTCTCAGTCACAGCACAGGGGGAGGATGTCTTGCTCCCCAGTTCCCACTGGTCACTGTGAAATCTCATTGGACACTCAGTGGAGTTTAAAAATAGTCCATTGCAATTGGTGTGCAATTTAGATTAACAGACATTATTCAGTGCAAATGCCAAAGAGTAAACTGTGCAAAGGAAAGAAACTATTTCGTAAATGGATGCACTACTACATGCATGTACTTACATGCATGGATATGTCTGCATGCAGGTGATGCAACAGTTTTCAAGGTTCTCAACTGATCAACATTTAGATAGTGGAAATATATCAATAAATATAGTGGATGAGCTGGAACTCAGTGCAATAGCAGCACTTCTACATTTGACAAGTTTCCGGTATGCTTTTATTCTGTGTTTCCTTGGTTTAGCTCCTTCAGGGAGTCTCCTCATTCCTCAGAGCTGAATAAGAGCTTTGGTACGTCCTTCATCATGGCACAGTGCAATGACTGGGGTGACCGAGGAGCAAGAAACGATGAAATAAGGGAGTTGGGGTTCACCCTATTTGATGTTCACAGGTTCCTTTTTTTTCCCCCTCTCGACAGGTTATTGCTATTGTAAGTAATGTTAATAAAAATATGATGGACTGGCGCCTAAAGGCACAAAGAATGCATGAGTTAACACAGCTTCAGTCAGAGCCAGTACAGGCCAGAAGCAGCAAGCTGATGTTAGCACCATGCACATGCACACACACATAATATACACCACCATAAAAATATTACAATATCATATTATAAAATGGCACTTTGGCAAATAACTGTCCCTTGAGTAGATAAACTCCTGTTTTGAACAGTGATATATCCTAGTATCATTTATTCACCACAAATTCAGAATGTAATACTTCATGATTTAATGATACTAATCGATACACACACTAACATGTAAAAGTGGAGTAGCAGCACACTTCCACACTTCAAGAACTGGAAAAATGTAATAATGCACAAGAAAATAGAGGGAAGCAGCAGTTTATGGTAAATATTAATATATGTGTAGCTAAAAACGTGTTCAAGTAGAGCACAATCACAGGAACATGAGTGACATACAGCACTCGTGATTTCTATTAGATGATTTGAAACAAATGTTATGACATTTTCATTTGTTGAGCTCATTGCGTTTTGTGAAGCCAGAGAAGAAGTGCCAAGTGCACTGTACTATTATGAGAAACTATATTTACAATATCTACAGCAGCATGTTTTTCATTTTACTGAACTTCTACTGCTGCCCTAAGACAACAAGGACAGATTCCTTTTCCATCTGCAGCTTCATGTCACACAGTAGCAGTGTGTATGTTTTGTAAAGCTGCATGCTAATGTGCAAAGCATGTTTCATCCATTATTGTACTGTAAGTCCAGTGACTGATTAAGAGGATGTAACAGAGCAAATTTCAGTTGAAATTATTTTAGTGATTAAAAAAAAAATGTTTACGCATATTTGTCAGCATAAAGTAACTGTACATAATGTGAAATGTCAGCAGTAAAAAAGGGTTGAAGTTGCACTTGGCACTGCAGCAGCAAAGTGTAAATCTCACCTAAGGTTTTATATTAATGCATTCTCTACATAAACCAGGGCATGTTCCAATCCAAAGCTTCCACTGATCATGCGTCAACAGCCTTATATTCATTTTCAAATAACTAAATAAAGATATACAGTTTTTGAGAAGTTGTCAGCTTATGTAAACACACTAATCAGACTACTGTCATGCTTACAGTATTTTGGTACATTTGTACCAAAGAGCCAGATCACATGGTGTGTGATAATCTGTTCAGCTCAAACAGTGAAATAGTTCAGTGTTTTGTGTATTTGAATGTCTTGCAATCTTTTATCTGTGTGTGAGTGCATGTTCATGTGTGTATGTTTCACGTGTGCCCACAGGTATGATGTTAACCCGAGGAGAGACAACTGACTGTTGATCTGTGTGATGGGTGTGAGTGCAGTTGACTCGTACAAACCATTAGTTGTGCTCTGTAGCTCTTGTGCGTGCTTGTGCGTGTGAATCTGAGTTGTGGAGGGAAGGAATCCATTAAGCTGTTTAACTCTCTCTGAGTGCGTGTGTCTGAGCGAACGTGTGTGTGTGTGTGTGTTTGGCCGTGGTTGAACCCATTAACTGAATAAACCATCCAGTATGATTGCAGTGTCAAATGGCTTGCTAAAGCATTTCTGGCTTACCCAGCAGTCCTTGTCCTTTTTAAAGTCATGACAGACTTACACAAGGCCCCAAAACTCCCAGCCACAGTTAATTATTGATCGCTCGGAAATGCTGCATCAACCCTCACACATCTGTAACACTGTGGATATACAAAACACAAACAGATGCTGGCCAATGGGCAAATTAAATGCCATATGCTGATTACATTAGATATAACTGAAGCTGCTGCTGCCATTTTTGTGCATCTGGTAACAGCACAGGTTTGTGAATAAGGAAACTGTTCTTTGAGGGGAATGCCCAGGTTCAGGCTCTGGTGTCAGCAAACTGTCTTTGAGAACTAAATCCTTTATTGCTCCAAGGTTGTTCTGTAACTTACTCAGGTCATTCTGGGGGAACTAAGAAAGAAATGCATCTGTCAAAGGATATGAAAAATGCATGTCTGCAAATATAACTGTTGATAGTAAAGCATTCATTTCTGTTCAGAACATTTAGGAAATTGTATACCCAACAAACCCTAGTCATTCACATTTAACACGGCAGATGGTTGTGGTTTTTATATATATTTTTTTTTATAATATCACCCCCTAGAATTTCCTCCAAATCATCCCACCCACTCACTCTTCAGTTCCTTTGAGCAGTTAAAGTTACCCAGTTTGATTCCCATTAAGAACAGAGCACGTGTAGGCAGGGTTTCAAGATGTCTACCACATTCTTGACAATGGCAGGATAAATATTATTAGAAGGTGATAATAGTTGGCAAATATTATCTGGGCAGTGTGAAGAGGTTCACAGATACAGTGTCATTAAATGTGGTTGGATAAGACTGATACCAAAATGTCAGCAGATAACAGTGAAGTGGAAAATGTCAAAGAAAGCCATAATAAGAATATAGT
The DNA here is from genome assembly GCF_900324485.2 of Mastacembelus armatus. Classification (NCBI taxonomy): domain Eukaryota; kingdom Metazoa; phylum Chordata; class Actinopteri; order Synbranchiformes; family Mastacembelidae; genus Mastacembelus; species Mastacembelus armatus. The sequence continues at coordinate 7,614,511 of NC_046645.1, read as the reverse complement.
GCATTACAAACCCACCTCCTTCCTTAGTTTCCTCAAGTTGTTATATTGACATAATAATCCGGTATAGTACCCTGTCTGACAGATTCTCCTTTTTTCATGTGTACAGTAGCTCAGTTTAAAACAATATCAAAACAACAACCTTTTGCCATTATTTACTGATTTCAGCATTTAGATCCATTTAGAAATGTTTGAAATTTAAATGTCTTTGTCCTGCATTACAAAAAACAACTGTATGCATATGGTGAAAGGTGAGGTAAAGCTAGTATATGAAGCAACATCCTCAACCTGTTCCCTCTGTCTCCATGGCAGCACAATTATGAGTCACAACTTTTACTTTTATATAGCACATTTTTAGTCAGTTTATTTTGTTCCTAAGCACACTTTTATAAATCTCACTCTGTACCACAGCTCATGTTTTCACAAACAGAAAAAAAAATATGTGGTGAAGGTTTATGGAATAAGTTACTTGTTAAAATGGAAAACAGCATGTCAGGCTGCAGATATTAGATTAGGAGCCCAAATGTGCTACTTTTTTTGGTCTCCACTGATTTTTTCAAAGTTTCTCCTTTAATTATCTATGATGCAGTTTGTCTCACTGCAAAGATGAGGACAGAGAAACACTGCCATGCTATAAGTTTGACCAAAAATATTTAGGAGACCTCCCAATTTGTAGCTTGTTTAAGTTTAATAATAGTTTAATATTATTAACTCTTTTTTTTTTTGTTACTACCCCTAAGCACAGCTCTGGTTTCAAATCATTATTTTGCCCTTTAGTAAGACATTGGGGCAGTTAAAGTTTCCTGGTTTGATTCCTATCAAAGACCAGATCCTTTCACACCAGACTTTACAACCCCACAAGGTCTCTCTCTCGCTCGCTTTCTCTTATACACACACGCAGACAGAAAAAGAAACTGTTTTATCGGCCAAGATATACTGTAGTTCCTGGTGGAGAATCAATGCCATCGATGAGCTTGGCACTGAGAATGGGCCAGACGATACCCTGCTGCCCACCGGCTCTCTTAAACTCACACACACTAGTCTCCCATCAGTCCTGCTTCACCCTATACTGCAAAGCCTGTCTGTCTCTGTGCAGAGATAGAAATACATTTAGTGTAGAAGGAGGGGCAGAGCCAGAAAGATTTACTGTGCATTGGGGAAAATGTGGATGAAAGAGAAGGGAAATAGACTCAGTTGGCAGTTTATTTGTTGTCTAATACATCAGTCACCTCTCTGTACACTTCAACTGCATCACAAACTAGAGCTTCCAAAATGATCACACAGTTGAATCAACAACTCTCTAAAACAAACAGAAACTGAACATTATCACCTTCATGATGAAGCGTTTACTGCAGGATTATTGTATTAGATTATATTAGGTTTAGGTAGGTGTAGCAACACATGGATGTTTGAAAATTCCAGTTTTACTGAACAACCCTGGAGAAAACAGAAAGACAAGGAGAGTGGAAGCAGAGCTAAGGTAACTACCGAAAAAGCATTATTCCTGTTTAGCAGGATGATTTTTCTCCCCTGAATTTCCCCAAGGAAAGTGTAAAGGCAAGGAAAAACTGAGCTACACTATTTACCCTTTGAAAGGCCAAGGTAGAAGACGGCAACTGGAAGAATCAGTTCTGTGCTCAATCAGAGAATGGTGATGTCTGCACTTATGGATGATGGATCTATGTGATTATTAGATTCTGGCTCTGTAGGGAATGATGATGATGATGATGATGATGAGGTGGGTGCCACATGCAGCTCTTAGTGGACACATAATGACAATACACGTGTCATCACACCTCAGATTTCATATTATGCAGCATAGAATAGGATACAAAGACACATTACAGGCAGATGCATTCAAAATTGATTTAGTTTGACTTGAGTGGACAAACGGCTGGACAGAGCAGGGTTGGTGTTGTTAAGTATAGTATTTTGGCTTTCTGAATCAGCTCTATGGCAGCTATTAAACTGCTGAGAGCATAACCACAATGTCACTGGGAACAATGTCGCTACAAACACCTCAAAGGTTTAAGATGCTGCTGTTCTTTTCCACGTCAGGTTAAAAACTGATTTATGTCTTTGTTGGTAAGACTTTCTTCTGAGTGTGTAATTTCCTATAAAGTTTCTTTGTAATTTAGTACTAAATATACTGAAAATAAGAGCTGCAGTGAAAGAAAACTTCATTTAAACGCAATGATTATTGAAAGCTGTTCATGCATATGTTGAATTTGCTTTTCAGTTGTGCACATTCAGTTGAGAAGTCGAGGTCACGGTAGTAACTAACTGGATGTGTATCAGCTGAACACTGTCTATATATCCAGTGCAGTTAGTACAAAATTATATCAATTCTCAAAAGAAAAAAAATGAACGAAAGAAAAAGAAAAGACTATCAGGAAATTATTCAAAAGCTTCTGACTCACAAAGTTTGTTTTACTTTATGTGTATTCAGGTAAAGTGCATGTAATTTAGAGTTAATACACTCCCTGATTTCTTTTTTTTTGTCTGGGTTTTTTCAGGATGATCCCATCCAGCAGCAACGACTTTCTGGTTCGGGACCTTGCTGCTGGACGCAGCTACGACCTGTGCGTCCTGGCCGTGTTTGATGATGTTGTCACATCACTGACCGCAACACGGCCTTTGGGCTGTCTGTCGTTCACCACAGACACAGAGTTCAGCCAATGTCAGGCCTTGCACAGCCACTTCCTGGGTGGTACTATGATCATCATCATTGGAGGGATTATTGTTGCGTCTGTGTTGGTTTTCATTATTATCTTAATGATACGATACAAGGTTTACAGCCACCACGGGGCAGGCCACGGAAAAGCAGCCATTGCAGCGACTGCACCAAGACCACAAAGCAATGGACAAGGAGGAAGCGGACAGGTCCAAGTCATGCCTCGCTCTGCCTCAAAAATGACTGACAGCCAGGATGACCAAGTGTTAGTGCCGTCCAGGGCCATGTCACCTAGCAACACTATGAGAGACACTGTGGCACTGGTCGAGGAGGAGAGCAGTGGACGGAGCATAATGACAAGGACTGACTCCTTGGCCAATGAGGAGTTACTCTCGCCCACGAAGGCCCGCTTCTCCTCCAGGGTTGCCATTGAGATGAAAAGCAGGCCGCCATCTGTTGCCAAAGAGCCCACCTCCCCCAAGGAACTGGCAGGTAGTAGAGAGACTGACAGGGAAGAAGACATAGACATAGAGGAGGGCAGGAACAGAGCAAGAAGGAAACATTTCAGAGAGGTGGAAAGAAAGCCAAAAAGAAGTTGACAGAAAAAAAGGCAGGGGAGCCATATGAAGACAGGATAACAAAGAAGGCAGTAAAAGAGAATGAGAGGATGAGAAATAGAAAATGTGCAATTGAGGGTGTGAAATTGAGCAAGATAATAACCAAGAGTGGAAGAGTGAGAAAATGAGTGAGTGTTAATGAGAAAAGGGATAAAAGATGCCATCCTCCTGGACTGGTCAGATAGGAAGGGAGAAGGAGGGTAAGATATTTCTGTCTGTAGAGCTTAAGTACGGTACTATCTAAGGTTGTCTCTCTACTTTATGACTGTGGACAATTCAGATCATAATCATAGCTACACTCACTCTGAATGACAAAGGTTTTTATTCCAAATGAAGCAAAAATCTTAATTTAACATCTCTACTGAAGCAGTGGAATTAACCTCTAACCTTACATCCTCCAAGCACATCGATTTTTGTTTTCTGCTCTTGCCAATTATGAGGTTTCATTTTTTAAAAACTGGAAAATGAGGCATGCAGCTGAGAGGTTAAAAGAGAGGTTAAAACACTGAGTTTATTTTATTTGCTCAAGTGAGTTGGGCATGATGCTGTGACCTTGTTGCCAGACACTACAATTTTTGGGCCTTTTTCCACTGCATACAAAGTTTCACTGTCGGCAGCAAAAAATGAATCTTTGTGCAAGAATCTGTAAGTGCAGGTGGGACCACCCATCACAGCATAGCTAATTCAGGCTAGCGTTACTAGTATGTCTAAAATTCAACACCAGTTTGGCAGAGATCCATGGTTTCCCTTCATTAAATTGAAACTGTGATGTCTGTAAGAAGTTTAAAACACATTGCACATTTTTGCACTCTTTACAAACTAGATGCCTCCTTTTAATTGTAACATCTGTGTGACTACCTTGGTAAAATAAACATGTCTCACACAGTTTTAAAGTCACTGTATAGTCTCTGGAGGGCCTTATGAAAGCAACAAGTATAACAAAAATGCACAAGGCAACTCATACAATCATAATTTTTAATGCATGTACTACAGTTAAAAAACGTGTAAAGATAGGACTGTGATTGTAGACAGAAATCAGCATGTTTGCAGGGGTTAAGAGGCATGCTGGTAATGTTAAGAAGCACTACAAGCACTCAATTCAGGGGCTTTAAAAACCATCAACAGTACAAAAAAAAAAAAAAAAATCACAGAAATAAAAACAATACAAAAGTAATAAAATTATCCAAAAAAAAAAAACAAAAAAAAACAAAAAAAATCAAAGAAAACTGGATGACCTTGGAAAGTGCAGCCAAGATTCGTGTTGAATACTTGCCTCTCTGACAAAATTCAAGTTTGTGCCATTATCAAAAACTTCTGAAGATGTTCCAGTGAGTGTAAATGACAAGTTAAAGTTGAGCATAGTCGCTCCCCAATTTGATGTACTCAAATTGGTTAATTTCCAGCTTCAGAACTATTTAGTACTACATGAGCTTTAGGGTTCCATTCGCTGCCTCTTGATCTTTTGTCTCTCTTGTCTGCTCAGAGATCAAGCTCCTGTGCCAGCTTGAATAAAGTATTTTTAGTTTCTGGCTTACTGACAGAAAATAGCTGTCAGAAAATGGGTGGACAGTTGGCAAGGAAAAGCAAGCTAAAGAGAATTTTCTCTAACAATATTGTAATAATTTATTTAGGAATGTCACGCTACATTTACAGTGTTAGACAAAGACTGTAAAAAGGACTATGGTGAAAGCACTGTTATTATATTGTGAAATACTTCTTCCTTAATAACATGCTAGATGGAAAATTGCTTTTATATAATTTGCCATTTGCCAGAAAAGGCTATTAGATAAAACCTACTTTTTATGTAATCAGGCCCCAGTTCTCTTCGTCTAAACTTCTGCAGTGACTTCCACATGCCCACAAAGATTACTTGAAATGCTCAATAGTGCTATAATAATAGGAATCCACAAGAGCATGTGAATTTTTCTTTACGGGTAGATTTTTCCTGTACTAAGCCCACTCCAGTGCACTTCTCCTTTAACACTAATCCACTCAGGAAATGGGGGTTTCATTAGAACGAATAAATGGAGACACCATTTCACATGAGTGGCTTAAACAGCTGAGTCGAAACACTTTATCAGTAGCTGATATGTCATTCAACTGGCCTCTGTGAATGGGCTGAAATGAGGTGTCACTGAGCCTCACGTTGATAGCAGAGGAGAGACAGGAGATATGTGCAGAGCGCAGCAGCTCAGCCAGAAAGTTCAGGGAAAGTTTTTACCTTTTGAACTTTGCGGAATCACCAGCTGGTTTGATGTTTAGAATAATTAAATGTGCTGGACTCGTATCACAGTCTCAAATTATTGTATGAAAGATTTTTTTATGATACCAAATGCAGCAATAACTAACAGGTTAACTCGGACTTTAAGCGGCTTAAGATGTGGTTTTCTATTTGTTTTTCTCACCTCTGAGAAGTTATGAGAAGTTTGTGCAGATGTAGATCAAGTGTTCTGAGAAGTTGATGGCCAAATTGGAGTTACAAAAGAGAGGAGTTGGGGACTTCTCATTAGGGCTGTAACAACTCAAACTTCTGCAGTGCTTGAATTTTAGCACTGAGATGTCACCATGTGTACAAGCTGAACTAAGTCCCCTACAGGCCTAATTAACAGCTCTAACCTCGTCTCAACCCAACTGACTGAAGCGTGTCAGTCAAAGGAGCTTGCAAAGAGCATCACGGACTACAACAAGATGCACAAACAAAGCCGCTGTTTTTGGTTTTTATTTCTACACTTTACCCAAGAAGAAAAAGTTACAGCTGGCCTTTGTGTTCTTTGTTTCCTTGCTTTGATTCCGGGATCGTTGGCACTTTGAGGGCAACCTACAATGAGGGATAATACTCATGTGTTTGTACAGAGACTGTTGGGGCTTCTCAGAGTGTAGCTGTGTGTGTGATGTGTTTCGCTGGTTGCTGCATTGCAGAGAAAGGCAACATTGATCTGATCAGAGAGAGAGCCGCAGTGAGTCAGAGCGCCAGAGGAACAGAGGATCTGACAGATACACAGAGAGACCCCATTAAAGGCCCGCGGTTGTCAAAAAATGTGACCCAACATGAAAAAATAGGCACATTGTGGGTGATAATTTTTTTTTTGTTTGTTTGCTTGCTTTTCATAAGACAGTTTTGTTCACATTCATATGTATGAACTGGATACATAATTTTGCATTCATTCATCTTTTAATTTAAATGCTAATGTTAAATATTATTTTAAAACAGGTTCTTGGATTTATTAGAAATTTTTATTTTGCCTCAGATAAATGTAGTCTGCCCTAATACTCAAAAGCTCACAAGAAAATGGTTTCCATAATCATACTGGGACCAGTAGTGTAAAAATCACATAAATTTTTCTGGAAAATGCATTTTAAAGTTCAACCGAAAGTTTTCACCAATTGAAGTTGGACAAATCATGGGGATATCTTCCAGAGTAACAGTATGGAGACCTAAAGACATAATATAGCAATCAATAACTGAGTTCTATTATATTAAGATAAAATAATGTAAAACAATAAACACAAACCGTGGCATTCATAGTGCTACCTTGAAGCTTGGATCTAGTTTACGACATAAGGATGTTGTATTTGCATTCATCGGTAGAAGCAGCTCTTTAATGTCAATACATTAATGCAGATGTTTCAAAATTAGCAGGAACATAAAGAACAGTTAACCAAACACTGATTATAAAACCCCCACAAGGTAAACCATTCATTTTAAGGGGTTAAGACTGCTTGAGGTATTGAATGAAAGTCAATGTGACGTCCTCACAAACGACAAACACAATTGCCGTGTATGTGCCAGTAAGTTCGGGTTCAGCAAGCAAAGCGCTGCAGGTCTGTGTATGCACTTGTGTGTTGTTATGTACAAGGTTAAACTGCTCTGAGCCAGTGCAAATGTTCCCACAAGGTTACGCAGAGTAGGAAAATAGTCAAGGATAACAAGGATGTGTGTGACTCTGTGCAAAGTGCAAGTGTATTTTCTCCCCATGGCCCATCTGTGACCCTGGAGTCTGTCTGTCCTCTGTGTATTTTAATCTATCATCACTCCTTTCCATGTCATCCCATATGCCTAGCCTCATTCTTCACTGCCGTCTGTCTCTCCAAATTCATCTCTCGGAATCTCCCTCTCCCGCCCTCGTCCTGCTGTGCTTCTCGAGGTCTCTGTCACTCCCCCCCCACTTTCTCCACTGTCTGACTGGCCTGACATTTTTGCTTCCTCTCTCCCTCATTTTTCTGTGCTGTTAAGCTGCATCTGTTTCAATGTTTTTCTCTGTTTCTTATTGCTTCTCTTCATGTGCCTTTCACTGATTCACTGCTTCAGGCTCTGTTTCCTCCTCTGTTTCTCCATTTCTCTCCCCTATCTCCAACTCTTGGATGCCTCCAGCAGCAGATGAGAGGCGGCTCCGTAGTGTCGAATGGAGAGACTTTAAGATCTGAAGGTCTCTTGCCCTCACAAAGAGATTGCGCCAACTCCACATATAAAGAGTAATGAGTGGCACTTAAAACTTGAACATTGTTTTTTCTTTCTTTTTTTCTCCCTTCTCTTTCTCTCACCCTGTCACTGCTGCCCACCCATCTCACCCTGTCTTGTTTTTTAGTCAGGTCAGTTCACAAAAAGAAAAAAACATTGCTACATTTTTTTCATTGGTTTTGATGCTTTGAAATATCCATCCAGATTTTCAACTTCACCTTAATATAATGAAACAGAATGAAATCCCATCCCTCACACTGAAAAAAAATCCAATAGTAACATTTTGCTTCTAGACCCGCACAAAGAAAGATGATTAATCAATGATATAATCAAGACATTTTTGACACAAAATGATAAACTGATTCAGTTGTTCATTTATCTGTTTTATTGCTATTCTTCCATTGTTTACACTTTGTACATATGGATCGCAGTTTAAACTGTATTTCCTCCAAATATTCTGATCTCTCTCCCTTCTTTCTACTAGGCACAACCTTTTATCCTTGAATTCTCCCTTAGCATACACCGCTTCTTTCCTCTATTACCTCACCTGTCAATGTTTTCAATTTACACCTTTGCCTAGTGATTTTTTTTTTTTTTAACTTCCTATGTCCTATCTATCCATCTCTTCACGTCTCATGCTGTGTTTCCATGGAAGGGAAGAGGAATGCAGTATGATGGAGGAGAAGACTGTGGAGATATACACATATTTGATAGATGGAAACAGGCTGAGGCATTAAGAAGACGCTGCCTCATTCTTAAACTGACACAATAAGCGCTGGCTGTTTATAGATGCAGTTAAGAAATATTCCTCCTGATAAATGCGCTTAAGAGTTGCTCTCCTGACAAAACATACAAATTGCAAATAACAGCTGCAGCAGTATACTGCCAAGGCAAGGACGGCTTCATCACTCTCCGAGCTATTACACATCTTTGCTTGCCCTTTGTCAGCAGACCTGGCTTATTCAGGCATTTGTTGCACCCCTCGGTATACAGCCATTACATTAAGAGTTTAAACTGATACTAAGATGTTAAAAAGTTAAGAAATAGGACTGATGCTTTTTTTTTTTTTTTTTTTTTTTAAGTGCTTTCAGTGGCAAAAAAACAAAACAAATGAAGACATACTGAATTCAGAGCTGTGTCCTTTTCATTTGTTTGGCTCCAGGACAAATCTGGTGGTACCACAGTGTCAGGGAAAAGAACAGGACATTTGAACCTTTACTTCCCACAGTGTCATTGTGTTTCAGTTGTTCTGTATATCCTTAGGAGGTAACAAAAAATGCCAAAGTTTCCTCTGCATACATTAGTTTTTCTTAAACTTTTAAGTCAAGGCAGAAGTTATTAAAACAAATTAAACTGTCTCCTCAGAGAATACTGTAAATCAGGCCTGTTGGTAGAATCAAGTTTAGTTCAACTCAACAGAAGTAAAAGCCCCTTAAGGGTTTATTATACTTTGCTAAAATATATTTTAAAGCACTGATACCCTCAATACTGTCCTAATTGGTGTATTCCAGCTAACAAATGTGCAAAATTGTCTTCTGTATCTCTTGTTAAATATTTTGTTCCTAGAACCTTGGTTTTCTACCCTAGTGTCAAAGCCTGATGTTCTACCCCAGATCCCAGATTTATTTTAGTTTACTTTTCAACCTCCTTATTCTAAATTTCCTTTTTAAAACACATAATTCCCTTGTTGCCCTATTTCCCTTTCAAACAGGTGTTTTTTTGCTCTTTCTCTTTTCTAGAGCCCTGACGTCGTTGTTCTGAGTAGCAGATGTAAAGAATGAACGTCACCACCAGGGAGAAGCTGGTGAAAACTCTGAAGAAAAAAAAAAAGGCCCTATAACTCCTCTCCCTGTATCTCCTGTTTACTGTATCCATTACTTTGTTTCCATGAATATCATGGGGTTATAGACCCTACTCTCTGGTTTACTTTTAACTGTTTATCCTGGTTCGGGTCCTCTATGTCTGTTAAGCAAATGACTGGCCACTCGCCACAGGATGCAGCTCTCGCCATGACCATCTAAATCTTTTTTTTTTTTTTTTTTTTTTTTTAAAATGGAACACCAACCGTTAAATGCTGAATTTCCCACTTTGAAACATCTGTATCAGTGTGGAAGTGGTTACTGTGCGGGTGGATCATTTAAAAAGCAACATTAAGAGGCATATGGATATATCAACATAAAACACACTGAAAATATGAATGAACCTCTCACCATCTGGAGTGGCATCAACGTGCATGGACAGATAAAGAGTGGATGGTAAAAACAGAATGAATGGCCAACCAATAAACCTTGGATGCACAGATAATCACCCTCAACCTGGATAGACAATATGTTAGACTTCTTGGACAAAACAGGAATAATATCACACAGAAAAGCATCTGGATGGGTCTGGTTTTGGATATGAACATATGTTGGCTTAATGCTTCTGCAACTAAACATAAGGGACTCTCAATGTGGCTCTAAATGGCTGCACTTTATTAATCTGTGAGTTGAAATGGAGCTTACTCTTAACAGTAACTGCACAATGTTTTCTCTGAATGAGAAGCACATGCATAAGGAAACCAGAACTAAAATGGTCTGTCTGACCCAGACAGATCTGAACAAATCTGGACCCACTAAAGCCTGAACTGGAGAGGTACACTGACACTGAATGGATTCAGGCTGTAGGTTTTTATGCAGACTAAACTGGATCTAATCTGCTGTGGCCCGAAATCGACCGCTTTCTGTTGGATGAAACTGGTGAAGACCTTTACCAGGCTCTCTCCCAGCTCTCCCAGGCCTCTTCAACAGGTGAGTAATCTACTGATTAGCCCATTAACCTAGTCAAACAAGCAGTCAAATGAGAAGTTCTCTCACCCAAAGACTCGGCCTCATTAATTAGTGTGACATATGGTAACCCACCGGCAGTCACCTTGGCCGTCCACCAATTTTGGGTCCTGTCTCATAGTTTAAGACACACTTACATTCAGCAAGTGGTCTGTAACCTAATGAGGGCAGTGCTTTAGTGAGCACCCCTTCTAATTGCTGTCAGCTAGACAATTAGTGAGCCAACCCTGGCTAAACGATCTGCTTTGTTACTACTCTCCACTGACAATATCACAACAGGCGTCAGGAAATGTATCTCCCCTCCTGTTTGTTTCTTTCTTTTTTAATGTCAGAGTCACTCCTTATCTCTTACTTCTCTTTCCCACTCTGTCCATCGGATGTGTCTTTCTTTTTTTTCTGTCCTTGTGTGCCTGAGGCAGTGACTGTATGCTACTGGAGAATGTAATACACTCACAGAGGATATGGTTTAGAACTAACACCAGCCTTAGGGATGGACTTGGCATGTACCAAAGGTGGGGGTGAGGGGTCTGAAATCATCCATTCCCCTGGCTGTCAACATGGAATTACACATTTATTAGAGGTAATCAATCACATATTTGGTCAGTGAGTCAAACTTCAGAAATGTAGTTCCCACCTGATGCAGACAGTTTTGACTGGTCATACACCTCAGGTACTCCTATCAAATGAAAACATTTCTTTCCCAGGATAATAGATAATTTCCATGTTTCCATTAGACTTTGCCAATTGTATGTCCCTGACACCCATATTGGTAATAAATCGAACAGGAATTTAACATTTCTCTACTGGGCATTAAAGGAAATACTGTGTCAGTAATTGTCTTAATATAGTCCTACAAAGTCCATTTTACACATTGAGACTAATGCAATTACAGTATATGCAAGACGCTTTTAGGGTTGTGGTATAATAACTGTGAAATATAATTAGCCTTAATTACTTTCATTATTTATGCATGTTTACCTTACTTGTTAAACAATCATTTACTCTTACAGCTGCTCGTGCAAAGGAAAATCTCTATTTTCTAGACTTTTAATTTCCTAGAAAATACGTGAAAAAGAAAGTAATTTATTTATATTATAGCACATTTCTGAATGAAAAAGTACTGATCGGCATCTATATCTTACTGTCCTACATACATGTAAGAAATGTTTAATCGGATTATCAGTAGATTAATGAAACAGAAAAAAACAAAAAGAAAAAATAATGATGTACCACAGTGATTTCTGCTGTGTTTTGACTAGATAGTGCACCAAAGATGTTATATTCTCCAGTAAATGGTGGTTACAAGATTTTGCAGGGAACACCAGTAATGACAACTGTCTCCGCTTTTAATTTGCAATTCAATGACAAAGTGACAAGCACTTTCATTGTTCATTCAGTAATAATAGTAACATAACACTCTGTTTCTGATTCTGCACATAGGCAGCAGAACCAGAGTGGCTATTAAAGTACTTCTCCAGACAGTTACCTCTTCTTATACACGTGTGCATCCGCTCAGGATAATATCAACAATATATGAAGTTACTTAAAGTTAATTTTTTTCATGTCAAACATTTTGTCATGATTTAAAAATACACACAGACACATTGCTAATTTAACTTTACCACTAAAGGCCATTGTTCAATGTCAAATATCAGTGTAACCATCCATGTGAATGTTTTCAGTACCACCCTGCTACCACAGTAAGAGTGATGGCGCATGAGAGGGCAGCACATAAATCAGCTGATGAATTTGTCTATAACTGCAGACACCAGAAGCTGTTTACACAAACATACAATTTCCTCTCTGCTGTTGCTGTTACACACATGCCAGAATAATAAAGAGAGAGAGAGAGATAAAGACTTTAAATACATAAACTAATGGTATGGATCCCATATAAAACTAGTGCCCTTTGTTGTGTTCAAATTTAAGAAGAATACTGGTCTACATTATCTAGTATCTTTATCTTAGGTTTAAGATTTCACATGCAAAGTTTAAATGAATATGGCTAATGAAAAACACAAAAAAGATTTAATTGATCAAGACTACATTTTAGGGATCCAATATTAAGTCTCAAAATTCAAAATCTTTGCATTTGTACCTTTTCTCAGTGAAACTGTCCACCTGTGTTAAATGTTAAACTACATATACAGAGCTGTTACATGTCCCATGTTCAGGGGTGCAGAATGTAAAAAATTATTAAAATAAATTTGTGCATTTTGTAACATAAAAACAACTAAGATAAAGAAAGAACAAAGAAATCTATATTAGCAGCCTTGAATCATGACTTCTGTAATCTGATAAATAAATTTCTATGTGGACACAACACAGTTAACCGGCCTGGGAAGCCATGCCATACTTAGCTGGCTCTGGCTATCTCATAGCAACTCTAAAGATCATATGTAGGGGAGCAGAAGGAAAGAGTCAACAAACTGATCTGATCTCTTGGTTGGTGTGGTGTTTGTTGAAGAGATATTAACTCTGCCTTAACACTAGCTAGCCAGCTGCCTGCTGATGTCTTGCAGATTAATTAGTGAGCAGACTTTCATTTTCTGCTTTATCCCCACTCAAAGTGATAGTTAATGTGGATGTCTATACTTAGTTCAAGCATCTGCTACTGACAGCCCCTGTGACTGACTGGCAGCCTGTTCAGGGTGTACCAAATCTCTTGCTCAGTGTCATCTAGGATTATTTTAGTGAGGTGTTAGGCCATCAGGTGCTGCCAGAACAGCTTTACTGGACCTTGGCATTAATTATACAAGACTCTGACCTCTGCTGGAAAGATGAACAACTTTCATCCAAAACATATTCTCTCGTTTGGCATTTTGGTGGAGAGTGCTAACTAACATGTCAAACCCAAATCTCTCATAAGAGCTCAACAGGACTGAGATCTGCAGGTTGAAGGTCGTAACATATGATTCATATCATTCATTGAATCTGTGTGCCTTGTGGATGGGGGCAAGTGACCCCTCCCATTAGGATACAAATGTTTCATCACAAAACAACTTTGTACTGTCGGGGTCAATCATTCTTATCTTTACTTCTTTATTTTGTTAAAGGAGGTGGTAATGAGAGAACAGGTGGAAAGCAAAGGACTTTTTTGTTACAATAATTACGGATGTCAAGTTAAGCTGTAGTTCTGAGCTTCATTCCGACTGAGAACCTTTTTTAAATTATGAACCCATGAGTTACTGTAAAACCTCAGAAACCTTAAAAGATGTAATGTGAAAAACCTGAAAGACTCAGCACCATCTTGTGGTGAGACTGCAGAATACAACCTCATTTACACACCTGTTTCCTGGCGCAAGGAAGGGTACGGTGCCGACACCTTTAAAACAAAACATGATTCCCTGTGTAGAGTCAATGTTTGGTTTGTCCATGCTGGCTAGTGTAGAAATGTGGCCGTGCAAGATGGCTGCCTCTGTGAAAGGAGACCCGCTCCCTATGTAGATTTAAAAGACTCATATTACACACTGACCCTTTAACTTATCACAGAATGTTACTCCACATTATTCTGATTGTGTTACATATCAAGTTAACATCAAGACCTCTAAGCAGAAGAGCCTGTCTGCACTGCCATCCCCTGAAATAAATCCAGGATTAATTTCCCTACCTTTCACTTAGTCATTAAAGTGAATGAAGCTTGCTAGATGCTCCACAGACACCTTGATAATAATGATGAATGACTGATAAATGTTCACTCCTCCCTGACACTGTTCATTGCTCTTCCCTCCTCCCTGTCTGAGGCAAAGCATAGTGGTCACCAAGGCACATTAAGAGATTATTATTTTGACTAAATTATGACCATCTTGTATGATTATAAATATGGGCAGGATGAGGAAGTGATTGTGCACTAATTAAATTTTCATGAAAGTTTGAGTCAGTGTGATCTATTTGGACTCCCTAGAGAGATATATATTAAATATATTATTAAATATGTGGCTATATCCAGCAGCTGGTTAGCTTAACTTACCATATGACTGGAAGCAGGGAAAAATTTTACTCTCTTTTAAGACAGAGTAAATGTTAAAAATGTCACGTAATTATGAAGTCATGTTCAATTAAGTCACACAAGCTATTGAGCATAATAACCCCACACCCCATCCCATTCTTATTATCCTGAAAACCTTCATGAATCCAAATTACTTCTATGCACTGCTGCTCAGGTGCTTTTCAACCGGCACAGGTTTGCTTACTAGTATTCACCTCCATTTTTATTGATCAGATTAATTTACCAACAGTTCAACAGAGCATGCAATTGGTCAAACTACTTCAAATGTTTTGCTGTGCTTATGTCATTACTGACTGTTTTTCTCTACATTCATATAAACAACCCTAAACAGTGCTCCAAAATGTCAAATCTGTTCTTTTAAATTTTTAACAAACATGTTTAAATTGCATTACTCTGCCACCGATTTACAGAGTGAAATATTGTCTGAGCCTCCCAACTTGACAGAATAATTTAGTAATCATTTACCTGATAACGTGAACCAGAAAAACGTTTTATAAATGCCTTTTCAGTTTAACTTTGCATGTGAAGTGTAGTTTGGTCCTGTTTGAGAGGACATGACACTTCAAATTGTGACTGTTTGACATCAACATTTATGAGCTTTTCCTTGCAACCATTCAGATAATTTCATTTATGAAAAACAAATACAGTAATATACGGTGCAAAAAGTCAAAGAAAAACATTTCCATTGTTTTTCTTGATTAAAGCTTTGCACACCATTGGCAATATTGTAACTAACCTAATGAAGTAGTCATCTGGTATCAAAATTTAATTGATGCTAGTTCTTGCCTATATGCTTGAGAATGTCAGTCATTTTGTGCCCATTTAGAGCCTGCAGCAGTATACAGCAAACAACCCTATTTGACTACTCTAGTATCCACATTATACTGAGAAAGCTCAACTAACACCACTGCATCATTACTTTAAGACATGAAGATCAGTCATGGTTGGTCATCACAAAGATCATGATGAAACTGCCTCTCATGAGGAGCAAATCAGGAAAGGAAGATCAAACATTGCCTTTGCTGCAGACGATAAGTTCATTAGCGTCATCAGCCTGAGAAATCTCCACTTAATGGCACCTTAGAGCCGAGCCATCAACACTTCCTAGACTTTAAGCAGCAGACCCATCACAACATCAGCTGTTCAGAGGAGACCTCTGAATGAGGCCATCGAGGCTGAGTTGTTGTCCAAGAAACACAAGTTATAGACATTAGATGAGTGAAGGAGAAATCTGTAATTTAGTTTGACAAGTTCAAATCTTATGTTCCTGATTCCAGATGCCACGTACAATGAAGAGAAGGTGAAAGGATGGTAATCTGCATGTGCGATTCCCTCTGAAGCATGGAGGAAGAGGCGTGATGGTGTGGGGGTGTTTTTCTGGTGACACATTTGGTGATTTATTCAGAATTCAAGGCACACAACCAGCCCTGCAACTATAGCATTCTGCAGCAACAGGCCATATAATATGGTTTGCACTTAGTGTGACCATCAACAGTTTTTCAGCAGGACAGTGATCCAAAACACACTTCCAGGCTACGTAAGGGCTATCAGGCCAAGAAGGGGAGTAATAGAGATAGCAAATGAAGTAGGTTGAGAATATATAAGAGTATGCAAAGCCATTTTAAGGCAAAAGATGGCTGCTTTGTTTACACTTATGTCTTAAATTCTGTATGTTATTTCATATACATGTCAACATGTCAAAAACGACACATCACAGGTGGGTTATTACACATGACTTTCCAAGAACGACTCTAAAGAAGACAAAGGGGAAACATGGCACCTACACACAGAGTGCATCTCCCTACTGTATAAGTGTACAGATGTGTGTGTGTGCCTCCCTGGGTTGCCTGACCTGCAGTCATGTAAAATGAGTGTCCTGCAGGAGCATGACAAGGTGAGCAGTGTCCATGGTGAGGAGAAGAGAATGAGGGAAAAGGGGAGAAAAGATAAAAATAGGAAGGAAGTGCAGCATGAGGACAGAGAGTGAGGGGAAGAAGAACAGATGGAACATGTTCAGATGTAGATAGATTTAGGCTGTGAAAGAAATGTCAAAAATAGATCAGACATATGAGAGGTCAAAAGAGAAGAGTAAGGCTCAGGAAAATATTTTTAAATATACATACATGCTTTTTCAGTGTAGGTTGGCATGGTTTTCTGTTAGAAATAACCTGGTGATGTTCCTATTGTGCCAATTTGGGTTCTTTGATTAAACTGTTAGGGAGAAAAGTGAAATTTGGGGGGGCAGATTTTTAGAACGTAAGGGGAAAACGGATTAAAAAAAGGAGGCGCAGGACAATACAGAGATGTGATGTGAACAACAGGCAAAATGATAGAAAGAAGAAGAATTGCAGAAGAACTGAGGGAGAAACAGGAGAACCATGAGTGGGATGTGTATAGGACCACTCACTGTGCACCAGCTTCATTTTGCTGTGCGGTTCTTCCAAAAGGAAACAGTAGTATGAATAATAAATTTCACAACACAAACACACAATACATCTTTATTTTTGTGCTTGTTTGGTGTGTGAGTCCTTATCCACTTTTAAATGATTATGAGGAGAAAAAAAGATCTTGACAGTGAGGCAGGTGATGTGTTGATGTGAAGAAAATCCATCAACACGTAGCCAAAAGAGCTTTTTGTGGAAGCATCATGTGACTTCCCGTTGATGCTTGTTTGTGTGGATGAAATGAATGTATTCAGGATGTGTTAAAGCTTCAGCATAAACCAGTGAGTTATTCAGCGGATAGATTAATTTGCCAGTCGTGCAAAAAAGTTGACAGCATCTGGAAAGCTGTGAATACTAAACTACATTGATGTATCTTCTGTGCAGTGTTAAACTCAATCAGTACTGAAATCATTTTTAAGACCAGACTGTGAAATTTTAAAGGCAGATGTATAGTAAGAAAAACATTTCAACTTGGATTGTTCTGCTGAAGATCTTGCTCTCTGTGTTGAAGCATCAGTTTGTGAAGGTCAGTGGCACAGTATATTCTGCTGTTTAAAAGCCATTTGAGTATTCAGTGAAGGTCTACAACCCAGCAGCCTTATACATTCCATCAAATGAAAAGGGATTGATTGTGTTCTCACATGACTCCCACTGGAATATTAAACAAGTATGCTTTTACACTGATCGACATTTTCTCAGCACTTAATGAAAACTAACTGATAAAATACTAGTGAATTTATGAGTGGTTATTCTTTGTCCATTAAAGGACATCTGTCAGTCAAATGTGTGTCACTGCACTGAAAATCGTTAATCATTAACTGTAAATGGAAGGCTGTGGGACCAGCGCTGATATTTATCATCATTTTAAAAATTGAACATGGCAGACTCACTGACATTTAGCAATGTGCAGACTTGTTAAAGTCAACTGTGTTACATCCTAGAGAAGTGTGTGCGTGTGTGCACACATGAGGCAGAGGCTGCAGTGGAAAGGCTATAATTGAATACAGCAGATTCAGAACACTATAAGTTGCTATATAATGTTCATATAGCATATGAAACAAAACTAGATATAATCCATTAAACATTGCACAAATTTTGTAATTGTATAAAAAAATTCAACATCAAAACAAGTAGGCATAAACTGATTTAAGTAATTCTGTGTCCACTCTAAAAAACAAAAACAAAAAAAAGCAGCATGGCTCCACATGGTGAGGAATAGCTTGAACAAGTGAGATACCAGACTGTGAGACTTCATAAAAGTGTCACTGGGTCCAAGAGCATTGGTAAGCTGCTGAACATAAGACGGAGGTGAGAGCGGGCTGATATGAGGCTGCATAAGTGCAAAAGGTGTGTGGAAGGAGACATTTATAGATGGCACAGTGAATGCACGTTTATATGCCCAAATAGTAAATGAAAAGATGATAATCTCAGCAGGGGATGGATTTTTCAAAATGACAACACCCATAAACATACTGCATAAATCACAGAAGTTGTTTAAAAGGATGGAAACAGAGAAAACTATGATTTGACAACAGAACACCTATGGAGTATTCTGGGGTGAAGGAGAAACAAAGCTCCTTTAGCAAAGAACAGCAGAAAGTCTTTCTAAACACTCTTGCAAAACAGGTATCATCCATGCCCAGAAGGAAAAAATACATTATCAATGATAAAAATGAGCACACAAAATATATTTAAAAATTAAAGAATGACTCTTACTAATGCAGAACATACTGACTTTTGTTGCAGATGGTTCTTCAATATGCACTTTAATTAGCTGAACTGATTTTTTGTTCATGCTTCTGTTTTGACTAAAACAAAACTGTATTTTAAATGGACAGGATTTGTAATCACTTACATTTTAGTGATACTCACTGTAGTGTACTGTATATAAAACCCTGCTCACTGCATCTCTGCCGTACACCAGCTTTACCTGCATCTCATCAGCAGCACAGGCATAACTATTTGATGCATGATGCACCTCCAGGACACAGATGCAAACAAAATGGAAAAAAAAAAAAAGAAAAGAATGAAATTGGGTACCACTATTCAGCTGGTTACAAACTGATACAGAAAAAATATTTTGTGCATTTGTACATATAAATGGATGCAGTTGTATTTTCCACTTCTAACTGTAAATGCTATTTAAGGGACCGTGCAGCATACTTTCTAGCAGTTTAATATAAAGAGTGCAGTAAGTAAAGATTCTGAGCTCCGGTTACATTGTACTCAGAGTAGACGGAGTAGTAGTAGTACCTTTAACTTTGAGTCCAGGCATTTACTTACTATTTCAATTGTGTGAAATGTATGCTGTGTTATTTTAAGTGTCATCTTTTGTAAGTGAACTCAAGCTCTGGAGCCAGTGGGGTGTTTTGTTGAAGCTAAGTGCTCAGTGTGTGATTGTACTGGAGTCAAAATGTTGAGCTTGGTGTTTTTTTTTTTGTTTTTTTTTTGTTGTTTATATATTTGTATATAGATTAAGGTTTCAAGGTTTATTTAGTCAAGATGCTAGAAATGTGTTGCATTAATGATTTCAGGGCATATGTTATTCATAGTCGTAGCTTTTTTTAGTCATACAGTACAGCATGCTCTTAATTACATATGGTGGTGTGGCCTAACAGTTAAATGCCTTACAATCACTACATAAATACTGCATCAGCTGCTTTTAAATATTAAAAAAAAATCCCCAGAGAGGAATCAGGCTTTTCTTAAATGTTAGCTTTTAAACCACAGGAGAGTCATTTCACCCATGTCCTTGCAGAATTAGGCATTTTTTAAATAATCATCAGTGAAAGTTCGACTATGATTAGAATGTATGTCACATAGAGCTATGGTTCATATTTAATGTTAGGCATTAATTAGAGTGGTTTCATGTCTCTGTCAGTACAATTCATGCACACACTGTAGTGTTAAGGAAGGGCTGGAAGTGGCTTCATCACTAGGATCAACACTCACTGAAAGTCCCAGGGCATCTCTCAAAGAATGCAGGAGGAGTACATGGTGCACCAGCATCACTCTACAGCACTGTGTGCCGTATAGAACTTGGTGTTACACCGATAGAGCTGGAATGGGCCGGAGAAGGGAAACAACTCAGCAGCAGGACCAGCATTTGCTCCATTGTATAAGGAGGAACAGGAGAACTGTGTTAGCCCTACAAAACAACCTCCATCAGGCTACTGGCATGCATGATATACCCAAACTGTCAGAAGCACCACTTCATGAGGACCCAATGTCATCCAGTATGACCTGTGCTGACAGTCCAGCATTGTGCAACTCGACTGGCATTCACCATACAAAACCAGATCTGGCAAGTCCACAATTTGGTTTCCAATGATTATCGTTACATTATTTTGTTAAATTATAACATGTACATCAGCAAAAATCTTCAGCTTGAATAACTCATTCGTTAATCATGAGCCGATTGAGACGTGGGGCTGCGATAGTTCAGATACTACAGATGCTATTTGTAGGACAAGGAAATACACAGGTAGTAGAATTACGCTATTCATGATACAATATGATACACAGAGTATATGGGTTGGTTGATTTGCAAATGTTGAGTCAGGTTCATCCTGTATTGTTTTGTCAGACACTGTCACTATGCAAGTGCGGTGGTGTCATTAAAATGAATGAGGGCGCTGAAGTTTTTCTATGCAGAGCTGATACTGGCCTGGACACAGCCTTTGGCCTGTGTTTCAAGCAGGAGTTACTTAAATTGCTCTTCTAGATGTTGAGACAAAGTTCTATTGCAAACTTAAGCAGAAAGAACTGTTGTGTGGCTTTGGTTATATGCTGACACATACATTTCCAAAAACATAATTTACAAGCATGTTTTCACTGTGTGTAGACTAGTGACAGTTTTGCTCATTTCAAATTCAGTCTACAACACAGAAAAAGGTGTAAGAAGTGAAGGTTTCTAAATACTTTCTGAAGTGACTACAGATAATATTAAGACCCATAATCACATTAATGGGTTTTTAATGGGTTTGATTAACAGGCAAATCTTACCATCAATCATCTACATGTACATGTAAAAACTCCTGGCCTTTCTGATTAGAAATGCATGAACAGCTGTAGCCACAGAGGAGAATAGTGCCAGTACCATAATTGCTGGGTTACCACAATAACATATGTTAACAAGAATATGGAGGTTTCAGCTTTACATTGATGTTTTTACATGCAATGAATGTGAACATGTAAAGAAACAAATGTAATTAAGATCACAACCTATCTAACCACTGAGGTAAACAAAAATGAAGCTGTAGGTGTAAATGCCATGGACTTTAAAAATGAATATCATGTGCTCTTACATTTGGGGTGATGTGATGTAGGCTACTGTTCAAGAATTTCAATAATACTGTCAAGACCTCTGTCTAGTTATTTACTATTGCTTATCACTCTCTTTCTGTCAGTGCCTCACATTATAACACTTACAGCTTGCTTCCACTGGGTATAAATTTAGCTACTAGCCCGTATTAATCAATATCTTACTTTCCATTTGGTGTTACCATGGAGGACAGCTGGAGGCATTTTTTTTTTTTTAACAAATAAAATCAAGGTATACACTGTTTCTGCCAATCACTTAATGAGCAATTTGAGAATAGCACCAGGTTTCCCCAAAGATGTCTACTTACAATATGACAGGTAATCATTTTAGCATGCTTGCATTACACTCCTAATGAGGCAAGCAGTGGGAGATTTGTTCTTGCCAATTGCCTTCCATCACATTTCCCCCATAAATCTATAGTCACTTAGCAGAATGCCCTTAATAATTTGCTTTAACAGGGAAACTGACAGCCCACTTCATGGGTTTTTCTGGCCTTTCTGGATTCAGGGCTTTTCTACCAGAACTCTACTGCAGGTATGGCATGAATCAGTCAGAGGGCTAACAGAATTTTAAGAGTGGTTAAATAATGTGGGTTGTACATGTTTTTCCCATCAGAGTTACAGAAAGCAGCTCGTCTCTCAGCCATTTCCCTGTAACTTCCGGTGAATGAAGTCCTCTTTACATATTTGGCCTGGTCTGATCCACTGAGATACAACTGACAGCGAAAAACATCAGGACTCTGTGCTCTTGCTGAAAAATAAACTACACAGACAAGCACACTCTCAGTTTTCTGCCAGTGACAGACTGTGCAAATGTTCCCCAAAAAAAATGACACGTTTCTTCAAGCTAAACATCTTTTTGCCAGAGGCTGCAAATACGGTGCAGCTATAGCTGAAGGGGTTTACTAAACCAAATTGAAAATCTTCATACGAACTCTTTGCATCAGAACATTGCATCACCATTACACTTTTCAATTCTATAACTATATTTCTGAGATTTGAAATGACTTGGGGTCTATATAAAAATATATATAAAACTACAAACGTTTTGGTGGTGAATATTTTCATTAGAGACAAAACAAAAAGCAGTAGTGAAAAGCTGTTGACTGTAACCCACAAACTAATTTCTTTCCTTCTCTGTCTTTTTCTTAGACTCCATGTTCAGGAGGAAAGCCACTTCTGAAAGACATGAGCCAGAATGAAAGAAGAGAAAGTCATTTAGCCAAATCACATCAGTCATTACTGATGTCTGGGATTTTCATCAGGAACGTCTTCACCATTATCACCATCATTACTGTCATGACTGAAAACGTTTACATGTTAGAGCTCTATATGGAAGGTCAGAGTCGTTTGATGTGAAGAAAAAAAAAGCTGTGCAACTATACACAACTGCACCACCTCCAGCGTTTTACATCTTCATCACACCACAGAGTGCATTTACGTGCACACAGAATGATTGATAACAGATCACAGTGTTTTATTTCTGAAGGGTTTCGTGTTCGTATGCATCTGACAGATATGCCTTATTAATCATCAGAACAACACAGGCACTCTATACTAGAAACTCTCATCATTCTCACGCCAGACGTTGTAAATGGGATATGTGGTACGCAGATGCCAAGTCAGATACTGTATGTACTACTGTGTGTACACGTAATGGCACTCACTGCCGTTCTCTGGTGTTGTCTTTGTCATTATTATCATGATTGTTACAGTTCCCTGCGGAGATGTGAGGTAATAAAAAGAACATAGAAAAGTAACTTTTGACTCATCACAGAACCCCCTCCCCCCCCAAGAAAAAACAAACAAACAAAAAAGAAAAACAAACACACATTTGCTTTGTTTTCACTTTCCTCTTGTGTTCCCCTCACCTTTTCTTTGGGCTTTATCTTTTGTATATGTACATAAGGCAATTTCAAATCCTATAGTTTTGTACATGTAATTTTTATGGTGTGTGGATATTTTCTAATAAAATAAAACAAAAAAACGGAAGAATTTCACTGAGACTGGCTATTATTTTTGTTTGTTTCATATCGATGCCCATTTGGAGTTGAGCTCTATGTATCTGGCAGGCAATTTATAATGAACTTGTTTTAAAACACCATGTACGATTTCCAGGTACCCAAAGTTGAGAGCAATTTTATGCTTTTTCTACCACATAAGCTTGAATATGACTGGATTTAAACTTTGAACTATGATAGTTGCTGAAGTAAAAGTGCATCCTGTGGGTGGACATAAATACAAATATCCGTCACCAACAGTACAGTTAAGAATACCACAGAAAATTGAATGTGACTCCTCTACGTTTTGTTCCCTTTCATTCTATTGAGGTTTTATCTATTAAATTAAATGATATGCAGCCTCATTTTTATATTTACAATTTGCAATTATTATGAGAGATATTCCCATCATTTAAAATTCTAGTTAAAGCTGGTATAAGCAATGATATTTTTGTAATAACAATGGATCAAATGCCTGTGCAGTTCCCATCAGCCACACAGAGTTTTATAGCTTCATTTAGATAATTGGTTTGCAGCCTGCAACTTTACAGATTTAGTTCACTCTTCCTGCTCTCACAAGTTTAGTTTTAGGCCACAGAGAGCAGCAGTTGTCTAAGTGGTAAGTCCACTGTATGCAACTGCAACTAGACAGTGAATGCATTTATCAGCTAAAGAGGTTTTTTCTTCAGGTTGTGATGGAACAGAACTAAAACAGGTGTCATCAAGTGTAATGACTCAGAAACATGACTGTGAATGAATGATAATGTTGCTCTCTAGGTGTCACTGAGCAGCAAACAAAAACTTCAGATAATCGTGTGACATTGTTTTCTTTATAGCTTGGTTCTGCTAAACTTATTAAATTGAATCTTTGAGGTAGAGCAAGATGAAGAGAAAGGTTACATGTATTATGAGCACAGGTATGGCACTGCAGTGGTGGCCTAATGACTTTTATGGTTTTTCTTTCCTTTGCTGAGGCAACAACATGAAGCCTTCCTGCACATGACTGGGCCTTCACTCATTTATTGACTGTGACTTTCAATCTATGTTTACGAGATATGAGTTACATGTATTTGTATCAATGTTTAAAAACACCACAGCCAGCTAAATGTAAAGTCTGTATTCCTCTTTTGTTCCTACCAATTGTTAATGTTTCCTTTGAACATAACCTCAATCTGTCTACTTCCTCTGGTCCCTCCTCTCGAATTATCTCATTCCATCACCTCTTCTTCCCTCATCTATTCTCCTCAGCTCCCTTTGCTTTTTCTCCTCTCCTAACCTCCAATCCCCTCATATCTCTATCTCCCACCTGCTCTGTTTTTCCTCTCAACATTAATACCCAATCTGCCCTACACAGCTCCATTCTGCTCCCCCAAACCTACTTCATTCCTCAGTTCTCTGCTCCTTTCTTCTTGGCAGCCGCCCAGCACCAGATCAGCTCCCCACTATCTCTGTCTCTTTCTCCTTTACTCTCATCACCACCTGTTAACTCTATTCCCTCTGTTTCTGTTTTTTTCCCCTTTATATGTACACATGAAGCACAAAGAATTAGAATGGATGGGGTATAATGAAAGCAAAAATAAAGGATATCTTCCCTAAGAGAAGTAGAAAAGGGGAATGATTAACGTTACCAGAGCACCACTAAAGACAGAAACAGAAATGGAAAAACGATGGAGGATGAACACACGTAGTCATCCCATGAGCCATCAGCAGCTGTAGAAAATGTGGCACCTGGGGTCTCATTTTGAGAAAGATCCTAATATTAAAATCTGATTCATGTTTCACTCTTGGAGCTCTACAGCAAGGAGTAAACAAGATTATAATGGAAAAGCAACACGGTGGAGTAAAAAACAAAGCCAAAAACATCCTGATGAGTCATTATTTTCATTATGAATTTATAATTAAACGGTCACCTTTGCATGTTTACAGCCTTTAAAGTTTTTCCTCAAAGGAATATGAATAAAACAAGAGGTATTTAGGCTGACAACATCCCCTCATAATCACCATGATACTGTATATTAAAAATCATGAGCTATGCTACTGAATTCATTAATTAAGCCAAATATTTATGTCAACATATTTTGGAACTCTATCTTACAACATTGAGAAGTTTCAGGAAAATTATTTTCTGCTCATTAATACGTTAATCTATGCAGCAGGGTACTCCAAATTTAATCAAACAATCTTCTCTACAGGGACAACACTTCTTGTACGTATTAAACATCTTGTCATGCATTCTGCTGCAAAAAAAATAAATAAAATCTCTACATGGACAAAGATGTCATGATTTAAAATATATATATATATATATATATATATCAAAAAAGAAAAAAAGAATGAAAATGCAGGGAGGACAAGAACCTTGGTCCTGATCCAAACAAACAACAGAAAAAAAATAAAATAAAATAAATTCCTTGGAAAATTAAACACGAGGCCATAGAACTCATTTCTGTTAGATAGAGAAATGCGACCTTTTTTTAAGTTTTAACTTTAAATGACAAGCCTAAACATGGATATCCTTCTATGTGCATGCACCTGTATTAAAACAGAGCGGCACTTTATGTGCACACATTCACACGAAGATGTCCACAGAGATACATTTGCATTTGAAAACAAAAGGTGTGTAAAAGTAATTCTGTTTTGAAGTTGAGGTGGGCTGAAGTAACCCACTTCCTCCATGCTTGAGTGACTTTTTGCTATTTGCTCTTTGTGTGTGTGCACCATTACTATTTGTCAGCCTGCACCATGGGTGACTGAATGATTTATTTCTAAATTGTGACTTTTTTTGGTGGTGGTGGTGGTGGTGGTGGGGGGGGGGGGGGCGATTTCAATTTCCTGTCTGTGCCATACTCTGGTTGTTTTCTGTTTCTTTTTGAAGATGCTCTATTGTTAGTATAGTGTCAGTGGGTGAGGAAAACTGGAATAGAGAGCACTGGGAAACGTACGACCAACATCCTACGAAAAACCTAAACCCAAGGCGTCTGGTTGAATCTCATTTACAAGTGTTTAATGTTCATTCCTCATTCACACTCGGGGGAGTCCACTGGTTACACCCAGATGTGTTATGCCTTTGAGGACTGCTCTCTGATGCCATCTATGCAGGTGGTGACAGGCCAACCAGATTTAGATTTCTTGCAGTTCCTTGCAATTTTAAAGTGTGAAATGGTTCTGATGGATAGAAAATGAGAGCACAACCATCTATCAACATGAACTCTTTGAGCCTAATTTCACCAAACTTCCTGATATACACAAGATGAACAGACACCATCATGACCACATCTACTACAAGTTATGTTTACAGCTGAATGTCTATCTTTGGATATTTTGTTTTACTTTTTTTCAAAAATGTCTTATTTAATATGTCTAATATATGTTGTCTATCTTATTTCTTTTAAATGTGCTTATTTATTTAGTTGTCAAACTGACAGATTCAGATGAATGCATCAAAAGCTAAGGGTGCCTTCTGTATGACAGTAAGTGGTGCTAACCACCCCACAGGTAATTGGAGCTATTAGATTATAATCTATCTCACATGCTTCATGAATGAACTTGCATTGAGCTTCTGTAAAATCTGATCTGGAAAAAGTGACTAAGACCAAAATCTACACTTTTTACAAACACTTTTGTTTCAGATCACCTAGAAAGCCATCGCAATTCAGGATTGGCCCTTCTCCAGACTAGGAGGAGGTTGTGATGTTTCTAAAGATGAAACCACTAGAAGAATACCTTATGACCCTTAATCGGTTAAGTTACAGCAAAAACATTTTCACTAGCGTACAAGCATGTGAATCATATTTATGAACTAGGTACTCGACAAAAGTTTTTACCAGCTCTAAATCAAGCCACTTCCGCACCCACACAGATCAGCACTGTCTCTTACCCACACAGGTCATTCAGTAACACACATGACCTTGCATTGGTCATGTGTGTAGGTCAGTGGAGATGTTCCCTTAATGAGAAAACAGAACAACAGCTCATTTGAGTGTAACTGAGCTGCAGTTATCACAAGGACACAGGAGACAGTCTATGGATATGTTTAGGCAGTTAGTGGTTATTTCCATAACTGCTTATAGTTATGCCACGAGAGGAGCAAGCAATTATGTCTAGGCCTTGGTCAGACAGACGCAGTTATATCTTTTCAACATCTGGCTAATATACATATGGCTACCACCTCTATAGGTAATTTGAGCAACTGGATTTAAATCCACTGAATTGCATGTATCTTGAATGCTTCTTTGTTGCATCTACAAGCTGTTTTTGACATCAGATTGCTATCTGATCTGTCCACGGTGCACTGAGTGAGTAAATGCAAATGAGGTTGGCACGGTACACAGAGGTTAGAACTGTTGCCTCATAGCAAAAAGGTTTTGGGCTCAAACCGTGTTCAGCCTTTGGCCAGGTCTTGGTGTGATTCAGCCTTATGATAGACTTGCAATGTGTCCAGGGTTTACCAGGCCACATATTGTCCAAGTTGGCTCGGATCACTTCCAGTCCAACCTCAACCCCTGATAGCACAGGAAAAATAGATGAATGAATGAATATAAACAAGGTCAAAGTTGTAGATCCTGTAGCGACCACTGGATGCTGCTAAGTATATTAGGGCTGCAACAAACGACTATTGTAATATTCGATTAATCAGCCAATTATGACCTTGAATAATCAATTAATTGGACTTATAGGGTGTTTTCAACATTTTATTGTTAAAATATTAACCTAAATGAGTTAAAGGTTAAAGCACAAACCAGTCATGGTGCGCCTTGCCGCTGGTGACCGTAAACTGCAGTAAATTGAATTAGTGCAGCCAGTGCAGCCCCATCAAATGTGGTTATTATGACTTCATACAAAGCCTAAACAAAAAAAAGACACTGGATCAACCACATCTAATTTAATCAGCCACCTCAACATCAGCTATCTAATATTAACTAGTTACTAGCTTTGTAGAGGTTTGCAGTCTGCACATCATGCAGAAAGCACTGTCTATTGCAAAAATGAGATTAGTGACTAGAGTTTGACTTGATCACAGACTGGACATGGGCTTCCAAAAAATTGACTTGTGAGCATCTCTGGTCTCACGCCCATGTCTTATAGTCAGTGTGGCCTGGCATCAGATAAAATGGAATTACAATCACTCACTTAACTCTGACATATTGCGAGACTAAAAGCACATGGGAACATGTTTGTTTGGAGGATTTCTCAGTCTGTCAAGCCTCAGCTCTATCAAGGCTCCATACTTTGGTTCATTTGAATTTCCCAAACAGAGATGAACTAAGATGAAAACAAGTAAGTGCACATATATTTTTAACGAAAAATGACAACAGTGCTTCAATGCGTTGCCATAGTAATGGAAAATGAAATGTTGAGGGACATTGCTACATTTCTGTTTTTATACCACTCCACTCCTCCTCTTTGCCCTTCAGTGTGTGTCCCTCCACGACACATATCACACACCCATCACACAGAGGCTGCCTCTGATGCTGGAGTGAAGTTAACACTTGATTGAAATGAGATTCAGCTACTGTCACTCGCCACACATGCCCGAGCTGAGTCGTGTTTCATGACAGAGGGAAAGAATGACTCACTGAAACTATCAGCCTACATTTTACCTGGCTCTGTCTGGTGGTTTAGTTATTGAATGAGTTAATGGAATTTGTGAATGGACTAATGGATGAACTGAATGAATGGTCGCTTCATGTTCTGCCTTTTTGATGGCTATACTATACAATAGTTACATCTAAAGCATCAAAGGCGTATATATGCTTACTGCACTGCTGCTAGTTCTCCACACAGTACAGGCAAGATTTGTAAAATCCCTCATCTCTTATGCAAAGCAACTGAATGGACTTTTAAGAGACAACATATTTGCTAAGCAAAAGGAGAGTGGGTGACGAAGGCAATTGTTTGTAATCAGCAAAGTTCAGTATTTATAATAAGGGCACCTCATGGTGTTTTTCGTTTAATCTTCTGCAGACAACCATCAGATGTGTTTTAATGAGGACAGCTCACAGTGAGAGAACTGAAAAACTCAGCTCTCCCCTGGTTTTATCTTAGCTTGGATGCACACCACAAGATCTCATCAAGTTTAGCTCAACTAATTAAACCCAAAGTTACCGTCCTGTCCCAGCCCAAATTTTCCAGATGAGGTAACTTGCTGTGAGAAAACCACAAAAGAAAAAAAAAATGTTATGATGGTTGGATTTTGAAAAATATGTTTTGAATTTGCATGCATAGGCCTGCTTAATTGGGGCTAAATCTTGTCAAAGTGTGTTGTGTTTATCCATATTTGGCACACATAGCTGGGGGCTATGGTTATCTGAATCTGTATCTAAAGGAACAGCATGGAAAAGTGTCCAACCAGTACAACACGCTGATTCATTTCACATTATTGTGTACACCTCCCCATTGTGCTGGGCCTTAACATATTACATCTGATACCAGACCTACACAACAGGACACTGCATAAAGCAAACTGCATCATTAACATGAAACCTTTGTACGGTGCTCCTAGCTGTGTAAGGTATGCTGGTGATAAGGATATGCATAGTTGGTGTGTTGTGGCTTTAAGTGACTATGTGGTTAAAAATGAGGGTTGTCTCTGGGTGCTGCACTTTTCTTCCACTGCTCAAAGTCAAAGTCTATCTATACACACTTGAAACAGCTGCTTTTGAATATTTTGCTACTGTGACACTTGAAACAGACGCATGGCTTGTCTAAGGTATAAAATACTTTGCAAGTAATGTCACAGCTGATGTTAATACATTACAGAAGTCAACATTAAAACAATCAACGTAACCTAAATCAATCAATTTAAACATTTTTTGAGGACTTGTTGAGACCCTGCATACACACAAATATGCCTTTTCTGTGATTTCAAATATGTGCAAAGATTGCTGACTTTTGACAAAAGTCAAAGTGTTTTAAGCGAAAGTTGAGAAAGAATGGAGAGGAAGTTAAAAACAGCTGATATTTGAGTCTGGGCAAAGTGGTTCTTAACAGCAAGAGGCCAGATTCCAAATTTAAGGGCAGAACGAGGCCAGAGCTTTGAAAATTATTTGCTGCCCAACGCAATCCTATGCAAGTTTTTGAGTAGAGCATGAAAATGCAGCAACAAATGATTGCTCTCTTAGACATCTGAGGTTTTGACATGAGTGCTACTTCAGTGTTGCTTGAAAACAACTAATTGTACTAATGTATTCATTTTAAAATGTACCGATATATTTTGTTGATGTTTGCAAAAGTTTCTACATGGCTGTCTGTATCTGAAAACCCATATAGACAACAGTGGGCAGTGCCAGCATTTAACTCATATGACATGAGAAGATGAAAGTAGAGATGAAGGGAGGATAGTGAAAGTCATCAGAGTCAGCTTAGGGGACAGCTTTATCGAAACGATGCTATCAAAGATAAGCAATTTGGTCAGCCAATCAGAGCAGAGATTACACTTGGTGGAGGGACTTGATGTTGATGCCTGTGGCTCAAATCATCTCAGGCCAGTGCATCTTTGTGTGCGCAAACAGGCCATATTTCCTATCTGCCATCACCCCTCACCCTGATTTCAATATCTTTATATAAAAAGGATCTTATCTGCAGTCTGCCATCTGTTCCATCTCCAACTCTTTACTGGATTTCACACTATGAAGAAACTGTTTAATTGATAAGCTCTTTGAAGAGGAGTCCATTTCTTTTAGGAATAAAAAGTATATTATTTAATACAATTTGTTTAAATGTAATGTTAAATTGGGTTTGAACTTTTTTCTTTGAAGGGTCTGATTTATGCAGATTTGGAGAGTTTATGTAGATGTGTCAGACTGACGTACAACTAACTGTATGGCAGTTTTTCAGGCTGTAGAGAGCGACGAAGTATGGAGACAAAAGAGGAAACGATATAATTTGAGGTATCCATCTAATCCCTTTGCTTGAATTACCACTGAACTGAAACAGTATACATGTGGCAGTAAAATGTTTTTTTAAAATGTTTACAATTATGTAAACCGGGACCTTCTACTCTAAAATAAGAATGAAGGAAATTAAGCACCCCTGTGAGACTGCATCTCTTTCTGCTAACCACACTTAAATAATTCTCAGAGTTGCATTTTGTGAATTGTGTCCTAAAAAGATGCTCAGCAGACAGGAGCTGTATTCCACTTCCACTCAAATGAGCTTATGAGTGTGTAGCTGACCAACCGAGAAAAAATAAAAAGTGAATTTACTGATGCTAAATTAGTCATTTACATAATCAGACTGTTCCCAGAACAAACAAGTTCCTGAATGTTGATCTTTCACTGCTGTGAAACGTAGAAAATAAAAAGCCTTAAAAGTTTGTGTTTGTTTTCTCACCCTGGTTATTCCAGGTCACTGTCTGGCATCTTGTTATATCATCTTGTAGCATTTTAACTCGTATGCTACAGTGATATTTACTGTGCAAATGCAGAGCTCAGGCACTCAGGGCTAGAACCCATGTTGTCTATATACAGGACACATTCTCTAATCATCAGCCAAGCCCTAATCAGCTACTGCCTTTGTGCTCACACTGAAAGTGGCTGGTTCAAAGCTCAAGCCTGATATTGCAGAGAGCCCATCCGAAACGAGACTCATTTCGCTAGACCAATGAACCCTTTCACCATTTCTGCCACAAGCATACTGCCTTACAATTGTTGATTATGCTGGTGTGTGAAAAATATAAATTGCATGGACCTTCATTCAGTGTGCACTGTACAGTAATATGAACTATTTAATATGAGTGCTGCACCTGCATTTACTAATCTGCATGAACAATTTCTTTGTTAAGCAGCACATTCCCCCTATTATTTCCATCAGCAAAATCATTTACCAATTGTAGATTTTCATCCATTTGTTTCAGCCTTGATTTACTGTGCTCTTGCTCTTTGCTTTTTTTTTTTTCAAAATGGAGGCTTACAATTCAGACACAGGTCAAATCCTCCTCCGCAGTTGACTGGTTGCTAAGGTAAAGGCAGGTAACCTTGTTTGAAACACAGACTTAAAGAACATCTTGGAGCTGAGAGAAAAGCTGTAGTGCATATTTGAAAGGTTTACTCATTGGTTTGCCTGCCACAGCATTTACCGGTAATGCTAAAGTAACCTTTACTTTAGACACTATTAAGACATCAGCCTACAATATTGCACTTTGCTGTCAGTTTGACTTTTTTAAGGTTCAGGTTAACACCCAAAATAAACAACACATCCGTCAATAATGGGATGTTTCTGCATTGTTTTCTGTCTTTTTCCTTTTGATCTCCTTATCTTTGGATGTTATTCTGAATATCTTTCATCCTTAACCTGAATAACTATGTAGTAAACATCATTACTCACTCAACAAAGCTGCATGACAACTAATAATATCACAAGAGACTAGGAAACTGTTGAGGTACAGTAGTGTTCTGGCTGCAGCTCATAACAGCGCATCATGGTTTGCATGTTCCCTTGCTTTTGGTGTTAAATTAGCAGATGACTAATTTATATAACCTAACCTGTTTTTGACTACTTATTTTCCTACAAGACTATATGATTTTTTCACAAACCAAGTAATTCAGAATAATTTTTGTGCTCAGCCAATTTCTGAGCACCATCCACAAGATTCACTGGCAAAAGCATAATGTGCGGTTTTTGTGTACTCCAATAACACAATGGAATAGACAAAAAGGCATAGTTGTGGTTTTATGTTCAGTAAACCTTAGGTTGACTGAGCTACTGCTGCACCACACTGCACATTTGCAGTGCACATTTGGCTGCAGTTGAATTTGGATTCAAAGAGGAAATCAGTGACATTTTCCACCTACTTCGTTCTAAGCATCTGCTGCTGTCTGAGATGCCTCAGTGGTGGCAGAAGCAGCTTGCTTCCTTTTTTTTCTCCATTTGTCATTCTCTTTAATTTCCTGTTAAGACTGGTCAATACCACTTTATCAGAGGCAGCTACAAATTTTGTAGGCTTTTTTTAAAGCAATCTCACCTTCCTGCAGTCAATTTTATAATCAAAAGAGAAGTGTTCATATATTTTGTGGTTGGTAAAGTACCCTCTACTTGATCCTGATCGAATGTTGTGTAGTCTTTACACTAATTGGTGCGAGAGAGAGAGAGGAGTGAATCTGCCAAACAAGATCTGCACTTCTGACTAACTATAAATAAATAAACAGGCATGAACAAAACCCATAACTCAGAGATGCTGATGACTTTGCAGCACCTCAAGCAGTAATGTTTGTCTGGCTTCTATCATCAGAAATAAATGCATATATCACTCTGTACCACTCTGACATATGGTTATATAAAATATCTGGCTCCGTGCCTGACACCTAGAACAAAGACACTCAAGCACAAAAAAGAAAAAATGATAATCAAAAACAGTTACAGGGAAACCATCTCATCTATTTAATGGTGGGGACAAAGAGGAAGAGGAGGGTTAATGGGTTATCATAAAGATAGATTTGGAAAAAGAACAGAGAAAGAGAGAAGAAGATAGGGCCAAAAGAGTCACAAAGGGAAGTGTAAGTTTAGTCCACCATGACTTCAAGGACACCTATCCAGACTGAAAAGTAGAAAACTGAACATGTAGTTCTTGCTGATTAAGACTAAGTTACCTTGATCATTAAAAAACTCCTCTCATACAAAAAAAAAAAAAAAAAAAAAGGTTTTTACAGGCAACTGAATGATGTGTGAAGGTATGTTAGGGAATTAACTGATTAACTAGGAGTTCAACATATAGAGCAACACAATGTGCTCAAATTCTAAACCTTACAAAGTGAGTGCAAGGACACGAGAACCATTACTCTCAATAAGAAAAAGTAACTATAGAGCTGCATGTGAACGTGTGGAGGTAAAGAATTGCCAATAATGTGATTTTTTGTTGCCTTTGCCATTTAAGTCCTAGAAGGAGGCAATTGTGATTCAAGGCAAAGACTGGCATGTTAAGTATTTCTTAAAGCATTGAGATTTCAGGGGATGATTCTGCTGTTTTGACTGAAACACCATACACTTATAAGCAAGGAAATATATAATCATTGCTCTATAATTCATGGAGCTGCAAGTGTGCTCTTGAATACAGAGACAGTATAATAATGCTGACGTCACATGGCTCATAACTTCAGGGATGTAAGCAGAAACAAAGCCTTCAGAAAAGTGTCAGAGAATGCACATGTAGAGGGGTAGCTTTAGTTTATTGTTTTCTTTAATAGGTCGTCTGATAATCTGCTTTGTTTAATTTTTTGGACAGAAAGCCCACTTTAGTAAACAAACTGTTTGGTTTTTTTTTTTTTTAATAAGCATTGATGCTAGAGGATGATTAATCGGTTGGCCAGTTTTTGCCAGGTATGGGCCGATGGCTGAGCATTTTAAGTCTATTAACAGAGAGGCATCCACAGGCAGCCCAGTGCTGCTGTTGTAATCCACCATGTAATTTAAAGCAACGTAAAAGAAAAAGGCTAGGGCTGGATTTCATGGTGGAGATTAAAACCACAGGTTGAAATGTTAGCAACATTAGCAAATACAGATGCTTACCGATTTGACTGAACATTGGATTAAATTGGTCATTATTATTATTAATGTTAGCTGACTTAGCTGCACAGTTGCCAGGTAATGAGCTAACTGATGCACTTTATTCAAACAGTATAAGTAGAGATAAAGTAGCAATAATGTGCAGTATTATAAAGCATTGCAATTATACTTCATTAACAAAGGAAAGAAAACTCCATTTTACGTTGACATTAAATGTAATATAATTTTGCTCCACATAGCTAATTTGCATATATCAACATGAGCACATGGCTAAGTAGTAAACCGCCACAAAGTCACATAGGTTTTATGATCTAATTACCCATATTTGCTATGCAGTTACACAAGAAAGTACATTTATTGCACATTTCTAGACAGTGAATTGAAGCACTGGCCAAGCTCTCACTTAACTGCAAATCTGTTTGCTCATACATGGATATATGTTTGTTTTTTCCATAAAAAACAACCAGGTTCAGAAAGTGAAGTCAAACTGACATTACCTGACTGCACTGCCCACAGCAACTCAATAGTTCATTTCAATGACAATATGGATCAATCTATATCTGTTATGAGATTACTGTTTGGATGTTAAGTTTGCTATTTGGTTGACAGGCCAGAGGAGAGAGGAAGATAGAGAGGGAGAGGAGGCGACAGAGCAGGATGGAGTCGACACAAAGACCACTGGGCATAAGGTACTTTATAAATGTATCCTTAGGAGCTGAACACTACTAAAAGTCTGATACTAGAATTGTCCCTGATGCTTAGACAGAAAATGTGAACACCTAGTAAAAGAAAATCAGCCTGACATATTGAGGGAAAAAAATAAATAAATCGTCCATCAGCTGACCTGATTTCAGGATGTCAATAATCAGCATCAGCCACAAAAAGAAACCCATGTTAGTCTACCTATAATTGGTGCTATTGTGCACATATAGGGTTTGTCTTCACCTGATTGTGTGTTAATTGTTTGTTGTCACAAGCTAATTGTTCAGTAACTTTACAGAAGTAAAGTACAAATGCAAGTTAGGCCAATTTGGTGCAGTGTCATTTCATTCCTTCTAGTTGAGTAATGATACTGACTCAGAGGCAGACTGCTATACTGGCATCCTGATACCCTCATCCTGAATAAACACGTTTGAATCGATGATGCCTTGCTTTGATGTCTGCATCTTCAGACCTCTGTTCTTCTGCTGCCATGCAGTAGGAATGCAAACCTGCAGTTTTAATTATAGTTATTTGGGTCATTCAGCACAAAAAAAATGTATTAATTTACTTTTTTGATACTACCAACACATGCATCATAGTTGTCAGATTTCTAGGTGCAAATACATTAGATTAGACGTCACTCCTTGGGTTTTATATAAGATCAATGCATATCTTATCTACAGTATTTGATGGGAGTGGCTTGTCTGTTCACTAACCCTAGTATGGCTGCTGGAAGCTCATGCTTAACTGGAACAGATGTCCTCAGGAATCCACAACAAACTGTCGCACCAACTTTATCAGCCCAGGAAATCTGTCAACATTTACTGCCTGCAGTAAAATACATCTATACTCAAGCAGAAAAGTCTCTCTTGTACACTTTATCACTTTTTGTGCTAATTATACCGACATCATGTTTAATTAAAGTAAAGCCTGTCCTGGACATTAGCAATGCAGCTACAGTGGTGCTCTCGGCTGCCTGACACACAGCTCCAGGCCTCAGGGAGTTAACTAAACTGAAGAGCCACCAGTTTTTAAATCAACATGGCTGCCACAGTCAGCACAGAAAGCAATGTTTTTTTATTTTTTAAGACCAAGTATGTGCATTTGTTATATTTATGTAAATCTGTCTACTGGTCTCTTGTGTGGCTGTACTTCTGATATGACAGACTATTGTAGATAGACTGTTCCTAGACAAACACCTGATTTATGACTAGTGTGGTTGTACATGAACTCACTGATCACTTTGCTCTTCCTACACTTTTAAAACATGACAGATTGAGCCGACACAATAGACCCATGCTGTGTAAATATTGACTTGTCAGTTCATTATGCAGCTGCTATTGTTTCAAAGTACAACATGATCTTTTTTACACAACAGATGAATCGAAGAGAAGATGAAAGAGGGAGTGAAGTGACGCTGGAACAGTGGACAGGAGGAGTGCAGGCAAAGGAGGAGGGAAAAAAGGATGGTAATCAGATGTCAAGGCTGTCCTATCCATGTACACACATTCATGTGATGGGGTGCATGGCTGGGGTTCTGTGCCTTTTGTTCACCTTTTTGATTTCAAACAGTATATCCTTCATCTCATTACTTTTGACCATGTTTCTATGTATATCTCGCTCCAGTTCGTGCTGTTTGTGCGTATATCTTCATCTATACACGTTTCCTTGCATCCTCTCTGCTAGGCTCCAGCTCTGAGACTGCTATACTGTCCCAAAGGGTGTGTCCTAATGACTGTAAGTTAGGGATATGCTGTAATGAAAAGAAATTAATCTCTTCTCCTCCCATCTTTCCTCTTTTGGCCCTTCTATACCAGATTTACTTCTAACCCAAACTCCTCTGCTTTTTCTTCTTATACTCCTTGTGCTTATCTCATATGCCTCACTCCTTTCCTCAGTCTCTCTGCCTCAATAGCAGTTTTATCATCCCTGTCCTCTCTCTTACAACTATGCTTGACTTGTCGCTGCCAAACCTCAAAAGGTTGGAGATGATGGATAGAGAGAAGAACAGAAGAACAAACAAGGGATAAAATAACAAAAATGATTCCAAGAACAACCAAAAAATGGCATGATGGGACAGATCAGCATAAAAAGAAACATACAGCTGTTCTCTCAGTCCAGCTGAGTGTGTTGCAACCATTTTGCCTTCGCTGGTCGCAAGATAGGATCATCCTATCACTGTACTCATTAGGAATTCAGAGACAGCAGTAATGACAAAAATTGAAGATTTGCCAAGCCTTAATTTCTTAATACAGCTGGCCAGTTAGCTGGCACTTTGCCACTTGAATAAGACTCAGCTTTTGCCTATTATCATCACATCATTGAACTCACTTAGAATATAACAAAGACTTATATTAGTGAAGCCTCTTAATTTTAGATGCAGTGCAATAGTTTGATGGCACCTAGCCACTTTGAAAGGCTTTTAGGTCAAGATTTAAATAGACACAAATGATTTTTTTTTCTTACCTCATTAGGTCACATATACCTATCTGATCTACTTATGGCTATTGAAACAGAGCACATGCGCATGATGAAAGGTAAGACCCAACAGGGGGTAAAACATGGCATACTAACATGGATTTGTCAAAAGAACCATTTTATTTGCAACGTGTCCCCTACCACATCTGTCCAAAGGGTCTAATTGCATTGCTGTTCATACAAGTAAACAAAAAAAATAAAACAAAACAGAAACTCGGTCTGTTCACAAGCATATTTACGAAATCCGTTTACTCCTCACTTCATGAATTTAATAATACCCCGTAGCTATTAACCTGTGATGAATAAATTACTTTTAGCATACTCATTTTACTCTAAAAAAGTGATTTCACTTTTATTAAATTGTTTGTGAAATGTAGAATTTAATCAGTAATGTTCAACTTTAATTTCTGCCTCACACAAACAAGATCCCTCAAACATGGTGCCATGTTGTATTAATCAAAGTTAAACATGTTAGCAAAGCCTGACTAATACCACCCTGGCAGCCTGGCCTGGAGTCTGTCTTCAAAACAGGAACATCAGATACATAAAGTATCTGTCCAACCAGACACATTCAGAGAACATGGCCAAATACAAAAATTAAGGGTA
The DNA here is from genome assembly GCF_900324485.2 of Mastacembelus armatus. Classification (NCBI taxonomy): domain Eukaryota; kingdom Metazoa; phylum Chordata; class Actinopteri; order Synbranchiformes; family Mastacembelidae; genus Mastacembelus; species Mastacembelus armatus. The sequence goes on along the minus strand of NC_046645.1, from coordinate 7,575,878 downwards.
TTTTATTGTTTTCCAAGAAATCCAATGAATACTATACTTTTTATAACAGTTGTTATACATATGGTACTAAGATATTAAATCTAACAGACAATATAACAGATAAACAACTAATGTGATAACTAACACAGTGTCGACTGGGAAATGGCAAAATAGGAAGAGATGCAGTAACCAACTCTCATCATGAAATAAGGGCCATAGCTGCCACCATAGGGCTCTTAGATGAGGCTTAACATGAGCTAACCTGTGAGCAGAAAGAAATTTTACCGTGTAATTGCATTCCTGTAAATGTGACCTTCAGAATTCTGAACCTACAGTAACCTACATACTCCACCAGACACGAGAAATTTGTCCGTTGTCTCGAGGTGACGAGAACAAACTTTATTCTTGTTCTCCCCAGGACATTTCATACTCCACGAGAAACTCAACTGCCAAACTTTTGGGAGGTCCCTCCCACTGCAGCTTACATCAATGCATTGTGGGAATCTGACAGAAACTACGATACAGCGGATAAGATATCGGATATCGCCATGTTTTAAGACAGACACTCTCCGTAGACGACGTATCCTCTATCCATGAATTATTAGCCATTTCTGTGTCTTTATATGCCTTACAAGATGTATTATAAAGATTTGCATATTTCCTCACCGCCTCTGGCAGCAGTTCCTCAAAACTATACATTGCTATGATAACCACCAGCAGAAAAAGCGGGAAGACATTTCCGCTTTCCAAATTAACCACGCTCACTTCAAATTTCCGACCAATCACACAAAAGCTGTCGGACACCACGAGAAAAAAAGTTCTGCCCAGATGATGTGTCGAGAACAAGCTGCAAGAAAAAAAATGACACTTTTCTCACAGCCCTAGGAGACAGAACAAATTTCTTGGTTCTCACGTTGATGTATAGGCCTTAAAACTGGAGACCAGTGAGCTGTCAGACACTGCAGATGTTTATCAGCTGTCAACCACACACTCCCTGTAGCCAACTGACCCAAAGACATTTCTTTTGAACAGTCCCTTCTGAGTTGCAATAATTTAGGAAATTTAGTGAAGTGTTTGTGACTGTTGTGCTGTTGATAAGGACTCTACTAGTTTAGTGCTCCTAAAACACATTCCTGCTGTGTCTTGGTAATTAAAATACTTGCCATGACCTCTTTAAACCAAGTGAGAAGATCCAAACCCTTTACTCCAATGTTTACTGTTTCGCCTGACTGTGATACATGCACTGAGTTAAATACACCAAAGATGGTCTAGGAAGCAAATACAAGTCCCAATAGTGGCTGATTGAAGCACTGTAGAGTTGGACCAGAATGAGCTGAATACCAAAGTAAACTGAGTAGGGTGTTGATTGACAGGCAGCTTGTTACCACTCCAATTAGAGAGTTTACACCACCTCCTGGTTTGTGCATCTGTATGTGTTTAACTGTGTACATATCTATATCAGTATAGATGTGTGTGTTGAAAGTCTAAGAGTGTAATGCCTCTGAACATATGTGTGTTTATATAATCTTCAGCAGTTCTGGTCCTCTCGCCTTTAATTGGTGTGTACTGTAATGATGGTATGTTGCCAGACAGACGGAACAGGTCTCCAGAGAGACGGTGGTGATTGGTTCAACCTTTTGCCAGTCAAACTGTCTTCTTTTGGAGCAGATTTTCATCTTTATGTTTTAATGCTACTTAAAGAAAAATAGAGCTCATGCTTTCAATTCTAAACCTTTATATTTCATGTAGTCAAAAAAAATATATATATATATAAATAAATTAATTAAAAAAAGCAAACTCAAATTTAATTTATAATTCACTGCCCACCACATTCTGGAGGGCACAACCTGTTTGGTCAGTTTTTCAGCCAAAGATAATGCTATTATTTTACTTCATACATATATAAATCATTTAGCAAGGGTTTTTTCCTCATGGTCAAACATCTTGACATTCTAAAGACTTTCAGCCTTTGCTTGTGATCAATTTATAATCAGCTATAGAACAACACATGCCAAAAAGTGGGGGTGGATAACTGTAAAAACAACTAGGTTATATATATATATTATATATTTAACTGTCTGCTTACAATTGTCCGCTGCAATACTGACACTGAACTGTTTTACATTGAACTGGTTCTTTTAATTACAGTCTGTGTGTTTGGCATAATGGTGAGGACCACCTTTAAGGTAAGAAATTAAGACATGTAGACTGTGCACAGACAGTGTGTGTGTGTGTGTGTGTGTGTGTGAGGGTGTGAGGGTGTGAGGGTGTGTGTGAGCTGAGATAGTAAGTCCAAAGTTGTGTTGTCTGCCTCAGGTCTCTGCTCCTCTTTGAAGTGTGAGAGCTGTGTGCTTTTGATATGAAGGCATTTAATAAGCCCCACTCAGTCTATCAGTGCATGTGTGTTTAGTACCAAAAAAAATTCAATCTGCCTTGCTCTGTCAATGTGCAGATGTATCAGTCGACCCCTACTTGGCACTGCCTTCCAATGCATACTTGTGTGCACTCATTCAGAAACATACATAAAAACATAAGACATCAAGTTAACCTTATGCTGTCTGTAAAAGTTAAAAGGTAATATGTATATATTTTTACCAACAGTGAGGGGCAGAGACCGCAGGCCCAACGGGTGTTTTTGGTGAACATAGTCAATGTGCGCTCCTATGGATTGGTGCAGCTGATCAAGCTTAGGGGGCAAAACTGGCAAGTTGTAGCACAGAACATCTTCATGGTTGCTTTCAGAGGAAGTTCACCCAAAGGGAAGAGATAAGCTTTGTCTGGTTTCTTACTGCTCAGTCTTTCATTATGTAGAATTCTCAGGTGATGCACTCAAGAAAACACAGGAAACATAGAAAACAATAATGAAGCAGTCTTGCATAGCTCAAAGGGTCTGTCCTTATGTACTATACTGTGAAGTATGTTTGCGTGTCATAGGCTTGTCATGCTGCTTGTCTTTCTTTCTTAAGTTTATAGATAATGACATGCAGGCTCTCTGTGCACAACAAACTGATAAGTTTAGCAAAAAAATAAATAAAACTGCCCCTTCTAGTCATTGATCACAACCCGAAAATGAGTGAGGAACAGGAGAAAGTCACCAAAACCATAGATATGGTTGGGGGAAAAATGTATGTATGGAGTTATTTTGGCTGATATTGACCAAAAAACAAGCATTTCAGTCTTTTCTGTATTTCCAAAAAAAAAAAAAAAAAAAAAAAAAAATCTCCTGTGGTTTGCATTGTACCACAGGAGTCATATGTGTGAAAACTCAAGATTTGGATTTTTAGCCATGTTTGTCTTTAACACCACACCGTGCAGAACATTAGCCATTACATTTCAGTGCCTTCTCTTTTTACCTCCCAATTAGTGCTTCTTTTATTAGCACACTTCAGGTTAAACCCTTAACGAATGTCTACCTCTCCTCATGCTCAGTTTCCTCCTGTGTGTGTTCAAGCCTCTTGTACTATATCCATCTACCCGTACAACTTTCATCTCTTTTCTGTTAGCGCACACTCTTACATTCCTCCTCTCTCTTCCTCAACCTCCTGCTGAGCCCCTGCTGTCATTACACACTAAAAACACCTTTTATAAGATGACCTCATGGTGCTTATGCACACATAGTGACAACATCTATATACAACACATGCCACATGCATGTACATAATAGACACCGACTAATACACATGGGTGGTATATTAAGTCACGTTCCATTCTTATATTTCTAGTGTGTGATTTTTCCACTCGATACTTGCAGAGCAGTGCTTGAGCAGAATGGATAATCACTGTCATACAGAGCTAAACACACTTTCTGTGCGGTTTCCCAGCTCAGCACCCTTCATCACCATGCTGTCTGTGTGCATCTAAGTGTTTGTCAGTGGAGTGTAGCTTTGAGTGACAGCAGAGATAGACAGAGAAACAGAGTATCTGACCTGTGTGACAGAGGTTGAAAAACAGAATAACATGATGTTGGAAAAAAAAAAAAAAAAAAACAATGCCCTGGATACGATTACAAGAATGCAAGCTCAGTATCAATTTTTTGCACCAGAAAACTAATTGCATCTGTGTAAGTAACCTAATATGTGAATATATTTCTTTGGGGCAGTTTCTATGGAAAACACAGAGTAATGTGGCCAGTAATTATCCACTGCAGCTGTCTATATGCTAAGTTATTTATTTTGGGCCACCAGCTGAGAAACATGGTCTACACTGTCTGTATGTGTGTTCCACTGCTCTCACTGTTTTCTGTTTATCTCATTATTCTCTCCGTCTTCTTGGCTTTGTTGGGAGATTAACAGGAATGGGATCAGGCTGGATTTAGTTTCCTTTTCAGGATATAAAGAATGGGCCCTCACTCAATTTGTAATTTTGCTTCTTTACCTCATGTTACCCTACTTTTTGCTTTTCGCTATATAGCTGCTACGCTGTCTCTCCAATCATCTTTGTCCATCCTTTTTCAATATCCCTCACATTTGCTTTCCTGTTTTTCTTATTTCATTCACATTTTTTCTCCAGTTGCTTACATTTGTTAACATACCACTATGTAACACACAGGAACCCCCTTGTTCAAGGACACTTTGACCAGGAGGAGCAGGAGGCTGAAAAACCAAACCTGATGACTGAATCTCACCTACACTCACCCACTATTGACAACTGTCAACAGTGTCTCTTCACTTTCTCTACAGCTCTCTGCCTCTCATTCTGCTTATGTCTGTGTGTTTGAATGTGTGTAGAGTTCCTGATGAGGTTAAGCACATGATTAATGGGTCTATCTATCAGCATTTACACTGCACTCTTCTCAGCTACACACACACACACGCACACACAAGTCAGACTCCCCTGCAAATCGGTGCCCAAGGTAACAATATGTTAATGATATGCTGATGACAGGAAGTCAATTAGGAGAGCAGAGAGCTCTGACTCCGACTCTGCAGAACTCCATTAGTGAAGCACTGATCAGCTCACTGTTTTTCCCTCCCTCATTTTCTATTTAATGCAATCTATGAGTGTGTATGTTGACAATACACCTGTTGGGGGGACATAAATATGTTCATACAATCTACAGCTCACGGGAATAAGAAGAGTGATGAATTCGTTTAAGGTTAGGGTAACAGTTATAGTTAGGGTTAGGCAAGTGACTATGGTTAAAGTTAGGGTAAGTGTCCAGAATATCAATGTATTTCCCCAATAAGTGATGCAGTCTTTTTTTGCGTGAGGTGTATCTCACTAAATTTATTAGGGTTAGCATAATATAAAATAATAATCCTTTAAAATTTCTGCAAAAAGTGACAAAATCCAAATTTCATACAGGAAAACAATATGTGAGGGCTTGATAATTAGCTTTGCACTGAAATTTCAGAGGACAGTACCACAGGGAAGTGTTGGTCCATTATACTTAAATCCAAAATATGTAGAATCTGTCTGATTTTGACTTTACATTCCTCCATGGTGATATGAGGAACCGTGGCAATAGGCCTAAACACCATTTTCTTCAGGAGGTAGTGAAACAAAGAATACAAAGGTGAAATTGGCTGTCATCGTGATTGTGATTTTTTTTATTTGATCCTATTATCCTTTGCAGTAATGAGATTTTGAGATGACTAACTTGTGCTGATAAAATTGCTGCATAAAGTAATTTTCCTCATTCAAAACCTGGTAATTATCTTCTTGTTATACCCCTTTTCACAAGAAGACGATTATGTTTCTCTGTTAAAAAACAAAACAAAACAGTACAAGTGAAAGAAATACCTCTTCATTAAGTTCTGGATGGCAGTGTTAATTCACCTGTAGACTGCAGTACACAGAAGTATTTGGGAGATGTTAGGATGTGGAATACGAAAGTACACTACATATGTTTCCTGAACTGCAGAGGTCATATAAACATGGTTAATTGAAAGCTGTTTTTGCTTTTTTTGTCTAATGTGCACTAGTTTTTCTCATTTCACATTTATTCAAGTTAATTAAACTATAACATGTTAAATACCAATTGTCTGTGGGGAATGCAGTTAAAAATACTAAAACGCACAACAAAACACACAATTCTAAAGGAAAGTACAAAATTAATAGTTTTTTTTTTTTTTTTTAAACTCTGCTCTTGGTGCAACAACCAGCTGTTGATATTGTGATATGTCTCAGAGATGTTGTGTTGCTTATGGATCAAAGATGCATTCATAGACTTAATTTTAACAAGCAAACCATCTTTGATCTTATCCTTGCTAAAGCTCTTTGGAGATACACAACACATAATAGCATCTAATGAATTCACATTTGTTATTTACTTTGCATGAAAGAAAGACAACAGTTTAAGAAGTTACAAAATAAAATGTCACATTTTTTTGAAGCCATATTCAACATTTCAGAGTGGTTAATTTATGTATTGAGTAGAAGTGTGACGATTCACGAGTTACAGTACACAATATGAGAATGAGGAGACGGTACAATATTTTAAGACCATTTTTAAGAAATCAATGAAATATATGACTGAACTGATTCGACTCAAAGTCGCAAAATGCAAAACAGTGCAGGTGTCTTGAAATGTTTAATAATCTTGTAATGAAAATCACTTCAGTTCTACTTTGAGTTTGAATTAAAGTCAAAGTAGATGTCTGAGATGTGCAAGTTACTGTCTTATTGGCCTGAGCACCTCAAACATTTTACTGGATAACCAACCACATAACAGTGTAAAAATTATTGTATGGAAAATGCAACTTCTGCCATTTTCGTCTCTACAGTTGATTACCATGTCACTGTGTGCCAGTGGAAACACCTCCATCACCAGATCTAATCAATAAATACGTTTGTTGCCAACGATTTTGATTTTTACTGACTTTATTGATTAGTTGCTGCAGCCCTAATAATATTATAGTAAGTTATAGTTCAAAATGAAAGTATATAGTGTTATGAAAGCCATCCTTAACCAAATAATGTCATACCAGCATCAGGTATCATTTTTTTCAAACTTCAAAAACAAAACCAAAACAAAACAAAAAGCACAGAATGAAAGATATATTACAGTGATGAAGTGCAAAAATACTAGTGTTTATAAAAACCATTGTGATAATACATTGGTTGTGTTATGTGAATCATTTGCTATAACATTACTACAGAACAATATATTAATATACTACTATATAGTATAGTAATATAGCTGTGTTTGCTATGGTGACATTGCTTTAGAGAAACAAACAGGTTATCTTACCACATAACTTTCTGCAGCTATTTTGACTTTACTTTTAAACATGGGTGGCCAACTTTAGTCTCCAACTCTAAATGCAGGCCTTTATCCACATCTGTCTGGCCTTTTTTCTTAACCTTTATTCGTTCAACCCACTGCAACGAATGTGTACTATCCATTTTATGAAGTGCAAGAAGCATAGAAGAAGCATGTACAATTTCCAGCCCTTGCTCAGTGTCCTGTCTTTCAAACCTCTAACCTTTTTCTAAAAACATCACATCTTAAATCATGCATGACTGTACCTTTACTAGTCAGTCGATGAAAATGGGTTGGACTGATGGATACTGTACCTGCATCTGCTCTATTTTTCTTTGCCCTCTTTCATCTTTCTTTCTGATCCTGTGTAGTTATGAACTTAACCAAACTTCCTTCACACTCTCTTCTTCTGTGTATATTCAATTAGCTGAGTGCTTCCTCTTGTCCTCCAGTCTTTTTCTCCTTTCATGTAACATCAAGCCCATCCTTGTCTCTGGTCCTTTCTTCCTTGTTTTCTTCCAGTCTCCCTCTTTGCATCGTCATGAACGCCCTTCTTTTATCGTTATCCTCCATCTTCTCTTCCCCCAACTTCTCTTCACTCTTCTCTCCCTCCCCTCATTTCCTTTCCTCTGCCTCTGTGTGACCAGTCATGCAGTTAACAACAAAGGCAAGCAGCTCGTTGCTGCACACCAAGTTGATTCACATGGTACACTGAGCCTCTGACTTGCCCACACCCAGCACAGGTACACACAGACATGACCATCACTCAGGCTTTTACCTTCTATCCATGGGCTTCATTTTGTACAAGGTCTCTTGTATCAGGACAAAGGTTCCTTTTACTTTTTCCATAATTTCCATCCACTCCCTCCATCCATCATTAGCAAACACAACCAAACAATATGAGAACTTATTACCTCAGGACACGTGTGAAAAAAGCTGCAACATTTTAAAAGACATAGCCTTTAATTCAAATGAACATGATACATTAGGAATTTGAGCTTCATTCTGAGTTATTTCTTATGAACACTCCCAGATTTGGGTGAGTAGTCAGGCTCTGGCAAAAATAAAATAAATCATTGGGGTTTTGATCAACTTTCATCTTTGTTTTTATATTGTAATACTATCTGCAGTACTGTCATTGTGAATTTTATTTATAACTGATACTGTATCACAGTAATTTTGAGTCTGTAGTTTGTGATGTTGAATTCAGTTACATATACTAGTACTATATATGTACTACTTGATAACGCCTACGCACAAATCTGTACAGATTTCCCTTCAAGCTACCATCAAAATCCATGTGACAAATGCAAATTGAAAAACATGATTATTCTCTACACACACATGCATTTAAAAAAAACAAAAAAAAAAAAACACCTGACACAGCGCACACATGGAGTAAACACACACCTCAAGGAATGTGTGCTGAAATCAAAACGTAACATTGCTCTTCCCCTCGTGTAGCAATGTGGGCTGCAGAACGTGTTATCAGCATCAGAACAGTTTGACTTCCAGATAATTGAAAGGAGTTGAGAAATCTGTCTCACCCTGTCAGACAAAAACACACTGCCACCACACATTTTGGAAACCAGCTTCAGTGACTTTTCCTTGCTCTCTCATTTTGCACAGTTGTTTCAATGTATCAAAAATTAGACTACACTGCATAAAAAAAAAAAAAAAGAATTGTAGTAATATAGTAAAAGGCTGTTGCATATCGACAGTTTTAGTGATCCAATGTGGCCGGATTTGATGTTTTTTTCACTACTTGTGAAAACGTGGCACTGAAAACAGCCTTCAGCGTTTGTCATTGTCATTTTATATGTTTGTTTATAACATCTGCTAAGATTTGTTGTCTCCATCTTTCTTTCCTTTTCTTGCATGTCTTTCAGGGGTTGAGGCTAAGTCTCGTCAAGCCAACACTGTTCTCAGGTACTTTCTCTAGTGTCTTTCCCTGCACTACTTGTAAATTGTGGTTACAAAATATGGGTGAAAGAAATATTTGGGCAAACTCTTCTTGTTTCTGGATCTACATTAATGCCCCTCTTGCTCGAGAATCTAACCCTGCCAGAACTTTCTCTCCTGGGTTTCCTTCTCTTTGTGAATAAATAAGGAGGAAAAACAGTTGGGTTTTTATCCCTGTACCAGCTGTCTCTGAGAAAAAGCAGTTATGGCAAAAGGAAATGGAGCAGTGACAAATCTACTTACATCACTGAGTATAATAATTTGACAACAGAATACTTCACACATCCTGCATGTATTTGCAAATTGGCATTCCCACAATCAGAGTGGTATAAAATTGAAGTGTTTGTATTTCAGAGTGGTAGCAGAAATATTTTTTACTACAAGAGATTATAGTTTTACAGTGATTTTCCACCAGCTAAGAGCTGTTCATGGGCTTTGCAATGAGAAACCCTCTCACTTATACTAAAATTACTTTAGTGCACCCTTGCTACTTCTGTAACAAAGGTTTAAAACCTATAATACAAGCATTCATGTTTAAGGCAACTTTTATTGAAGTTTTCAAAGTGATTTTAAGCTAAAACTTCTCCAAAGTCTGTCAAGATACAGTATCAGATTTCAGTCTTGTAGATTCCTACTAGGGATGGGCAATGACTTAATTATTTAAATAATTATAAAATGACAATAAATAAATAAATAAATAAATAAATAAAAAAACACTATTTGCATATTTCATGCGACTTTGACAAAGAGCCATTGTTTTCTTTAGCTTTTACCTGAGCCAAATAACACGATTAGGAGATCAGTATTTCATTTTACTGCAGCGGTAAATGCAAAAAGCAGAAACAAGTAGTGCAAACTGAAAGGTTTAGTTAGCATATTGCAACTACTATGCACAGCAATATAAAAGCGAGGTTGGCAGATCAACAGTCAATGTGGGGCTTTGTCACCCGAAGAAATAAGTTGGATGATTGACGAACAGAGCACGTGTGGTGTTCCTAGTGAACACCGAATAACATTTTAGTTTTAAATGACCATTCCTAATTCCTACCTCACAATACTGGGCCAGGAGCAGCCAGGCAAGTTTGGAAACTGGAATATTTCCTTGAGCCAAAGAGAAAGACCAATGGCTTAAGATGCAAAGTTTTTCCACTTTCAGAGCCAGAGATTTGCCCTTATGGTCCCGTCAGTTGTTGGCACCCATTTAGTAAACAAAAGCTTTTTACTCTCCCTCTCCTCTGTCTTCCTCTCCATCTGTCCCTTCCTCTCAAGCCTTCTCAGTGACTGCTCTCATTCCTTCCGTTTCCTCCTATGTCTCCTTTATATTTTACTCCCATTTTTTTTTTCCTTAGCCTTGGTTCTACTTTATGGCATTTCATACAGTAATTGAGATGTGACTTCCATCCTCAGTGAAGCACACCAAAATACAATTCTGTCTGCTGCTACTACTGCTGCTGCTGCTGCTTTTACTAAAATAAACCCATGGGAAGAGGACAAGAGACAGAACCAGATATACTCACATGCAAGCGTGTGTGTGTCTGTGCATGTGTGTGACAGCACAGAGCTGCAGGACAAAGGCATGGAAATAAATAATAAATGGAAGACATTTTTGAGACTCCCTGTGGAGAGAATAAAGTGGTGATGGATTTGGAGAGGGAGGAGGAGGAATAAAGGAAGGGATAAAGGATAGATGGATTTGTTGTGTCCATCTATCTTGCATTATAAAATGCAACTAGACGGGCCTAAAAACAGGAGGGCGGGATGATCAAAGTGATTTAGTAGTTGTGAGTTAGTGACAGATGAAGGCTGAGGCAGGTGCAGAGAACAGAGAAGGGATAATGTCAAAAATAACAGATGAGACGAGAGCCCGAAAAAGACATGGGAAGATGCACACAAGGTGAAACAACGCAAGTATTCTGTGTCACAGCAGGTAAGTTGCTAAAGCAAAATTAGCTCCGCCCTCAGTTAAAGCCAGTCAAGTGCTATGTTATATGTAAGCAACAATGATTTTCAGAACATTATAATAAAAACATTGAGTCTGTGTACTGTTTTACACGTGCCACAAATGCAAAATACATACATACTATAAAGGAGAGTGGAGGGCAGCCAAATGCAAAGGATAAATTAGTTGAGAATGCATAAAGCTGTTGAAATATTTAGCTTAAAGTCGAGGATAAACAGCTGAAATAGAGCAACAAACTTCTGAACTTGCTGTCTAAAGATAACGCATAAACTGTTGATACAGCAAAAGGATAAACAGCTGGAATACTTTGAAGTAATAAGTACCATACTTAAAGAACTGCCAACACTTCCTACTGATTACTGAGCACCATTTTATTCACTCTCTGATGATCCAGATGTTACCTCTACGTTATAGCTATAGTTTTGTGGTGGTTTTTAAAAAAAAAAAAAAAAAAAGCTCTTCTTTAGACTTGGCATTACGACAAAGAACTTCAGTGGCAGCCCAAAAAGTGTGGGTTACTTGGCACTGGTGCTGAAATAGAATTTTGTGCTAGTTGCAAAATATTACAGCAGGCATTTTAGCACTGACATCTAAAACCTCCTGCTAACCCGTTATGATGCCAGTGGCCCTGGGGAACTGCTTGATACCATTTCCCTGACAGGCCCATCCAACTTTTTAAACCACTCTGACTTCATCTGTGTGGTCTATGACAGCACAGAATAAATAATGCAGTGCCTCTTACACTGTTCATGTTCTTGTTGCTTCTCACGACATGTAGAAGTGCCTAAAACACTGAATCTTCTTTTACACTCTTCCCTTTTCTAAACAACAAAAAATGACAAAGACAGCACTAAGGAATGTAGAAAGAAAGATCAGTGTCACAATCAAACTGACGGTGAATGAAAAAGACCGAAAATATTTGTGTTTATATTATTTCTATTGGTAAGGCCAACAAGTTAAAAAAAAAAAAAAAAAAAAAAAAAAAAAAAAAAAAAAAAGGAGAGGAGAGGAGAGGAGACTTCTGCAGGCTCTAATGAGGCTTGTGGGTCAATGTAGAAGCAGCTACAACAATATGTGGCTTTTGAGAAATGAATGCTGATCTGAACGAGTCACTTTCAACTACAAAAGTCTGAAAAGCTGCTTTGATGTATCCATCTACTTCCAGTCAGTAAAATGTTGGTGGATCTCAGTACATTTTACTGTTCAAAAATCAAAAGTGTGTCATGGGACATCAGTCATGGGCTTGGAGTAAGAGTGCAGTCATTTTCTTACCCACCTACACTGTACACATGCTGGTGCAAAACTTTTACTTTTCTTAAATCGTGCCTCCCACATAAGGGAAATGAAACAGCATGTGTTAAAGGTCACCTACAGTATTAGGAATAATTTGGGATCGCACCATTAGATCCATAAATGTCTTGTGTAGCAGCACAGACTTCATGTGAAGATCTTCTCAGATAATCTGTGTGATCTGAAGCGGCTGCTGCTGCTGCTTGTCCACAGTTTCAATTTAAGTCCAGATCCAGAGACATCTCTGGTTTGTTTTGATATAGACAGCTTTCATATTCCTATTAAGTTCCAGTCTTATCTAAGCTCAAGTCTTTGCTCAGCAGCATCTTGATGTTTTTTGTGTGGAGTTGGTTTCATAGGTGGTTATAAAGACAGAATATTAGTTATTCTCACTAAAGTTAATATATTAGAACTTTAGAAAATCAGTTTGCATAGAACTGATGTTCATTTAAAGCAATAAACTGAATTTAAAACTGTGAAACTTTCATGAAACACAAAGGCTCAGCACTGTGAGCTGGGTAATGGCTAAATGTGTGGGTCTTTTAGACTTTGCAAATGATTGTGATTATTGCAAACTGGATGTATTTTAAATTGCATGGTGCATGTGGAAAGGCCTGCTGCTATGGATACCTGTCAGTCATCATGCAGAGATAAGCACATGTTGAAACTAGAAATATTCAAAATTATTTCTGTCTGATTAATCTCTATGTATGTGTGTGTAAATCCCTACAATAATACAGAAAAGAAAAACAGTCATTAAAAAAAATGTTAATCCTTGAAGCTTTAGCATGGGTGCTTGCCAGTTTTTTCATGGTTTGTCAGATTGTGATAATTCTTGATAAATGTACTTGGAGCACACACTTCTGGCTTCAAATTGGAGGTTCTTAAAATATTTCAACCCACAACCCTTCTTTTCCTCTCATCCATAGACTCAAAGGCTAAAGAGCTATGAGAAATATAATAAGCACATTGGTACTCTGGTCATGTGTACAACACCACAGGATGTATATTAAATGGTTCCCCACATGTTAAACAACATTCAGAAAGTGAGGACAAATAACATGCAGCACGTTTGTCCGTGTGCTTTGATTAATATATATTAAAGTTAAGTTTGTTCTTACAGCTGGCACCTTCATGTAGACTAATGTTGCTATGATACACTACTGCTTCAACAAGAGGCGAAGACCCACAGTGGTCGTCTACTTGACTCCTGCAAGGCAACAGAATGTGCACATTGCAATCAGACTTTCATGAATTTCATGCAGTGTCACGGTTATGCTGAGCACTGAGACGACATGAGTACTCTCCAGACAGCAAATCAGAGAGAGACTAGCCTTTGATAAAAATGTAGTTCACCTACTTGACGTTGAGAAAAAAAAAAAAAAAAAAAACCAATGCAACATCACTTGCAAATGCTTGTGGGGCTTTTCACCATCTATTTCTCAAACACAGACCCAATGATTTGATGACAAGATTTCCTGCTCCCGCTTTCCAAATAACATTTTCTTTTTACTTGTTTTGACTACAAAAGACAGTCTCAAAAATAGATATTTTCTGTTTTTACTGCTAATGAATTAAGAAATTATCTAAATAATGTCTAGTTATTGTGTTCCTTATGCAAGATCTAAGCATAAATTTATTACATGAGCATCCACTTAGGCAACCAGGGCAATGTACACTGGAAAACCGGAATTCTTAAATGAAATCTAGTTTCTTTCATTGGCATAAGAGGTTAAGAGAAACTGAGCAAGGAGCTAGACTTTTTGTTTCAAATGTTTTGTTTTTTTTTTGTTTGTTTTGTTTTTTTTTTTAAACTAGAGCAGATGCAAGCAGCAAAGTCATAACTAGTAGCATCTGGGCTTCCCCAATATTTAAATCCAAAAAGAAATTAAATTTTAGTCCACATCTAAAGACTGTTGAGGGAAGTTGTTACGGAGTTACCAGCAGTTCAGGTCAAGGATTTCTCCAGCTGCCTGGACAAACACAACCTCTTACTAAGTGTGTATGTAAGTATGTAGACACACATGAGCACGCAAACAAATGAAAAATGAAAACACAGCTCCCTCAGCCTTTCCAGCTTGCTTGACAAGTGAAAAAAATAATAATTAGGCAGAAATTATCTGTGCATAGTTTATTAACTATATTTTAGCTTCAATATTAAGGTTCTGGTGTATATTTCCCTCCAAATAAGCACTAGATGAAAGCAGTTCATATTATTTGCCTGGGTTAGATTTTTACTTGAGTGGGTTCTGGGATGAGATGGGAATTCCCCCATATAAAAGCGCTGTACATATTAATTGTGGTATCTACAGTATCAGTGATTGAGTTGCTACACTCTGGCAGGTCAGCATTATATAGTGCAAATGAAAAAGACCACCACTAAATACATAATGCATGAAATGGTGTTAAAGAGATTATGAGTAATGTAATAATGCCAGTTTCTGCTTCTGGCAGCAGTATTAGCTATAGGCCAGGAGGCTGCATTACTATGGGACTGTCAGATAGTCTGAAGAGGATTATATAATAGCACCAAAGAAGATATGACTAATGCCGAGATATGACTAATTCACTTCGCAACAGGCAACAAGCCACTGGCTGAGATACAAACCCTATGGACCTTGTCCACCAATCACATTTAGGCTTTTTTTTTTTTTAAAAAAAACAGAGCACAACAGCTGCTTTGGGAGGCCAGTATAGTCTCTATTTTTAAGTAAGAAGTTTTAACGTTCAGAATCTTGCACTTCAAGTGCTAAAAACACGGCAGGCTTCGTCGTGCTGTCAACAGTTCATCTTTCATGCTGTAAAAGGCGTCGAGTGGAGAAGAGGTCCCGGAGGAAAGTATTCTTTAGCCTAAGAATTAGAATCACACAGACCCTGTAGGAGATCTTTCAACACAGCCAGCAGGGATTGAAGATTATGAGAATATGCAACTACAACAGAGTATTTCAGTATAACTGCAGGCCTGAAGAGCTCTGACCTTATTTTCTACAATCAGAGGACCTTTAATCCATCAGCATGGATTTTTTGTGTTCATATTTTTAGTGGTATTTCAAGTGCATACATTGAAACACACACCAGCCAACAAACTATACTGCATATGTGTAATGTGGACCAAGGACAGTTGGTTTTATATCAGCCAATCATACTGCACAACACTGACAAGCAGCCCCATTCATCATCCAATTATGGGCGACCATGCTAACCAGTGACTCATGACTGTCAGGTGGAAGGAGAGCACTTGGGAAAGCATGCCAGCAGCCACATGTACAGATGTGCATTTGAGTGCAAAGTGGACTTATTCATACACTATGTCTACACACACTGACAGATGGGATACCTGCTACATACAAGTGAGTCTTTCGTTCTCTTTTGTATCCTGCTTTACCTTCGCACATCTTTCATGTCAACATAACCCACAGCATCCCTGTCAGCACTATCTATCCACACGGACATATTGTACATCCAATACTGTTGCAGATTAAATCTCCTCACTCAGCCTGTGATAGATAATCAGTCAAATGGCTCTATGCCCCCAGCACCCACCTCCTCTCCCCTTCCCGCTTATCCACATTTTCTTAAGGCACACGTAAATGTGACTCCTCCCTAGCAGTGTAGCAGAGAACAGAGAAGCATACCAGTGCCTCTTGCTTTCTTGCTGCAGAACTGGGTCATTAAGCTACTGCAGACACAGACAGTGTGAAGCAAGACCGTGTGGAAGACATGACATAAAAAGACGAAGGAAGGGACGACAGAATGTGAGAACGGGGACTGACTGAGTGAGACAGAGGAAGGACAGAGTGGAAGACAACACAGGCGAGTGAAACGTACAGAACCAGAGACAGTTTGATGGGTGGGATGTGACAAACAGATGAAACATTTCACCCATCATTAGTGAAGCTGTGGCTGTCTCTGAAGCTCCCCTAAGGCCTTGATATGAAGGGTCGAGCTGGGGTCACATCTTTCAACTGCACCTGGCTGCTGTTTCAATCAAGCAGCAGTACACCAAGTTTCACTGTATCTGGCACCTTGCTGGGAACTTTAAAATCACACAGTTCATATTGTACCGTTCAGTTTGCATTGCATGGTAACACTGGTTTAACTTTGTACCAAAATGGTGTGCATTCATTTTGGAAACCTGAGGGTGTCAAAGCCAAACCAGTCAATATCTGAAAAATGTTTTAAAGCTGATGATGGTCTGTACTTTCTTCTCTAACCCACTTTCATAGCACTCCTCTAATACGTTTCATGAGTCGAATGCTGTTAAGGTGCCCTTGAATAAGGCACTTAACTCCCTGCTGTTCCAGTACAGCTGCTCAGATCAGCCTCTGGTTGTACTGGACAGCTTCCAGGTGTGAATATGAAGCTGTGCTATTAGAGCAGGGCACGTGTAAGAAAGAGAGCGCTCTGCATCTACACTGGTTAAGTAAAAGCTTTAAAAGTGATTTTTTTTTATATATAAACACTGTAATAAACACTGTATATAATATAATCTCATCATGTGACTTTAACAGTCATTTAGATAGGACAGACATGCCTTAATCACCTTTCAAGAGTGCTGCTGTGTCTTTCTAAATGACCAAGAAATCTATTAAGTTTAAAAACACACAAAACTTGGCATTGACTTTGACCACTTTGAATATAATAAACATAATGCAAGATAATCTGCTACAAGTTTTCTCATCCAACAGAAGGTAAACAGTTACAGGCTTATTTTCTTTGCTGACAACCACTACTTATCTTTCTGTGGGTGCTGCGTGTCTGAATAAATATTCAGTATTGCCATGTCATTTTTTGTGTGTTAGTACCAAAGTTGAACAGTTTTTTTCATGACAAACAGGTGAGATCACTGTTGAAAGAGGAACTAGGTTAATAGTTCCTTTATTCACACTAATTCTACTTAAAGAGGATGTGAAGGCAGGACACAGAAGAGCATTCATTTAGACAGCTATCACTACCAGCTGAGGTCTTATTCAGGAAACACAATGGGCAGGAACAGATAATCATGCTGAATTTTTTGTATTTTCTCTGCTAAAACTTAAATTTAATTAAATTAGAATTAAAATAGGCATGGTGAAAGTGCGTGGGACATTCACCATCTTGCATATGATGCTGTAAAAACATATTTCAATCATGTTTTAGTCTACAAAAAAAAGAACAATTGTGCAGCAAAAAGGCAGTTTATTGTAATTATCATCATTATCTGGTAACTGCCACAGTGGGTGCCATTAGAAAAATTATATATTCTGGCTTTAGCTGAAAATCATGTATTTTTCGCTCATCCTCTACCTTTATAAAAAAATAAAAAATAAAAAAAAAAAAAAACAATACGCCTCAGTCAAGCATACACGCACACAATGCATTTTGCAATCACACGCATTCATATGCATAGTACGCATTCACACACTCAACAAGAAAGAATGAGAATCAAGACGAGAGTGTAATTGCGACCTAAATCCAGTGATTAGAGGGAGTGAAGCAGAGAGAAGCTGATCAGCTGATTTGGTTGATTAGCCCAATGCAGACGACTTTAATTCACCCGCAGAGTCAGACAGAGGACAGGGTGGCATCGAAGAGTGCACCACTGTGCTCTTATTTTCAGAATGGCCTGTGGGGTTTTTTTGAGCAGCAGTACCTTGTACTGTGGGTGTGTGTACTGCTATATCATGATTTTGTCAAGAAATAACATAATCAACCAATCAAGAGTGCGGTGTTCACATTTTTAGAGTAAAGTAACATGTATTTATCATCATTATATCTGGCACTTCCTTCAACATGCAGAAGATTGTCTCTGAATAATAAAGGTGGTATTCAGTGTATTTACTGCTTCCTAAAAAAAAAAAAAAACATACCAAAAAAAAAGTGTGCAACTAAAAGTATATTTTTAAACTAAAAGTCACTTTTTTTTACTCCTCTGGCTTGTCCTGCGACTTAAATAGCAGTGATATATGTGTATATTTACAGTAATTTTGTCAAGAAGTCACTAGCAATAGATGGCACTCTTGGCACTATTGACTCAGAGTAATAATACTGTACCACTGAAAATGTAAAAACACTTATGTTTACATTACTAAAAGCGACTTATACACCGGTGCGACCTATAGCCCAGAAAATACGGTAATTCTTGCTAAATAATTAGAGGCTTACGAAAAGAGCTGTCAATTTTTGTCCTTCCTAGAACCTCAGTTGCTAGTTGCTGTATTCTTATTTTGTCCAGGTTTCCTCACCCCCAACTTCTGAATCCAAGCGCAGTTTGACAGAAGGTCAAACTATAAGGCCCAACTCTCATAGAAGCTGTAAACTCTCCTCCTCTCCCTGATGAGTCTCCTGGCTCTGTGTGCTGGTGCTGAGGAGCTGATATGGCTGACAATTTGATGGAGAAGAGAGGTTACTCTGTATGGAGTGTGGTAGACAAGAGAAGGTGTAGTGCTGAATATCTGAGCTTTGCCTGACTGCTGCTGCCTTGCCCCCAGAGCTGGAGCTGAAAGGCAGCCTTGTTCATGGAAAGGGTTCTAATTTAAGAGCAGTACAGATCAAGCAGAGAGCCCCACCAAAGTGAATCTGTTTTTTTTGTTTTTTTTTTTAAATACTTGTACCACTTCTGTGACTTTATGACCTGCCTTGATAACTGCACCAAAGTGGGTGTAGTCATCCTCTAGAGTAGGTGGAAATACATATTATGAACATGTCACCTCAAATCACAATCTTGACAAACAATTTTGGCATTCTATGTAAAGAACTGCCTTATTTAGCAAATGACTTCCACATTCTGCTACATGTATAAAACAATATACTTTCTTTGATAAAGATTTGTCAGTCATGCAAACAGGTGCAATCTGTAAAATGTGAAAGATTTAGTAGCATCTAGTGGTAAGATTGCAGAATGAGCACCCCTTATATCCTGCCCCCACATTTTCAGGTGCGAGGGAGCGTACATTGGTGGTCACCTTTAAAACAAAACACGATTCCCTGTCTACAGCCAGTGTCTGGTTTGTCTGTTCTGGGCTACTGTAGCACAACATGGTTTCCCCTGTGAAAGAAGATCTTTTCTTTATGTAGATTTACAAGGCTCATTCTAAGATTAAGAAAATCCAGCGGTTGACATTTTCAAACCTTTAAAAGTTGAAAAAAGTGAGAGGTACTAAAACCTTTTAGAAGCATAACCAGAAATAACCAGTGTAGAAAATGAGGATAAAATTACATATACATTGGATCTTATAGCAAAAATGTTTTCAGATCTCAACATTTAATTGGTTGATCAACATTTTAAGGCCACTTATATAACCTGTCCATTAATTATGATTAATATAATTTAGTTTATCTTACAACACTTTAAACATAACATAAATTAGTTACAAGATATTGACAGTGTTTACAAATCTAACTCCTTATGTATTACAAGTGGGTTGGGGTTTAAGATAACTTAAAAATGAATTAGGAGGCTGCTCCCCAAAATACAACACCATAGAGAGAAGGGTCACTGCAAATCAATACAAAGTTGTTCTGAGTGATCATCTTTATCCTATGATGAAACATTTCTATCCTGATGGGAATGTCTTCTCCAGGACAACAATGCACATACATACAGTGGGTACGGAAAGTATTCAGACCCCTTTAAATTTTTCGCTCTTTGTGTCATTGCAGCCATTTGCCAAAATCAAAAAAGTTCATTTTATTTCTCATTAATGTACACTCAGCACCCCATCTTGACAGAAAAAAAAAGAAATGTAGAAATTTTTGCAAATTTATTAAAAAAGAAAAACTGAAATATCACATGGTCATAAGTATTCAGACCCTGTGCTCAGTATTGAGTAGAAGCACCCTTTTGAGCTAGTACAGCCATGAGTCTTCTTGGGAATGATGCAACAAGTTTTTCACACCTGGATTTGGGGATCCTCTGCCATTCTTCCTTGCAGAACCTCTCCAGTTCTGTCAGGTTGGATGGTGAACGTTGGTGGACAGCCATTTTCAGGTCTCTGCAGAGATGCTCAATTGGGTTTAGGTCAGGGCTCTGGCTGGGCCAGTCAAGAACGGTCACAGAGTTGTTCCGAAGCCACTGCTTTGTTATTTTAACTGTGTGCTTAGGGTCATTGTCCTGTTGAAAGGTGAACCTTCGGCCCAGTCTGAGGTCCTGAGCACTCTGGAAGAGGTTTTCTTCCAGGATATCTCTGTACTTGGCCACATTCATCTTTCCTTCAATTGCAACCAGTCGTCCTGTCCCTGCAGCTGAAAAACACCCCCACAACATGATGCTCCCACCACCATGTTTCACTGTAGGGATTGTATTGGGCAGGTGATGAGCAGTGCCTGGTTTTCTCCACACATACCGCTTACAATTAACGCCAAAAAGTTCAATCTTGGTCTCATCAGACCAGAGAATCTTATTTCTCATAGTCTGGGAGTCCTTCATGTGTTTTTTGGCAAACTCTATGCGGGCTTTCATGTGTCTTGCACTGAGGAGAGGCTTCCGTCGGGCCACTCTGCCATAAAGCCCCGACTGGTGGAGGGCTGCAGTGATAGTTGACTTTGTGGAACTTTCTCCCATCTCCCTACTGCATCTCTGGAGCTCAGCCACAATGATCTTTGGGTTCTTCTTTACCTCTCTCACCAAGGCTCTTCTCCCATGATTGCTCAGTTTGGCTGGACAGCCAGGTCTAGGAAGAGTTCTGGTCGTCCCAAACTTTTTCCATTTGAGGATTATGGAGGCCACTGTGCTCTTAGGAACCTTGAGTGCTGCAGAAATTCTTTTGTAACCTTGGCCAGATCTGTGCCTTGCCACAATTCTGTCTCTGAGCTCCTTGGGCAGTTTCTTCGACCTCATGATTCTCATTTGCTCCGACATGCACTGTGAGCTGTAAGGTCTTATATAGACAGGTGTGTGCCTTTCCTAATCAAGTCCAATCAGTTTAATTAAACACAGCTGGACTCCAATGAAGGAGCAGAACCATCTCAAGGAGGATCAGAAGAAATGGACAGCATGTGAGATAAATATGAGTGTCACTGCAAAGGGTCTGAATACTTATGACCATGTGATATTTCAGTTTTTCTTTTTTAATAAATTTGCAAAAATTTCTACATTTCTGTTTTTTTCTGTCAAGATGGGGTGCTGAGTGTAGATTAATGAGAAATAAAATTAACTTTTTTGATTTTCGCAAATGGCTGCAATGACACAAAGAGTGAAAAATTTAAAGGGGTCTGAATACTTTCCGTACCCACTGTATGTATGGGTGCATTGACCACCAAGTTTGCACGGGTCACTGAATGGTTTGATGAGCATGAAAATGAAGTGAATCATGCGCTACAACATTTGCAATCACCAGATCCCAACCCAGCTAAATGCACAATGCACAAGCATTTTCTTTAGGAAAACATGTTTGACCAAAAAACTCACCTTTAATCTTGACTTCAAATTTGAGGAAAATGTGTAAGATTGTCCCACTAGACCATAGATGATGCTCAAAGGGTTAACTTTACACTGAGGAACAATCAGCTTTTTGTCTGCTGTGCTGAAATTATATTACTGAATGACATGCAGTATTTCATTATAACACTAGTGTAATGCCATTTCCAACTGCTTTCTGATAAAGCACTATGTTATAGTCAAGTGACTAACAATGAACAAAGTGAAGCAAAAAAAAGGAAAAAAAAAAAAAAACTGTTAACACTACATTATTACAGTATTTCGTGCATATATCTGCTGTTTTGCCATCTGAATAATCCTGAAATTGTTTGGTCATCAACTGAGATCAAGAATCATTACAGAAACCAATAATCTACCTTTAAATGCTTTACGCCTGGCAGTGGTTGTTAGTAGTGGTGGGGGCTTCAGTGAGCAGTAACACAGGATGTAAACGGTTTTGAGACAATAAGCTGAAATAGTCGCGAGTAAACACACATTTTTAATTTAATGGTCTAACATTTTCAGCTGACCATACTGTTCCCGAGCTCATGCAGTAAAATTAGATTTTTAGGTGCAGTGAAAACAGAACAATGTCCCTGTTTGTATGGGGCAAAAAGAATGCCTCTGACAATCTAACAGTCTCATGGGTGTCCAGGCCACGCTGTACTGTGCACCATTGATTGAATTTTATCAGTAACATCTCTATAGTCCAGTGGTTGTTACGAAATCAAATTTTGAGCCACAGTGAAACTCGCCCACTGCAAAGCCATGTCTGTTTGTATGCAGCCGACTCTGGAGCAGAGGAGGATTTTCTTTCAAGGACATATAGACATTAAACACTCGGTGCATTTAGGGAAGGCTTTTCAGTGACAATGAGCGGTGCGGATGCTTTTGCAATTTATTGTAATTAGCACAGGAGGACTTCAGCAGCACACATTTCAGCAAGAATTGTAGCATTGCATTAAAAAGTCATCACAGCACTATAAGTAAAACAGTAACTTGAATACAAATTCTTCCTTATCTCAAGGGAATACATCAGGCATTGTATCCACTGGAGAGTGGAGGCCACTTGGCAGATCATTTGCCGCTTTACATCAAATATGTAATCGACAGGCATGTTTCAACTACTGCAGTAAAAACTATCTGCACACTGCGACTGGTGTGCTTTGTGTCTCATTTATTTATTTAGCTTGTTTGTTTGCTTAGTTTTCCCCGGTTGAAGTGCTTTCAGCTGAACAATACTGAGCAAAGAGCAACTGAGATACTGAGAATACAGGACTATGGATTACGAGGACATGTTTTAATGAAGTGGTTGTTAGTGAGATCTGCAGCAGATAGTGAACGAGCATGACAACTGAAGTCAGTCTTATTTTGTTCATGTAAACAAAGTGGGTATCTATAAAGCCAATGCTGTTAGTGCAGAGGCTGCATGAAGTTAATCTTACAACAAAGATATATATGCTATAACTTAACTGCAGCAGGGTATCATCACAAGCTTCATTTTCACTGTGATGTTAAAGGGCAATTTTATATATCAATCAAAAGGAAAAGGAAAAAACTGTTTTCCATGCCCTCATAGTTACAAAACAGCAGTTGTAGTACAGTGGGAAGAATCTTTAAAAAAAGAACTTAGCAACAGGAAGAAATCTTCCATGGCTATCAGAAACTGAGTACTATAAAGTGACAAGCTGCTAGTTGGAGATAATTGGGGTGTGCATGTGTGTGCAGTGATCTGGTCAATGTAGTGCTAGCAGGGCAGGGGGTAAAGGGTTAAAACAGTGACCTGTGAACCTCTCAGCTAAGTGAATACTGGCTCAGTTGGATCACTAAATGTTCCTGTTTCCACAGCACTGCTTCAGTTGCTTGCAGGGCCAAAATGTCAGAACGTAATATGTGTGGGCACTCTTACAGCTAAATTCCAGACAGTGTGCTGAATCTGAACTCCACAACTGACTGCAACCAAACCTTTTTAACCCAGGCATTTCCATTAATATAATCCACCGTGAATTAGGGATTCAATCATCCGACACAAGCTATAGCCAAAAGCTAGAAACTTGCATGTAGTCTTCAATTCTTCTTTAAGCTTTGATTAGCAGGTTAAGAGAGTCTCTTCTCTGTTAACCACGAAAAAAACCTTCAGAATTGAGCAGTTTCTGTCATAAAGCAAGCTGGACAGTCTGCTGTGTTTCAGAGTCTTCTCACTTACGATACTGTATCTCTTGGTATTATTGCATCAGGTAAATTGCTCAAACTTCAAGTCAGCAGCAGAGGAAATGTGAGGATGCCTGAAATGAGCTTTATTTCAGCATCTCAACATTTGTTACTTCTTTGTTTTAGGACTGAGTTCATTTTGCATGTTGACTGAACAATCTGGTATGGATAGAACAGGAACCAAGCACTATAATGCATATTGTACAAGATTGGTATTATTTTTTGAGGTTCTTTCCTTTCAGTCTCTATGGCTTAATGTTTACTCCTCTTGCTTCATTTGTGATAAATCAATAAAGTTGACCAGAACAAAATAGCAACAATGCATTGTGATTTCCTAGACCCAGAGTATATCAGTTCCATGTAGCCAACAAGGATAAGAGACACATCCTTGGTGATGGAGCTTATGACACTCCTACTGAAATCCCCCTCCTTCTAAAAAACAAACAAGTCTCAAACAGTGACGTGGTATGCTTTTAAATTATTTTCATTTGTGGCATAGCCAGCTGTCAAGGTAACATGCATCCGCCTTGTGATTTATAACTTAAGAAGTATGAAAGCAGTTAGAGCATAATGCATGTATGTCGATTGGGCAATCCCAGATCAACAAATAGTCTTGGTCAGAATTCCTGATCAAGGCCCCCCCCCATCTAATACATCTACCTATAGTATCTGCCAATACAAAAGTCCAAATCCAATACATTTTCCAAAATATGTAACACTTTTGCACAGTGCACACTTCACTTTAGCAGGGCTCCAGACTAACTTTTTGCATTGGTTGCAGTGGTGCCCCTAACATTGCCATTTAGGTGCAGCAGCACACATAAAACCGAGGGGCACCCCTTTTTTTTTTTTTTTTTTTTTTCCCCACAGCAGCTTTAGCATTACCATTTAATGGGTTAATTATGTGAAATGACTTTTTTTAGTCATTTCACATAATTATGTAAATCTATAAACACGAGTAATGGTGCAGACCTTCTTCTTTTCCTTTCGGCTCCTCCCTTTAGGGGTCGCAACAGCAAATCATCTGCCTCCATTTAACCCTATCCTCTGTATCCTCCTCACCCACACCAACTATCCTCATGTCCTCCTTGACTACATCCAAGAACCTCCTCTTTGGTCTTCCTCTAGGCCTCCTTCCTGGCAGCTCTAACCTCAGCATCCTTTTACCAATGTATTCACTGTCCCTCCTCTAAACATGTTCAAACCATCTCAATCTGGCTTCCCTGGCTTTTTCCATCTATCTCTTTGCTGTCACACATAACACCTGACACTTTCCTCCACCCGCTTGCACCTGCCTCCACCTGCTTACACGTCTCTTCACTTCTTTTCCACACTCTCCGTTGCTCTGGACTGTTGACCCTGGGCACTTAAAATCCTCCACCTTCTACACCTCTACTCCCTGTAACCTCACCGTTCTACTTGAGTCCCTCTCATTTACACACATGTACTCTGTTTTACTGCAGCTAACCTTCATTCCTCTCCTTTCCAGAGCAAACCTCCACCTTTCTAGATTTTCCTCCACCTGCTCCCTGCTCTCACTACAGATGACAACATCATCTGCAAACATCATGGTCCACGGAGATTCCTGTCTAACCTCATCTGTCAGCCTGTCCATCACCACAGCAAACAAGAAGGGTCTCAAAGCCGATCCTTGGTGCAGTCCCACCTCCACCTTGAACTCCTCTGTCACCCCTACGGCACATCTCACCACTGTCTTACAGCTCTCATACAGGTCCTGCACCACTCAAACACTTCTCTGCCACTCCAGACTTCCTCATACAAAACCACAGCTCCTCTCTCGGCACCCTGTCATACGCTTTTTCAAAATCTACAAAGACAATGCAGCTCCTTTTGGCCTTCTCTGTACTTCTCCATCAGCATTCTCAAAGCAAATATTGCATCTGTGGTGCTCTTTCTTGGCATGAAACCATACTGCTGCTCATAAATGCTCACTTCTGTCCTCAGCCTAGCCTCCACTATTCTTTCCCATAACTTCATTGTGTGACTCATCAGCTTCATTCCTCTGTAGTTTCCACAACTCTGCACATCTCCCTTGTTCTTAAAGATGGGCACCAGTACACTTCTCCTCCATTGCTCAGGCAAACTCTCACTCTCCAAGATCTTGTTAAGTAGCCCAGTCAAAAACTCTACTGCCACCTCTCCTAAACACTTCCATACCTCCACAGGTACATCATCAGGACCAAATGCCTTTCCAGTCTTCATCTTCTTCAACATCTTCCTCACTTCATCTTTATTGATCTTTGCTACGTCCTGCTCCACAACAGTCACCTCTGTGCTCTAAAACATTTTTCTCATTCATCAACTGTTCAAAGTATTCCTTCCACCTTTCCATCACACTTGTGGCACCTGTCAACACATTTCCATCCCTGTCCTTGATCACCCTAACCTTCTGCACATCCATCCCATCTCTGTCTCTCTGCCTCACCAACCTGTACAAATCCACCTCTCCCTCTTTAGTGTCCAGCCTATCATACCAATCCTCATACGCCCCTTGGCCTTTGCCACCTACCTTCACTTTACGCTGCATCTCCTTGTACTCCTGTCTGTTCTCTTCTGTCCTCTCAGTGTCCCACTTCTTCTTAGCTCGCCTTTTCCTTTTAACACACTCCTGAACTTCCTCATTCCACCACCAAGTCTCCTTACCCACTTTCCTCTTTCCAGATGACACACCAAGTACCCTCCTGCCTGTCTCCCTGATCACTTTAGCTGTAGCTGTCCAGTCATCTGGAAGAACCTCCTGACCTCCCAGAGCCTGTTTCAGCTCCTCCCTGAAAGCCACACAACACTCTTCCTTTTTCAACTTCCACCACTTGGTCCTCTGCTCTGCCCTTGTCCTCTTCATCTTCCTCACCACCAGTGATCCTACACACCACCAACCTATGCTGTCTGGCTACACTCTCCCCAACCAGTACTTTGCAGTCACTGATCTCTTTCAGGTTGTAACATCTGCACAAGATGTAATCAACTTGTGTGCTCCTGCCTCCACTATTATATGTCACCCTATGCACCTCCCTTTTCTGGAAAAATACAGCCATTTCCATCCTTTCTGAGAAGTCTACCACCATCTGTCCTTCTGCATTCCTGTCCTGCATACCAGTCTTACCCATCACTTCCTCATCACCTCTGTTTTCCTCACCAACATATCCGTTGAAGTCCGCCCCAATCACCACTCTCTCACCACTAGAGAGACCCTCATCCATCTTCCTCCAGAATTTCTCCTTCTCTTCTAACTCACATCCTACCTGTGGGGCATAACCACTGACAACACTCAACATCACAACTTCAACTTCCAGCTTCAGACTCATCACCCTATTTGACACTCTCTTCACCTCCAGAACATTCCTAGCAAAATTGTTCTGCAGGATAACTCCTACTCCATTCCTCTTTCCATCCACACTATGATAAAATGGCTTGAGCCCTGCTCCTAATCTATAAGCCTTGCTACCTTTCCCCCTGGTCTCCTGAACACACAAGATATCCACCTTTCTTCTCTCCATCATATCAGCCAACTCGCTAGTTTTTCCCTGACAAAGTCCCTACAATCAAAGTCCCTAATCTAAGTCCTACACTCTTGCCCTTCCTCTTCTGCTTGCCTACGAACATGCATTCCTCTTCCTCGGCAGCTTTTTTTTTTGCAACATTGTATGCAATGTTGAATTTAACAATGAACGCTGTCTTCTCACTGCTGCAGGTCACTTGCTGCCAGAAGGGGAGCTGTGGTGACCACACATTCAAAATAAGATGTACTTCTTTGACATTTTGTGATTTTTTTTGGCATCTAATTGCAGATTTTCAAAGCAGTGACAGCAAAAGCAGTGTTGCCAACCATGCCTGAACACAGTATACAAAGAACACAATGCACAGTATATACAGTCCATTGGCATTGTTAATTTTTTCACAACTCAACCACGGGAACTATGCAGACAAAGCTTTACAAAAGGAACACATTTTTGCTTTTTATATTTAATTCTTTCTATCAGTGACTTGGAGACTGATGCCATTTTCATCTCTAAGGCTTGGTCAGTATTAACGGGGGCTGTTCAGTATTAACGGGGGCTGTCGTCATTGAATAGCAGTCAATTGTGTATTGGAAAATAAAAAGCCAGAGCCAATAGTAGGTGAAGGTGAGTTTTTGATTTGCTCTGACCTTCACTAGGGAGAAAACTATACACAGATCTACAAAATGCAAGGTGAACCAGTACAACCAAGAAAGAAAGAAAGAAAAAAAAAAAAAAAAAAAAAAATTGTAGTCAATACTGACTCCCATTTACAACAAATACAAATTCTGTACAAAATGTGATGAGTAAACTCTCAGTATTCAGTAATCTTTAATTTTTATGTCATACCAAATTGGTAGCAGTGAAGTAGCTCTGTTACTACTGCCTCCTGAACTATTACAGGCATTACAAACGGATACATGTGTGATATCTGACATAAAACAAAGTGTTTGGCTTAGGTTCATCGTCAAAGCTGATAGTGATCAAATTTGAAAAAAAAAAGAAGAAAAAAAAAAAGCCCCAACAGACCCTGATACTGATCTTTGAGATCTGATCAAGATATCACTAGTCTTTAGTGTCAAATTTAGTTTACTCAGCGCGCACGCGCACACACACGCGCGCACACACTATTGGAAGGATTTTACCTGTGCCATGAGGAAAAAGGGATATCCTGACAAGATTACATGCAGCAGTGACTTTGTGTCAGACTAGCTTGAAGATTTAGGATCTATGACTCCATGACTGATTGAAATTTTCCAGAGACCAATTTTTAGTGAGTTTTCTCAGTTTACCCTGAATCCTGAAGTCCCTGGTCAACAACAGCTTTTGTGATGGTGGGTGTGTGTCTGTGTCTGAAATGGGGGTAGGATGAAGAACTGTGCCATGTCCACTCAATCATGTTGATGCATCAAACCTTCACTTCCCTGCTTTCGTGCACAAATACACACACAGCACTACATTGTATGTGTGACAAGAAGTTATTTTTTTTTTTTTTTTAGTCAAGATAAAACCCATATGAAACTTCCCAACCCTCATGGCATATTCAGTGCATGAGATAAAACAGGTGTGTGTGTGTGTGTGTGTGTGTGTGTGTGCGCACGCGCGCGTGTGTGTGTGTAAGCATCCAAGCAGATTTTTGTAAGTGCAAGAAATTACTTTTGGAACAAATTTAATAGTTGATTAACTTTAATTTTATATCCTAATGTGTTAATAGTTGCATACTGCCACTGTTAAGTCGATATTAGGTTATTTTTGTCAAGCCATTATTTTCATTTCCATGGTCCCTACAGCATCTTTTTGTTTTTTTTTTTTTAATATAAGTTAAAATAAAACAAATTCCACTTGCATAGATCATAAATATGTGTTGCTTCAGTTCACACTCTCATTCTCCTGGTGGTAGAATCAGTGTGAAACAATAATGAAAATAAACAGCAAATGTCAAGCAATCCTGCAAAACATTTATATAACCTAGACTCATCTGTGGGAAGATGTTTTGTTTTCTATTTTGCTCTGCTGCACTATAACTGTGAATATGTGTGTGTAAAAGGCTCAGTGGGATTTGAAATCTGAAGATAAAGAAGTTGGACAGCAGAGAAAAATATGGAGTGAGAGAGATGAGGAAAAAAAGGCAGGAGTGTAACAGCATGGAGGGGTGAGTGATGATGGCAGATAGGTGGTGGTGAGAAAGGAGGGCAGGTGGGACGCAGAGAAGATGGCAGGAAAGCTGGACAATGATAGGATGGTGGGAGTATAAGGAAGGGGTGAGGGGGGGACAACAGTGGGAAGGATGGAGGAGGAACAATGTCATGCATTGTTTTATTCTCATCCAGAGGCCAGTGAGAGGAGGCAGATACCTGTTGATTATTCTGTTGTATTATCTAACACCAAAGAGAGAAAATGTGTTTGTGTAATTGTGTAAGGTGAGAGCTGCTCTTGATATGTTTTTTTTTTCTCCCTTACTTCCCTTCCTTTCTCTTCACCCCTCAGGTTGTATCTCCTGATTTTGCTTCCATCATTTCTTCTGTCTTCCTCCTCCTTTTGCTTCCATCATTTCTTCTGTCTTCCTCCTCCTTTTGCTTCCATCATTTCGTCTTCCTCCTCGTTGTTTTCTGACTCACCTTGCCATTCTCCTTCTCTATTTTATTCTTTTGCTTCCTCTTCCTTCCTCTCCTTTATTCACATCACCTGCAGTATTTTAATGCTGAAATGCAGCAATGCATCTTGCCATACCACCATGTGCACACTTCTGTCTGAGCATGTGACTGCTGCAGTGCATGTTCCCTCAGAAGTGTCATTTACATTCACTGAACATATTATGCACATGTGGGTAAAGAAAAAGGGGGTTACAGGCCTCCCAGTATTTTCTCATTTAATTATTTATGTTGACTTCTGCTGTCACACTAAACATGCCTTCAACATCCCACATGACAGCCCCCAACCTGAATTTCCTTTCGGGGATTAATAAAGTTTATCTTATCTTATATGTAGAATTAACAGCCCTATCTGAGGACTTTCCTCCTGTCAGCTTCAAATAAAAGCAGCTCATCTCTGGGGAAGAGGTAATACTTTTAATTTCACATCATGAATACGAGGAAACGAGAAAGCTGTTGCGTGAGTGACAGCAGAGTGGCTATCCACCCATGTGAGAATCAATGTTTGATGAGGATGAGTTTGTCTCTTGACACACTGATGAAATGTTTATGATGCAGAAGGTGGGGAGCAAATTTCAAAATATGTACAGTGGCAAGAAAATGTATATGAACCGCTTGGAGTTAATTGGTTTTTAATGTCAATCTTCTACAAAATATGAGCTGATCTTCCCTGAGGTCACAACAACAGACCAACACCAGACCTCAACCCCACAGACATGCTGTGGAATGACCTCAAGAGAGCTGTTCGCACCAGACATCCTACAAATGTGTCTGAGCTTAATCAGTTCTCTAAAGAAAAATGGTCAAAAATTCCTCCTGAACGTTGTGCAGGCCTGATTTATAGTTACCAAAAGAGCTTGTTTGAAGTCACTGTGGCAAGAGGAGATTCAACCAGCTGTTAATTCCAAGGGTTCACTTGCTTTTTCCTCCAGCACTATGAAGGTTTAATGGATGTGTTCAATAAAGACATGGGAAAGTAGAATGGTTTGTGTGTTATCAGCTTAAGCACACTGTGTTTGTCTATTGTGACTTATATGAAGATCAGATCACATTTTATGGCAAACATATCTGCATGTCAGTGTGTGTGTGTGTGTGTGTGTGCGTGCAAGTGGGCATGTGTGTGTATATGTGCCTACTATTTGAGTGTTCATGTGTGAGTTCGACATCTAAATATTTAGGGACATGAGCACAAACGTGTTTCATCATGTTTCTTTCAGGTTTATTATAAATAATCCTACCAAGAAAGATATGGAAGTATGTGATTAGAAACAACAGAATCTCAATTATATGGTAACTCAGCCAGAAGCAAACCTGTACACATGTAGCAATAACTGCATCAAATGAGATGTACAGCCCTGATACAGATACTTAAAGGAAGAGTGTGTTTCATTTAGCAAGCGCTCACAAAACAGAACACATGCTACCAGAGACGTGCAAAGCCAAAACAGCACTTTCCACTACAGTGCATGCACTTTATCTTAGTGTGTTTGAAACAATGAAGCGTTGTTTCATAAAGACAGAATGAGTCTCTTGTGTATGTTTCTGTGCATTCAGCTGCTGTGGAAGAAAAAAAAAAAAAAAAAAACTTTAACAGGAGTACCTGCAAACACAATATACTAAAGGGTGAACTCTGGACCAAAAAGTAGAGCATACACAAAAGCACAAACCATTTGTGTTGTTTTTTTTTTCCTATACTGGAGCTGAGATAATAAGCCAAGGACATAGCTTGACTTTTGGCATGCAGTGATTGAGGGGGCACATTTAAGAAAAAACTTAAACTGGTTGCAACTGTTTGGTAGGGTATTTCTGCACCAGTGAATCAGTAAATAGTTTCTCATGAGACATCATCAGTCAGCATTTTAAAATCAACCTTTGTTTTTATAGTTGAAGTTTCTTCACTTAGAAATGTCTCCTTTCCCTTTTGGCTGACGAGCAGATAGAGCAAAAAAGGAAAACTGGGAAATGCCTGAAATTGAGTTGTGAATTGGGTACAAATTTGGAACTCAGTTGGGATATGGTTGGCTGCATAATAAAATGCACTACAGTTAACATTAAGAGGTAAAGCTGAGCAGTAATGGCTGTATGAAAGTATAGAAATAAGTATAAACAAAACTGACTGTCCCCTTGTTTTAAACAGATATACTCAACAGCTTTAGCTTGTCAATTCATTTCTCGACTGCTAAAAATTCCAAAGTTTGTTGGTTCCAGCTTCTTAAATGTGTGGATGTGTTGCATTTCGTTGTTTTTCCAATCATTGTAAACCTAATCTGGGAAGGTAGGACAATTTTTAATATTCTCTGACATTTTACTCCAACTTTTTGTTGCAATTGAAAACTGATAATACTTCCATGAGTACATTTGCACAGTGACTTACTCAGTCTTATTGTACCTGGAGTTCTTTAAGCCAACTCTTTTACAACCTTACCTCCTCCCACAGTGCAGTATTAATCCTCCCAAAAGTGATTTTGCCTTTATCTCTTTCCTAAGGTACTAGGTCTGTATTGTCATTGAGCTGCAACAGGTTAATATAATGTGACACATGGTCTATTGGGTGGTAGGGGATGTGCATTCAAATTTAAGTGACTTAGTTTAGGTTGACTAACAATATAAATATCCATGAGAATTCTCAGACAATCCACAAGCTCTCAAATATTTCCACAGTATTCAATTACACTGAGCAGCTTTAGAAATATACATTTACATGACTAATGTGTCAGAAAAATCTTATTTGTATATTTCAGAACATCTTCCAGCTGGCTAATATTAATGCCACTGATGATGCTGTTAGGCTAAGCGATAATTATCAGCAAAATGCAAGTGCTCCCAGGCATTTCCATTAAAATAAGGTACTTGAAATCTGATTACTATTTTAAAAGGTGAAAATAAAACTCAAATGAATATAATTACACAGATGTCTTCAATCAATGATCAGGGCTTAATGGTTAAGGTTATTAGTCTTATTCTACAAGAGGCAAGCTATCCTTGGCCAGAATTTTCTGTAGTTGTTAGACTGAGATGGCACTGAAGAGCACCAAAAACAGCAGTTGGTTACATATTCTGGTACTCGCTCTACACTCCTCTGATTATAAGCAATCTGAGGATTCTTGTATATGAAAAATATATGTATTTCAAAGATAAGCTGGCTGTAATTCATTATATTTTTGCATGAAGTTATTTCCAAATTATTTATATTGCTCTCCTTGTAGGTGTCAAAATATCTTCTAATAGCTTGTTTGTTTGTTGGGCAATCTGTGTGATCACAATGTCTTAAACCCACTACCGCTGCATGAAAGGCATCCTACCAGCAACGCTGCCATTTCTAAGCATCTACGCATTTCTAAAAAGGTTTCTGAGGAGGCAGTGAACAGGGTTAAGGGTGAGCTGTAAAGGATAAGATAATGGGATAGACATGTCTGTTCTGTATGATAACCATTCAAGCTATTTTTTTCCTTTTTGCACATGATTCAGACAATCATTGTGGTTCCTGTGTATATGTAGTTCTTCCTAGTTGCTTTGCCATGTGTCTGTCCAGCCTTGTATCTTGTTACTGCTCCAAAACACACAATTCACTAAAACTTCAAGAAACTAGACATTATGGTCGGTAAACTGGTAGCCTCCATAAGAATCCATTTCCATCACAGGAGAAATAAAAACAAACAAAAACAAAAAAAAAAAAAAAAAAAGCCTTTCTTATCCTTCAGTCAGGTACACTCATCAGTGAGTGAAACAGGAGGTGCTATTTATGACTCAAGCCGGTCGCTCATACAGTGGTGTTATAATTAACATGAATACTGTAACGAGAATATCATGATGATAAAGAAAAAAACTAGCACAACAGTGTGGAAAGGAACACGAGAGAAATATGTTATTGGCAGCTACAACTGTTCAGTTACTTCATATGGTGTGTGCCGTAAAAAACGCAGGCTTGATTTGTGGAAGCTTGAAGTGTAGGAAGAGAGTCAATGCAGTAGCAGTAACAGGATGAAGCAAAGAAAAATAAAGAACCACAAAAATAGAAAACAATATGAAGTATATAGCTGAATCGGTAAGATGTGCATTGCATGTGCATTGTAGCGCAAACACTACAGAAGGAATGTGTGGTATCAAAGAAATGAAGCATACTGAATATAACTATTAAAAATGTTAATGTGTCAAATGCTCTCTAACATACACAGACTTATGGCAGTAGGCTCAGGATTAAGATACTTAAATAATAAAATAATCATACAAGAAAACAGGTGGTAGTATTGACTATTGAAGTCTGGCTTAATATCAAAAGTAGCAGGTCTGTGAAAATATTCTACCTCAAGTCCTACATTCAAATTAAGTAAAAGTAGCAAAGATAAAAGCTGGAAAAGTTGCTTGTAGTAATATTATATATTATGCTTACTATATATATATATATATATATATATATATATATATTACTATTATTGCAATATTGATATGATATGAAAACAATTACCGTTAATATTACTTCATATATTGAGGGTAGCTACAAAGACCATCACTGTAGGTAAATGTTTCTAGCTTTGCTGTTTAGTGAGAACCACATATGTCTAGAAGCCAATTTTTCATTTCAGAAGCTAAAAACAAACCTGGTTTCAGCTTTGTCATAACTTATTTTCCAGCTAATCTAAGATTTTTTTGCAAAGGTTTATTTATCTTAATATGGAGAATCAACTTCACACTATTAGAAGACCACTTAATTCTTCAGTTAGAACACTTCCAGAAAGACATCATCTGAGAGTTAATACAGTGGAAATATAAAGTTGAAAAATATGAAAAGACTCCATTTATAACTACACTATATGCACTGTATGTGTGTGAGTGCCCTAAAAATCTTAAAATGAAACCATGGAGGCATAGGCACTGTGTCTTTGGTATACTTTGCACATTGATTCACAAACATAAAGCCAGATGTGTATGTAACTACATGTTTCCACATAATGTACAATACTGTGTCCAGGTATGAAAAACAGAGCAGAAAATAATCTGTGTGCAAAAGAATTTCAGTGGACTTTGAAGACAGTGCACTGGCACCCAGCCCCTGTAGCACCCTCCTAGCTGGCTGGTGCTGGAAATGTTTGGACTGCTGTATGAAAATACAGCAAAATCTATTTGCAGTCACAACAAAATAAATAGAGTTGAGAACATTGGCCTAAAGACAAAAAAAAAAAAAAAAAAAAAAAAAAAAAGTGGAGTAGGTCAATAAACTGCTGTGAACCATTAAAGGTCAGGGGCTGGAGCAGATACCCTTGGTGTACAGTGACACCTATTGTACACAGGGAGATACACATTGTGTCCATGCTCACACAAACATGCATGGACTGTAAACATACACAAACAGCGGCAAACAGCCGACAGGGACAAACACAATCACACACATGCAAAAACACTGCAATACACAGCACGTCCAAAAACCCACATGCTTAGAATGTTTAATGCCTGTGAACAACTTTCTAAACTTTCTTTTTATTCATAAATGGAATTTCAAATCACTGCCCTAATTTCTCCTGCCTCTTTCCTTTTCTGGCTCACTCGCTCGCATCTCTCCTCACACTTGCAGTTGAAATGGAGATTGTGTTTTCATAGCAAGGCAGCGCAGGCCTTCTCAAAATTGGCTCTCTTAATAATTCAGCATTTCAATAAAGCCGGAAATCCGAATGTCACTGCATGAGATTGTGTGTATGAGTGAGAGTGAAAGACAGCTTGAGAAAGAGGAGAGGAAAAGGGGGGGAAGGCAGGGCAGGGGAAAGGAGGAGGAGAGAGCAGGGCTCAAGAACGAAAGTAGAGAGGAAGAAAAGAGCAGGGGAAAGAGATGGAGGAGAGGGGTGGAGCAGGGGTTGAAATGCCTTTTAACATTAGCATTAGCAGTCTATTAAGATACTGTGCAAGCATGGAGATAGTAAAGAAAGCTTGTGTGTGGGTGTCTACTGTAGACCGGATATGCAAGATGTGTTTGGCATCTTATGACAATCCACCTCTCAGGGATCAATAAATCTCTAACATCCAGTTCTTTAGACTGAAATTCTCTCTTTTTTTTATCATTTTACTCCTACAGACAGTTACAGTATACATTTAATATTTTGGAGTATTTTGTTCTTTGTCTGTAACTAAAATGCTAGCCTTGTTCTGTTTGACATAAATGAAATCTGTCTGCTTTTAAAGGTTTTTAGATAATGCATTATCTTTTTAGCCAATCTCATTTCAGACTAGCTGCTAACAGTTTATGCAGCCTTGGCACATCAATATGGAATAATGGTATTTGCCTGCACTTCCAGCATTACTATAACTCAGTTTTAATTCAGCATTTTTGTCCTCATGTGCATTTGGCTACTGGTGTGTATGTGTTTCTGCATGCATGCTCACACACTAGCATAAGTGTGTGTGAATTTTATGAGACCCTGCTTTAAGCTTGAACATCTAGCTGCTTCTTGAGTTCAGTATGGGTACCTGTGTGTACCACCCCTTTGAGTGTGTACTCAGAGGATAAGCTGGTGTTTAAAAAGGCTTTTTTTCTGCCAGTGTCCAGTAAAAAAAACGTGTGTGTAGTGGTGGGTTATAGCTGGGTTTAACTGCCATTCGCAGAGCATATAAGCTGTCAACCCAGTTTACTGTAAGAGAACTGAACTAGACAGAAAATCAGAAACAATTCTCTACTCCAAAACAGCCTGTGTTATAATGCTGATGGCACTCTGAGCTCAAAGAGGTGGGTGCAGGCTGTGGGTGGGCTGGCTTCCACTGAATTTCAAATGGATATGACAAACAACAATACAGTTGATGTGGCATTTTCAAATGTAGGGCAGTGGTTTCAGCACAGAGAAGAAACAATATTAGTTCACACACAGTAAAATTTGGGAGATAAAATAATTTGATTTTTACTATAAGGCATTTTTTAATTCCCACACATCTAAAACATGATTTATAAGCCCTTTGTTTGTCAGCTAAAATGTCAAATACCTATTATTTTATTTCCTCCACTTTTGTCCTCAGAACATCACTGACAACAGTTAAGCCACTGTTCTCCCTCAGTGTAAGAAGTACAGGCCAACCAAGTGATGAGCCCAGCTCAGCTTAGCTTTTATTTTCCTTCTACGCCAGGCTGACTGCAGAAACATGATAACATGGCTTTATTGTAGCACACAGGAGGCAGCACACTACCTGTCTTTAATATTGATGGACTATGACTCCTGGAAGTGTGAAGTGAATTAGCAATGAAAGAATAATATAACCACGCTTAACCCTCAGGCCTCTGATCTGTCTCACCTGGCATCTAATCATTCAGCATGACACCTATCAGACAGACACAGAAAGGCAGAAGAGACACACCTACACTGTGCACCTATGGAGGCAGAGAAAACACTAACATAACAGTAACAGCTCAGAATTTACAGAAAAAGACAAACAG
Organism: Mastacembelus armatus; assembly: GCF_900324485.2. Classification (NCBI taxonomy): domain Eukaryota; kingdom Metazoa; phylum Chordata; class Actinopteri; order Synbranchiformes; family Mastacembelidae; genus Mastacembelus; species Mastacembelus armatus. The sequence continues at coordinate 7,538,295 of NC_046645.1, read as the reverse complement.
TAAATGTGCATCAAATACTGTTTAATGTTAGAGTTCTATTTACATCCCACACAACTTTTCACTCAAACTGTATAAGTCCAAAATAATAATTACATAAATTAATCTAGTCAAAGCCAACTCTCTTACATCTGATTTCAATGACCATAACACAAATCCATCCCCAAACAGTTGTATGCATGTAAGAGGACACAAACGTAGGGCTTCAGTTCATTGAAAGAGTAGCTTGAACTTTACTGAACATGATTGGTAGATAAGGTTCCCATCCAAAATGCCACTGCAATTATGAGACTTCCATGTGTACTTCAGACAAGACAATGCTAGTGACAAATTACCCTCGACTGCAACTTGTTTAGCCTGCCCACTGTCTCTGTGCAAAAATAAAAGAAACAACCCTTGTTGCTTATACATAAAAAAAAAAAGGATTTTAGAACAATATTGCATGTGATTTGGTGAACTGAATTATAGATGAGTAGTCTAATGAGCACTTATTGAGAGTCAGTAAAGTGGTGCCGTTATTTACTTCATGAGAATAATTAGTTATTAAAAATGCATACACACACACACACATTTCATTAAATTGCCATCTGTCAGAAAGGTGGCAGAAAAACAGAGGGGAAGGAATTTGATTTTTAGATTTGGCAACATACATTGCAAGGTCTCTGTCAAACTGGATGTCTGACACAAGATGGTGAGTAGAGGATGCAATTAAACAAGGGTACCCAACCACATCATGGCACTGCAGCAATAAGTCTCTACATTGACTGTGATGACTTGCTCACTGTGGGGGGGATTGTGTAGGACATACAGAACCCATGACTGAACAACTGCAGACAGTGGCAGTGTCACTGCACCAACTCTTCTCTCTGAGAATGAATAACTATGCTTTATCCTGTTCTGAGCCAATTAACGTGACCTGAAACAGGTACACCAGCTGGCCCAATGGGAAATGGTCTGCTTTCTCAGCCTGAACAAACCCACCCATACTGCATCACAAGGTATGCAAATATTGTTATTGTATGTGTAATTTCCATGGTCACTCCCACCAGGTGGCAAATACACAGTCAGCATCTGGCATCATGTATAATTTAAAAACAGTACTGATGTAGGTGATACGAAACTTTAAGCCTAAAACAAAAGATATGTGACATCCAGCTACAGATTTCATGTTGGATGTAACAAGTGGTTTTTTTATCCAGTGTACTGTGTCATACTTGATCACAGCAGACAAGGCACTCGTAATGCCTCCCAATATCCCAATAAAAACAAATTTAAATTTTTTGTTCCTCATTCTGCTAAGTTTTATAACTGTGTTTTATCTCTGTCCTACAAAAGAAAAGAAAACATGCCATTTTGTTTAATTTCAGTAAACCTTAAAACAATCCATCACCCATGGGTCAGGAGCACTGTACCAAATTAATCATATATGTGGATTTGACTTCATCACCTACTGCCTGAGAAAGAAAAGACAGTTTGTTGCAGATTCACATTCATCCATAAAACCATCCAATTCTATACACCTAAACATTCATTCACCATATTACTACCTCGGTATTTTTATATTTTAAACTTTTACGTCTTAGAATCACAACTCCACTCACTCATGTCAGACACCTTTTTTCTCTACATGTTAATGTTTGTGAACTTATTAATTTGCCACACTTTTAGTAATGCAATGCAGTAAGGATTAACTGGCAAACTATTGCAAATAATAAATAAAAATTAATTCTTCAGCCACTCTTTAGAATCAGATGTCTATGATAGCGTGGCACATCCTGCACACTCTCATTCTATTGGTTTAGTATTTTTTGAGTTTCAGCACTGTGAGTTTAAAACTGTAGTGCAGTTTGTCTGCCTCACTGCACTCAGGAAAATTACAGCATGTGCTTGTGGATCTGACTAATTATAGCAGCTTGATTGCAATTATATCTACAGATACAGCTATAAATATAGCCAGCAAGTCTAGTTGCAAAGAACATACAGGCCTGATCGACAAAGCATTTTCAACCAAAGCAATGATGATTTATAACCTGATTAGAAACCACAGTGCTGGCATTAATATGTTCATGTAAACGTAGTCCTGGAATAACACTCTGAGTCATGTGAAACCATAGAAACTGCAGAGTAAAATAAACTCAAATCTGCTGCACTTATATAACTAGAAATGTCACTGTCATACTGCAGTGATTCAGTCATTAATATGTTTTAAGTTCAACTATTATGTGATTTGTGAAGGACATAGTATTATGTATACCATAATAGTACATCCAAAATAAGTCAAGAATGTATTTTTTGATTTATTTATTGTTTATCTGTTTAAAAATAATTTTACAATAAAGCCTTCAGGTTTGTTAACAGTACACCAGCACTGAAGCTTGACAATTATCAGCCAACACCATTATAAGTCAAATGTCATCTCACTCTTAGACTGAATGCAACTTTTGTGAGCTGCTTGAATAAAACCTTCAGCGAAATTAATCTGGCTTTAAAACAGTGTTTGCCTCGAGAAGTCTATGGAGATACACAGCCCAAGGTAATTTGAACCCAGTCACAAGAAACAAATGACCTGCTGGAATGTCAATGATTTAACCAATGAGCTAATATCCTTAGTTAAAATATCCTTAGTTTTCCTCCTTCCTTATATCTGATGGCTGTCTTTATTAGAGTTGTTAACATTAAAACTGTCACAAGCAGCTGTGTAACAAATGAACAATAGAGAGCTAGAGAGATGTACAGTACCTGACTGCTCTGACCTCAAGACAGCTGGTCACTTCACATCTCAGCACCCTTGTTTATTTGTTACCATTAATTTCAACACTACAAATGTCTTCATGATTTGAGTGTCTAAAATACACATGTTCCTTTTTTTTTTTTTTTTTTAAACCATACAAGCATTTCCTCCTCACTAACACAGCTGGCTTTGCCTCCACTGTGGCCATTTTGAATGGCTAAATATATTAGAGAAACATATATACATTTCTGTCACACAAAGATTCACAGGGAAACATTTGTTTGAAGGTGTTATAAATAAGCGCAAACAAAAAGTTTATGCTTAGAATTTCTCACAAGCAGAATGGACTGTTTGCTTTCTGTTGATGTGATAAAGTTGGCATTAGAGGACCATTGCAGTAATAATATTGTTTGTTCTGTCTTCATAAATCTAAAACAATAACCATAAACAGCGAAATATACTGGTCACTCAGGAAAGTTATTTTTGTCTAGAATCTTGTGGCTGCAGTACAAGTATTGATTCAATCATTATAATACTCTATTGTTCTCTTGAGATGGAGTTGCAGTTGATTTAATTTACTGTTGAACATTATGGGTATTTTAAAGCCTGTTTCTTCACAAAAGGAGATGAATTACCTAATGAATTTTGGTTCAACTACATAAATATCAGGTGGGAATACAGAATGCAAAACATTCATATGCACTAAAAATGACTGGTAAAATAAATCCCAAAGCAAAGTTTGCTTGGATTGGCAGGTGTTCATTTTAAGTTCTGACCACCACTCAAAGTCCTGAGAGTGTGAACTGAGGGGCAAAAACGATATTTTTATCCATTTAAAATTAAGGGTACAAAACAAAGTGTCAGAATATTTTCTGGAGCCACTGTAAATGCAACTACTGACCCCTTTAACACATTTCCTTTGTTCTGTCTGAACTGGCTTATTAAATTATTTCACTTTGACTGGCTGTGTCTCAGCTAGCCAAGGGTTACCAGACACAGACAACTAAAGCTTTAGGGTTTGGGAGGCTCCTGCAGCTCAGAGTAATGAGGCAACACACCAAGACACATCACACACACTGACACATGGCAGCACATGCAGAAAGCACCCACTGCAAAAATGGAAGTGAGAGACTAATGCTGATCTTAAACTGGATATGACAATTTTACAGTTTTAGACAAATTTAAAGTTGCAGTAAATACAGAGTAGGTAACCTGCCTGCGCCTGTCATGAAATTCATTTAGTGTGAGAGCTCAGTCAAAGCTATTGGAACTCAAAAATAAAAACACTGAAAGTCCAAAGCACAGTAAGCAGCTCTTGCAGCCTGAAATGGTTACTCTCATTGATATAAAAGTGAATGAACAGCATAGTGATAAGCTTGCTATGTTATGTTTGTAATTACATTTGCTATTCTTTGGGGTATTTTGAAGTATTATTTAAGTGAATATTTACATGGAATATTTTAAATACTGTTCAAATGAATCATGAATTACCCAAATTCCATTGGTAGGGAATGATAAGCAGAAACTAACCAATAAAAACATCAGTACTGAATAAATAAATACTCCTGAAAACTACACAACACATTTACTTACTTCATTTACTCAACATCATGAGGCAAGAGAGAAATGATGAAAATTACAGAGGTGGTCATATTTTAAAAACTAAAACAATTGTGCATTAAAAAAATAGTAAATATTTAATACATTAAGACACTGGCAACATTAGGTAATGGCATGTAATATTTATAAGCTACATTTAAAAGCAGTAACTATCATTTGTCTCTAGGTGTGACTGACAGCAGCCTAAATCAACACCTCCAAGGAACAGTGCACTCAATTTCAGGTAGCCAAATAGTCTGTAAACTAGTTATTTACTAGTCAAATATCAAGTAATGTTGTACTAAATATTTCTGCTTCCAGTGTCAGCACATTGGTTTACTTAGAGAAAATAAAACAAGCTGATCTGATTAAACCAAATCCCTGACAGATCCCATGGTAACAATTCTTTTAAACAATTCCGTTTCTATCACAGAAATGAGTTTGATGAGCCCCACTAGCAGCATGGCTCTAAGGGTGAAAACGCTGGTGTGTCAGCTGGCCCACCACTTCAGTACAGACATTCAGTCTTCACAACAAGACCCCTAATGACTGAGGTGATCCACAGATATTTCCTCCACAGTGGCCAGCAGATCAATGTTATCACTTATCCTCTAAAATATATCAATGTCTATTAGATGAAGCAGCACACCCAGAAATGTAACACACTGTGACACATGGCACAGATGCAAACAGTACAGCAAAGCAACAGCAAAAATGGAAATGAGCTACAGACTAATGCTGACCTTGTGGCATTCAATGGTACTGTTACCAATGACTTTAAAACATTCACCAAGTTATAGCTTTGTAAATAGTATTACCACCCTGCCCCTCAAACCCAACAATACTGGACAGACAAAGTAAAAAAATAAATAAATAAAAAAAATTAATAGATCCCGGAAACAATCCGTCTAGTCTTCCAGACAAGCAGGTTATTTGAATGGACACTTCCTCTTTGGCTGCATGATATCTTTGCTGCTCTCGCCCCAAGGCAGAAACTATTTTCTGTTCTTTTTTTCATGTTCATTTTGGCTCTGTCCTTCACTGCTCTGCCTCATCTTCAGAAGAAATGCTCTGTCAGTATTTTAGCCATGTCTTCATATTTCTGGTATGCCATAGAAGCAGAGATACTTGGTTCTTAATCCTATGTGACCCAGAACTGATTACTCTATAGCAAACTAAACTTTTAAGGCCATATTCAGTGTGAATCCAGCCTCTGAATGTAAAATGTAGCAAGGTTTTTCTAAAAGACTTACTTATATGAAACACCACAGCACAGCATCAACAGAATTATGATACAGTGATCAAGTCTAGATGAAAATGACTTCTTCCATCTTTCAATATTCTCAGTTGCTTTTTCAATGACTTTCAAGTTGCAAAGAGCAGAAGATTTGCCTATAGACTCACATCTTTGTGTTACAAGGTTCAAGAGTATCGTTTTAAAAAGCATACATGGTGTTTCTTTGATGATCAGAGACAAGCAAAGAGCACTTCAAGGGAGCATTTTTCAACACAATTCAAAAAAAGAAGTGACAATGAGTTCTAATAGGTTCATGCACTTAGTCATGTCCTAGAAGGGTTATGGAATAACAAGGAATGTGATAAATTGAGACGATAACCACTTAAATGTACAGTCAATTTTTTCCTTTATCAACACTTTTTCTTTCGAACTTATGTCTTTCATGTTTTCTTGCCTTTACTGTGAAAACCCTATTGAGGGAACTTATTAAAATGAAAAGTATTTTCCAGGTGGGCCAATTTGGAAAAAACAGCCTTAGAGAAGGTCTCCCCAGAAGACTAAGTTATTGATCAGAAACACCTGTCTTGTTGGCATGACAGTGTCTGCTGTTCTTTTTTTCATCCTCAGCTGTCAGCCGAATTAAATAAACCTGTTTTGAGCTGTGTGCAGATTAGTTTGACCTAGCCCCTTCTGTCATCTTCAGTCTAAAAAACCAGATGTGTAATGATTGTAGGAAGTTTTTTTTTTTTGGTCTACTGCAGGTAATGACAGCAATGCTGAGAGTATCATGTGCTCTGTATCATTGATAATGAAGCAGTTTTTTAAGGCGTTAGTTTGAAAATGCAGAGACATGATTCATCTTGGTAGCACTGGTCACATCATTACTGACAACTAGAGGCTCAGAGCCCTCCTACTTTGGGTCTGAGATTCACTTTCTACTTGAGAAATGTTCTTAAAACATATCACTCCATTTTGTCTAATTTCATGCATCCTCTCCTTTTCATATCTCACGTTCCACTCTGGGTGACACGTGTGTTGTGTTGGTGCATGAAAAATTAGTGCCAGGCCTTGTGTGTGTGCGATTTGAAAGAACCACTTCAAACTGTTACCTGATGCCTTGTATCATTTTCCTGTCCGTGACAAATTAGAGTGAGGAGGCACCATATGTCTTGCATACAATACACCAAGAGCACAAGCTTCTTGAGGTATTTTGTCTTTGCCCAGAATATTATATTTTTACCAGGATAAGCCAATAATCCATTAAGCATGCTGTTATATTGCCAGCCAGAATGATAAGAAACTGAGAGCGCTGAGCTCCATTAGCTAGGGAAATTACAGGCCAATGTCAGTCTGACCTGGCATTTAGATTTTCCTGTGTCAGGGCTGACAAAGAACAATTGTATCCAGTTCTGATGTGTCCACAGGCTCAGTGAGGCAGCTGGATGTTATGCCAGTGCTTTCTTTTCAAGCCGGTGGTCAACTTTTGCCAGACACACTACCATCTGTGAGCTGTAAAATACACTGTTTTCATACTTGTAAACAAATAGATCCATAGTGCGGTACATATGGTTATACAGAGGAGCCTGGCAGTAGTTTGTGACCACAGACCTAAAATAAAAATGCTTTAGCCAATTTTCTATAATTTAATTACTGTAACAAACCTCCAGGTTTTGGTCTAATTCATTTGCTGGTTTCTCAGTTAACAGTAAAAAGTCAAGCTAAACACCAACAAAAAAATGATTCTCAGACAGTACCTTTAATATCTCTCTCTTTGATTTGTGCCTCCAGCATAGAATCACTGTTATGACACAAAAGTGTCAAGTGTCTGTCAAACTTCATATTCTCTCTATCTGTCCTCCTCTTCTGTAACCTGATCTCCTTTGTAACCCCCACCCCCTCTCTCTTCATTTCGCTATTACTGGCTTTCCACTATCTTTGTATCCTCATCTTACTTTATCTACCCTCCAATATCATATTCTGTTATGTACTGATTTGACCTTTAAGAGAGCAGAGCTGACAGGATCTGTGCTTTGATCTCTGGTAGATATTTTCTCTCAGTATCCATTTTGGCAACATTGAGATGAAACGGTGTTCTACAGATGCAGCCCAGATGTCAAAGGGCTCACAGGGGACCAGGTTTGCACTGTCCACCAGAGACACCTCTTTACACAACTTGCCTTCTTGTTTCTTTCGCTGCAGAGCTTTTCTCAAGTTCAAAGAGTCTAACACAAAATAGAGAAATACTTATCACTTACTAATTTCCAACCAAGATCCAACAGAAATGTCAGCCCAAAGCACTGAAAGCAATATTTCAAAATGAAAACATATGCTGGAGCAAAATGTTCTTATTGCCCAGAGGTGAAAAACATTTCAGCCACTGTAGCTGAACATCTGCTGGCTTGATCACTTTCTGTGGTCAGTTTTATGTACTGTATCTGTAGATTTAGGGTGCTGGATAGCACCCTTGCAGATTTTTAGAATTTGCATGAAGGGTTGTTGTAAACTACTGATCATGAAACTTATAATAAAGACAGCCAATCTGATTCTTGGATGGTTCCCAATGTGTCTACTAGTTTTGTGAATCCATTTCAAACCACTGACTGATATTTTTTAAGAAATCTGTTTAAAACTGTTCTGCCATTAAAATTACTCATCTTGCATCTCAGAATCATATGGAAATTATCATCATGAACTAAAACCAGACCTACTCTACCGGGTATTATGCCAAGGCAAAATCACATACTGTACAGACACTGGTTTCTGAGAGGGGTAGAAGTTATATTCTAATAATGAATGATTTGCTGGCTTTGTAACAGTCAGTCATGAGCTAAAAATTAATCATGACACCTTGTCATTTTTTTCTTGCAAATTACACTGGATTAAAAAGACTTACAGGCTGATCTAGTTTATTTAGCACAAGAAAAATAATAAAATAAAGAAAATTGCATTATGTATGGGTTTAACTTTACAGAACTTGAAGCAGCTGTCAAAAGGTGTTATGTCATGCCATTACTGCACTCTGCAGCCATTTAGGTTCCTGATGTTCAGAGGATTTTATAACCTTTAATATGGAATGAATAAAATGATCAAAAGCGGCTGTGATACTTGACCTTTTTAACATAATATCATGCTTGAAATACCTAATGGCCCAGGACAGGATTCAAACAAAGGGGCACAGAAGGAGGCATTGAAGCCATAATTAGAAAGGTTACACTGATTGGTGTGAACTAAGACTGTCCATTGGGTTTACAGAGCCAGAAAACAGTATCAACGTATGATGAATCAGTAAGAGGAAAGCAAATATTCTACACAGACTACCACAAACATCTTTTCTGAAATAAATTTCATTATTTTAAGATCCATTCGATCTTTTACTTCAATGTCAGAGCGTTCTTGCAGTTGTTCACTGTACTGTACAATAGGTTAGATGCAAATATTTGTTCTGTTCATTTATAGTTACTGAAGGTTAAACTATTCACAATAACACTTTCACTAATTGTCTGCAAATGAGAAAATATTTAAGATCAACAAAAATGTGCTGTATTTGATAGCAGAGGTCCAGTCAGACAAGTCACCCAGCTATGGTTCATACAAGGACGATGTGTCATTTTAAAGATAAACTCACACTTGTACAAGCAACCACAACACATTCAACTAGTAAAATGTAGGATGATATTTATACGGTGGCCTACAGGGGCAAACGCGCCGCAACGGCCAAAACACACGCAAAAGAGAAACTCTGCAACGGAAGTGCGCCAGGCCGACGGGGGGACTGCAAAACCAGGCATCTTTAACCACATCCATGTGCATAAGCCCGAGCAAAGACAAGCAACGAATGATAAAACCTGCACAACAGCAAAAACAGAACAGCAATAAGTTCTATCTACACGAACAGCCACAGCAAACCATTAAACCACCAGGGACAAACAAAACATATATCTGGTTTACCTTATCCGATGTCGAAGTCCAGTCCGGTTTCTTTCCTCGGCATGAATGAACGTTAGTCCATATCCATAATATTAGTCTCTGTTTGTTCTTGTGTTGGTCACTTCACTTGTAGACAAAAACCTTCATTTTCACTGTGCTGGCTGACAAGCTACAAAGCACATTAACAAGTTAACATCATCATTAACAACGTTGGAAACTAGTCTAGACTTTTAAGCAGCTAAATGTTGTTAACTACATCCGATCTGAGGAGAGCAGAAGTGGCTTTAAGTTCTTCCAGTGGCAAAGGTTTGGTAAGGTTAACTTACTTACTTAATTGCTTTCACCTGGAGCCTCCCCACCTTTGACCACTCCCACTCGCCTCTTCCAGCCGGTACAACCAGAGGGGGCGCTGTTTCCTCCTTTTAAGAAACCTCGTTAAAACTAGGAAAGGCACCTGAAAAGTGTTTCTTTTTTTTTTTTTTTTTTAATTACACTAGCAGTAATTGTTTTTTGGACAACAGGAAAGCCCTGTTTTGGCTCTATTTAAAAGCAGTACCTGAAACTGTAAGTTTGTCATAAAGCAAAATATATTTGGTCCTGCTCATTTAAAATCAGTTAAACAAATTTAAGTATAGACAAACATGAGTATATGCTCTACAGCACATGCTGTGAAATGTTAACGATGCTGATGATGAAATAACAGCATACCTGCTGAAATCTGCGGGTATAATGTAGGCCTACGTAGAGCTGTGTGTGTGTAGCTGTTATACAATGCATGCATATTGGACATAGTGTATACCTATTTGTGTTAAACATACAATACATGTTTGTAACCCTGTATGTTTGTATCAGTATTTTGCAGTGCACTTGTGTTCAGTGGGTCATCTTATTGTTTTGCATCAGCCTTAACTCAGCCTAGTGATTAATGAATCATGTATAGTATAAGGGTGTTTGCTACGCTGTATGAATGTGTGTGTCAGGAGAGAGGGACTGCAGCAGAACATGGTGGCTTTAAATCTAGGTCATCAACAAGAGCGAGGTAAAGTATAAAAACAACAAGAGAGAAAAACATAAAGTAGCAAAGACAGAGATAATCAAACAACAGTCTTAATTTAGACTTGATTTAGAGAGAGAAATGTAGGCCTATGTGCAGTATGACTAAGAGAAACCAGATCACCTACAGTACTTGTTCTCAGCTGCAGTAGTATTGCCACAACAAATGTGAGACTGTAATTACAGCGTGTGCAACACTATGAATTTTTCTCATTTTTGCAGATAAACCAGAGAAAGCCACATTGAGTTAACTACTATATAAGGCAGCATAATATGTTAACAGTGATCAATGTTTTTTGTATAAATAGCTGATCACAAGTCACGTTTAAGTACTTTGTTTATTGAGGACATTGATATATTTTATTTATGGCTACTGCATCTTACAATAGGTAACTTTTTTACTTTTAATATTTACAACAAAAGCAGCACATGGATTTACATGGATGGATTTACAACATTCTTGAACACAGTGGAGAAACTGCGTCTAGTGTGCATTTTTTTTAGGTGTCATTTTAGTGGTTACTCTTTTTAACATTTCAATATGGTATTGTATATCAATATGGTATATTTCATATATGTATTATATACATGTATATATATATATATATGTGTGTGTGTGTGTGTGTGTGTGTGTGTGTGTGTGTGTGTATACATATATACAGTGTTCCAGTGAATCCCTACAATTTTTCCCACATCATTAAGTTGATGTTTTAAATTTCCCCATACAGCATTAAAAACTTACTATTTCAATAGTATACTGCAACAATACTATAGTGTTTTTTTCTGATTGTTTTATAGTAGTGACATTTTGATAAAAATGTCACTACTATATAGTACAACCTCAGCTATAGCTCACTATATTTGCTCTGTTAGCCAACAGTAACATACTGCTTCAACTACCCAAGGCCATGAGAATAACTGGTCTAAAATTTTAAATAAAATGATGTTCCACTGAGAGCATTATTCTAACTACTCCACCATAAAATCTTGTTCCCGTTTGTGATTTATTTTCATCCTTTTACTTCCTTGACTACTTTTTATTCATTTATTCTCACACAAGGCTGTCTTGCAAAGGAGACTCTTGCCTCAGTCGAGTCCGGTGGTTCAGACAATAATACTTTAAGAATGAAGAAAAAAATGTGTCCTTTTATGCATATAGTAAATGTATATTATAAGACGTTTTTGCTGCAAATTACTTTAATTGGATGTCAAGATCATCATACTCTTTCCAGTGTCACAGGATGCATGAGACTCAGCCAAACACAAGCACACACATGCAAAATTAGCCATCACCTTGACCCTGAAATCTGCGAATCAGCAGTGGATCTTCATTAGAGCTATCATGAAGAGTAATCACAGCCTACATTGGTGCATGTTGTGTGTGAGCCCCAAGGGGTCCATTAAGCCAGTGATATTATTGCTTGGTGTATGGAAGCTGTCTTCACATGTTTGTTGAGTTGGAACACACATTATGGAGCTATAACACACATACACACACAGCTTCATCAGCAGTTATGGCTAGAGTTGCTTAGAATAATAATGTGATCATAATCCTGCAAAGAGGACACAGTGACAGAATGTACAAATTCGGTAATGTGTTAACAGAAAGCCAGAAGTGAAATAGCATCACCACAATATATTTCAATAGCCCAAAGGCTGTTTTTATGCACACATGGTAGAATATTATTCTTCACTCAAAAATCTGGCTTTGAGTGAATGCCTCTGATGGTATGCTTTAGTGTGATGAAAATCTTCAGTGAGCTAAAGGTGGGGTTGACTTTTTACTTTTTTACCTTCCACACAAAGAGAGTAGAAGTGTCAACAAAGAAAAAATACACACACAGCAGTAAGCAGTGCTTAATGTTGCTACTGGGAGATTATTTCCCTAGTCCTGTATTAGAAGCAACCTGTTCATGCTAATGTAAACACAGTGATGAAAGTTAGTAGCTGCACCTTTTCATACTTTTGTGCTGTTGGACCTTCATGGCACCATAGGTCCACCGAGCTTATTTGTTTATTGAAAATAACCGTAATTAGCTGCAGAGTAGACATGTTTCTTTTGGATATTCATGGACTGACATGAAGTTAGTTGTGTAGATTATTCTGTTTGTATTTGGTGCTATCTAAGTTGTATCACTACTCATGCATAAAATAAACTGGTATCACTGATAACCAATTAGCGTTGCTGAGCTCTGTAGGGGCCTAAGCCTTGTGGAGTGACCCAAAATAGTGAGAAACTGAATGCCATCTAATGAAAGCACCAGACCCATTTCAACATATTTAATCCCTGAGCATGCTACTCAGTGTTTTTCTCTGTTTATTAATTTGTGTTCATTTTCTAAAAAATAAGACATCAGCAGGATCCCACAGACCCATGATACTCAGACTAGCAGTAGCCTTTCAATAAGTAATTACTGGCATATGGGCATACATGGAAAATACTGAACACTCTGCTCAGTCCAAGTTTCTACCATTTTTCCTTTATTTATAATTTTGCAGATGTTCAGAAACAATGGTTCATAAGACACTGTCTTTTTAATATGCTATTTCTTAAAGATTTTTTTTGCTCCTTTGCATGTGACGTATATTTAAATATACACTACCAGAACTAAAATCTACTGTAACAGCAATAAATACTCCCTTCATAGAGATTATAATGGTCAACGTTTGTTGAAATTACTCTGGAGTGGCATTGATTCAGCTGTATACTTATTTTGGAAGTGGAAGTTTCTTGTCCTGATTAATTGTAATATGCTGCGCTGAGAGCTGTTTGTTACTGTATAACAATGAGGACAGTCTAGATGCACTTAGTGTAATACATGTTTATGTCTTTATTCGAGTCTTGCTGGTGATAAAGGCCTGGATATCCAGTTTCATCAGCATATATTTCGGCACATACTATGTGCTATTGCCAACAACTGTATTCACTAAAACATGCTGTCATATGTTGACGTTCATTTTCACTTGAGACACCCAATGTCAGAGGTTGTTCATTGTTTCATTAATTTCTGCCTTTGCCACCTCCACTAACTGTCTTTCATATGTTCCCTGTTCTGTCATTAGCCTGCTAGTGTACCAGTCCACTTCCAATTGCCCACCCCCAGATTGTCTATTATGCTATACTACCTGTAGCTTTGCTGCCTTTCATTGCTATTTTTGAATTCTGCCTATTGTTTTCTGCTTGCCTGTTTTGCTTTGCCTGAACTCTCTCTTCTGCCTCCCCCTTTGCCCTTTTTATAACCTGGTGTAGGATCCAGGGACATAAAATGTTACTCTCACATATTCCCAAGTAAGTCCATTGACAAAGATTGCAAATTGAAGGTAAGTCTTTTTTGGCTTTAGATATGAACAATGCCCAAAACAAACAAAAAGATTCCAGTTGTTGCAGGAAACATGCTTTAATCTCAATCTTTACAATGCTTATTTACACTACTGTTTAAAATAGTTACAAAGACTAACAAAAGATAAGACTATAAAGTTAATTCTCACACAAGTTCTAATTCACATCTAATAATTCAAAAACATCCAATGACAACACACCTTTATTGACTCTATCACTCTTTTTTTTACAAGCTCACAAGGAACAACATAGAACATACTAGTTTATTTATGAATGGCAGAAGAGAGCATGACCAAGCCCAGAGCTGAAAAGAACAGTCAGCTAAGGTTTGAACAGCGGCCCGACCAATCTTGCAATGGAGGTTCCGTCACATGGGACAATCCGGTGGCTCACTGCAAAACATACAACACTTTCCATTCGGAGAGGCGAGAGAGAGAGAGACAGAGAGAGAGACTGTCACAAAAACCCACACACAACATAGAATCCAAAACAATAAACAACAATAGATGACCCCCCCCGATTCATAACAGCCCTGTTAATGGGATGTCTTAGCTACTATTTGCCAACCTTGGCCAGTCTGCTAGTGTAGCCCTCTCTATCACCCTTAGCTGCTTTGACTGCACTTCCTTTTATCAAAGGTGAAATATTTGAACTTTTATATGATGTTTCTGAAATTTATGTTTGAGTCCAGTGATTTCTGAGCACAGATACCTAGACTGCACTGAATGAACTCCAGGAAGAGCATACACGCAACGAAGCAAGTGTAGGTATATGGACACTCATATCCTATACTCATCTAAAGTCAAGTCAAGTGTGAAAATAACTGCATAGAAATATCAAAGAACATCAAAAGACAAAAGTCAAGTATCAGTCATGAATGGATAACTGGCATCTTCATGTTAAAACACCTAGACCCTGCAGGTGTTCTTTTAAACAACAAAGCTATAAAGTCAGAGGGATTGCTAAAAGGCTGTAAAGCTGTTACCTTCTCTATCACATTGTATACTTTTTCTGGACACCTATTGGTGCAGGATTTTTTTTTCTTCAGTCAGTAAAGCAACTGAAACGGTTTATGTAATATTTTCCAGTACTCAGTAAACTGTCGTTTACAAATACACAAAATTAGACGAGTGACAGAATTGGATTCAAACATGATACATTTTTAAAAAAGACTTCATTCAATACAATTTAGTGGTAAACTTAGTTTAAAACAATAAAATAAATGAATGCACTAAAATGAATACATTCATTAGGGTGTTCCAATTGATTTTCAAGAGAGAAACAGAGTCACTGGTGTCACAGAAGGAGGGGAGGTTGTGGTTTACAGGTCATTCTTGAGGATGCAATGCTGACTTCTCAATTTAATTGCAGGGAAGAAACAAAAAGAACAAAACCTAAAGACATCAAAAAAATATTTGGTACTGAAGTCTGTGGATATACACCAAAACCAGTTTTAGATTGATTATTTAGGCTCTATTATAATGACTTACAGTCACAGAGTGTACTGTAGGTAGTGAGAAGACAGAAAAACACAGTACTGTAACATAAAGCATGAAGTAACGTGATGGCCAGACATAATAAAACATTTTCACCCTGTAAATCAAAGGGCAAAATAATCATATATATCAAATATGGTGGTATTATTATTATTATTATGATGTTCACTGATGATATGTGTCTTCCATAATGATTTATTACCCAGTTCTGTTTTGACATTCTATTAATCCAATATTTATTTCATCAAGACAGATAACAAGCTGGAAAAATATACAGTGTATATACATGCCTATATAAAAGATCACACACCCAAAACATTCACCGGCAACCTGGTGTGCATTCAGTCAAAGTGATCGATAAAGATACCTTGCCTGAAACTTTATGATAAAATCTATTTAAAACATACACATCATCTTCTTGCTTAAGCAGCAGAGCACTGTGTTTTAAAGTGTTTAAGTTCCTGCAAGGCTTTTCAGCTCAACACCTCTTGGGTTATGCTGCTTTTCTGCATGAGCAAGCATGAGTGGTGGAGAGAAGAAGAAGGTGAAGCTGGTCAATAACTGTGCCTCTGCCCGTGTGTGTGTTTGTCTGCTTCTCTGAAAAAGATGGAAGAGAGGAGAGAAATAATTGTTGAACTCTTTTTTATAGCGCTTCCCTTGATAGATATGGATGCAGATTCATTAATCTAAAAGCAAGATATATGCCCTCTCTCAGGATTTTCTGTGGAAAACAATACAGCACAGGGTGGAGAGAAGCTGCACTTGACTTTTCTTGCTCCCTCTTTTCTCTCATTTTCTACCAATTTTTTTGTTTCTTTGATTTTTCATTACTTTCCCTCCTATTTCTCCCTGGTTTTGCTGTAGTAACACATTGGACATAAACACTTGACTTAGAATATAGTGCATAAAAATACAGTGAGTTGAATTGTTTTTTGATAAGCTCAATTTGAGGTTTATGGTCTTTACTATGAAACTGTGCGTTTAAACCACCAATGATCAACATGCATTACGTAGTATTGGAATTAACATTATGATAGTCGGTGACATAATAGAATTTTGGTCTCAAATGGTCTCAACCAAACTGGAAAATTAGTTGCATTTATTTATATGATTTCTTTAGTAGCACCAGGGTGGCCACAACCCTTGATGCCACTCTGTGAGTTGCGTACATGATTATAGCAGAGAGTCATCACAGACACCATGACCAAGCATTACAAACATGTATGTGCCCTAACTTTCACTTTGCTGCATTGGCAGGATAAAGGCAAACAAACCAAAAAAAAAAAAAACACAAACAAAATGTGAACACAAATTGTGGACCTCAAATGGTTCTCACAACGTTCATATGGGCTTCTCTCCTCACTCCCCAATTGAGCCAAACTAAAAGAGAAAGAGCTGAGGAGCTTGACTAAACTGTTCCAAACATAAACAGAGTACGCATTTTTGTTGCTTTGCAGACACCTACATACACACACCCACAGCTTCCTCAGATTACATCAGCTTCTTGTACACCAAAAGCATGTACATACACACATACAAATACAACCACAAGCATGTATTTTTCTCAGCTTTCACTTTTAGTTTTTTTTTTTTTTTTACCAGAAGGGTCACTTAAATTTTTATTTACAAAGATGGCTTGGCAGACAGCTACCATCAAATCTAATAACCCATCAATACATACACACACACACACACACACACACACACAAAGCTTTAAGCATCACCTGACATGGGATTTTACCTTTTGAATTGACCAAAAAAGTCTTGCTCATGGATGCACCAGAAACATACTCATTTGAACTTGTGGTGAGGGCAGTCTTGAAAAAAGACTTAATTTCAGTGAAGTTGTCTCCTAGTTAAAGTGAAGCTGCACAGGTTTTATCCATAAAGTCCTGTTTACTTGTCATAAGGAAGAGTTCCCGGCCTGTAAAAAGAGTTGCAGCATGTTTTCATCACTCTAAAGAACACTTTCTAAAGTGTAAGGAGAAAAAAAACTTTGTATGAACAAGGGGTTTGAAAGACACATGCAAGAAGGCAGAGGGAGCTTAAAGGGGCCATACCACTGATTTTGCAAGTTTAGCATTATAATCATACAACCAGACAATGGCATCAACACACTGGATGAGGTAACTCATGCTGCATATGCCATGATCACGTTACCATAAATAACCACCTAGCAAACACATCCCAATATATGGCAAAGGTTCTGTGGAGGGACCACCAAATGAAGACTTTATGGAGACATTACAAGACAGATTATAATTTTAGAAAAAAATAGAGCTTACATCAAAAAGATTTGTTTTCAGTAACATCTTAGAAGAAACTTTTTGTCTTTTGTGTCATCTTAGGGTACCTATTGTTTCAATACAGTAAAATGGTTGCATTTTTGACCAACTTTATTCTTCTGTTAAAAGTTGTTTTGATCCATACTCTTATGGATGGAAATTAAGTTCAAATGCTAAGTTACTATAGAGAAGTGTGTTACAAAAGGAAGCAGGGCATATACAATCAAGTGCAGTATGGTGCATCTTAATTAATCTTTATTCTATTGTCTTTCCTGATATATAGTCTTTACAATGAAGTATATAAAGAGTCAGTCTGTAAATTAGATGCTTCAGCAACATTCATAGCCTTGAACCCAGAGTTGGAGCCCGCAGCAGAGGGATATTTCACTCTGACAACCAGCACAACACAAGAGGGGAGTACTCTATTCTCAGCCCTCCTACTGTGGTCTCCTTTGAGAAACTACTTCAAGGTGATTCAACAGGCAACCATGTGTACTATAAGAAACAAAAGGTGAGAGTGTATATACCATTATCAGGTTACATTAAAGTACTTCCACAGACACAAAATGGATGAATTGTTGAACTGCTATTAATATTACGACCATAATTTACTCTGTTTGTCTATAAAAAATAGCTAGGTTAAGAAACCATCTGCAGTGAACGTGACAGAAATGGCAGATTAATACAATTTACAACATCAGGACACTTTGCCTTTCCTGCATTCTGTGAAAGCATAAAAGCTACCATACAATAGAAAATGAAATAAAGGTCTTATATTGGGAATGAATGAATTTGTTCAATCAAATACCAGCTTTTGTCTCTTATCTTCATAGATTTGGTTGCATGTAACTGTTGTGCAGTTACTATCTGCCCTGTGATGTGTGTAACTATGTGAGTGTGGTGTGTGTTGACTAAACAATGTCTGACTGGTGGCCTGCCCTTCTCCCAAACCGGTT
Organism: Mastacembelus armatus; assembly: GCF_900324485.2. Classification (NCBI taxonomy): domain Eukaryota; kingdom Metazoa; phylum Chordata; class Actinopteri; order Synbranchiformes; family Mastacembelidae; genus Mastacembelus; species Mastacembelus armatus. Next base: position 7,519,674 of record NC_046645.1, on the reverse strand, counting down.
AAATTGAATAGACTGCACCTGCAGGTGCCCCGTTGGCTTACACACAAACACACACACACACCTGTGAAAAATTATTGTAAAGGCTGATATGCTTGAATGCACAAGGACAAATTCTGCATTGGACACATGCTCACACACAGTCACATATACACCTGTGAGTAAGTAAAGAGAGGTCTGATACAGATGGATGCACAAGGTCAAACCATGCATGTGAGTATGCAACCCACACACACACACACACACACACAGATACAGACACAAATTAGGTCATACAAAATCATCCTGGCACTTGGATTGAGGTAGATTTGGGGAGAAAAGTAAGGGTCAACAAACAGTAGGGAACAATAATGAGAAGGAGGAGTGTGGAGAGAGAGGGATGAATAGAAGAAACAAATGACTGAGAGAAAAAGTGATAATTAATGAAATTGAATGAACGACAGAAAAGAAGGAAGAAATAAATAAGAGGTTTGCTAAAAATAACAATTTCCTATATACCAACATATTGTAAACGTGAAAAGTATAGGTAACTGCGAAATGGTCTAATGCACACAAAGTGCTTTACACTATTTGCCATATACCCATTCACATACACAGTTTTTCACACACACTGATGTGTGCATAGTGTTGAGGTCATCTACTCAGTTATTTATAATGGGCGGGTCAAAGGTTTTCTGATTTTTATTTTTGTAGTCTACACCACTCTCCTAGTTTGAACTTTTTTGTCACTTCAAGTAACCTACTTTTATGGAACTGTTATGTCATGCCTATAAGTAAATTAGGAAGACACTCACACACACACGCACACGCAAATGTGTGTGATTAGGTGTTAATGGGCTTTGGCTGCCCAGCTCTTCATTTAGCACAGAGCCAAATTACTGCAGAACATGCCAGACACAAAACCCAAACAGAAAAACAAATATCCTTCACCCCCCTAACAACACTACCCACTTCCACACACACACACCTTCTCTTTCTTTCTGCCTGTAGGCCTTGCAGATATTTGTATTTCCCACTGTGGTTCATTCAACCACTAACTCTAAACGAGTCACTTTTCCCTGTCAGGTTGTACAGTCTGTGTTTGAGAGCTGCAGCTGTTTGTTAGTGTGGGAAAAATGGTTGGCAACAAGAAGAAGTTGAGGAGAGTTGCTGAGAGGCTTTAACAATTCAGTTTCTGGCATAGACTAGAACTACTGCAAATTTGTTTTAAAATAAACTTCTAGTCTAGCGCTCTCGCTCTCTCTCTCGCTCTCAAGATAAAAGAAGTGTGCAGTTTCTATATGAAATGTCTCAGATTTTTATATGGCTGGAGCTCAAACTATACAAATGCTAGGGGTTGTCATCCCAAAATAACAATAATAACATAATAATTCTGCAATTATCATCACACAGTGATGATATAACATAACATATAAGATATAAGAATTTAAGTACAAATTCTGATCAAACATCAATCTGGTGACAAAAGAGACATCGATATTTAAGGTGATATTTAAAACAGTGATAGGAATAAGCAGGTATAGATAATGGATGGATAAATAAAACAGTGTGGATTGCACAAAAAGCAGCTGCAAATCAAAGATGGCCCTAATTTGATGTTAAATTTGGTGTTTTTCCTTTAGGTCTTGGTGCAGTGGTACTACAGGTTGTTAAAACATTAAAATGTCTGCAGCTGTAACTAAATCATATAAACTGGACAATTAGATGTAATTGAATTACGAAGAAATGTGTAGTCACACATGGTTGTAAGAACTGAAGAAATGAATACTTAATCACCAATTTCATTGTATGTCTTATCTAAACTGTATAGACACACACCTGCTAAATATGATGGTATGTGTAGACACTGGAACACTCCCCTCAGGGATTAAAAAATTGTGATTTTAGGTGATGAAAACTTTTATTCAAGTACAGTAGGTCCTATGGCTACTATGGAGTGTTAACAGTACAGTGGGGTGCAGACAATACAATCGGTCCCAGTGGCCAGAACAGTTGGTGCAAACCGTGAAGAGAGCTCTACAGAAACACAGGATTTCTAAATCTGTGGAGGCCGTCACTAAAATTGAAGTTTGTTTAGAGTCAAAGGTTCATGTCAGCTCAGTGAATCAATGATTTCTGCTAAACTGACTCAGATTTTCACAACTAAAAGAATGTAAAAGAAGAAAGTAGAGAATTGACTGAACTGGTGGAAGTGATGAGTGATGACAATAATGCTCTGCAAAGGGTGATAAAATACAGGAAAATGATTTTTGAAGTTCTCAAGAGTTTTGTTTTGTTATTTCTTTGTATGTTGTAATTGTTTTTGTTATTGACATGCATTTCACGAGGTTCAATGAAGTGCACATGTGCGTTCTTCCATCTGTCCACTAAACTGATATACACTGACCTCACTGCTGAAACAACTGACACAGCTTGACGACCAATTTTTACATCCAGTCACCTATACAATACCAGTAGATGGCACAAAAACATTCCTGTACATGTTAGGGATGTCTCACAGAGCCAGCGCAGACGGTCATTCTAGTTGTGATGAGCTGCTGAGACTTTACGTCTCTACCTGCACACCAGACATTTTAAACTCTGCAGTCCTTTAATTATGTATTTGTAACAGGAAAGGAGATAAGAAGATGATGAGGAAATGATGAAGGACAGAACAGTACTAGAAAAAAGTGGAGTAAAGGGCTGAAGAGGAGAGAAAAAGAGAAAGGAAATGTGAGAATGACAGCAACTATCAAAAGACAAAGAAAGACAAGGAGAGCATAAGGGACACCAAAGGGTGGACATGGGAAATAGATAGCCAGGGGCTTGGACAGAGAGAAGACAGTTGGCAACACTTTGACATAACAATGGCCAGAAGCACATTACTGCAGAACAAAAACCAAGCTGCTGCCAGAGGGATGGAAGGGTGAGAGGAGGAGGCAAGACAACAGAAAGAGGATGAGACATAGACAGAAACCAGACAGAATGTGATGAGAATATGTTGGCAGAATGGCACACTTTGCAGAGGATGGACAGGACATAACTATAAGCAAAATATAGACTCAAGTTCATGTGAAGGACAAGAAAACACGAGGAGGCAGAGAAGAGCAACGCAGACATTTAAATACAAGTTGCAAGAAACAGGCCAGTAAGGCTTCAATTTGTCATAACACTGGTGAAATTTTGGTGATTCGGGGCTAGAGCAACACCTCATAACGTTGAAATTGTGAGTGTATTAGGAAAAAATCCCTATGACACAACAAGCTGCAAAAAAGAAACATTAACATTTATTTGGAGCCATATTTTTGGCCGATGAGAAAAATAACTGCAATATTTCACTCTTATTTTAGCTCTGTTCTGGGCTTCACCAACCCCTCGAGGGAAATAATTAGCTGCTTCACTATTTTCACCGGCTATTTTTTTCTGCATGCTGTTGCTGGCAGGTAGTGTACAATGGATTTATCAGATTTTTCTTTCTTTTTTTGTCTTTTTGAGTGGAATCACATCCTTGCTGCCCCTGGAAATGAGATTTTAAGAGAGAACCAAAGCAATAAGGCTGTGGACCTTACCAGCAAAACTGTGAGCTGAAACATGTTAAAATGTGAAATGTTTGGAAATGAGAGGAACTGCAGATTTGGGATAGTCGTTATGAATGATCCTTTTGTGTTCCTCTTTCTAACCCACACACACACACACACACACACAAATCTTACTCATATTTGTAGTGAGATGGAAGTCATTATTATACTTACATATCGTCTACTAACATGGTGACTCTAAACTGGCTCTCCAGGTTGCATGTGACAGGGTGTGCCCCAACTCTCACCCACTGTCAGCTGGGATTGGCACCAGACCCTTGATAGTAACAAGTGGTAAAACAATAAATGGATGAACATGATAACATTGCTAACACACTACTGATATATTAGTTTTACTTTATAGAAACCAAGCATTAGCAGCCAAAATTGTTGTGTATGATATCATTTAGTTTTTTTTAAGCAGATTTAGCAGATTGACAGTGCTGTAGTGACAGGCACTAATAATTTCTCTAATACATGCTGCATAAATTAAATCATTATAGCTGTTGAGTGTTACATGTGGAGATATGGACTGGTATGTGGTAGGACTTAATTTAGCAGAAACAGATCTTAGGAGGATTTTTCCCAGGCACAGCAATTATGCACGGTGGCCCTGCAGACTAATGGCATGATCTCATAACTTATTCAGCTTGTTGCACACAGGCAAAAAAAAAAAAAATCATACCAATTACACTTTGCTCATTCAAAGACAGTATATGAAGAAGTCACAGTAAAATGAGGGAGAATACAGGGGAGCTGGATCTACAGGATCTCATCTTATGGTTTCAAAAGTCACATTCTCCCAGTTATTCTTCTATTCATATCATATCAGTAATTTAATCTTATAAACCTAGATACACATTTAATAAAATTTTACTCCAGGTTGCACTTAAAATTTGCAAATATCCAAAGTTTGGACCCATGATCTCTGAATGTTATCAGATCCCCACATGCTCACACCTGAACATGTTATATGAAAAGGATTAAATATCAAGTAACTTGTTCTTCTCTCTCTCTTTCTCTGATATGGACTGTGCACCACCTGACTGTGTATGCACATTTACTCTAACATCACATGGATAATGACATAGTTTAGTGTCAACCACAGGCCCTGTTTACAAAAGTCAGGGGACAGCAAAAACTAAATTTCACAAACATCATATACAACAATCAGCACCAGAGACTGAGTTTACATTTAGCACAAGTGATGCTGCAATTTAAAGTCAGTCGCTTTTCAACTGTAGGCCTATATATGGCACTGGCAGGGTACAGGCTGGCCAAGTACTTTGGCACATGCTGACTAGTCGTAAGCCCTATGCACAACTGATGTGTTTACTGTCGCTGAACAAACATGAAGCAGGAAGAAGAATTCATTGAACATTCAATGTATTTTGGTGCTAGTCTCACAGTTTTGAAGCAACATCTATTTTCCTTAGTTTTAGGATGTATTTGATGGTCATGTCAGATATTGGGGGTTTAGACAAATTTCCATTTTCATATGGTTGGTGGTACATATCCCCTCACCCTCTGTGGAGATTACACCCCAGCAGAGAACCACAACTTGATGGAAATAATGTACATAAAAGTCTCTTTTAGTGGGTGTTGTATTGGATAGGCCACGTAGCAAATAATGTATCAAAGCTGTGTAACTTTCTGCTTTGGTTAGGTCTTTATAACAGTTGTCTGTCTGTGTCTTCGTCTTGTAGGTGGTAGAGTGTGCAAGAATAAGATATTGATGGAAAACAATAAAGAATCTATACAATCTCCTCCATTTCAATAGTAGCACACTGATACTTAATAAACTTCTTAGAGAGTATATTTCTTCTTGCTTTGTTGTGACCAAATGTTATTCTTTTAAAGATCAAATTTTGTTTACATAATGTGTGTGCATACACACACACACACACACACACATATATGCATATTTATAAAGAGGGAGCGAGAGAGAGAGAGAAAGAGAGAGAGTAATTTGATAGACTATATTCTGATATAACATATGTTTTGAATGAATGATGTTCTGCCTTCTCATACAGTAACAGTAACATTCAGACACTAGGGGGAAGGTTTGGTGGAGGTGAACAATGCTGCACTTTTATGGAGAAGATGTACGCTTGCTCCCAATTGGAGCTGCACTCTGAAATTTAGATGGGGATTACTTATAATTTCCACTGTGAGACTCTGCATATAATAAATATTTAAGTAAATAAAATTTAAGCTATAGTCATAATATACAGTACATATATTTCTCCCTTATCACCTCTATAATCTTTGTTGATATTCATCAGATGAAATGAGGAGGAAAAACAACACTCTATTAATATCCTGTGCTCGCCTGAACATCTGTGCATCAAAACATTAGCAATGACAGATGAGTTTGCTCATCTGCACCAAGACTGATGCACACCTTGCTACCTTCTCAGTATTCTTTACTAAACACCCAGCACTTATAACCAGGTGTTGCAGGTGGTATTTACTGTATAGCGGCTCACAGATATTCCTGATGAATAAACCAGAAATTTGTGGCATCACAGCTGTAAAACAACTTTTAATGACAACAGGTCAGAAGGACATGTCTAAAATACTCTGAATTGTTATATAGGCCTCAGGTTAACCTGTAGATTGCACTGCTTTGGGTACAGACACGAAATCTGAAGGATCCTGTGATGCATATCATAAGATCCAGGTAATATGTTAAACATTGTAAATTAATCTTAATAAAATGATTAAATAAGAAACTAAACCACAAACCACATCAAAACCAAGGAAATACAGAGCATGAAAAGATCATTACAGGATAATGTGCTTTCACTTTCAGGTTTTGCCAGTGAGACTGCAAAGTGAGAAACATAGAAAGAAATATACACAGTGTATAACATTGAGATTAATTTAGTTTTCACTATGATAAATCCCTAAAACAACATCTAATTAACTGTCCAGTGACTTCTTCAGCACAACAAAAAGGTTTGACTGGGAGGATGATTTTGATGTTGAGTTTTCCTGTTGTCATCATCAGCTATGAGAAACAAGGAACTGCAGTCCCTGGTGAATCCCGCAGCAGTAAAGTTGAAACTAGGCTGCAATCAGGAATACAGAGGATTCTTTTTTATGGTTCCCAGAGAATGAACCCTACTGACTTTGTTCCCTTCATGGCTCAGAGTAAATTACAGTAAGAGTTTGTGGTGAAATTTGCTACAAATCATGGCTCAAATCCTTCTACATTTTTATATGTTTGAATTATTTTTACACTATGCCCTCAGATTTATAAGTTACAATAGTTATTAGTCCTTTGAAGCAGGTTGAATGAGTGAGCTAATGTTGGGTTAAACTTCAGCATCAACAACCTCCTGATGCTTGTTTGCCATGGTACCTGATTATAATCATCTCAAAATAAATAAAAAGCCTCCCTTAATTTCACCAGTCACCAGTTGGGAAAAATGGCATCACCCACCACGCCTTGAAGATGCTGTTGATTCAGGTGCAAACGCCTGTGGTTTTTTTTTTTTTCTTTTCCTTTTTTGTTTTACTGTAGTTTTTATAAAAAGTATAAACCTGCATTTTAAAGTTGGGACAATGTTTTCATTTTCCTCCAGGAATCAACTTTGAACACTGGCAACAGAAATGTTTCTTTTTGCCATTTTATTTTCTTATGTTGCTGACTTTGAGGCATATTGATCATCAAAGATTGCCCCAGATTTTTATATTAGTCATGCTGAACTTCCCAGCAGCATATATTTACATAACCTCACAATTATTCATGTCCTAGATTATTCAAATAGTTTTATATCAGTTTGGTATTTATTATTATTTGTGTAGTCTATAAAACATTTATGTTAGAGTGTTATTTTGTTGTATATTTTATTACTTTGATTTTGTAATCAAAATTGAGCTGTAATGTATTTGTAAAGTTTTGACAGATTCGTCATTAGTGTCATCTGCCGCTTTGGATATGATCATACTCCATATGGTTCTTCACTCACAGCTTGTCCAAACTGTTTTAGCTGAGGACAATATCATCAGAAGTCTCATTTCTGAGCTTTCCGTCTTCAAATTGGAGCTGGCCCTAAAGGACAGAATGCTTTCACAATGTTACTTTGGACTTTGTTTACATTTTGTAATATAATGTCTTGTATATTGAAGTGGCTGTTAGCACTGTAGCCTTACAGTAAGAATGTTCTGGGTTTGAATCCTGGTCATATCTGGGCCCTTTCTCTGTGGAGTTTGCATGTCCTCCTTGAGTCTGGTTGGGTTTTTTCCAGATACTTTGGCTTGCTCTCACAGGCCAAAGACATGCAGATTAGTTGGTGAGTTGGTAACGCGCCCGTAGTGTGTGTGAGTGTGAGTCTGTGTCTATGTGTCAGCCCTGTGACAAACTGGTGATCTGTCCAGGGTGTACCATGTCTCCCACTTCGATGGTAGCTGGCTTTGGCTCTGCCCACCTTGACTCTGGATATCTGGAACAAACGATACTGTAGATGATGAAGGGATGCATGGAGATTCACACAATAATCTGGACCAAAGTTATTCATCAAATAACAGAGACTATTGTAACTGTACCAGAAAATGTGACCTTTGTATTCATCAAGTCAATAATCATTTGTTATGCATTATTCAGTGGATCCTTTCCAGCATTAGGGGGCTGTTGTTTTTGCTTCAAGGGTTCAAAGCTTACAATATGTTTATGTATTTTGAGACATATTTTCAGGTTATATATTTAACATTCAGAAATTCCACTTTGGTGTCCGACAAATTGCAGTCGGCTGTTGCTCACAGCTTCAGTGAAGGAGCTGTCAGTGACTGGGAACAAGTTCTTGATTGGAAGCAAAAAATGACATACACTAAATGATCTCCTTCTCTAAATGACAGACTGAAAAAAAACTTTATTGAGTCAACACTAATGCTATTAAACAGTTCGAAAAAAATTGTATTGAAACACTGCAAATTGTGACGTACAACAATACAATACTATCACTTTTAACCATTTGGTAAACATTAGAGAGCCAAACGTCATGCTTGGAGACCGTCTCAAAATGATGACAGCAGGTTGCATTTAGTTAACAGATACAGACTGGTCTCAGTACTAGGTCTGTTAGACTGGAAAGGGCTTTATATAACTTTTTTAATACGTAGTAATAATCATCTGATGTGTAAAATTAGTTTCATGTTAATATTTTATGTACTGTATTTAATTCAGCTACATTATTCTTACTTTGTATTGTTCATATGTGAGCACAAATATGACTTCGGGCTAAATTAGTATCACAACATGTAGCTACCTATTTTCCCAAACCTCAGACATGAGGGTTTAACCACCATATGCTTGCATTGTTTATAGCCCCCAGTGTGTATGTTAGTTTGTCTTTCTGTGGTTGCTATGTCACATTCATTTAAATGGAAGACTCAGGCTGAGAAACCTCCGCTAAGGACGCGGGAGATAGAAATGGGACAAGTGCACGTGTGTATATTCATCTCTAATGCCATTGGTTTTTTGAAATAATTACACATATTTAAATTAACAAAGAAAAAAACTCACACCCCCACCTCAACACAGACAGATAAAAGTCTCGTGAATATTATTATTTACTTTGCTTTTTAAGCATTTCATGGTCTATAAGGATTCTACGATGTCCGTTTACCTTACCAAGATTTTCAACCTATTCTGACTGAAGAATTTGGTTCTTCTAGTCAATACAGCAACTTTTTATCTTGAGTTGGAGGTTAAAAAACACATTTCACAACAGTAGCACGTCCTGCCTCCCCATTGATTGTATCCCTGCTCCTACACTAATCTCAACAAAAAATATCCCCTACACCTCATCTTCTAGTGCATTTAATAATGATTCCCACACGATCATCCTAGGGTCACAGGAGTATTGTTTGGGCACTGTGGCTCTTTTTTTTTTATTCGTGGGATATTTGTGATTTCATCCACACAGAAAGTAGAATATAATCGTGTGTTGCAGTGGACAGTATCGTCAAAATTGTTTTCAACAATAAAGTTTTTTTTTTACTGCTATTAGATCTTTCAATACCACAGTTTCTATATTCATACAATTGACTCATAATTGTTTTAGTCTGCTTTGACTTTTTTGCCTTCAAGAATTAAAAAAAAAACAACTTTCTGTGATCAGTTTCTCAGTGACGTAACAAGATAGCCCCGTCACTTTGTCTGAATAAGTGTTTTAAGGTTACAAACATTTTGCCAAAAACACAGACTAAAGGTTCTTATAAATGTCTTGATGAGAGCAGACCATCTGTTGTTTTCCTCTTCAAGCTATAAAAGCATTTTATGTGTCAGAGCTATTTTATTCACTTTTAACACAAAACCTTGACCCTATATCCAGAGAAGTTAAACCAAACCTCCTTGCTTAGTCACCACATACTTTTTAAAGACACACTTATCTCTATACATTGACCAATGACCATCCTTAATAGTGCTTTTCTGAGTATTTGATGTTCTTTCATGTCCCTTTATCTGCAGCCTTGGTGTTGTAGATAAAATTTTACTGATCATTTAAAGAAATTGATGGATTGGGCACCAATTGCCTGCACAAAAGAACTGAAGTCTGCTGTCCTTGGCCAGGTTTTTATTGGGTGTTCCAGGTCTTAAATCTATGGGCCTTTGTCATAAGGGTTCTTGGTTTCAGAACAACCTCACTGGCTAAATCAGTATTACTATATAAATCATTCCTCAAAATTTATATTATAGATTTTATTTTTGCCATGATCTGTCTCTTTACTGACCTTCATGGGTCATGCTTGTAGTGTTATTGTATTGTTTTTTTGATTTTTTTTCTTTGCCTTGTTTTTTTCCCCTTGTATTTACCTCATCACTCTTCTCTTTTTCTCTCAAATGGCTTTGAAAATATCCAAAAAAATACCTGAATGGAAAAAACACAAGAAACATCAGAGTCAGTAATGAGATCATAAAGACAGCAGAAAGGAACAAATGGGAATGTAAGCGTAAGATGGCTCCAGTATATGTGACGATGCCATAGAGCTGCAGTATCATTATCAGGATGGCAACACAGCAAAAGCATAAAAGAGGACAAGACTCTGGTCAGCACCTATTGTGCTTTGCATGGTAAGGGCAGCACTCTCATCAGCTGCCAGGTAGAGGACTGTGAGGGACTTATGCAGAAACAGGCAGCTACTGTAGTGCATGCATCCACTGCCAGGACAGAGCTCTGCAGTGCATTACTCCTGTGGTTTAAGACTACACATGTAATCAATTGCAATAAAAATGCTGTCTTGTGTTTCTAGAGTAGGGTATCTTGTATGTATGGCTAGTAACTCCAACCATGGTTGTATAGATTATTGCCACATCCATTAAATGAAACCATTTTGAATTCGTTTCTATATTCTTTGTCCCACCACCTGTGCTTAGTTTTGTTTCCTCTGCTGCATTAAAGATGATTTATACCATCCAAGCTCTGTGTCCAAGATAATTTATATTGTTTTCTGTTGTATAATCCATGAACCACACTGGACTCCTCATCTGATCATAAATTTAACACTGCAGCAGAACTAATTCAGCACCAACAGCTTGGTCTGGAGGACAGTTGGAAGCTATGTCTTTGCCTATGGGCAGCAGATCAGTAATAATACATATACAAGAACAAAAACGGCATTACTGCATTATATTCTGGGCCTGGCTGAATGTGTTATCCAGATAAAATGCCAGTATGTGTTGGTGAGTTTGAATGTATGGACAGTTGAGTGTCTTTTGCTCTGCATGTGCTAATGTGTGCCAAGCTGTATGTGTGGCTGTTTGCGTTATTACTGTGACTGTGAGTTTGTCCCTCTGGGGAGGAACTTGAAGTGCATGACGCCTCCTCATGCCCACATGTCTGTTTAAATAAGAATGTGGGGTGGTTGAGTGTTTGTCAGACGCTAGCTGCACTGTCCAGTGCTATGTTACATGCCTGCTGTATTGCTCTCCAAAGGACAGCCATTTTCAAAAGCTGCATATTGGCATACAAGAGTATGTAGACATTTGCCTGTTTGTTTCCTGTAGTTGTGACATTTAATTCTGGATACCTACGATCTAAAAAATTAATATGCTTTGCTGGATGTTCTTAGCCCTACATTTACTTACAATAGGCTAAATCACAAGGAAATGATTATTCAAAGAATGAATGAATGAATGAATGAATGACAGATCAAAGTATGCCTCCTCTTCAGATAAGTTGATTTTGCCTCAGAAAGAAACCAACAATTAATTGTCTGTTTTTATTGCAGGACATTTTCCTCCACATGACAGTCAGGCAGAAGATAAACAAAGTTCCTATAAAATAAGGCTATGTATTTTACATATACCTCTAATGTCCCATGATTAATGGTATATTAATTTGCTGAAGGCTCTCAATTTGGAGAAAAGGTTTTAATTTTAGCCACACTTGAAGGTGTGGAACATGAAACTCCCACAGGATCTTTCACTGAATTCTTGCTTCAACAAAGCATTAATTATTTAAAAAAAAAATTCAGGGGATGAATCCCTAGAAACATGGTTCAGTCAAAAACTGTGGTCACCAGAGTAATAGAATAACCTGGTGTACACAATTATTATTTAACTTACAAGTGAAATATAGAACATACTATATATATATATATATATATATATATATATATATATATATTTATATACGTGTGTGTGTGTATGTCAAGTCACTAAAATGAAGTCTTCTTAATGATCAATAGTGTCTTTTTGCAATGTGAATAAAGATGATAAACTGCTTAAGAGTCACAGTTTTTCATATAGTGTCCCCAGAGCATCCCAGATCTGAGATTTCAGTGAAGAAAGAAAAACATGCTCTTATTTTAAGTGATACCCAGGTCACCAGTTAAATGCCAACACCTGTGTGGATGTTTACAAGTTTTTGGATTGAAAAATCTATTTTTCTTTCTATGTAAACACAAACTACTGAGGATAAATTTTCAAAAGTCACTTTGATTGCCATGCAATGATTATCTAACTTAAAAAAAACAGCATGTTTTTTTTTAATACAAGAGATTAATGAAGCAAGTTTCAAGGCTCTGCGGGCTGACTTTATACCATTATAAGACAAACTGGTAGCACTGGTTCTCTCAGAGGAAGACATTTTCACAGGTTTTAAAAGCAATGATTGAGGTGAAACTTAAAATGCATCCAAGTTATTCACCTCTGAGAGCTTTTTATGACATTATAAATAATACTTTGTCTCCTCACATTCAGCATTAGATGACATGGAGAGAAGGATTATCTAAGAGAGAGTGTATTTTTTTCTGAGTCAGGAAGAGGTGGAGCTATGTCAGATATGGCAAATTTGAAGCATTTATTTGAAGTAGTATATATGTATATTAAACAAGAGTCTAGTCATAAATTTGATGTGGACTGTGATGGATTTGACCCAGCAACCAAAACATAACCACAAATAATGCCAGAGTTTATAATTCACTGTAATTTTTTCTTGAGCTTATTCAACTGACTGTCCATTTCCTCATAAAAGGTATGAAAATAAGGATGTTCTCTTTTTGAGCTTCTTCATGCAATACTCAGCTAATTTTTTTTTATGTATTTCTATATTCGGTTACATAAACATTGACTAGATTCAATTTAGATTGCTTTTGTTGATTTTGCTGATGTGCAGAAGATGACTTGTTTAGACTGTTAGGTGGGTCAGAGCAAAATGAGAGAATACAATTGCCTTTAACGTGAAAGCTGTTACTATTTTATGGCCACATTATGGTTCCATCACACATAGTTTAGGTAAAGTTGATATGGATTTTGGTAATACTGCAGTCTGTCTGTTTCATTCCATTCTGCCATTTGCTGCAGGGACAATTGCAAAGATTTAAATCCACAGTCACTATTTACTGTATAACCTGACAACAGCCACAAAGTGCCCACGGGAGAGATTGAACTAGACCAGCGAAGATAAATAGCAAACTGAAGCTTACTGTAAGTAGCTTCAGTCAAAGGCAAATACCACAGAATTACATTATGTAAGAATTCATTTATCGGCAGGACAAAATTGTATGTCATAAAGAATAATATCTCCTATATAAAGAATATAACTATAAAGAAATAAGACCTGTTTGGCCACATCAGTGCATTGTGCAGCTCTGCTGGGAATATATTTGCAAGTGCCAATTATCAATTTGTCTCATAATAAATTAGTTAGTTGTTGGTAATAGAAGAGACTCAGGTCGCATATATTAATAATGCCAGAGAAGAAAAAAAGAGATCACAATTAAAATTAATGGCTTACAGGCTACATTTGAAAGTGAAACCAACATTGCCAGCAAGTTGTCATTCCAGTTTTAGGAAAAAATAAGAAAGGAAAAAAATAATACTGAGCAGGAATGAAGCAGGAGAGTTTTGACAAACACTATAAAGAGTCTTAGTGATAGTTCCCTGTAGCAGAGCTTTGACATAAGACAATGAGGTGAACTAACATGCCACAAGAATGGAAAAAAATCTTTTCAGATGCTTCATTCAAACAAATTTCAATATCAGGAACATAAAAATTCTCACCCATGCCCCCACCCAGGAGGTAGCTTTAACCTATATGCTACAATACTAAAAGCCATTCGTCCATTCATGTCTCTCCAAGCACCTTCCAGTCATGCGCTGATACATATTATTCTGCTGTAGATCTGTCTATGGTTTTAAAGCATATTTCTAAAAGTATTGGTGAATCTGTTCATGACTACATGTGCATTTATTATGAACTATATTAATGTATTAATCACAACAACCGTACCCGTATCTCGGAGGTTAATATATGTCCTGCGGTAATGAACACTAAGCACTGGACTCCTCTACAGTAAATCACTGTAGATGTGCTGATTTCATGCTGAGACTAAAGAGGATTTTCATGAAGCAATCCCATCTCCTCAGGGTTACAAGATTTCCATCTCTCCTGAGTTTGTGAAAACCCTGTTAAGATGAAAATGATCTTTTTGTCACGCTGGCAGGCCGCATACTTTTCCACTTTGAAAGGAAGCAGAGCAACTTCATAGGAAAGTGCAAAAATGCGGTTATGGAAGAAGCACTCAGATATTTTGCTTAAGTAAAAGTAGCAATACCGCACTGTGAAAACACTCCACTACAGTTTCTTTCTCCCACATGATCATGGTCACGCCACTTTCTTCTGATCTCATCACAGTAGAAGCTCTAGATTTAAAACCAAACCAGTATAGTACGTGCAACTGTACATTCCTGTTAGTTTGGGACATGAACACAACTTTTTTACTGTTTACCTCAGACCCAGGTTATTTCAAATCTTGTAGTATTCAAAACTGCTGTGCAATATTTTGGCATCTAACCTTCAAAATCATGTGTCTGTTATTCAAAGTAAACCTCACTGATTGTGTCATTTACATATAAGCAAATGAGCACATTCAGGTAGCCTATATTCAGGTCTATGCCACATCTGTACTTAATCTTATCAAACACACCTTCTGTCACTCTGCTAGTAACATAAATTGAGAGACTGTTCTCCTGTAAAAAAACTTTATATGTCATTTATGACAACAACAGGTGACCTCCAGCAACTGCAGTAATTGTGCCGAGGAGGCAGTTGGGTGACATACTATATATTGTCAGAAAGTTGGCACTAGAAGGTGGCTGAGGTGGATGGGTGGGTGACAAATCTCAGGACAGGAGTCTAGTGTTCAATTCCAGTGTGAAACATTGTTTGTTTTTCCACCAGGACCACTCCCCCAATCACAGCTCTTTGTTCATTATTGTACATTTTCACTCAAAACAAGATGATTTTCTGAACTACATTGTGACTAAGCCAATTGGAGTCTTGACATTTGCACAAGCAGCATGTTTAAGACTGATGCTGAAGGGGCAAAAACATTGCTGCTTTAACCAACATTAATTTTCTGAATGCTGAAAGCATGCACAGATTTTATCCTCTACACAGATTTTTTCCTTATTGTTTCTGCCATTGTAGGAATGCTGTTTCAAGAGATGCTCCTGTGGGTCATGTAAGAGGATAAACAACCTACAGTGTATGGGTCTTATAGGATGACATCGTAATTTACTACACCAAAATGAAATGCTTCATGAGACTTATTTTTTTACAGTAGCATTATGGAAACTACGAGCAAATCAGCTCAAGACCAGTGCCGGTTGTTACTGTCTTCTGATTCCTCATTTTTAAATATTAATGCACATGGGTGTGGTTGTGCCATTCAAAATCAATGTGGCAGACACACACGCTCCGTGGCAGCAGGGGGCCATCACAAAAACAGCTCATCAGGCAAGCAGCAGGAAGTGTTCAGTCTTTGTTGGAATGTGTCTTTGTTGCATGGCAGTGTGTCATGTGGTGAAGCAAAAGATGCTTTGTGCTGACAAATCTGAATGACAGGTGAAAACCTTCCAATGGAGGGTCATAAATTATAGAGATGATGCAACTTAATTGTACATGTCTATGGATTTATTGATGCAGACATAAATAATTCAAAGGTAAACATTTGTGAAGGGACCAGCGATGTAGATTTGTTAAGTGATTTGAAATGTGGACAAGGATAAGAATTATGGAAAAATTGCCTGAAATTTGTTAATACTTGTGCCCGTGGAAAGGGGGCTCTGGGTAGCAGGCAAGACCCAGAATATGAGAGAAGAGAAGGGGAGGCAAATGGGAAAAAAGAGAGAAATCACTTGTAATAGGTGTAGATATAGTGTCAGTGTCCGGATGGACTCCTGAGAAACACTTATAAACAATTTATGTTGCTGTTGTTGAATTGTAACTCTTTAGAAAAGAAAGTTGGAGGAGACTGTATCTGAAAGAGATAAGCTTCATTTAGCAAGAGTCATGTGGGAATGCAGCATGAAAGGAGACTGTTCAGTGTGTCCAAGGTCAGGAGGAGAATGAGCTGCCTAGCAAAAGGAGCACAACGCAGAAAGAAATAACACAAATGGTGGCAGAAGGATGTCAGGGGGATATGGGAAGAGTTACATGGGGAGAGTGGAGAGGAGATGGGGACAGAAACAGTAATTTGGTGATAGAGTGAAAGAGGAGAAAGAAGGGGAAAGAGGAGAGACAGAAAAGAAGGGAGTGGAGGATGTTGTATGGTGCACCAAGGAGGGTAAAGACAGAGAGGGTGGAGAGGAATGGATGGAGGAGAAACAGAAACAGGAAGAAAAAAGGAAGGAGGACAAAAATTTAACATTAGAAGGGGAAGGCAAATAATAAAATCAAGACAAAATAAACAACCCATGGTGAAATCATAAATTGGTACACGCTCCCTATATACAGTAGCGTATTTTTGGGTAGTGGGCAAAAGCTAGAATGAATGAGCTGAGAGGAGAGGAGAAGATCTTCAGACTGTCTGCATGTTTTCTTTCATTTTCACATTACCTTTCTTCCACTCTTTCTGTCACTGTCCTTGTAGACCAGGCATCTCACATACACACTCACCTAAATTTTAACGCACGCCAGTACAGACACATGCACACAGAGACATATGTACAGGACAGCATGCTGGGGGGCACTTCCTGTATTAAAGTGACACGTATGGCTGGAGATGCTCCCACACAAACACACGTCCTTTCTTTTTTCTCTTTTCACACAGTCCTTGTCTTTTCTCTGTGCTTTCATTAACTCGATTCTCTCTGTCTCCCTCTCAGATTGCCTTC
This sequence comes from Mastacembelus armatus, assembly GCF_900324485.2. Taxonomy (NCBI): domain Eukaryota; kingdom Metazoa; phylum Chordata; class Actinopteri; order Synbranchiformes; family Mastacembelidae; genus Mastacembelus; species Mastacembelus armatus. The sequence continues at coordinate 7,502,490 of NC_046645.1, read as the reverse complement.
CTATCTTCTCTATACGTTATCTTTTATTTTTACTTGGCTTGGCTTACTTGGCCCTTTTGCTTCTAAATGCTATCCCTCAACATGGTTTTTGTCCTGCTCTGCACATCCATTCATTTTATGTCTATGAAAAACCCACACCAGGACAGTCGTCAAAGAAGATTACTCATGTACAGCACATTCTGTGGAAAGCTATTTTTTTCTTTTCTTTTCTTTTTTGTTTTTATAGTGCCAGCCACCCACAGACAGGGTGAGGTACAAGCATAAATACCATCAAAAAACATAGACAGGCATTTAAACAGAGGAATACAATGCAAACACTAGGAAATGTGTTAATTATTTATTTTAGCTTTATTTAACCCCTCAAACTGAATAATTCCTACTTTCAAAGAAATCTTGGCAAAGACTGTTTTGCCTTAAATTAGTAAAGTATCTCTCTCATGTCGAGGCAGAAATGATAGCCTATAAACAAGGAAAAACTGTATAATTTAACTAGTTTAAAACTCTACTTCTAAAAACTGACATTGTTTACACATCATTTTAGCCCAGCTCTATGAAGCTTTACTCAGGCACAGCAGTGCTTTGAGCTAATGATCCTGATGATACGCAAGTATAATGTTTCCTCACTTTAAGCTATTGCAGAACTTGAAATTGCATTTTAGAAATTTCAATCACCAGCTAAAACTATTTTTAAACACCCAGCAAACTAAATGATCTTTCCACTAAAACATAATCACATGGGACAAAATAGCCAGGGTCTTAAGACTGTAGAAGTATCTTGGAATTTGTTTTGGATGACAAAGTATCTTTTTTAAAAAAAAAAGCTCAGTTTAGTGTGTTAGCATGCTACACCGACAAAATTTTTGGAATAACTTATTATGACAATTGGTGCAACTCTGTTTTTTTTTTCAAAACAAATCAAGTTAGATCAGCACAACTGATTTAAATCAGTTCAAGACATTGCCTAACCTCAACTACTACTCAAATACACTTTTTTCAGTGTAACATTTTTTGAATTAGCGCCAAAAACAAAGTACAGCTGTGGCTGATGGGAACTGCTTTACACTGCTGGTCATTGCTGATTTCTGTTGTCTGGTAAGCACCTTGGATATGTTTTGCAAGTGGTACAGCTTTGGAAATTACACAGTAGCCAGATGTTTCATACTTTTTTATGATCTTTTCATTATATTTTTCATGCTAATAGTTGGTTGGTTGGGATTATTTCAAGCTGTCAATTAAGGTTGTAATTTTGGAATCTCGTGGTAGGCAATAATAATTTAGTAATTACTATTATCCCCAATAATCAGAATTGTTAGGATTGTGTGTTTGATCAGAAACGTGCATCTAAAATAGAAGTGTGTGTGTGTGTGTGTAAACTATTACAGATCACTTGATAGGCATAATGGCTGTGCCAGTATATCAGAATGAATAAAATGGAAATAGATGGAAGTTGTCAGAAAGGATGAAAGTTACACAGTTGGATAAATCACTGCTGTTGTTAGAAATGTCATGTAACTTAATTCTTTAATCTTTATTTTCTTTTTTCTTTTCTTTTAGAGTTTATTTAATGAGGGAATTCCATAAACACTGGCTCTGAAAAAAAGCGATCATAGGCTGCATAAATTTCCATAAGTATTTCTACATTTATATAACCTATATATAAAAAACTTTTAATTACTCTGTAATTTAAAATTGATGTGTGATCTGTGACATTGTACTGTATGTGTGTTGTCTGGATCAGCACGGTGCCACACAGTTCATTTGAAAAAGTCATTAGTCACTTTTGCAACTGTGTAACATTTGTCCATGGGCTACGAGTAAATAATAACCCTTTGGCTAAAAATAATCAATGATAAAAATGCACAAAACTAAGGAACACAGCTCATATGCACCAACTTTTTGCTATTATAAGCATCAAAGAAAAAAAACCAACCAAAAAAAAACACAAACACATTTAGAGCCATGACTATACACGCAGCTCCATGTCCTCAACTGACCTTTGCAGCACACGACATGGTTGTATGTAAAAGGAAGAATACAGAAATTGTAAAGGCAACCAGTGTCCGGCATAACCAAACACCAACCGAATTAGATGCATCACAATTCACAGCATCCTATTAATTTCCTGGTGAAAAAATAGGTGCATGTAGTGAAAAGGTCTCTCCCAAGATGAAACTGCTGTGGGTGTTGCAGACTCACCATGACTGAGCATACAGAACCTTAATTTATACTAAAGTGTAGGAGGCGTTAACACATTTGGTGAATGTGTCGTCCCAGTCTGACACACTGCCCACTCCACATGTCAGGACACTTGAATGTTACTAATTCACACTATAGCCACAAGTGTATATGGCTTAGGCCTCGGTATGCTTCAAAGGAAATCCTTGTTGGGTTATATTACCAAGTCAAAAACGTATTTTTTTAATTTCAAAATAAATAGATAAATAAAACTGCACCCAACACATTTTGGGGCTGCTCAGGCATGTGGGAATGTGATAGTGCTTTCTGTGTGTATAACCATATGCAACACCATGAATATCTCTGAGGAAGGTCTGTCTGACAGTGGGAGCTATATAATGCAATGTGATACAATATATTAAGACCTTAGAGATATCAATTCTAATTCCCCTGCCTAATAAAATTAAAATTGGTATAAAGATTTTTATTGCCATACAAACTGACATACATTTGACAAAGCTGACATTATGAAGTCAAACATGGATTTTATTTGTTTGACTCAGACTGTCAGATGACTATGAACAAGTTATAGCCAAATGATTAGTGGGGGTTAAAATGACCCAACTGTGATGCACGGGGTTAAACAAGGCTGCAGACCAGCATTAACCCAACACTGGTCTGTTGTGCATTAAATGCCACACTTGAGGACTCCCCTAACAGCCTATTATCTATTTCAGATCTGTAATACTGCATGGATGTGTGGTTGAATATCACTACTATGAGCAGACCAGGTCCTCTGTTCCAATTTGCTCTTGGCTTCTGTGACGAGTGATTCAAAGTCACAGGTGGCTGAACAATGAGACCTCCAACACTGTGTGAATCCTCCATGTAGCCGTAGTAGTAGGGTTGCATATGGACATGGATCTAATTGCACGAGCTGCTTTTTAAAGGAATTAAGATGAAATAAGATTAGGTGTCATTTTATGAATTAAGTTCTATTTACGTAATATGCAACAACAAATCTGTTAATTAGATTATTGAGGGAAAGTACAATATTATTTAAAGTTGTTCATAAATGAGTTCAACTATTACAAAAAGAGAAACATTTCAAAAATGTTCTCATAGTTATTAGAAACTTACAGAAAACCCAAGTAACTGTTTCATGTGCATGATGCCATGATCTGTCATGGACTTCATTTTGATACAACTTCCTGTTTGAGTCTTGTTTAGTTTCCATAGCTTGTTTGTTGTTTCTCATCAATTCTGAATAATAGTATCTTTGAGTATCTGTACCTGCCTGTCGGCTTGTCGCATTGTCAGAACCCCATCACTGTTTGCCCAGAGTTTATGAATAATCTCCCGCAGTTGATGGCCAGTTTTCTACTGCTGCCGTTGCTGGAATGAATGTTTTTGTAAAGGTTCGTTGGTTGTCTTTTTGTTTTTTGATTTCACCTTCCCCGCTTAGTTGATTGTTCTGTGACCAGGTTTTGTGTTTTGTGTTTATTTGCCATGGTGCATGGTTTTTGTCTTGCTCTGTGCTTGGGTCCAAGGTTAAAATTATCCCTGTAAACCAAATTGATTTGAATTTTGTTTATATGATAAACATTTTGATTAGAGAGTTTCAGGAACTTGCAAGTGACTAAACTTAATGTACAAGGCTTTATAATAACTTACAGGTGCGTAAAATGTGAAAGTTTTAGAATCAGAATCTCACTCCTGTAGGCTGACTCGTCCCCGTCAGAGATGAGGCCGATGAGGGTTGTGTCGTCTGCAAACTTCAGGAGTTTGATAGACTGGTGAGCAGATGTGCAGCCGTTGGTGTATAGGGAGAATAGCAGAGGAGAAAGGACACAGCCTTGGGGGGATCCAGTGTTGATGGTCCGGGAGTCAGAGACATGCTTTCCCAGTCTCACGAACTGCCGTCTGTCTGTCAGGAAGTCTGTGATCCAGCTGCACATTGAGTCAGGCACATTCAGCTGCGAGAGCTTGTCTCTGAGCAGAGATGGAACGATCGTCTTGAAGGCAGAGCTGAAGTCCACAAACAGTATCCTGGCGTAGGATCCTGGGGAGTCCAGATGCTGGAGGATGAAGTGGAGGGCCATATTCACAGTGTCATCCACAGATCTGTTGGCTCTGTAGGCGAACTGTAGGGGATGCAGGAGAGGGTCTGTAATGTCCTTGAGGTAGGACAGGCTGAGGCGGCATCTAGTGGTGAGATTTCAGAAAACAACCTTCTGACCCCACCTTCACATTCTGGCCCCCCACTTTCAGATGTAAGGGAGGGTACAGGGGTCAGCACCTTTAAAACAAAAGATGATTCCCTGTCTACAGCCACCGTTTGGTTTGTCCATTCTAGGCTACTGTAGAAACATGCAGCACAAGATGGCTGCCTCTATGAACGAACAGAACGAACGAACAAACAAACGAAACAGATTTAAAAGGCTCATTCTAAGGCTAAGAAAATACAGCAGTCGGTATTTTCCTCTGATTACAGGAAACATATGACATATGACAACATATGTATTAATACTATATCCGATTTCTGCTGATAGATTGCTGTAACTGTTACAGAGTGAACCTTTATACTAGCCTTCTGCTGGTTGTGGATACAGATTGACTAGATAGACATTAGGATATCCCTCTTATCGAAAGCACAGCAAGAAAGTGTGTTTACAAATATGTCAAATTATCCCTTTGATGAATTCAGATCATAAAGATGTCTGCTTCTATAAAATGTTCTCAGCACAGAGGAAAGTAAGTGTTTGTCAAGTTTGTTTAGCTGTTCCATCCCCCTTAATAAAGTTTAACAGGGTGTCTACTGCCTGTAGACGGGTCAAACAATACAAATTTATTTCATTTCATTGCATCCTGCACATCTTCTAGCAGTTGTCCAGTTTCATAGCTATGAGGCTCCACCAGCTGCAGCAGTGGCAGACTTCAACTGGAAGCAACCCCCGGCACTGCCGTGTCACAGTGTGTTAAAGCACTGACAAAGTGTCAGCTTCATTTGTTGCCACTTCAGAACTTTGGATGGATGGTACAGTGTGGGATTATAGGCTGATAATATCTTGCAGTTGCTCTATATGTTACCGCCTGCCATAAAGACGTTCTTTTTTTCTCTCTTGCAAGAATCTTTTTAAAGCAGGAGCATAATTCCTAAAAACTATGTTGTGGGATTGGAGGCCAAGGGATGAAAGAGGGGAAAGACAGAGACGCAGTGGGAGTGTCAGAAAAGACAGACAGGAAGAGAAAGAGTAAGAGATCAGATAAATCAGGCAGTGGAGAATTGAAGTTAATTTATTTCTTTGATGACAGCAGGACACCAAGAATCAGATTGAAAATATTAGTGAAACCGTTTTGAATTGGATATCTATCTCTGCCCTCACAATACAGATCTGCTCTTATTTCTGTCCGCATCCATTTATCTCTCAATCTGCCTCTTGCCTAGTCAAGTCTCCATCCATCCAAATTCCTCATCTATTTTCCCTTCCATCCCACACATATAGTTTTTTTGTCGCTCTGGCGTAGTTTTCTTCATCCATCTGTTTTTTACACGCTTTCCTTCCTACTTGTCTTTGTATCAATTTCTTTCATGTCCGCTCTTATTTACAGCTTATTCGGTCATATGGCCTCTTCAGACTCTTGCTTCTTTCTCATCTTTCTCCCATCACTTATTCATCCCCTCTGTGTACCTTTTCCTTCTGCCTTTCTTTTGCATCCCGTTCGCATTCTTCCAGAATTCCTTCCCTCCACTGTTTGCTTCCTATCCCTTCTTTTCTCCTTCTATGAAATGTATGACTGTCATCTAGTGTTGAAAAAGTGAACCACAACAACAGTGAATCAGTGGAACAAGGAGGCCTGTTCTGCCTCTCTTCTCCTCTAGTTAAAAAAACATTAACAACAGTGAAGAGTTCTTTATCATGAAAGAGTAGTAACTAATTATATTAATGAACTATGTGTAAAGACAGAGGTAAATCCCACTTTTAATTAAATGTACTCTAAGCTATACATGTCTTCCATGTCTACATCCATTGCTATCTTTTTGAGTTTGAGCAGTGTCATTCAGTGTAACGTTACTTCACAGGGTCTCCTGGGACAAAAGACTGTATAATTAAACTCCTGGATCAAATTTAGTAAAAAAAAAAAAAGAACAATGATGATGCGCTATTGTTGTATGCTTAGTTAGTCAGCCATGCTGGAGCTGACCCATTTTTACTTGGGTTTTCTTTGTAAGCATTAATAATATTAATAATAATACATTCATTATGGGGCAGAAACCATATTGCCACATTAACAGAGTAGTTTATATACAGTAGTTTATATACAGAGAAGCATGTAGCATTAAAAGATATGACAACATCATAGAAATCTCCACTAGCAGAATTAAGGCTTATGAAGAACAAATATTAGAATATATGAATATTAGATATATGTAATGTGTTACAGCAAAACTTCACCTATAAAACCTGGATTTTACAACTCAGCAGTGACTTATCAGCTCTATATGATCTGCACACCTGCTTTTAATCTGACAAATTAACATAATGGCTATAACAAAGTGACTCATTTACCAGCCAAAGCTCTCAGTCTTTCTGGTTTATCTGCCGCGGGCATCTCACAATGACGTTGATCTTAAAGCCATCTGAGTACATGCAGTGCATCTCAGTGTGTACTGCAACACAGCTCACCTGTGTTAACAAGGCAGTGGGCATTGGCCAACACCTTGAAAATGTTGCCCAACATCTCGCTGACAGGGAGAAATTACTTGTGGAAACGGCATGAAAAGAAGCTAAAGGAAGAGAAAGTTCTGGGGGAAAGGTTTTTCACAAACTATTGCTCTGTAAGTTTGCCCAGTCTGAATCAGAAATACGCTCAATCAGATCAACCAAAAAAGACAGTGAGTGGCTCCTGTTCAAAACAGCAGTTAATATAAAGTTGTTATAGCACTAACCACAGTAATTACAGTTTTAATTTATATGAATAGAAGTGCAAGGTGTTGTGTCTCCACATGCCTGCTCCACAGGCTGCCCTACAGCAAGAGTCAGCTGAAATGGCTTTCTGTGAGTTATAAGACAGATCTCATTGTGTGAACAGCAGGTCCAGATGTGTTACTGTCACATATGTGAAGGTTAATGCTACTGCTGTGTGAACTGTGCATTTTAGGTGGGTGATAATTGAATGTTTTTTGATTTACTATTTCTTATGATGTGATGTTGCTGATACTTATAGGTAATGACTGGCATCACTAAAATTACAAATAAACTAAAATGAGGAAAGTCAGCTTTAAGGGCTTCAGGCTTTTGCTTATAGAAAACCCAGGATGATGTACAGTATGAGAGAGGTGTTAGGAAAGGGGATATAACTTTCACTAATAAAATTGAGGCAGTTTTGCTTAAGAAATTACTGAAGTATATATTCAGTGAGTGAGCCTTCAGCCTTTGGGAGAATGGCTAAATTGACTCTGTTAATCTGACTGGAGAAGGAAGATTATTCCACCATAGGATTTGGGGACTGGGTGTGGTGATGACCAGCCTGGAGCAGGGAAATTGAAGCCAAGTTGTGATAGAATCCAGAACATAGACTTGTGCGTCTGGCTTAACCATGGCCTGAGAGTGTGAAGCTGCAGATCTCTTTACTGCCATGTGTGCCAGCACCAGGGATTTTAAAGTAGTATGAGCAGCCACAGGGAGCTCGACGAGGGAGTCTTGGACAGAGCTTACATGAAGGAATTGGGGGCAGTTCGGGACAAGACATGCTGCAGAGTTTCTGATGAGCTGTGGGGCCTCAAGGAAGTGTTTAAGGACAACCCTGTCTTCAACAATTTACATTTCTATGCATTCACCCTGCAGGATGTGAAAGTATTTTAAACTTCCCACATCCACAGAAATCAGTCAGTTCCCATTAACCTCTATGTTAATGGAAAATGTAATCTGCTCCCAATTACATTTCCTACATTGGTTTTCTATTTGCTATTGTAGTTTAGTTGTAAATAAATGTAATTTCTAGGGGACAGGGTAGTTCAGGAGGCTGACTACAAGGAAACTGACCTGCAGATACTGTGTGACTTGGCACACTGCAGAGTGCCTACAACTGGTTGAAAAAAGTAGCAGGATCAGGTGGTAGATGTCATGACTTTTAACAGTGACAACAAAGTTGTGGGCAGTCAGAGCACAACTGCAATTTAATCGATGACCAGAATAATCTACTCAGTTTTCTTGAGCAGTTATTTGTATTTCTTTTCATACCGTTTTATACAAGGAGAAGAGCATGAGAGCAACATGAAACAAGCCTCAGGACAGAGACAGATGTTACCTGCCAGACTGAGCAATGACTTCAATGCAGGCTGGTTATTTCAGCCAACAAATTAGTTTAATCAAATTACTTTTACAACTGACTCACCGATTTTCAATCGCCTGTTTTCTGTCTTCATTAAATGAGAATATTTGATATAATCTCTAAACACAGTAGTTGATAGTTTGTTCAGCTGTTTCAGCCTTATTGTTTCTTTATCGGTTGACAGTTTAATCTAATTTGCGTCTCCAACTTTGTGCCTTTTGACTGAAGTTGCTGTTTTGAATGTTCAAGCATTCATGTGCGGGAGCAGGTGCCAGTTTTGGGTCAAATGACACAGTGCAAATTATTAACTATTCCAGTCTGTTCAGTGCTTCATTTGCAAGTGCGCTGCCTCAGCTGTTAAAGTGACCTCTTTCATTAGCACAGAATAGGTTGAACCATGCAGTTGCTGCATTGTGTTGGCAGGAGAAGCACTGCTGGCTCCTAAATGATCAGCAGTGAATCAAATGGGACTGAATCATTTCGGAGAAGTGGACTTTTTTTCACCATCATACGTGAAAGAAAGAAACTGAAACACTCAGAGCACATGATGCTGTCTCTGGATTACCTCTGGATGTTTTTACTGATGCTTTGCCAGTTTATGTAAGCTTGCTGTGCACACTAATTAAGACATCTCACCTATCAGATCATTATTTCAGTGCTCTGAGTGCTCTCACAGACCTGTGTGCAGGTATCAACTGTTAAAGGGGGGCAGGCAATATTTTGTTTTTTTGTTATTGCCAAGAAATGCAATGGAAGGACCAAACTAACAATGTGTTAGCCCATCTCTCAATAGCCTTCCCCCTTCCCTGGCCCAGTGCAAGTAACCCAATATGTATAAAAGCATACATACTTTCATGTTAAAAGTTATTTTAAAAACCTACTCAAACAGCTGGTCTCTGTTGTTTTGACTAAATGTCACCCAAACAGGAGTAACAGGGCTATTTCTAGCTATGGATTCGGCGCTTTAGTGAGTTATTTCCATGAAAGGGACTACACTTCCTAATAAATGAATATGTTAGTCAGTGATATTCTTCAAGTGTTTCTGAACAACAATGGAGCTCTGTGTCACAAAGGAACAAATTAGGCTTTGACTACAAAGAAAGTGCTTCTTCCGTTGGTTGTTTTTGTGCTATTGGATTTTTTTAGCATAAGAAAAAAAACTGGACTGAATGATCACTTTTTAGGAATTTTTTTTTTTAAATGTGTGATTATATTTGTACAACCTTGCAAAAACTAGCATTGTATAAAAGCCTATGACCTTCCTCATATCACTGCATCATCATCACAGGTTCTGTAATAATACGAATCTGGATCTCACAGTTGAAGTATTAGGTACACTGCTGTGATAAACAGGAGCAATAATTGCATTCTTGTCTTTAAATTCTTTAGTCGATTGATAGAACAAGTGACTGTGCATAGTGTGCTATTCTCTACATATATAACTCTCTTAGTGTTTCCAGTACACAAGAGTTTAGAACACACACACACACACACACACACACCCTCTTTATCACACTGTTTCATGCCCACACACATCTTCATCCATACGTGTACACAAATAAGCTCAGCTGTACAGTTTCAGCAGTCTACTGTTTTGTTAAAGTGAGAACCTGAAATACAGATACCCTTCTTTCCATGGAGATACACCCAGCGATAGCACGAGCATACTCACACAAACACACAGACCTAAACAAAAAGTTACATAAAACACAATGACACACACACACAGTGCCTGCATATGTGGATACTTTCACACAGGAAGACACAGAGATGAGCTGAGCTTTGAGATTGGATGAGCCATACATATATATTGAGATTCTGGCTCATAAAGCTAAAGATACTACTGGAAAATGGACCAGCTCCCTTGACATACAAACAAACACACACACACACACGCACACACACACAGTAAAGACATAATAATGACATTTAAATTTTTGGTGAGCATCTCCACTGATAACTCTACCAGCATGCTCTGCTTGTTACATTTCCATGTTAGTAACCACAATCTGAGCTGTGTTCGCAGCCAATAGATCATTTAACCACTTTCACCGATAATCCAGAATAATGAATCCACATTCAACCTACATTGACCCATTTATGTCAGACCACTATCTCATGTTAATGCCCAGTTGTTGATTTTCAACTACAGTGCCATACAATGCTTTTCTAAACAAAAGCCTTTTACTAGAGTTAGTATAATTACATTGACAACAGACGTGTCAAATTTCAGTTCATTCAGTTCATTAGTTCGTTGCTGCACTGTTTAGTCTGAACATGGACAACAGGATGAATAATGTTCATGAACTGGAGTCATTTATAGTTTCCTTTTTTGGTCTTCTTGTGGTAAGTTCATGCTTCAACCATCAATTTACAATAATGCTCAAATGTCTCTCCCTGGGGAGAAGAAAATGTATGCTTGATAGGCCTTGAACTAGTATTCCTGTAACTATATAGAAATCCCACAGTTATCACAGTTATGATATATGATGATATTGTGGGTTTATGCTTATGGTGGTGCATTCTGAGCCACTAGTTGGAATTTTTCAATGAGCAGGGGAAATACATTTATGGACGATTCTCTCTCTCAGGTCTTCCATATGCCAACATAGAAGCAAAAGCCCTGAAGTAAAGGTTCCAAGATTTGATGCTGGCATCATTTCAGTAGAGAGAGAGAATTGAGATATGAGGCTGATGCTGGCACAAAGTCTTGAGGTGGTGGATGGTGGTAAACAAAGGCCTACACAGTTTCCTGAAGCACCAGCTGGAATTTGTGTTGTGCAGACTACAAGTTACTGACAAGGACTTGACCCAACATTGTTCCTATATAATGTCTTTCTATGCTGCAGGTTTTAGTTTCAAAAGTGCTTTTCTGTGATGGCCACAAGGGGCTGGGTTACGGTTAGGGTGTCCCTAGAAAAAGATTCAACCTTGATATCACTGGTGCTTCAGTCTATATTGTTTTATAAAAATGAAGTTACTGTAGGCACCATGAAGAGTTAGAAAAATGAACAAAAACATTACAGCAACAAAATACAAGCATATGCCCAATTTACTGCTTGTCAGTGTGGAAAAATAACTAGTTCATTCTCCTATGTCGGTGCAAGCAGAAGCTTTGGTTGCACAGCACACAGCCTCTTTTTTCACTATTCTCTTTAACATACAGCTATAGACACTGAGGTTAATCAGGTACAAGTGTGTTTTGTTGAGCAGCTGAACTACTCCAAGCTCCCAACGTTCAATTCCTGCCCTCTGTGCCACAGTTTCCCACTGTGCAGCTGAACTATTAAGGCAACTGATTTCTCCTGATGGTATGCCGTTGAGGGGGGGGGGGGGGGGGGGGGCTGCTTCATAGATCCTAATTCTCCTGGGATCTCTTTTATTAAGTAAAGTCATTTACTGAACCACGGAGGTGTCTGGAACAAAGACTCTGGTAAACAACAGAATAAAACCTTAAATAAAGTGTATTTATTTATTGCTAAGAGTATGTTGATGAGTTCAGATCACTGGGCTTGGATACTATCAGGATACTCACACTTTGATCACACACATGTTGAGAGTTGTGATTATTTTCTAATACTTTCTTTCAGTCTAAATAATAAATTTGGGCTGCAACAAAATAGAACTTGTAGAGGCTCTAATGCTTCTGTGGCACTTCACAGTCTCGGCTGACACTTCCAGAGCACAGTTGGGGCTTAGTGGAATAATTACAGGATGTTTATAATTGTTTATAAGCTTTATAAGGTACAGAATGAAAGAAAAATTGAGGGAAATTAAAGCTTCTTCCAGTAGGTTGAGTTCAGGCTACCATGGATATAGCCAAAAACAAGAATGTAAAGATCAGTGCTGCTCATGTTTAAGACATTGAGCAACTCTGTTTTATAGTAATGATTAGTACAATAAGTACCTTCATATTTTAGTGTACAGAAAGTCATTATTACTAATAAATGTGCTCCTGTGTGTAAGATGAACTTCAAAATCCATCTACCCCTGACTCCCATGAGACTTTCTGGTCATCAAGATATGTGTGTGTGTGTGTGTGTGTGTGTTTACACCAGTTCACCACCTTTGCCACCAGTCATTCCTTCTCACTTTACTACCTACGTACACGTACTCGACCTCTGTTTCCTGGCTGTCTGATAAAAAGCGCCCTGGGACTTTTCCAGTAGGCTCCTGGGTTATTACAGAGGACACTTGTGAAATTGTGTAATGGGTTAAATGTGAATGTGTGGTGAGGAGATTATGTAAGCACATCTCTCACGTCTGATTCATACGTTCTCAGATCTGCAGGAGTGTGTTTGCGTGTGTATTTGTTCAGGAAGGGGTGGTGTTCTGAACATTGTGGAGTTGAGACACCTTTCTGTGCCCTCCGGCGTATAAACACATACCACCAACATTCAAAGTCTTGGAGAGACACTAGCAAGGCCAAGTGAGTGGGTAGAACATAAGATTGAAAAGTGCACACCCACAGAGACGTGCACATAAACACCTGCAAAACTGCCTGAGCGATTTCAGTTTCGCTAAGAAGGTCAGAACACAGACGTGTGTGCTGTAGCAATGATTCAGTTCCCCAATGTGGAGAAACACATTTGCCTTTTAAAACCTTTATGTGGGGGAGCTAATTGCAAATCCAAACATGTACTTTCCATCTCAGTCCAGTCAAGTTTGTTCAGGCAGTCATTTGCTTTTGCCCATTTTTTATTATCTAAATAAGTTCACATCAAAATTGGGACTTATCTCAATAAGAAAAGAATAAAGAGGAGCCAGAAATACTCCTCACCTGAAAGTTAAATTGAATTCTAAATTGAATACAAAAGGAAAAGAGATTAGTTGCTGGGTCTTGATTAGTTGGGGTGTGTTGATTCTTCTCAGTTTAAAGGACTATTCCAAAGTTTATGAAGTTTCATTTCTTGCATTCTCTTATTACCCTGTGCCTGTTTTTTTTTTTTGTTTTTTGTTTTTACATTGTAAACTGTTTCACGGTGCTTGTTATATCTTTATACTATTTTGTAATTATTAATTATCCGAATGTATTTTTGTCTAAAAAGGAATTTGACCAGGTAGCTGATTGGTTATGGTATTGTCCAGCATTTACATCAGAGTAGGCTCCTAGTCTGTATTAAGTTAGAGAAATCATGTGCACAGCCACAAAACTAATACCAAAAACAAAAAAATTGCTACATATAAAATAACTGCACATCTCAGTTTAATTTTTAGTGATGCTTGGAGCAAATACAAGTCTTCCTCAGGCAAGGTAATTAAAAAGAGCTGTGATTCCAGCATGTGGATTTGGCATGGCTCTGTGTATGGCAATATTGGTCTTTCAGTTGAACGGACTGCTGCCTCTGTATCTATTATAGAAGATGGATTACCATGAAATTCCTACAGACATTTATGGTCCTTAAGGAAGAAATACTACTGACTCAATACCTTCTCATTTTTAGCTTTGAGTGACATGTATCTACACAGAAAACATTGTACCTGCAAAACAGCAGCATGTTAGTATCGTCATTGTAAGCATGTTAGTATGCTGAAGTTTTGTTTTTCTAAAACTTCAAGTTAATTTTTTTATTTGGAGGTGTGCTACAGTAATGCTCATTCATTATCCTATTTATTTACTCTTGTTTGAAAATGTGTACAAGAGGGAAAGAGCTGTTTTCATTTCCACTGACCTGAATACTACCATGGATTTACAGTAAACTGTTGTGGTTTCACAAAGTGTGCTTTCCTGGATACTGGCAAATATCAGATGGTCTGATTAGCATACCATGTAAGATGTCATTAAACGTCTTTGCATTTGTGTGTATGCCTAGTCACAGAGAAATAACAGAGCTTGATTTCCCAAAATGGTCCTGAGTAATAATTTGAATAGTTTACTGTCACAAGCAGAAAATAACACAAGGCATAATGACATGTGGGTGTTGTGTAATGAGGACAGCTTCATTAAAGTATAAAGAAACAAAGCTCATTGATATAGAGCTACAATCTTAAACAACTTGGATTTTTTTTTTAAGCTTCAGACCAAATCATGTGTCATAAACAAGACAATGTTTACTCAGAAATAAGTCTGAACATGATCTGTAAAAAACAAATTTTAAAAAGTATTTTATTTACATATTCATATATAACTGTTCCATAGTGTAGTGTGTGTAGTGTGACCTGCATGGGTAATCCACCAAAGTGTGATTGTACAGACTGTGCAATCCAACAGTAAATTTGACCCCGATTCTGATTCTCTTTTACTAACTTTGAGCAGCAGGGGGCAGTACCGCACTAGTAAAACAGGCATTAATAAAAAAAAAAAGCTACACAATGTCAAGTGAATAAACCTCTTCCTAAAACACGAAAGCTGTTCTTGCTCATAATATCCAAAGTTACTGGAAAATCAAATGGTGCTGACACCAACATGAAATATGTGGCTTTTGGTCAATGGGTTAATGTGTTTATGCTTATATCTTTTGTAAAGCTGTAGTAGTGTGAGAGATTAAGTTTGGTTTGCAGAGTACTTAGTATTGTTTCAGGATTTCGAACCCTTGTGCAAAACAAACAAAGCTGACCTAAATGTGTTCTGGGCAGGTGATATATGAACAGTAAATTATGTGATTAAATGACAGCCATGACAGCAGGAAACTGTCCTTTCACAGTTATTATGGTCCTGTTGGAAAGAGGGCAGACACGTAAGCAGCAGCCATAAAAGCAGGAAGACATTTTTGACCAAACTTAAGAGGTTTCTGTATCTCTGCTTTATAATCCACCAAGTTTGTTTCCTCAGTTATTTTTCAATGCCGTTTTCACTACATATAGTAAGATTGGTTTTGTTCTGTATTTCTACTTTGGCTTCACATGTCGGCTTCCTTTGGTCAACAGAACCCCGTGCCAACAATGGACAGTCAAGTTTGTTGTCAGTGAGGGATCATCAGATTGTCAGTGTCATGGAGTGATCAAAGCAGACTCTAAACCACTTAAAATAGTACATGAATTATAAATGCACACCCCCATTTTATTTTCAATACTTCAATTTGTGTGAAAATGATTGTGTATTTTGGTTTTCTTCAGAGTTTGCAGGCCCTGTGACATTTTTACTCTATTAATAACAAGGTGCGCCTGCACCAAAAAGGTCAACAGCCACCTGTGTGGGCAGCTTTTATGTATGTCTGCAGCAGAAATAAGACGTCTGAGTGACAATATTGTCATTGCTGAAAACACGAAAAATCAGTTCTATTTAGGTTTTCGACCACTCACATAAGTGACAATATAAAAGTTGCTAGAAAGAGGTTTATGGGTTAGTCAGTTGCACCAGTCTGCTGGCTCAGAAACATAAGCAGAAAGCTGTTCTCACTGCATGAGAAGTGTTCAGCAGGGTTGTCTGAGACTGACTTGTTTTGAGCTCTGCCTCAGACAAAGAGGAAATGGAAAGGCTTTCAGAAAAGGAAGTGAGGCCCCTCAGTGCGTAGCAAAGGAAGGTTCCAGTGGGAGTGGTGGTGGTGGTGGTGGGGTGCTATTCAAGTTGAATCAAAAGCCTACTTGGTACATAATGTACTGTACAGAGTCACACTTCAGCCACAGTCACACTTCATAGTCACATGCCCTGCTCCTCTCCTTTCTTTACCAAAGAGCAAAGAAAAAAACTATTCGTGTTTAGAATCCTGTTGCTTCACATCTGGCCCTGATAACAGCTGCTGCAGTGACTATATTAGAAGTTACTATCATCCAGGTGTTAAAGCTGACCAGTGCAGATATTTGTGCATTGCAAGATCTGTAGATCTGTATCCTAAATATGTCACTTGTCTTAGTGATGCAGCCAAGATGCATCACTGACAGCCTTTCAATCTTTCCAGTCAGTTCACTGCTGGTTTCTTAGCCCACTACAAATACCTTCACTTGTTTACAATGGGAACACAGGAGACATACTGTGTCATGGTTTCACCTCAGGTCAGTTGTTGCCACCCACATTCATTTATCACATAACAAATATTTTGATGTTTTGTGGTCTAGAAGCTCTTCACTTTTAGCAATGCTCAAACTCCTACCACTACCATGGCCTTTACAGGGTCTGCTCTTTGACTCTTGGTATAAAGCTATGCAGAGTCAGAAATATCTAATAGCCAATGTAAAAGGGTCAGGGTCTTTTTTGGTCTCTTTTGGTCCAGCGTATATACACTGTGGAAAACCACCTACAACTCCTTGACACCACTCATGTCATGTGACTGCTCCTGTCAAACCACAGGGTTTCTTAATTCATAGATGGGGGAATATGTAACATCTAACTGATGGGTTGTTTGGGGGCTTACCATGAGCAAGTAAGGACTTAGTCTTAAACTAAGCAAATAATGAAAGTTATACTGTACTAGAGAAATGGTGACAACTTTATACATTATGTATATGGTCTGTATGAGTTGATGCACTCACTTTGAATGAGTAAATGTGTTGGAATCTCCCCTAAAACCTTGTAGACTCAATAAGACCTAAATGTACATTAACCTCACTGTACAGCTACTCTAATGTGTGTGTATGTATAGTATAGCATGGTACACACATGACATGGAGACTGGAAACAGATGAGGTATACATTTTGTGTCATACATTCTTCTTAAAACAATAGGAGATTTTTGGCATTACAGCACAGGACAAAAGCTGTAGAGGATGAGTGAAAAACTTGACTGAGTAGTGTCTGTTACAGGGTTCAAATCGAAGTCATGGACAACATACTTTACACAACAAGTACTGTGATTAGCATGAATAGTTTGCAGGCACTTTTTGAGCCAGTCATTACAGCTCGTAATGAAACGTGCAACCAACAGATGGCTGAGAATAAGAGATAACCTATTCAGAGTGAAACAACCAAGTCACACTGTGACAGCACTGTTTAAATTTTCACTACAACTATGACTGTATGCTTTCAGTGTGACATCTTGTGACACATCATTAGAGTTAACGGACATCTACAAACTATGTTGGCTTTCCAGTCATTGTTCACCACTGTCCAATGACCAACTAATGAAATGGTCCTTCAAAGGCACTGTCAAGCATAAATGTATTAACATTGTTGGGCTTGAAACATTACATTTGCAAATATGCATATTGTCTTTTATCTGGTTCTTGCAGTGTGCAGATCTGCCTTATTCAAAAATAACTCAGGAACTAAAAATAATTCAAACTGTAACTTTTGTGTTGCCATGATATCTATGTTTAGGACTCTGTGGCTGGTTTAATTATGAAGGCAGCAATGGACAACAAATAGATGGCATTACCAGATACTACATTTTTTTGTCTTTGAAAGAGTTTGGGTATAAATATAACCATTAACAATGTGGCTTCTATGTGAGATTCCAGAAATAAATTCAGTTACTTCAACTCTTAATGGGCAGCAGTGTAGCTGTACAACAGGACCTAGAGGCACTTACCTCCAACCTCCTCCTCCACACGCCCACATATTGAAAAGTCAGAAGGTACCAAAAATACCCAAAGGGACCCAAAATTAAGTTAAAATAATAATAATTTGTGCAGTTGCAGTTTGGTTGTTACCTGGACTCCAAATGAGCGGGGACAATAATGCACATCTTTGTGTAAGTATTTACCTCGTTCTATTAGACTCTATTGCACCACTGCTTTACTGAGATGGTTTCTATCCATTCCTAATTTGATGTATCAGAATGGTTAAATACTAAAAACCAATCCTGCTGACTAAGACTAAAAATTAAATTCTTCTTTGATTTGATTACAGTTTGATTTGAAATAAATTTCAAATACTATCTCAATCATCTCCTGTCTAACTCATAACCTATGAGGTGATTCAGACAATGGCAGACATTTGTCTGACTTTTGGGCTCATAAAACACTTAAACATGAATGGAATAAAACAAACCACTGAACTTTACCCACTCAAGAGCTTGGCCGCAAACACACACACACACACACACACACACACACACACACACACACACACACACACACACACACACACACACACACACACACACACACACACACACACACACTGACATCAACAAAAATTTACTGCACAATCTGCATTGTAATAAAACATAGATACAAATACACAATGCACACATACAAAACAAACACAATGCATACAATAAAGACCCTCTGAATTAAACACATACTGGAAAACTGAGGAAAATGAATGAAACACGTGCTCACTATCATTTGACCATTTGGGTTAATATAAACTTATTAATTAAACACACTGCGTAATGGACACTCAGAGCAATAGTGATTGAGCTGACACAATGAAACCACATGGCCATATAAGCTCTCACACCTAAACAGAAAATGTGTCAGCGAGGTCTGTGCCTCGAGGATAAAATGTTTAAATTTGTCCTTCTAAATTTAGTTCCCATTTTCAAACACCATCAACGAATGACTACATTTTTATTGAATTATAGTAACGGATAAATACGGTTACAATCTCCATATTAAAGGCTTGGTCTTTACAGAGAAACAGAGAAGCAAAAGTGCAAGAAATACAACCTACTGAATGTAAAAATAAATACAGCTGTTACCTTGCTGTGCAGAGGTCAGGGTAAATATGTAGGATGACAAAACATGGTAGTTTCCAAAGCAAGAAGGCTGACTATTCCGATTCTAACCATGATGACAATGGTCTTTGGTGACATTTGCAGTTTTACAAGTAAAATGTTTAGAAGAATAAATAAACAACATAAACATATAAAACACTAGATGTATAAAGAAGATCTAAGTTAACAAGCTAACAATCTGACTTTCATTTCAAATCAACATATCCAGTGTAATCCAATACTTAAGGCTGCAGAACGACTGAGAAATTGACATCTTGTACATAACAATCTTGTAACTGATATTAAATTTTCCTACTGACTGCCAGGTAATTCTTTCCAGTCATTGGTTACTCTGGTTCTGATTGGCCAGGATAAAAATCTTAATTACAAGACCAGTTTTTTTTTACCTGTGAGCGAACAAACACCCGCCTATTATGTCATCGTTAGATTAACAAATAATTGCAAATATACACATACTTCTGAAAACAGGTAACAAATTCAGACTTATGTCTATAAGAATATTATTGTCCTGTCCTCCCACGAGCACTATAGATGTAATCTGATGGAAACACACCCACAGTATGACCCTGACTAGCAGCTAAAAACAAGGAAGTTAACCTTTAACAATGCTTCTGATACAACAGTTCTGCAATTTGACTTGAAGTTTGGGCTTTGCACAAACAGTATATAACCACACATTCACACTCATACACCTTTGATGAACTGACCTATGTAAATAAAAATAAATGACATGAGGAAGTGCCCCCTGACACATTTTCCATAAGCAGTTGCTGTTTCCATAACACATCTCTGGCAGGCCAAAGTCAACTTGTCATGGCCAAGAGGGACAGGGCTGAACCTTTGAAGCAGTGAAAGAAATTTAACACAGAGCAGTTTTGTATTATTTACTTACACTCATACTAAGTGAATACAACAGTATGACAGTGTATGATTAGCTTGACTGGGCAGTGTGTGAATAAAATACAATCAAGGTTTATCAGATTTTCACTATAACTTCATGCTGTAAATAGGTCTTAAAGTTGCCAATACTGATGTTCATGTCAAGACTACAGTACTGACTTGCCTGTATGCTGACTTTATTTAGTTACAGAAGTTAGATAAAAAATACTTTTAAAACACTTGTACTGTCAAAAGGTTTTCCAAATTAATTGACAAAATACATAGTTTGTCCATATCCCCTCAACATATAGAAGCATTTTCTGATCAGACCTTTCTATTAGCCCGACTCTTTCAAACAATAAATCAGTTTTATGATGTGACAACACTATGGTTAAGGTCAGGTCATGTTTAGGCACAAGAATGACTCAGCTAGTGTTGGGAAAAGATCATGGTTTGGGCTACAATAAGTGCTTAGTCAAGGTTAGAGGAGAGTCATCATCATGGTGCTAATAATAAACTAATGGTTAAGGTTAGAGAACGTGGTCATCCTTAACATAAAAAAGAAATGTCAGTTGGAAATGGGAACCGAGAAACAGCCTCCTGTGTTGAAAAGAGTTTGGTACACCCTAACCTTCACCCTCCTCAGACATTTTCGCTCTGTAACAATAGCACCAGAGTTTTTCCTTTGCTTGAGGGCTAGAAGTGCTAAAATGACTGACACAGTTTTGATTTAGTATGAACAAATCCTTAACAACAAATCTACAAAGTGAGCCGACTAGACTGAATCACCATTAGCACTTGACAAATTGGGAACTTTCAGCAGTGAAGCTCCCTTCACTAGTGACTGAGTGCACCTTTGTCAGCTCACCTGTGACTCACCGTATGTTCCATCCTCATTAAAAGACCATTAAGGGACCACAAAAGCCATTGAAACCCACAAATTCTGGTTACTCAGTACTAAAAAAAAAAAAAAACAACCTGTGGAGCTATTAATCGGATAAACAGTGCTGGTTTTTTTACTAAACCAAAGAATTTGATTTTGCTATGAGATTTATAATTTACACCTGACAAAATATTCAGATACTCCTCATTGGCTAACACTATACACTGTATCAAACAAGTGGCTAGATTGATGTAAGAGTTAGATTGAACTAGATCATTCAATGTTTCCTTTATGGAAACAGTTCTACACATGGGTTTTATGACATAACGTTATTGTATTGGTCTTATCTGGAGTACTCAAGTGATAAAAGCTGTTCGGTCAGCTCTTCTGTGTTTGTCCAGTCATGTGAGGCTGACTCAGGTGACGTCATCAGGACCATATGAACCTTAGGAAATTTGGAGCTGTGATTCACAACACATGCATTCACCAACAACACATCGACTGCTTTATTTCCTCTTGTAGTGTTTTGATTTTAAGCCAAGTCAGTGTGCTTTTATTTTGTCCCTCAGCAAAATGGTTTCACGAGCAGACACACCCCCAGTATTATGTGTATTATCGAAAGTCAGGCCTGCCCTGTCAGGTGATGGTGAACTATGCTGCTCTGGCTCGAGGACTTGTCTATCACAAGAAGAGAAACTCTTGGCTAAATGTAGAAATTTCAAAGAAGAAAGAACTTGCTAGAGTTATTTTTGATTCATTACACTCTTCACAATCTTAGCCTGAATAAGAAGAGTGAGCAATGCATTTAAAGAGGGATGGGGTAGACTTTAAAAAATATCTGGGTGATTGTGACTGCTTTGCTTTGGATAATACAAAATAACTTAAAAATAAGAAATAACAAATTGTGGGAACTCTTTTTTTAAAAGGCAACTAGATATGTTTACAAGTCAAGATAATTTAACAAGTTTGACATTACTAGTTTTCATTTGAATATGCTGTAGGTTCACATAGACACGAGACAGTAGCTTTGGTCTAGCTGAAAGGTTTGGAGTTGACTGATTTGCTCATAAATTGAATATTTTCCATGCTCTGTATATTCAAATCAGGACATATCATATCATATCTAACTCAAACTGGCAGCAGTAACTACTGCTACTAGTCATACCAGACCAAAAAAAGACTGTAGCAGCAAAACTGTTGCTTACCCCTGAACAATCTTACAATCTTACCCCTGAACTGGGTAAGATTGTCTTTTATTTTTTAATTCATTTATTTTCATTTGTAATATGAGAAACCATTTATTTCAAAAATCATTTAGTCTTACTTTAAGGTACACCTGTTAATGTTTGATTCATGAGAGATTATAGAGGGCAAATATTATATCACACCATTATACTCTTTTATTTTATTAAAGTGGGTAAATGATCGATTATTGTTCCTATAACATATTTTATCATCCCGTAAGAAAAACATGCAGAGGAAGATACAGTAAATACTGAAATATGACACTGAATGGTAATGACAAACATACTGCAATCTCTTGAAACATATATACAGTAACTGGTACAATACGTGAGAAGCTATACAGTTTCATATGATGCACACTGAAACAAGAGATTGTGGTCATGAGTCACTGTAGTTAGTTCTTTGATGGTACCTAGCTTTGTCATGTGAGTGTGTGTCATGCGGTTTAACACTGGAGAATACGCGCACTGGCTCTCTCTTATAGCATCAAAACACAGTGGGAAAATTAACAGTGAAATGGTGGGAAACAAAGTGTATTGACAGAGCTGGAAACTTCTCTGTAATTTCCTAGTTGCTTGTACTGACTTCAAACTCGAATAAAGTGGCTAACATTATAATTCTATTATAAGACGGTACAAACAACAGAGCTCAGCAGGAAATCTCAAGTCATTGTGTCATAATCAACATGGTCCCAGAGGTCGAGCAACCCCTCCTATCCTGCATGTAATAACTTAGGCATCACACATTTAGCAGGTCACACATATTTCCTGTGTACACACAAACAGTAATATGCATGCATTTCTATACTTTAAATGCTTTAAGCACATTTTCATTTGAAATACTGAACAAACTTTGGCTTGGTGTTTATACATGGTATATTACAGTAATTGGGAGTTGATAATCCACAAAAAATTGTCTCAAGATGGTACATATGACAGCAATTTCTATGTATGTTTCTTTCGACACAATCAACAAAACTGTAGAATACACTTTGCAAAACAGCGTCTTTCCAATGCCAAGAGATAAAAAGACTCCTGGCTAAGCCCGAAATTCCTTGAAACTTAGATTCTGCTGATTTCAACTGTTTCCAGTACACTGACAGGAAATGAGGCATAAACCAGGGATAGTCTCCATACCTGCACAAAACACCCATGAAACATTTAGAAACAGAGAAGAGATGTGGCAAAATGACAGGAGCAGTAAATACTTTCAGCACAGCTCATTTCATCTCTAATGTGGAAGTTAATTTTATGGGAATAAAGGATTTTAAATGACTTAATTGTGTTTCTGAAAAGAAAAAAACATATTTGCTATGTTAAATTTCAAAGTACTACAGTACATGAGTCTCCTTGGCTGTTACAATACACAAGACATCGCCTAAAGCTTTTTACTATTGTCAGTTAGTCACAGTTTATCAGGCTCATAAGTTTAGGTCATTTAGGTAGGGCTACTCAGTAATCGTGTTCCACTCACCCACACTACTACTTAATTTCTGTGAATCATGCACTTTAGGATTTGTCTGCTTATGACATCACGAGAAAACCTTAATTCCCATCACTCATTTTAACTCAGTATTTGTTTTTTGACATCACAGATGAGTGTAGTAATACAGAGGAGTGTGCTTACACCTGCTTCAACTAGTTCTCATCTATTTTTGCCATATAGATTGGCCTCTATCCATGACAATGAGGATCATAATTTTAGTGTGTGAAAAAAGAGTCAGCTGTAATATGGAGAATAATGAGGCAGCCTGACTTCTTGGTTACCCAGCTGGCAGCCTGAATGAGCAAAATGATGCTGGTGACTATTGTATCTCAGTGGTTTCTTTGGACAAGCTGACCAGCTGACTCAGTGACTTTTTGTGTCTAGATGCCTGTAATGATGGTGGTGCTTGTTATCTTACAGGAACAGGAAGAATAAGCATTTACTTGGTTAGACATGACAAGCTACGCTTGCTGCTAATACAGCCAATGTTAGTAACCTGTTATCATTCCCATATATCATTAAGCTCGGGTGGTGAAATGTGTGGAGTCTCTATATATAGATTTGTAATGACAGTGGAATAAAGCAGCTACTTTTTCACATTTAATCAAGCACTCTGTTTTACTTGAGACACTTTAATATTTCCTGTGTGTTTTATGTTAATGTTATTGACAAAGAAATATTTCACAAATATTTAACATAAAATGAAAGATATTACTAAAGAGCCACTGAACTACTGTATGGCTCCCTCTTGACCTTATAAAAGTAAAAGACTCCCACAATTTTGTCATATATATTAATATATTAGTCATAAGGAGCATTTCACTGCAGAAGAACTAGACTTTATATAATATTATGTTATTCATATATGGTACATATTATATTTTATATTTGGTACTTTTATTCAAATAAATGATCTGAATACTTCTTCCAGCACTGGACAATGACACTATGCTACATATTGTATGCTGATACAATGCTGATATGACTCACTGTTTAAATGGGGGTCAACAAAATCAGACAATCCTCTGTGCATTTTAATGATTTTGCTTAGATAATTTAACAATGACCTTAGAGTGACAGTTCTGAGAAAGGGACCATTCCTTCAAATACGTTAAGCACCAGCATGAAGGGTCCAGGCTGTCCTGATGCTGAGCACTCCTCAATCCAACATAGTGCACATTCCTCACTCACACACCAAACTGTGTGCGTTCTTTTCTCTGTACATCTAGTAGTCTAGTCCTCCTCCCTCAAAGAGTGGGCCTGTGTGTGTGTGTGTGTGTGTGTGTGTGTGTGTGTGTGTGTGTGTTGTCAGTGACTCAGTCCATTATATAATACAGTCTGCCCAACCACTATTTTAACTGCCAGTCAACCACTCAGTCGACCCTGTGGATCCCACTTTGTTGTATCATTTGTAATGAATCAAGAATCATGGATTTTTTTTCCTGGGTGTGTATACACTTAAACACAGCATATAGTACCTGTTTGGTTCGATGTTTTGACCAATAAACCACCATGGAGATAAAAGGCCTGCATCATTTCCTGCCACAAACTGAAAACAGGTTTCACCTGCTGACGTCATTAAACCTCGCCTTTCTCAAACTTAAGCAATGCCAGACCACACCCTACTCGTCTCCAGGCTCTATACTGAAACACACACAGAAACTCCTGCACAAAAACACAGATGCACAGTAACACACTTGTGGTAGGCTATGTCAATATAATGTAACATGTTGGTTTTAAATGTAAGGCCATGCTTTGATCCATGCTGTTTTAAATACCCCAGTTATTATACTTTTTTTTTTTTTTTTCTGCACTCAGAGTGACCAATCCTCAAGTCCCCTGGGTTACCATCGTGTAACACATCATCCTTAAGCAGTACTGTAGCAGTTTTCCTTTCACTGATTTTCTTCTGTTACCAAATATGCACGTGTGTCAGTTTTCAGTACTGACAGCTCATGTGTAGGTGTTAGTCACAGCATTTGACCCACTTAGAATCACACAAAAGGTGTTGCACTTCTAACATCTTGAAGACAGACTGAAGATAGCTCATATAGGAATAGAAACCTGTATTTAGTCCTAGGATTATTAAAGCAAAAAATATTTTGCCAGGTTGGCCACATTTTGCTCCCCTTTCTCAACACATGTGATTTACTTGTACAGTTAATAGAGCTTTACAGCAAAGCCACAAAACCAAATGGAGAACTTAAACACATAACAATGAATCCCCAGAGAAAGGAATCTGATACTTTGCCACATGCTTATGTACAGGTACACTGGCAACAAACTGGAAGTCTGAAATTCAGTACTTTCCACATACCCAAACAAAGGCAAAGACGACTGCGCATTTATGGCATTCATTGGGGGTGAACTGAAGAAAAACTGCACTGTCACTCTCATCTGACAGGCATGACTTCACAAACCTGTTCAACATTTTTTAAAAACATGCAAAGAGTTTGAGTTCATTAATAGTTTAAATGACTGGAAGGTCTGTTTGCTGTTTATTCATTTTTAATAAATTAAGACTACAAAATCTATGTGAGTTTCATAAGTTCATTCTCTCCTTCCAGATACTAATGTTAAAAAAACATATTCTCATTAGCTCAGCCTTGACATTTACTGGCTTTGTATAACACCATGGAGGATGACATATTAAGCTATGAGGAACAATAACTTGCGTTGAGGAACAATAACTTGTATATAACTTGTAATTAGAACTGTACTGTTTAGCAACTCTGCAATAATTGCCAGTATCAGTGAGTCACATTTATTCATTGTAAAGCCACAGAAATACTGAATCTATCTGTTGGCTGTATTTACTTACTACCTGCTGCACCATGTCTGATAAATCAATCATTGTGATTCTCAATTTAAACCCAGTCATAAGAGATTTTTGACACTTTTTCTGATTTGCAAAAAATGACCTGGAATGTGGCATGTGAACATGATCTTGTGTTTTTACTATGTGGCAACACACACACACACACATTTAAAAGATACCACAGATACACACAGTTTGCAAGTCTTTCATATATGAGGGATGAGTAGCAATACTATGGTGTGTGTGTGTGTGGGTGAGGTGAGGTTATATGTGTTTGTTAGTGTGTGTGTATGTACCTGTGTGTGTCAATAGTGGTGTAGTGGGAAATACAAAGTGTATGTGAGAGATACGAAGAGAGCTGAGGGCCCATACAGAGGACAGTAGAGTTTCTGTGCCTCTTGCTGTATTATATTTCCTAATGAGCCCTATTTTACTACTTTTAATGCAAAAATATGCAAACATACATCTGCTGGAATTTTCACATATACAGTCTGTTATGTATTTATGTTCTTAGCTTTCTATACTTCCTGCTGATTCTCAAAACACAAATATGTACCTGTTTGCTATTCTTCCTAAAGACCTTACAGTATGCATATTAGGGACAGGTAACAGTGGATAAGATGGCAGTCTGCTGGTCAGCACTGTTGGCTCACAGGTAGAAGGTTCTTTTGACCCAGGGCCATATCTGCGTAGAGTTTACATGTTTCCCTGTGCCCATGTGTGTTTACTCTGGCTTTTTGTATGTCGTAAACATATTAAATATCTAAATTAAATATCATCTTACCCTGCCATACCACACCCAAATATTTCTCCATGCATAGTTCTCATGCACATGCATTGCGACTGGATTGTCAGCCAGCTACAGTACACGTGTGAGCTCTGAAATAGAAACAAAAATTCAAACTGTGTGTCAGTTCTTGCATAGTTTTAGCAACCTAGCCAAGAGACATCTGTGAAACTCCCTTCTTCCCACATTCTGATCTCTCCATCTTTCTTGCCTGTGTGTGCGTTGTTCCTGCAGTTCAGCCAGGAACATACTTTTCCTTTTAAAGACACAGTGAGGAGAGAGAGAGAGAGAGAGAGAGAAAGTCTAAGGCAGAATACTCCCATGGCATACAGATAGAAAGGTAGGGCTATTACATGTGAAAATAGGGTGAGGAGACATAGTGGTCTTATCAGCTGAGTTTGGCATGCTGTCCAGCAGGACTGTGGGATAAGACAAGATACTAACACAAGATCAAACACCGAGATTGTGTAGTGACGTAAAAGACGACCTCAAATATTTTTTAGAACCGTTTCACAAAAGAATGTCAGAGTTACAACGTATCCTGATGGTGACATATTTTGATTCAAACATGCCCTTCCTTAGGTTATGGAGGTTACAGGGATTATTGTATTTGAAGGATAAGGCTTCTGCTATGTTCTCGGTTGCTCTTAATGTTTCTTCTAGGTACATCAAAGAGCATAACCGGAGAAATCGAATTTTGATCATATTTTTTGTTGTGCCTTTTAAATATAATTCAGTAAGGTTCTTCTTATCTTACTTTGGGGCTTCCTAAAGTCTTATCTTCACTCTTAAAGGTGCTATGGTGTCAGGCTTTACTGTCCCTTTAAGGGGGATGCACCAAACCAAATGCAAATGCTACATTTTCTTAAGCCCTACAGCTGCAAGCCTTTTTTTCTAACAGGGTGAACGGATGATAAATGAATTTGATAAATTGCCCTGCAACCCATAAAGTGGAAAACCAAGAAGCAATTAGCACTAGTTATTAGTTTATAATTAATCATTTATCATTGAAATTCAGTTCACCCAAGCTTTATTTAGAGTGGCATTTTGATGAAAAATCATATTGCCAAAGCCCTGGCATGAACAGATTAAAGTAAATAATACATGCAGTAGATTATACTGAATAAAAAAAGTAATTATATTCTGTAGATATCATGAAACAGCAAATTACTGATCACAGTATGTGAATTACTCAAAATCACAAAAGGAAATAGGAAATTTATTGTATTGCAGTATGCAAAAATAAAGAACACAGGTCAAAATTCTTTTTAAAGACTTTCAGTAAGCTACTCTTCTGGATGAAGAGGAAAGACTGGAGGTTTTGGGAAAAATTCATTTGGTTTTTGTTTATTCTGTTTTTTATCATAATGTTTGGCAAAACACACAAATGAACAATTAATTACCAGTAAGGACTTTATTTTCTTAACAGAAAAAAATTGGAAACTGTCAGAATACATTTCAAAATATTCAGCTGTTTATCTGCTGTCTTTGTCTCCTTCTTCAATCTCACAGGCCTCAAAAATCTTTAACCCAAGAGACTCGGGCAATATGTTGCAAAGAATATCAAAAGTAAGTGTTCATGGGGCAAATTCCTAAAACTCATAAAAATGTGACCGTAATGAAACTGTTTATATATAAACTTCACATTTCTCCAATTGTTTTAAAAATGTTTTCACCCCATCTAATCTGAGGGCAGTTTGTAAACTTTATAAAAAGTTATTTTCACCTCTTGCCCAGGCTCATTTCCTGGCAGTCACTTCAGCCTGCAGTTCAGAACATTTTGTCTCATTTGTTTCATTTTCCGACTGTGGCTTCCCGTCCATCCCTCCCCCCTCATTCTTCTGCGTTTCTTCATCCTAACCCCATTTCCGTGTGAGAAGGAAGAGCACTGGTGGTATGGAAAAGTGGGAAGAGAAACTGAGACAGGGAAGGGGGCGTGGTGGACTAAAGTTTTGGAGAAATTGTAGAACTTCAGAGAATCCATTAAAAGTCACAGCTGGAGGTGGCACACATTGCTGAAAGGAAAATAAATGGATAGAGAAATCTAAAAGTTAGAAGGTAAAAGACTTGTCATTCCATGCAGTTCTGTTTTGTTACAACACTATTGCTACAACACTATTGCTCAATGCTCAAGACTTTGTGATAAGAGACACGAACAATAAAATTTTGAAAAACTCTCCCAGTAGGCTGCAGCTTAGTGATTTCCTGTAACTGGAGGAATCTAATGTCTTTCCTGGCACTACGCCGACACACATGGTGCACATCTCCCATCCACTATTCTCTTCTGTTTCTGGACTCAAAAACATGGAACGTGAGAGACCAAGCAAATTTCCATTCAGTGAATGAAGAGTACTTCTTCCTGGTACTTTTGTTCCTCATAGCTCTTCATGAATCCAGTTCTGCTTACTCTCTATACTGAACTCTAATCTAAATTCTTACTACACCGTGTGTTGCAAACTCTCTCTGTTAACTCCTGATGCTATACCCACTTTCTCCATAATATTGTTCTTTTTTTTTTCTTGGTGGATGAGATTCATTTTTGGGGTGTTGTCAGTAGGCCATGTCCTCCCAGCTTTGGCAGAAGAACACCATGATTAAACAGTCAGCCCAAAAATAAAATCCCAAAACATCTGCAGAGTTCTCACAGCTTAACATGGTGCACAGTGGACGCACGACAAAACCTGGACTCAGGCCACTGAGCCAGATTCAAAGTATTGTGAGCCAAGTGGGAAAACACCTCCACATAGAGTGAGTCATAACATGGTGGTCAACAGAGATATGTCCTGACAACACACTGTGTTGATCCTGAACTAAGACAGAACCTACAGCATGCTTGTGCGCACACACACACACACACACACACACACACACGCACACACACGCACACACACACACAGAGGTATGGGCCACTGACTTGCTGATAAAGCATCTGTGTGCCAGTGTGCTGAGGTAAAATGATAGCTCAGTATTTGAAACGTAGTAACACAGAGAATGACCAAGTCAGTGATGACTTTTTATTACTGTTATTAAGTTTTATGTATGTTTGCAGTTAGAGGGACAGAGATTAGCTCTGTGCTTCTAAGAAACTGAGATGTAGTTCCTCTAATAAGTTATGAATAAACCCCCAAAAGCTGAAAACATTACTTTGTACCGACCTGCTCGGCATTACTATTTCTGTAACACAGCCAAAAAAAATGCCCTTCCAAAACTGAAGCCAAATAAACCGTTACATAAAATAATACATATTGCACAACAGACAGTGACCATTTTAAATACTTCAACTATGACTTGTGGTGTGACAGCTGTTTCAGAATTGCTCAGTCTTGCAACACAACTCAGATCATTTACTGTTGCACAGCAAAATCCCACCAGTTATTCCATTCCTTCTCTCTTTCTATTTTGTTCCTTCCAACTTGACAGGTAAAGTAAGTCTGCTGCATCCATATGAGGGGAATTAGTTGAATTAGGGCAGATTTTTACTTTCTGCTGCATCTTTACGACTGACCAAAAAGTGACAAGTTCTGATCTATTTGTCTCTGGTCAGTGTGAAGGACTGTGGCATAAAGCTGATGTGAGATTTTTTTTTTTTTATCTGTGAAGTGGCTGTTTGTTCCTTTTGGGGGGGGGGGCTTCACACTGAGAAATCTGTTTGGGATGTGAAATGTATAACTGTGCAGAGAGGAAACACATACACGCATGCACAAAACACACATTCCAGATTTCACTGTTACAAGAAATGGCCACTTTCGTCTCCCCCAAGGCAAAAGGGTGATAAACTCTTTGAATTTGATGCTGGAAAACACAAGCATTAATTGTGGTATAATTTTAGTTTGCAGTCACCAGATGTCAGAGTAAAATTTAAGCACAGAATATGAATTATTACGATTTTAATATGAACATCTGCCTTTCGACAGAGTTTGGCCCACAGCAGAAATTCCTCCAAAACCACACTACTGTGCTGACAGAGGAACTTGCACAAATATTTCCTCATTATTGATGAGCTTTGCAAATACATTTCTATATTGAAACACTTCACATTCTGGAAAATGTAGGCTACTGCTTGATACACTCTTGATTATATTTGTACTATCTATCATTTTGATCACTTACATTTGTAATGATTTATACAGCCAAAAACTTGCAACACTGAATGTCTCCTTTAAAAACTGACATTTTACTGTTAGAAAAAGAGCATGTCCAACCTGGCCTTTTTTCACAGAGGTATATTTGTGTCATACCTATTGGGAGTCTATCTGGGCTCAAGTAGTCTTGTTCTTGGCAGTGCTAATTTTATTGATATTTGTTTTGTTTTGACTCAGTACCTGCTTTACACCTCCATGTTTCTCATGTGTCTTGCTTCTGAATGTTTGTCATCATCATACATCATGCCTGATCCCGCCTTGAGAAAAAACCCTGCAGAAACAAGTCTAACCAGTCCAGCGTCACGAGGATCCGTGGCACGGGTCACACCTTTAACCCCGAGCCCTTCTTACTGTTGGAAGCTTAAAACTGAAGATGAGCTTTTGCTGTTGGGTCAACTAGAGTTCACTTTCATTCCTTTATTATACATATGATAAAGATCATTTTAAATATTATTCTGTAATGTTATTCATGTATAATGCTTTATTCATATAGGGTTATTTTTAACATCAAGCATTTTTTATTCTCTCATTCTGTTCCTCTGTCCCCTCATAGTCCACGCCATTGTTCCACTTCTGTATAAAGCTCTCTAACTAGTCACATAAATTAAGTGGATATTACTTTTGAAATTAACTATAAAGAGATAATACTTGTTTCTAATGTCTAAGTTGGAGTTGACACTACTGAAAATTAATTACATACAACTTAAAAGAGGGCCCACAAACCCTGCATTCCTGCACAACACGCAGGGGCACACTGAAACATTGATTCAGGTCAGGAACTTGACTCCATCCCAGGCCACTCTGTGAATGAGAATGACAATTTCTGAATTTCCCCCATGGGGATAAATAAAGTATCTATCTATCTATGCAGGTGAATGGTTACTATGCACTATGGTTGCTATGTATGTCACAGAGAAATGCCATGATTCTTTGTTGGCACCGCAGTGCCAAGAGAGAGTCACTCTGCCAAGAGAGTGAAAGTCACATTTGATGCAGGGATTCTGAGAGTCCATCAACTTATCGTGCTGCCACATTATTGCTGGTCAAGTTGACTGTCCATAGCAGGCTATCATATAATGTCCCAATGCTCCGAACGGTCTGTCCGCCACTGACAACACACCCAGGTTTTCTCATATCTACTTTACTCTGTTAATCATACCATTCCTGTTTGTTGTCATAACACGTAATAATAGAAAGTAATAATAATAATAAATCAGGAAATGCTTGAAAAGGAAAACACCACAGTAGGACTGACTAATGACAGTTTTGTGTCTCCCTGTCATAAATACTGACACATAAAAAAATTTTGACCACTCATCATCTACTGCATTGTGACTTAAAGATTACTGGCACTCATAATTTAGTCAGCTATGGACTGATGTAAACAGAAAGACAGGCACTTGTTTCCTCAAGTGGGGATTTCACAAAGTTCACCACTACGCTGCTAAAGCATACGGTACCACCAGCTGAAAAAGTTTAGTTTGCTAGTTTGCTGAATACATTAATTTTTAGACAAATATCCTGTGTACTATTTGGGGGTATCTGTGTAACATATGGCAGATGATAATTATTTTTTAAGGATTATTCTGGCTTTTTTTCCTGCTAATCAGCGAGGCATTCTTTTTCTTAGATAAACAATATAATAAAAAAATGCTTGCAAGATTTATTTTCAGATGCTATACAAAATTTACTGTCTACTGTGACTTTAGCTCTATACCTGTCTACATTTGTTCCTTCAAGGCCAAATGATATATAAATTCACAGTGCATTACAGTCCAGTGTGTGTTTAGTGCGTGATTTCCAAAGTCCACAGTCACTATCAAATTATCTTATATAGCCATATAGAATAAAGTTGGCCATTCTAAAAACAAATATATTTAGAGATGCAGGTACTTTCCCAGATCATAATGTCAACATAGGTTTAAACCACTGACTCACGTTTTCTCCTGTCTCCTCACCCTTTGCCAACATCATTCCATCTCTTTCTATCCTCATGAATCACCTGGTATATTCAGATGCATGAGCAGCCTGGGCTCATCATATTTCTCTGGCAGCCATGTTAGCTCTTCAAACCTACTCCGCAGCTGTTCCTAAGTAACTGTTAAACCTGCGCGTACTTATGTGTGCAGTGTTTGACATGTCACCATAGCAATGTTATGGAGGGCATGGTCAAATATTTGCAAAGTATTACTTATTAGAGGCACAGGCTGGTCAAACTCTAGCTGTCAAGAGCTGTAGGTGCTGGGCCCAGGGATAGAGGGCTAAAGGAAAGAAAAAATGAAAGCAAAAAGAAACTAAAAGAAGGGAGAGTGCAGATGCCATTCTGAAGTCAGCCACTAAAACAACTGTGTATTTCAAAAATAAAGCTGCAAATAACCACAAGTGATTCTTTCAATTTTAAGATTCATCATGTTGATTCATCATATTTTTACTACGCTAATTATTAATTATTATTAAATAAAACAAAAACGTTACCAGCATAAATTTTGTTTCAGAGTAACAGAAACCTTAGCAGCTTCTGAGCATCTGCTGCATATGCTGACTACACCTGGTTGTCATCATGAGCCACTTGTCGATGACTGGGCATTATGCAGCCAGTGAGTGTGAGTCAGAAAGTTTCCCATCAGGTCCCCTCTGTTAGGACAGAATAACATTCACAGTCTGTTTAGAAAGGAAACCCTAAAGGACAAAAATATACCACCTTTAATACTTTCTTTTCAGCATTCTGAATCCCAGGAAATGATATTGCTAAAAAATCTGCTTTTAATATTCTATGAGATTGTAAAGGAGTAATTTTAGATGTAAATATTCTGAATAATCAGCATATTCACTTTAGTATTATCATAATCAATGGTAATCAATTGGTTATAGTAAGTCTTATAGAATTTTGACAAACATATACTGTACTTGCAATTTTAAAATAAAACTCAACATTTGAGAAGTCAAAGGTATCTGAGAGTAACTGAGGAGAAAATGCACTGACTTTCCATACGTTTCCAACCACTGATCTAGTCTCCTGATGCAGTACAATGTACAAGCAGATGCTGCCTGACTGATAACAGCAGGCCAATTTTAGTAAATGATCCATCTATACAGCTTAGTCACATTACACAGTTGCAGTGCACACATGCCAAGCAAACAAATTACAGAGACGTGCAGTATATATATGCTGCATGACCTTTGATAAAGTCGTCTTCATCTTCTCAATCATTTCCTTTAGTTACATGCCGACTCATAGTAAACAGCATATTTGTTTAGATTTCTGTAGAAAGTAAGATTTTACATACATAACTAAGTGCCCATAATTCATTTCGACCTGAGCTCCTTTGGTTCGGTTCGGATCCAACATGTATGCTAACATATTAGAAAACACTGTCATGTAACTTTAAAAAAAAAAACCCAGTGGAAAACTTGGCATTGAGCACTCACTTAGTCACCAAGAGGAAAAAAAACAACAAAAAACACAACAACCTGGAAGCCACCGTCAGCAGGAATGCTCCCTTAAGCTTGTGTTGTGAGTGAGTGGGTGTGTGTGTGTGTGTGTGTGTGTGTGTGTGTGTGTGTGTGTGTGTGTGTGTGTGTGTGTGTGTGTGTGTGTGTGTGTGTGCGCGAGTGCCCCTCCCTTCAAGAGTGTCTGTCCATGGAATGAAGGCAGAGCAGAACAGAAACAAGTAGAGCGGGGCAACCATAACACACTTACACGCAGGCACAGAAATACATACTACAAACACATTTTCCTTCCTTACCTTCTGTACCAGTTTACTGGATTGAAAAAAAGCAAAGGAAAAATGAGAGTCTGGAAGAATTTTTCCACAACCTGTAGACAAGCTCATAATGTATTTTCCACTGTGTCTAATGCTGTCAGATTTATATATAGGTAAGTTATTTATATCTAGCTTCAGTTATTTATAGTAGAACATGAGAGGCCTGTTTGGCTTCAGCCAGTCTGTTCATCTGTCTGCATAAGAGGCCTGTGAGCTGTGATGATGGCTTCTCATTAAAGCGTCCAACATTTATAAAGATATTTTCACACTCTACATGCTCATCCTTATTTGTTTGGCTCAATCTGCAGGTGAGCAACATGATTTAAGGAACTTGAAAAACAATGAAAAAGGTATTTAAATGTAAACAAACTCCAGGCTCAGTTGTAACTAGTGAGACTGATACACAGATTAGAGTTATTATTTGGGGATACACTTAAGAAAGTACTGAGAGTATGGCAGAAACACCGGATTGAAACTATAATTGTCTTATTACAATGTTTTTTTACAGTATTTTAACAGTTTGAGCATACTAATTCTACATATTTAAGGGCTATATAAGAATTAAGCCCAGGGTTTGGCTATGGTGGTATAGTTACTGAAATAGTTGAACACTTTTGGACTGTTATCAAACCAGAAAAAAAAAAAAAAGTGGACAAAGCAAAAAAAAAAAAAAAAAAAAAAAAAAAAAATCTATGCACATTAATATTTTACTAAGATAATTAACTTTTGATTTGTTAACTTTAAGTAATCCTATTCATAAGCTTGGGCTTTAGTACATTACGTTCTTTCCTAAGAGTATTGAATGTTTCGGCCTCAGGTTTTTTTTCCTGCTGCTCTTCTTCTGTTTACCATTATTACACATTACCATTAAGTAATTAATACTGCAATAAGTTTTCTACACTTGCACAACATTTATTAGAACATATGCGCTGTCATTGCCAGGACTGCAGATGACTCATGTAACTAGGTGACACATGCGATTGCAGAGCAAGTAGCTGATATCAGCACAACAACCTTACAGAAACAAAACTGAACCTGATAGATATATTGACATACATGACAGTTCAGGAGATTTACTTTCTTAGTTTGTTTGTGCTTCCTGTTCACACAGATTTCCCAGCTATCTCACAACTAAATCACAATAATCTGTTATTATTCCAATCAAGCTTCTGATTTCATTCATAAATCATTAATATACTGGGCAATGGTTTGCTCAAATAAATGAGTCAATGACACAGCTCTGCTCAGATGATAAGGCTATTAATCTATAATTGATTTAATGTGAAATAAGATGATTTGTATGCTGTATCAAAATGTGACATTTTTTGACCGATTAAATGAAATGAAAAATAAATTATTAAATTAAAAAACAACATAATCACTACAACGCTCTCCACTGAAACCAGCAAACATCAGCTAGTAGCTATAATGATCTGGTAAAAAGATCTTCAGGTTGTTTGTGAAGTTCATTTGACATTTGAAGATTAAAATTGACATCTTTTATTTCCACTGTTGCCCACAAAGTCAAAAGTAGGATGAAGGTGGGAATTTTCCATGTAAACAGCATGTGACAGACCACTAAAGCAACTAAATGAATATGTATAAAATATCACAAAAATGAACTGATGACTCACAGATAACAGATTATGAAATATATCACGCCAGGTCCATATGTGCACAAACCTGAGGCTACATTTAAAATGTATAGTTTCTAATGTACAAATAGCAGATGAGTGTCTAATTTTCTGCTTAATGCAGCCCTGATGTTTATTTTCACTCACTTATCTTGTTTTCAGTCCAGGTTTGTGGGTTTCACAGTCAACCAATCAATTTTTCAGTTGGTTGTGTTCTGGTAACCATTGGACTCTTTCAGTGCTTTGATGGTTACTTGAGCTATTTTGTATTTGTAACAGAAACTAAAGGAAATAAGGGGAAATGTAGCTGTATGTATTCTGGTAAACATCAAGGTACAGTAATGTATTCCCTCAGTGGGTAAAAACACGCAGAAAGTATACGGTATGTGATCAAGGATGATTTACAGCACTTCCTGAAAGCGACCATTAGTCATATGAATGCATATACTTTATGTATATGATTATGTGGTTGGCTCCATGTTTAGGTGTTTTCTACAGAGAAGTCATGCTCGACTTTTTGTTTAACTATAGGATGAATAAGATCAGGTTTAAACAAACAACCACCACTTCACATCTGGGTGCCTCTGATCCTGAAAAACATTCAGAAAGCTGCCGTGATATATCGCTCTGTGCAGAAAGCCTCTCATCATTCACGGGAAAGAACATGTACAGAATGAGAATCAACAGAAGAAAAACAAGTGTCGAGCTGTGATGGGGCTATGTAAATAAGCCACTTTGCTTTCACATGCCTATGAAACTGAACCATTTCACACAGGTAGTTAAAAATACACAGTTTTCTTTCTTCTCTGCTTTTTCTTCTTTTTTTCTTTGCATGTTTTCTACCCGCCCATCTCTGACCTCACTATGAAACTTGAGGCAAGGGCAGGGTGATCCGGGAAGATAGAGTGGAAACTCCTCCCATAGCCAGGGAGTGGCTTCTCAGCAGAAATTAAAAGCCTTCCAGCGGAACTCAGAGTTAACTTGACATAAGTCTGGACACAGTCAACAGTGGATCAGAACTATTTCTTTTCCTTATGCCAAAGGGGTACAGCATGTCCGAAATGCTTGACGATATCATCACAAAGGTGAGCCCAAGTTTATGAATTTTTCATTTTATTTTGGAAAAAAAAACAGCATGAACTTGCAGTGGGTTAACGCTGTAACTTCTTTCTCAAAGTGTTATTTCTTTATCCTTGCTTAGTTTAGCCCTCTGTAAAAGATATATTATTTAACAGAAAAACTCATTTTGAACTGAGGTACAAAAGATTTCTTTAGTTTAATGAAATAAGAGATAAGGAAAAAATTAACCCTTTGGAGTCTTATGCTGTTATGGCCATTCTAAAAACTTTTACTGTCAGCTTTATATACCACATTACAAAATGTTTACCATGTCAGTGTTATCTTTTTTTTTTTCAGCATTTCATCAATATGATGTTATGATATGATTTATATTTTCACTTTCATATGCTAAAATAAAACTATATATACTATACATTATTTTTTACATCAGATTTAAATCATCCCATCTCCATTTTTACTTGGGTTATTCACATCAAACAGAAATGAGCATAGCACTGCACTTTCAACATAAATTGAAGCAATACTCATAATTTCTTGTTTTTATTTTGAGTGATTTTATCATGCCGGCATGATTAGAGACTATTTCAAATATTCAGGAGATAGAAGATCTTAAATATGAATCTATAATCGAAATAAATCATCTATTGTTAAAAAAGACTTTCTGAAATATGTGTGTTGTATAAAGTAAGATTTAAAATTAAGCTTATCTTTCTTTGAATTAGTTGTATGCATATCTGTATTGTAACTATTTCAACCATTTGCAACAGAACTTTGTGAACCTGGCCCTGGATGAAGACTTGCTTCCACCACAGTCTCCACTCAAGGTTCCAGGGCAAAGCCGGCTGAACCGGTCAGCCTCCTTCTTCTCTCCCCCCTCCCCTCCTGCCTCCTCGAGCCACAGCTTGAGCACTGAGCATGTTAACAATGACAGCAACAGCAGCCCTTTCTGGCCATCTAACATCTGGAGCCAGGTCCCTGTCTCTAAACCCAAACAGCTCCCCTTCAGGCCTGATAGATCCATGAGCCTAACCGAGTCAAGCAGCAGCCTTCTCTCCTTCGGACAACAGAAGAACATGGAGTCTTTTCCCTCAGGCCCTATTACAACTGTGGCTCCCCCACCGGGATTCCCTCCCTCCCTTCCAGCTCAGGTCCCACCCATGCTGTCCTCTAACCGTTACAAGACTGAGCTGTGTCGTGGCTTTCAGGAGACTGGCAGCTGCAAGTATGGCAGTAAGTGCCAATTTGCACATGGTGAAGCAGAGCTGCGAGGACTCTACCGCCACCCCAAGTACAAGACAGAGCCCTGCAGAACCTTCTACAACTTTGGCTACTGTCCCTACGGTTCACGCTGCCACTTCATCCATGAGGAAAAAATCAGTGGAGGTCCAGTACCATCTGTCAAAATTCAGAATCAGCTACAACCATCTCTGACTGCACCCAGTGGTCAGAATCCACGACACCAGCTCCGCCAGAGTGTCAGCTTCGCAGGGTTTCTGGGCTCTTCACGCAGCTTGTCTCCTCCAACATTCCCTTCATCCCTCCATGATCCTAACCAGGGGTTCAGCCGTGCCCCGTCTGTGTCTCCACCCCCTGCTGATCTCCTCTCCCCGGTGTTTGCTGATTCCCTGCAGAGAGAGGTAACAGCCTTCCAGTTTGGCAAAAATCAGACCCGTTCCAGTGTAGGAGACATCCACAACATTCCTCTCATCTTGGAGCCAAAGGCTTCACGCTGTATGTGTGGCCATGGAAATAACTTTAACAGCAATAACAGCAGAATTTTTGCCAGCCTGGAGGAGGACGGGTACCATCAGGAGAACAGCATGTTACTTCCTGGTCCTGGTGGCCATGGAGCATTCACGAAGCCTGCTGGACTCCAGCGTTTCTCCTCTGAGGACTCCCTGGAAGACAGCTACAGCAGCAGCAGTGGAGGTTCCAGTGGCAGTGAGTCTCCTACATTTGATGGATCAGCCACTAAGAGGCTCACTGTGTTTGAACGTCTGTCTCTGTCTGACTAAGTGGATCAAAAGGGAAAGAACAGCAGAGAACTGACACTTCATAAACTGTATCTGTCTGTCTTGACTTTTTTCAGAACCAGAAAGGATCAGGACAAGTCAAATTTAGACGACACAATAACACTTAAAAGTTTTTTTATTTATTTTTGTAAAAATGGAACTCATCTTGGACAAACTACACACTGAGGTGATTTTAATGTTATCAGACTCTATTTTTATACTTAAAAATATCATGTAGCCTATTAAGAGTTTGTATGCAGTCTTCCATAAGATTTAACTCCTGCAGGTTTTGACAGTACCAGTAGTCTGGTTTGTAATTCCTATAAATCATCAGTGATAATCACTCATTCCTGTGCCTTAATGTTTCTCCCTGCCTCATAGGCTATTTGCTCAGTGCCACCAACAGTATGTGTGATTCAGTAGCCATAATCAGTGAGACCTGACATGTGTCATTGATGCCATTTTATCTGTGAAATGCACTTTACATCTGATTTAAATGGGAGACTGTCAGATCTCCCAGTAGCATTCAGCCAAAGCTTCAAATGTCATTCTGCTATGTGTGTGCATGTGTATGTGTGTCTGTATATGTATGCATGTGTGTGTGTGCGTGTGTGTAACCTTATTTTTCTGAGACCTGGGGTGTAAGCATTTATAAGCTGCAGAATGCTTAGAGATCAAAGTGTGCTAATAGAAAAATTTTAAGAGGGAATTTAGATCTGAATATACAATATGTATCCTGACTAACCAAGGTTTGATTCCATACATCATTCTGTATGCTCATTAATAAATTGCACCCCTTTTTTTTTTTTGTCCCCTGTTTGACAACCTGGTTCAGGGACTTTAACAACACAGTATTCCTTTTGCTAATTGGTTGTCTTTTGTTAACTTAAACTAATATATTTATTATATTTATTTCTGTTGAAAGAAAAAAAAATGTATTTTGTACTTTATTTATGGAGAAATATTCAAGGTCTGTGAAAAACCAATGTGAGAAAAAGCAGTAGAAAAAAGTAGGAAGAAAATCTTATATTTTTAATTGCCTCAATGGGACAAACAAAAATTCTGAATAAAGAAATGAAAGAATGCTGTTCTTTTTGACTCATTTTTTATTCAGTGAGAACCAGATGCTTCCTGGTCTTGCTCAGTCAAGATGTGAGTAACATATAAACCAGCAACATAACTTAAAGATTATAAATTAAGAATGAATTGCATTGTCACATGTACACTTTAGCAACCAACAGTACTGTTTAGGCATTTGAGGGTCAGAATAACTGACATACTTTGGCCTAAATTTTGCACTTTACATACAAGACCCTATAGATATTTAGATTACTGTTATACTGAAGCAGTGAGGAATAATCTACTGCATACGGAGCTGTGACTCTCTGTCCTTCTCCATTTCTCTCTGTTCCTGTATTTGTGTCATGGAGTGTCTTTGTTGTGTATACATTACAGTGTTTAGATCAAATCATGTATGCACACCGGCACAGTTTTTCATTCCTGCATTGTTTTGAGAGCTCTTTGCAATGATACCTAATAAAGGGGTAACAACATATATTTAGGCTCTCTCCAAACTCATTACCTGTTTACCTATGTGAAAGGCAACAAATGAAATCCTCAACATTTCAGACATTTGCACAAGAAGGAAATAGAAAGCTGTAAATGTACAGGTCCAGAAACTGGGCTCAGTTATCCCTTCTTATCCTTCTTTAAGTAGCCTATATCATGCATTTTCTAGTCTGCAACAAAATCTTTAAAATGCAACTTTCCTACCAGGAGTTCATGGCTGATAATTGTCTTCCCTGGCCTTAGGAAGACCCAGGATAACTTCAGTCACTGACAGACACTGTTCATCAAACTCATCCTCCGAAGCTCACATACAACAAAATCTACATCTACACTTTAAAGCTGAGGTATCAGCACAGAAATAATAAAACATTGCCTGATTTAAAATATGTTTTCTCTTTATCATATCTGCCATGTTCTGAGTATAAATCCATTCACCAGTTACAACATATAGAGACGTTTTTATTATTGGCACAAAATGTATGGGGTTACACATGAGACTCTCTCTTCACTAGAAACTTGTAGCTCAAAGACATTCAACCAATCTGATCTATCACATCTG
Source organism: Mastacembelus armatus (assembly GCF_900324485.2). Lineage (NCBI taxonomy): Eukaryota > Metazoa > Chordata > Actinopteri > Synbranchiformes > Mastacembelidae > Mastacembelus > Mastacembelus armatus. The sequence goes on along the minus strand of NC_046645.1, from coordinate 7,460,566 downwards.
CTTTAGCTAACATTTCAGAGCCTAAATGAAGGCTCTAAACACACTGGATTGTGTAAGGACGTGAGATTGTGCAAGGCACACTAACATGTTAAGAATTAAGAAGTTCATGAAAATACCCTGTTGCAATTTCCACTTTATATCCATGGTGTGATCTTGTGTTGAGTAACCTGCCATTCCCCCTCATACTGGATCCTTTGTAGCAAAGCTGTCATAAGAAAAAAAACACACACTTGCTACAGTAATTGCTCTCAGTTACTGTGAAAGACACAAATAAAAGGTAGTTTTGAAAACCTGGGAGATGAAGTTCCACCGGTGTGAACTTGTTTAAGACATTTAATGCATGTTGCATTTGGAACGTACACCATCGTACAATGATGATTAATCTTTTCCTTACACAATCTGTTCTGCTGTTTACACTTGTATGAACTTGAACAGGTCTTGATTGAATTTTCTGCAGACAATGACTCGTATTTGACATTTTAAAATAACTTTGCCAGACTTGAACAGTAGACACTGGAAGTCTCTGTATGTGGAAGTTCTTTTGAATCAAATTTCCAAGGAACATGTGGGTAGTGCTCCACAAAGAAATTGGTTGGGGAGTTTTTATTTAAGAATACTACACTGTGGCTGCTTTCTAACAACCTGTATTACTTTCTCTTATTCTGTAACATTTTATACACGTTGTGGAGATCTGGTTGTATAATGTATGCTACCATAGTTGTTTGCTTTAATGCAAATAAACTCAAGCTTTTGGGCTTATTACTGATCTGGTTCATTTAGGCTGGATTCAACACTGCCATTGGTCTTGATCCACTTACAAAATCATTCTGGTGTGGTTTGCTTGTATTACGTGCATGTGGCAGCCCAACCACTGAACTGTGTGACTGTGGATATGTGACACTTGCTGAAAGCTGAAATAATCAAAATTTACACAATAAAGCCTTTTTGTAACCGTGGCACTGTTCCTGCCAATTATAAGTGAAAGTTAAAAAAATACAGAAGTGAAACTCCAGCAAATACGTAAACAGGTAAGAATGCTATTATTAAACACATGTTCATTGTTATTGACAGATGCAGTCTTGACTAATATAGCAGCAGTTACTGAATTCACTTCACTTCAGAAAGAATGAAAAACCAAAGTGCATTTAAAGAAAACAGTAACAAAATGAAACAGTACCTTATCTGTCCTTATGAATTTATATTCACAGAATAGTTTGTACTGTATGTGTACTGTATGTACTTCAGTAAATATTTGAGTACTTACATGAATATAACAAGGTTTTTTCTTTAGTACAAAAACAAAACCACACCCTTAAGTGTTCTTTCACCCATATTAATATCTACCAAACATTGTCTGTGCTTCTACATCAGTGTACAGGCCTCAAGTTGATCCAAAAATATATGGCCTGTTGTCAGAAATGATTCTCAAAGCTGCTTTTTGACTCAGATTCAAAATGAAAAATGCTGTTTAGGGTGTACCTGTGCAACTTTTCAGTGATAAATCTAAAATCAAAATATATGAGCAACACAATAAGATTTTTCAAAGATTGGATTTTGAACCAAAAGGCTCAGCTATACTCTAGCTGCTACTTTGCCTTTAAACCTTATACCCCTTTGGACAAGTGGCAGGATATGTTGCTACAGCAACGGACAATGGCTGCAAAACGTAAACAGCGAAGACAAAAAGAGGTGATCTGTGTATGTTGTGTCTTCACAAATATTAACTTCCCAGTCTGTTTTAAGAGAGGAAATTGGTTAAAGATCACCAAAGTGCACCCATTCTCACATGGCAAAGTACTGTAGAACTGAAAAAGAAATGCCAACAATTTTAGAGTTTTCATTACTATTGTTACTATGCATCCATCCATCCATCCATCATCTATACCTGCTTATTACTATTTACGGATTTCGGGGACCTGCTGGAGCCTATCCAAGCTCTCTTTGGGTGAAAGGCAGGGATTATTATTATTATCATATGTGAAAATACAGTCCTCAGGTAAGCGGCTTAACAATATGGAAATGTGATTTCTTGTATAATATTTTTGTACTCAAAAAATTTGAAACAAACCTGTGATGTAGAGCACACAATGTTTTAACTCTTGGTCTCACAGTTAAATTTATGAGTATTACTTATCATTTGTTAGTTTTGTGTTGTGTTACCTTATGTCCTGCTGATCCCAGCACTGCAACAGGTCATTCTTAACACAGGACTAACATTACCATCACATTCTGTGGAACTGTTAATGATCAACCACAAAGCTGCTGATGTCAAAACGCTCTTTACCCAAGTCACCTGAACACTGTATACACATCATGCGTATACACACACACACACACACACACAAATAATTTGGAAATAAAGCTATAACTTGGGTGGAGATCCATTAAAGCAACATATTATGTATTTTAAAGGTGTGAAGTAGACAGAGATATCTGGAGTTTCAAAAGTACCTAACACGTATTCATGCTTGGCATACTTACAGACTGTGACTGAGAAGTAAATGGCAGAACAACTGAACAAAGTGTAACAAAAAGAAGATTAAAAAAGGTGAAACATCAGGGAGACCACTAGGAAAATCTTTTAAGTGTTCAATAATGTGCCTTTGGTCTTATCACCAGGGACAAGGAGGTTCTGCCAGTAATCTGTTTTCAACTTTGCTCCTGGTCAGGCCAGTTCCACATTGCCAGTTCCTCAGGCAATCAGCAACCCAGATTGGATCGATCGCCCTCAAACAACACTCACAGTCACATTTCTATCTGCAAGATGTGCTTGTGTGCGTGTATACTTAAGACTTTCTGACAGTTCCTAAAGTCCTCTCCCTCCCTGCCTCTGTCATAACCTGCAGATTAAGCATAAAGGTTGTGTAATCTTTTAACCCCAAACCTTCGTCAGCCATTCAAAGAGTGACAGCATACATTATATAACTTTACTAACTAGGTCATTGGAAAACACACTTTTTTTTCCCCGGAAAAGATAAAAATCTAAGTGGTTCATGTACATTCAAACACCTAGAACTGGATCATTTGAACTTCGCCTCAAAACTCCCTTTAACCTCATATTCATTTAGGATTTTCCTGCAGTTTGAAGCAGCCTCCAAAAGAGTGGTTAACCAACTCTATATTACCACTGAAAGACAAGCGATAATGTCTGAAGTTGTTCGTCCATTTGTGTTGTCTACAGCAATTTACACCCACTATAATGTGGTATTACTGCCATCCACTGTTCAAGATGATATTGGATAGTCTATTTCCACAAGATATTGCAGTTTATTTCAGAATGGTATGCTGTGCTGTCAAAAAAACTTGGCTAATCTTTACTTTTTCCATTTTATTTTCTATCTAACATTCCACTTGTCCTTGAAATACAAAAAAATTGAGTACAATTCACAGTTTCTGTGCATATACCCATTACGCTGAAAACATGTCTGTCATGTTTCAAGGCAAATGTAGACAAAGTTACCAAGCATATACCAGAATCTGTTTATGTGACTTTGTTTCTTCACTGCAGACCACCAAAACAGTATCAAACACTCATGGCCATTAACTGAAGTTAAAAGATGACAAAACCTTTTAGCTATTATTTTAAATGCCTGGATATAAACAAAATGGGAAAGACAACTTCTGTCTTTGAATTAAAAAGGATAGACTTCATGCAAAGCTTAGAGCCTGATATGTTAAACATTAATGGCATGATAAATGAACCATGACCTGCTGTGCTCAGATTTATCATTTTGTCCACCCATGCACTAAAACAAACAACACTTTTTCTTGCTAACCTACATAGTTACCTACGAAATTAGCCAGAAGGAGGGAAAGACAGATCTAGAGAATTTAACAGGAAACAGCATTGTCAGTCAGTCAAAACTTGGAAGAGGAGGAAGAAGGAAATATCTGAGTAGTGACATCACTCCAGCAGAGTGGAAGTGCTATCCTTTTATAGCCATGTTCTCTCTCTCTCTACCACATTCCTCAGCTGCAGAACTCAGTTCACTCCTCATCCTGCCCCTCGATCCGTCCAACTTCACTGCTGTGACGCAAATGCAGTGAACAGGGGGTGAGTTAAACTCTCTCAGGGAGGAGGACAGAAAAATTCCCTAAATCCCCCCACCAGCCCTCATAACCACTTCTCCTTTCCTCTCACTCCACTCTTCCTCTCTCAACTTTTACTTTCACTGGCTGGTGTGATTGGACACTTGGAAGTAAACTTGGGAGGAATTCTTGAAAAACAACTCTGTTTCCGATTTACAGGAGCACCATTCCTTAAGCTTCAAATGTGCCTTGAAAACCCCTGCTACACTCAGAAAGGCCTCAGGGAAGCTTGCCACATTTAAATAATAGAATGTCATTTTTATTTTCATTTTAAAATCCTCTGCTCCTTATGTTCGCAAAATATATGAACGGCTTTGTTTGTTTGCCAAAGTGAAAATCACACAACACTCATCAAGAAGAACAGCTTTTACATATGTTATAATCCACCTTCCTTTTTACAAATAAAGAAGTGAATCTAGATGAGTGGATCTAAAAAGCAGAAACAGTGCCCATGGGCTGTGGTGCCATGTGTAAGCAGTGACAAAACCGATCGACTAAGTAGCAGTACATTGTATTTACACATATTGTCAATGATACAAGTGTTTCTTTAGATGATACATTATCGAGGACATGTGCTCTCAAATTTTGGAAGTAGAAAATGATCATTGTCCCCACCAAACCAATGTATTCTTGTAAAATAATATATTACAATTATAAAAAATAAATAACATTGATACAAATCTATATTAAAACAAGCCAAGAATATTTTATCAGTGTAAACAGCAGTATGAGAAACATATTTAATGAATTAACCTTTCTTATATGTAAAGGAGGTCAAAGTTAAAAGTTCCCCAGGCTCCTGCACATTTTGAACACAATGTCCTTCACTAGTAACTGTCTTTGTTTGTCTTTGGCATAAACTCACAATTTCTTTATGAGCATTATGTTATTTGTGGTTTATGTCTTGTTAAAAACTGGTCCATCTGGTGCTGTATATTTCATTATAGACTTTGCTAACCTTAATTTTGATAGTGTTTGATAATTCTCACTTTAGATGTACTCAAGTACAGGACTTAAGTACAATTTTGAGGTATCTGTACTTTACTTGAGTATTTCTACTTTGACTGCAATACATTACAGAGAAAAATATCCTACTTTTACTCTTTCTTTAAATGTATATAAAAACAAATACAGTATAATAATAAAACTTTATTCATCCTCAGTAGAGAATTCCCAAGCTACCCAGTAGTATGTAAAGTAACTCAAATGATAAAGATTTATATTAGTTAACATTATTTCCACCCTACCAGCTGCAACATTAAACTGATGACCTAATAATGTAGGATGTTCCAGTGCTTTAAGTACATTGTAATACATTTGGACTTTTACTTAAGTAAGAATTTAAAAGCAGACTTTTACTTGTAACAGAGTTTTAGTACACTGGTGTATTGTATGTACACTGATACTAAAGTAAAGGATCTCAGGACTTCTTCAACTTCTGGATGTAATCCACATTTCTCCCCACTCATGCACCCCACCCCTTGCAATGCCCCCAACCTCACAGAGAAGAATCAACCCGAGAAACATTTTGAGGCTGATGTTGAAACACAAACATTACTAAGTAGAATAGATCAAATCTAGATATTAGTTTTGTTTCAGAATTGACAGTATCTTATAAACTGTAGCCCTGGTCTGATCTCTTATGTCAGGGTGTTGGGCAGATGAAGAAAGTCCCTTCAGACAGTTTCACATCTGTTTATGTTATTAAAACAGATCTTTCACAACAGGTTGGCCCATACATGTTCATTGCACGCTTCCTGTGCATGCTCACACTCAGTACATGCTTCTCCTTTTAGACTTTACACTTCCTGTTTTTATATGCTTATATGGTATGAATATAAATTAGCACTGTGTCAGTGTATTAAAAACAGATGTATGACCTGGTCATAACAGTTTCCATAAAGATAAATATCTTATTTTATAAATAAGATATTTATCAAAAATATCCTATTTTATAAATGAGGAGACTGGGGAGATTTTTCTTTTATTGTAATTACTTCAAACTACATCATTATGGATGCCTTATTTATGCCTTAAACTTTAGTTTTATGTTGGTATGATCAATCAATATCTGTAAAATGAAAGGGGTCATTCATGTCTCAGCTCTACAGACAACTTTAGTTCATTGTTTTGGGCCACACTCAGTGCTTTCATTAAGGTCATTTCTAGAAGCATCACTCCCTGTACACTACCTGAATAGCACCAAGCAAACACACACACACAGTTAATGAGTAGCTGGTGGTCACAGTGAGGCATTTAGCAAATAAAGACACTTTTGTCTTCGTTGGTGACTCTATATTGCCGATAGGTGTAAATGTGTTAGCAATCTGTCAAGGGTGGTCCCAATGTCTCGCCTAATGTCAGCTAGGATTGGCTCCAGAGCACCGTGACCATGGATAGCAGCAATAAATGGTAGATAATAGATGGACGGAAGGTACATCTGTCTGAATAACTGTAAATCCAATGCAATAAATTAGCTACTCTCAAAGGAAAGACATTAAGCCATACCAGGAATAGTTTAACACACAATTTAAAACTTTTCAACAACACAGAGAAAACAAGTCATCTGTGTGTTTGACCGATTTGACTGTGTATTTCTGACTATATAAATAAGTGAATATGACTTAGACATTCAAATGCTTTTTGTTTGTTTGTTTTACTTATCAGACAATTATTGAGATTACTCCCCTGCTATACATGTTACCATGCATTTCATCAGGCCAGACAGTTCACATAATCAATACTGTCGTACCCTAATCAAACTTTGTTGACCTCTAGTGGCCACAGCAGGAGCAAAAATCAGACAATGTAGGTGATATATGAAGGGGCTCAAAAACTGCATAGGAAAGAAACTAGGGTGGGTGGATAGACTGAACTTCAAGACAAGAGACAACTTTTCATCTCATTTCAGTCACTGTTGTTACTTTGCTAAGTAGTTATTTTAATACAAACCACAATCTTTCCTTAAATCTGACCACCAGGTACTTTTTGTGTCTCATCCTGGTACGTGCTGTTTTTCTAATTGTAACCATGACATCAAAGGTACACTGCATGCCCGTAGTCTACAGAGTCAGGTAGGAGGTGGAGGGGGGCCCTACCAACACATTACAACTGACAACGGCCTTTGACAGGGATGGTAACATTCAGTGAGTGATGGGAAAAAAAAAAAAAAAAAAAACAAAACAAAAAAGACTAAATTACCCAAAGATTACAACACCACAAACATACTTTTCCATGTATAGTAAATATCCATAATAAGTTGTCATTGTTGCGACATTCTCATTTTCCACTCCATGACAAAAGTTTCTGTGTTACACAACACAGCTTTCAAAACATGGTGCTTTACATCCCGATTCCCGGTATGCCAAAGCCTTACTGCTGAGAGAGCAGTATTTTAGCTCAGCTGCTTCTTGTCAGTGGATGTGTTATTTTAGGTCCAGTGTTTTAGTTTTAAGCTCAAATCAGCAGTGGGCTTGTGGCTGCTGAACCAATTCATGACACAGCACACACATCTTAACCTGGAGGACAATAGGCCTCTCTGTGAGGAAGTGCTCACACACGTAGGCGCATATGCACATTGCTATGTTTAAACAGGTGGGCTGAAAATGAAGTGGTTAGCAATGTGTGCGTGTGTGTTAGGTTATTGAAAGAAAAGAAATGGATACGGCATATGTATGTTTAGCTTTGGCTGCTCTCCCAGGAACACATACCACAGTGACACTAGCAGTGCCAAGACCAGCAGAATTCCTTCTTATGAAAACAAGCATCATGGAAACGTAGAGGAGAGGAGAAGAGAGGAGACAGGAGAGCCAGGAGCCAGAAGAACAAAATAAGAGATAAATGAAGAACAATGGGGTGGACAAAATCCCACAAAAAACCTAATACCCCTATGCAATGCAATACATGCATATATGTGAGAACATAATGTGGTATTCAATATCTATTTACCAGGTTTGCTTAAGCTTTCAACCACATAAGTAAGTAAAATTTATTTATATAGCAGCTTTCTCAGACAGCTGTCACAAGGTGCTTCACATATAGAAGACATAATAAAATACAGAAACATTATAGAATACATATCATAACAAGGTACAGTCAGTCATAACAACCCTGAGCCTATTTTGGCTGAAATGCTTGGTTAAAAAAGAATGTCTTGAGTTGCTTTTTAAAAGCATCTAGAGCACCCAACGAGCGCAGGGAAAGAGGGAGTTCTTTCCAGAGTCTGGGTGCAAAAGCTTAAAAAGATCTGTCTCCGCGGATCTTGAGACAAGTGCGAGGGACCATCATACACAGATCTCAGATCCCACAGATCTCAGACTGCGAGCAGAACTGGAGGGTTGGATCAAGGCAAAAATATAGGGAGGAGCCTGTCCATGTAAGGCTCTAAATGTCAGGACTAGAATTTTGAAGTTGATTCTGTATGTGATTGGAAGGCAATGGAGAAATTTTAGAATGGGGGCAATATGCTCTCTTCTGGTGGTGCGAGTCAGTAGCCTCGCAGCAGAATTTTAAACCAGCTGCAGGCGGGTCAGCTGTTTCATATTCAAATACATGAATAGACTATGACAGTAGTCTAGTCGTTTGGAGACAAAGGCATGTATTATCATCTCAGGCTCATCCTTCGACACCATCAACCCGATCTTAGAGATGTTGCGCTGTTGAAAGAAGCAGTTCTTTAAGAGATGTTTTGCATGATGTTCCAGGGACATTGCCTCATCAAAAACAACTCCTAAATTTCTCAGGCTAGATTTTGCAGAGTGGCTCAGGTCGCCTAGGTGTTGTTTAATGCCAGGGATCGCACTATCTGGAGCAATAATAAGCGTCTCAGTTTTATCTGAGTTTAACTATAATATAGTTATCGCTTAAACGCTGTTTTACTTGCAACAGGAAGTTAATTAAGGTGCTCAGGTTGTGGGTCTCCGAAGTCATAAATGAATAGTAGAGCTGTATCATCAGCAAAGAGATGGTAAGAGACGCCTCTATACTGCTGTATAATCTTGCCCAGAGGGAGGATGTACAGCAAAAACAGGAGCGGTCCCAGCACTGAGCCCTGAGGTACCCTGCATGTCAGGTCAGCTGGCTCAGACATTATGTGGTTCACTGACAGACTAAAGCTCCTGCCAGTCAAGTAAGACAAAAACCAATCTAACACAGGCCCAGATAACCTGACCAGAGAACCGTAGTCTGTCTCCCATGATCTGATAGTCGGCTACGTCCAAGGCCGAGGAGAGGTCTAACAGGGCTAGGACTATGCATCTCCCTGAGTCGGCTGACATCATAATGTCACTGGACACTTTAAATAGTGCCGTTTCAGTGGAGTGGTGTTTTCTAAAGCCAGAATGGAACGTGTCATAGATATTGTGTCTCTCTAAGAAAGATGTGAGCTGTTTGAATACCAACTTTTCTAAGATTTTAGCCAAAAAAGGGAGCTTAGATATTGGCCTAAAGTTCTTTAGTTCAGTTGGGTCCAGGCTAGATTTTTTAAGTTTTGGTTCCACATGATACAATCTTCATTTGCAAATGGAATTTCATCATGTGGCACCTGACTTTTAATTTTAATCTAGAAGTAAAACTTCAGTCTAATTTTGTCATGCATTTGCATTTTTATTATCTTCTAAGCATGCTGAGACTGCTGTCTTTGTTGTGTATGGAGAACACCTAGAGATTTAGATAGTTGACAATTGATGCTACTGAAATTTAAGTGTATTCATTCCTTCTGATAGCTACAAAAAATACAGTTACTGAAAGTAATGTTAACATTACAACCAGAGCACTTTGGTAATGCGACATTACCTTATCTCTGTACATATTTCAAGCTGCTCTGCATGTTTTCATAGTTAGTTTGAACTGTCAAATATTATAGTTTGAGTTTCAGGAGTTGATATACTGGATTTCACTCGATACATATGTATAATTTCTCAATACGCTGTGTCCCCACCACTTACAATTACAAACTCGTATAAAATGTATGCCTCTCCTATCTACCCCATCCCTTTTGGGATTTCTCAAACAGTAAACACTATTACCAAGAAAGCAGTGGCCAAGATATCAAGAAATTACCGTCGCATACAAATCAAACATGCAGGTACAGCAGTAAACCACATGTGGTTATGAACTTCCACAGCTCATAACGGGAAGTTACAAAACGCTATGGTACCTTCACCTCATGTATGTGTGCATGTAAACATGCTGAGCTTTTGGGAAGTGAATTGTTGTGTGACACTGCTTAGGCGTAATGGCAGATGTAAAAAAAATAAATAAAAAGAGGAACCATGGAATGTGATGACGCTGGACAGACTGTCTGGCTAGAAGCCCAACAGAGTGTTAATGAGTACTGGTTAACAATGAGAATAAACTGACTGGGGATTTTTACAGTGGCTGTCCCCAAAGTTGTGCTCCCAAACAACAAAAGTGGCACATGTATGTGGTAAATTTAGTCATCACTTTAACTTTTTAAAATACAAAAGATAAATGTACAGGTTTCTATCTAAAAGCCTTTAAAATGTTTGCCAAGCATGCTATTAAAGGTGTCTACTCGTCCTTCACCACTGTGCACCAGATCTAGCTAGTTCTGGATAAGCACTTAGAAGGCTTGCTTTTATGAGGCTGGAACAAGAATTAAAAGAACAGTTTCAGTTTTATCGGGAAAATAGCACCAGTTCAGGTTCCTGGTGAGCTTTGTTGTAATATATGTGTGCAAATAATGAACATAAACATATATTTTTGCTATTCCAAAACTTAAATGTACTAAAGAACTACACAGGACAAAGCAAATACTGGTGGTGATAGGACAGGGCAAGATATTTTCATATTTGGGAGAATCCTAAAGTAAGAGAAACAGAATATTTTGGTCTAGTGGTAATTAATTGTTGGTCATATTACACTTATATTGTACTTGGGGAAAAATCCAAGATAATCTTATGGGACATGGTGAATATTGCAATAAAATGTTGTGGTAAGCTTTCACACAGAAATGGTTGCAGCTAAATTCCCCAACAAAGGACAACTGGATTGGCTTTGTGTATGATATGAATTCAGCCAATATTGCAAACCAAATGTAAACAAAAGAAAGAAGTGACTCTGCCATGTCATCAAAATTGTGTTTATTTTAGATAGAGTTACTTCCTGTCAGCCAATTATCCATGTGCATCTGGTTAGTCAGTACAATCATGTCTTGTCAGTCAGGTATATATACCACAGTCATGTCATTCATTAGTTGCCAGTTTGTCTGCTCTGTTACCTTGCGTACCAGCCTTGTTTAATAGTCAAGTCAAGCCTCATGTGTATGATTACTGTCACGTCTCTTTGGATTACAATTCTGCCTCTTGGTTTTGGATACCTTTGCCTGTGTGGACCGATTACGGGTTTTGATCATTCTGCCTGGTTCTTTCACCATGCCTTGCCTGATCCTAAGGACACTGTTGCCAAGCATTGATCTCAAACGTCAAGTCTGTGTGTGTGCTGTCCAATAGTCAGACGTGTCCTTCCAGGCCCTCTAAAATTAAACCTATTACATGCAAATTTGAGATGATAGGGTTTTTTAAAAAGCAGCACAATTTTCAGAAAACAAAAATTCATGATTGGTCGTGAACTGGAAATCTTTGCTTTCTCCCTCCAGGTCAAACTTTGAATATCACATTTTAGACAATACAGCAGCCATGTGAATTTGGTCAATTTCAATAACACAGTGATGCACGTGTAGACACGGACGAGTACATCCAACTCTTACACCAATAAAGTCAGAGGAGTAACAGAGGAAAGATAATGAAACGGAGGAAAAAAAACATCCAAGTACACATGCAGTATATTTGCACAGACACACACAAGAACTGTGTATATAGCAAGTTTACTGGATACAAACATATACGTAAAAGAAAGTGGAGGACGTCATATGTGAGGCTCCAACAATATCCCTCAGATCAAACACGATCAATATTATGAGCTGTTGCCTGGATACAGCTGGATCAGCGCAGTTAGAATATACAGACAAGGAATCATCTTTTGGCACATATTCATGTGCATAGAGACAGACAGAGACACACACACACAGACACTTACTCCTACTCTATTTGGGTGAAGAGATGAAATGCCTTTTCTCTAGAGGATTTTCATACATACAAGCATACAAACACTCCAAAACCATTTTGTAAAGAGAACAACTTGTCACAGTGTGTGTAAACACAATGCTCTCATGGCATAAAGTGAAGTTACAAAGAAGTCTAAAGGGTATTCACATAAACCTCTCGCCACTGACATGAATAAAGGTTGGAATGTGATGGGAGTAAAACGCTGGGCGAACTGCTCTGAGGGAGTTATAAACATCCATTCTAACAGAAAAATCACTGCAAAACCTGCTGCCCCGTTTCTGTCTGAACAGGGATAAGGCCAAACTCTGAAAAGTATAGGTGCACACAAGTATGCATAAATAAACACATGGATAACTAATAATTCACCCCAAGTCAACCTCATTGCAGGCAAACTGCACAATTGTCACACAGACATAACCAACATAATAGTATATAAACACTCATATACAGTGGTGTGAAAAAGTGTTGGCCCCCTTCCTGATTTCTTATTTTTTTGCATGTTTGTCACACTTCGATGTTTCAGCTCATCAAACAAATTTAAATATTAGTCAAAGATAACACAAGTAAACACATCATGCAGTTTTTAAATGAAGGTTTTGATTATTAAGGGAAAACAAAATCCAAAAATACATGGCCCTGTGTGAAAAAGTGTTTGCCCCCTAAACCTAATAACTGGTTGGGTTCAGCCACATTGGAGGGTTTTCAAGCATGAACCGCCTTTTTAAGGTCATGCCACAGCATCTCAATCAGATTCAGGTCAGGACTTTGACTTAGCCACTCCAAAGTCTTCATTTTGTTTTACTTCAGCCATTCAGAGGTGTGACAAACATGCAAAAAAATAAGAAATCAGGAAGGGGGCCAACACTTTTTCACACCACTGTATAATAGAAAAACACCCTATAAGTTAAATGTCCTATAGATTTTGATGTAAATGTCTTATGTGCTTTACATCAGGGCTGTAAGATGTACAGACATCACTTACAATAAATTCATGCCAACTATTCCTATTTCATATGATTTTCTTTTTCCTAATAAGATCATTTATAGAAGCAGAAAGAGAGAGAAAATCAGTTTAAAGAACCACTGTTTGGACTGCACAAGGGGCCTCATTATCTGTGCACAAATATCTCTGTGCAGCATGAACACCCAGTCCACAACACAACACTGCCAAGTGAAAAGGTCTTCTTCTTTTCCTTTCGGCTGCTCCCTTCAGGGGTCATCACAGCGAATCATCTGCCTCCATTTAACCCTATCCTCTGTATCCTTCTCACCCACACCAACTATCCTCCTGTCCTCCTTCACTACATCCAAGATTGGTCTTCCTCTAGGCCTCCTTCCTGGCAGCTCTAACCTCAGCATCCTTTTACCAATGTATTCACTGTCCCTCCTCTGAACATGTCCAAACCATCTCAATCTGGCTTCCCTGGCTTTTTCTCCAAAACATCTAACATGAGCTGTCCTTCTGATGTCCTCATTCCTGATCCCATCCATCCTCGTCACTCCCAGAGAGAACCTCAACATCTTCAGCTCTGCTACCTCCAGCTCTGCCTCCTGTCTTTTTCTCAGTGCCACTGTCTCTAAACCAGACAACATTGCTGGTCTCACCACTGTCTTGTCCACCTTTCCTTTCATTCTTGCTGACACTCTTTTGTCACACATCACACCTGACACTTTCCTCCACCTGTTCCAACCTGCTTGCACACGTCTCTTCACTTCTTTTCCACACTCTCCGTTGCTCTGGACTGTTGACCCTAGGTACTTAAAATCCTCCACCTTCTACACCTCTACTCCCTGTAACGTCACTGTTCTACTTGAGTCCCTCTCATTTACACACATGTACTCTGTTTTACTGCAGCTAACCTTCATTCCTCTCCTTTTCAGAGCAAACCTCCACCTCTCTAGATTTTCCTCCACCTGCTCCCTGCTCTCACTACAGATGACAATGTCATCTGCAAACATCATGGTCCACAGAGATTCCTGTAATCAACTTGTGTGCTCCTGCCTCCACTCTTATATGTCACCCTATACTCCTCCCTTTTCTGGAAAAATGTGTTCACTACAGCCATTTCCATCCTTTTTGCGAAATCTACCACCATCTGTCCTTCTGCATTCCTGTCCTGCATACCAAACTTACCCATCACTTTCTTGTCACCTCTGTTTCCCTCACCAACATGTGAGTGAAAAGGTGTGTGCTGCTGTATTTTTTCCAATGTATTTGATTGTGTTTACTTCAACTTTTCCTATGATGTTTTAAGGAGTTTTTAAAAAATATTGGCTTCAGGGATTCAACACACATCCCTGAACTATAAATTTGACAGACTGAAGTCTACCCAGATATGTCACTGTCTCCAGTGGATGAATGAAAATGAAATCTGGAACAAGCCCACGTAGAATGACATAATTATCACAGTTTCATCTGACTATATCATCAAATGAATTGCCAGCCTGGATTAAACATATTCGACCCACAGTACCGTAAACATTCCTACAAGTTTGATCATGACATAAATTTGTGTCCAGCAGCAAAATAACTTGGGGAATTTCAGACACAAAAATGTCTGACACTGCAGAGTAGCAGACCAATGGTCATGTCTGTGTTCCTCTTTAAACAGTTCGCCTAAAAGTGTTGCAACACAGCTCCTTATGACGCCTGTGATGAGTTTGACTACACATTAATATCCAAACACCTGACCTCACTCTGCACTGTCTTCTTAAATCAGCAATCTTGTTTCTCTCCCAGACTTTTGTCAGCTATATGAGGTAATAACAAAAAGAATCCCTTTTATAATTTAATGTCTCTTTTAGGCTGGATTTTTCTAATAACATCGACCATAGGAACAACAGGACAAACTCTTCAAAATACATTTTGTCTTTTCCATTTACGTCGAAGTACAATGTTTGAAATGCAAAGAGCCCACTCATGCTTTCTCTCTTTGCCCCTTTCACATTTGGGCAAACAAACACAAGCACTTCTCTTGTTTTTCTTTTGGCTTTCCTGAATTTTTAAACATACTCCAAAAAATTTAATTTTCTGTCATAGCAGTTTTTCAGGAGTCCTCTATTTTTCTTGCTTTCCTCTCTCGGTTTCTCTCCATCTGGCTCAGATGTTCCTGGTATTGATTTAAAACATTAATTTTTTTCTCACATCAAGATGAATTTCAAATCTATTCCAGCTGTCGCTTAGATCTCACAAACAGCAAAAGTGGAACTTGAGATAAATGATACTTTTCTGTTCACATTCATTGTATAATTCATTTCATTTTCCTGGTTACTGAAGTACACCCTTTTTTAAGTCTCAGTTGTTCCTTCTGGTCATACACGAGGCTGACAAAAACCCAGAGTGATAAACCAGCTTTCTGTTATTAAAACAAAGATTTGGCTGTTTGTTTTGGCTGTACACACACACACACACACACACACACAGTTGTGTGGCTTGCTTCCAGAGACTGGGGTTGTGCAAGTTCTCCTGTCTACCAGTGCCTGTGTTCAGCTCTGGCTCGCTGCCTTGGCCTCGTTCATTCTCTGTGCATCTCAAAACGCATTTGTTTCATGTTTACAGTTGTATGACTACAGATAAAAAAAAAACAAAAAAAAAACATACACATTTTCAGTCCAAGGTAACAGATGGAGATGGTGCTACTCATTTCTTTACACAGAAACCAAATTATCCAAATTAATTTAAACCATTTAGTGAGGATCCATCAAACTAACGTGGAAATAGTGCAACAGCTCCCCTCACTGGAGAATCAGACAAGTGTACATGGATGTGTGTCACATTACATGTATTTTTTATGAAGTTCTTTCTAATTCACAGTGATATCATAATACATGATAACATGAACATGAACCTCCAATCCATATCAAATATGAAAAGATTAACACAGCAACTTTTCAATGTGAAAACCCAGAGATGCAGAACACCTGAATCACTTTGCATGATTGTTTAAAAACTGTATGCATTACAGTGCTGTTTTTTAACAACCTTTCACAGGGATATTGCTTAAACTCTATACTTATTTCCTTCATTCCTTCCTTTGCTCCCTGATTTCTGTCAAAAGTAAATTACAAAGTGGAGAGGACCCACTATACAACACATACTGAGTGTACAGGGTCAACGTTGCCTCATTAGGACAGAGTGGCCATCTTATGATTATAATACAACAAAGGCAGCCGTCTGAGACATTGGGGTCATAACCCATATAATTTGATCCACTGATCTTCACTGTGCAGCATGGATGACAACACTATTAGTGGCCATAGTTGTACTTATGCTTGAATACAGTAGTGGGCAGTAGTACACAGCAAATAATAGCAAAATCCCAATGTGTATAATCATTTAAGATGTAAATACACAGTTTTTCTTCTGGCTCTGCCTCTATGTGACTGATGAGCATCTTATACTATGCTACTATTACAGCCTTCGTCTTCTGAAAAGGCTCTCGTGTCAGCCAGTAAGGCCTGGCTCAGTCAGTGATCCAGTTCATCCCAAAGATGTTCCTTCACACCAAACTCAGAAATATAAAAAGAAAGATTTCTTGGGTGGAACATGAAATGGCCTTTCCCAAATATTGCTTCAAAGTTGGAAAAACACAAGTCAAGACAAATTTATAGTGCTTTAGCACAACTACAGCACCTTTCAACAACACAATACAAAATGTTTACATAAGACAGAAGATACAAATAAACATAAGGTAAGATAAATATGAAGTAATAAAATAAAATAGAAGAAAATAGAGTAAGGTAAAAGTGAAAAACATAGATTAAACAGTGCAATAACAGTGCTGCCACAGTGCTGTGCAAGATTTAAAAAATAAATTACCCCAGTGTAAACTGGGAAAAATGGCCCCAGAGCAAAAGTACAAATATTGGCTATATAGTGTAACCCAGTATGTCTGCTGTGGGACCCCAGATGTCCCCAGTGTTCAGACAAACAGAAACTCAGCTCCTTTTTGTTCCAATAAAACAAACAATTGCAAAGAAGTGAAGTCTTAACTCTCACACTCTGTACCCTGAATGAGTCTCATTTGCCATGCTGGTCTTTCTGCAGACATTTGTCACTGTTATCTTGTTTTTCAACTTTCTTCAGCCTTCTCTCCTCCTCTCTACCTTTCTAATTGAATCCGCAGGAGTGAATTCCAAAGGGCAGGAGGAGAGGAGAGGGTGTGTGTGTGTGTGGGGGGGGTGAAGTCAGAGGTCAAAGGTTATGTTATGACCTTTGCCCTGTGAGTAGAACCATACTGTGCTGTGTTTTTGGATGTGTGTGTGAGTCATAGTTGTTATGTATTTATGCATAAGTGAACATTCCAGTGGTGTTACTCTGGTTATGTTGTTTATTCATGAGGTAGCAGTCATGTGGTTAATAGTTTATTATAATATGCCTTATCATTAAACAGTTCTGACTAATACTTAGACTGTAACTGTAGATTTGCTAACATTTCACAGGTAATCAGGGAAACTATCTTCTTAAATCCCAAGCTCTCTCTGTCCTTCTCAAAAGATCTCTGTAAGTGCAAACACACACAAATGCGCGTGCACACACACACACACACACACACACCACACACACACAGAGCACAAGGGAATGGGGCAGGGGGTACATTATGAAAGGGAGGGGGTGAGGAGGGGGTGAAAAGAAAAGGGAGGAAAAGAGGAGCAGATGTTCATCAGGTCTACAGACCCCTCCTCCCCTCACTTTATTACTTCACTCCTAATAGCAGCCTCTTATCTGAAGAAGCCAGTGTGGGGCTGTGGAGGAATGACCATACTTAATCATGCAGGTTTCAATAGGTTGAGTGTGCAAGTGTGGATGTGTCTCTCTGTCACACATACACAATGCTGCAATATAAATGCTTTATTCTGCATTCTACAACCACTGCTGGTAATTTTGGGTTTATGTATTAGATAGCTTTCCTGCTCACCCTTTTATCATTTTCTTTTATCCCTAAGGTAGTTTTTAGACACTGTTCCTGATGATGGAAATTTACTGTATTTGATAATTAAGAATTCTGTCAAATATTAATAAGAAAATATATATTACTTCATTGTTTTATCCCATTTCTTCAAAAACATTTTGCTGGGTTAGATATACAACACCAGAACCCAACAGTCATTCAAACCTCAACATGCAATATTGCCTCTGTAAATCTCCCTTAATATCAAACAGATGTTCAGACAGCAAATACTTTCCAAATGACTTGGCTAGCTGTTTCACTGCAGGAAGATAACATGACAAAGCAAGGGAATGGGTCCTGTGACGCATCTTTGTGCACTTTGTTGATTCATCCAAAATCTGTAGATAAATTTTTTGTGTATGAAACCTTACAAACCATCTCTTTCCTCTGATTCCGTCACCTTCAGTTGTTCAGTCCTTTCCTTCCTTTATTCCTCTCACTTCCCCTGGTTCTTCTAAATAGCCCCCAGTCCTGCCCTCCATGCCTCTCCTCAGCCCCATCTCTTTCCTCCTAACAAACCTTCACTCATTCACCACCCTCTGTTATTTCCACAGTGTGTGTGTGTGTGTGTGTGTGTGTGTGTGTGTGTGTGTGTATGGGGGTAGAGGCGTGGAGGGCAGGCTATTAGTTTGTTAGTTGGTTCTACAGCTCATGGAGCTCATTGTGCTCCAAAGGCCCTCTAGCCCAGCTGGACTCAACAAGAAGCAAGAACTCTTTTCAAATCTCTCTCCTCCCTTCTCCCCTCCCCCTTTCCTTCAGACAACCCCTCCCCAAACTCTCAGTAATCCCCAACACACCCAGAAGAGAACTGTTTATAGAAGTAAACTCAACTGGCCAACCAAATAGCTTGTTTATAGATAACATTTGCTTACATAACCAAATTAACAGAAGGGTCTGCTTACCTCAAGGGACTCAGGTTGCTGACATCTTGCTAATGGCTCGTTGTTCACAGTGGTGTTCTGCATCTCTGGTAAAAAACAAACACACAGGGTCAATCTAAAGATGGTGAACTAATTAGGGCACAGTCTAATGTCAGAGTTAGCACCTTAAGGTCAGTCACAATATAAGTAGGCCCTTTTCTTTATTAGGACTAAATGCACCTTGGGTTATATGAATAGAAGCAAGCAGCTTTACATACAGGAGGGGGGCATAGTCATAATGCATACTGACATCCCCAGATCACATTTGTAGGTGGTCTGGGAATTTGAAGGCAAAACACCAGAAAAAAAGCTTTACAGTTCACCCACAGTGCAGTAGGAGTGCAAAGGCATTCTGAGAGCCTGGCCAACTTTTTGTGCGTAATCTAAAACTCCTGTTTACCTCTGCAGAATGTTTTTTCTATTCACATACGGTCAGTTTCTTAATGATAACATATAAATGTGAGTGTTGATGTGAAATCCAATAACAAAAGGTCACTCAAGATGCATTTGGCGTTCTGATGCTAGGTCAGCTAGGTCATTACACAACTGGAGGAAAGTGCATCTAAACTTTACATTATAAAACTGAAGAAGTGGTTTCAAAGTCACAAACAATAAGGCCCATTTTTGCCCATTTGCCCAAGCACAACAAAACTAAAGGTTTTGACTCATATTTAGGAGTCATGCTGTAACCATCACAAGCCCTAGACCGAAAGGACATTAAAACACCACAGAAAGGAGAGGAAACACACAAATTCAGCATCACATATAGAAATCACAGCTGTCTGAAACAACCTTCAGGCTGTAGACTAGTGGGAAAAGAGTGAACCTATACCATTACATCATCACAATAGCTGGGGGAAAAGGGAGGGATTGTCAAGCATGCACGAGCATGTATAGGCCTACACACACAAACACACTTAATGGTGACCACTTGGCTGGACCCAAACAAAGCTTTTCGGCAGGCTTTGTTCTCAGCTGAACTTACCGTTTTAAAAGGCACTCAGAGCCATAGCCTTTTTTTTGAGAACAGACTTTTTTTCTCAGAGTACTGGTTCAGTATTTTACATACAATTGCTTTTCCTTCCTAAAAGATATCATGCAGGCTGTACATTGGAAGCATACGTTATTTATGAACTTTAAGAGTTGCAATAAGTTTTTAGCGCATGAAAAACAAATGAATCCAACGTGAATGTGCAAGTATTGTTTTTACACTAACCTTAAGTGCTCACGCATTCACATTTAAGCAGGATTTTCCCTGGTGGGAATAACACCAACGACCAGATCAACTGAAGTGTACAGAACAAACTGAAAGCTGTCTCTTTCCTGCAGTTGCAGCCAACTTTTTGCCAGTTTGTCAGTGTTTGGACGTTATCACAATTAAAATCTCGGAGGTGTGACAGCTTCACTCCTGGGAGACCTATGTGGGCTCTGGTTCTATGGGTTGAGATTAATTATAAGTCTTAGTCAAAGGAAAATAAAATTTTAGTTTTTAAATTTTCAGCCCTTGCTAAAGTAGAGGACCAAACCTACATTAGCGTGTTTTGTGTGACTAGGACCATCAGGTATTCTCATGGCTCTGCTCTGTAGTGGAACTTTTCACACATCTACATTCACCTTTGAAATCAAAGATCTCGCTCCTCCTTGTCTGTGTCATAGGGCTAGGCTGTCTCCACATTGTCCCATGTGCTCAGTCTTCCTGGTTTCAGTTTGGGTTCCTTTTTATTGTCTTTGTGATTGCCTGTTCTTGCAGGCGTTTGTCTGCACACATGTGCATTTTTCTGCTTTCTTCCTATTTCTTGTGGCTCTTTTTGTTTGATATTTTTTTGTTTGTTTAAGCTACTACCAGTGCCATATGATTTAACATAGCCATTATCTAGCCTAAAATAATACAGCAAAAGTATATTTATCTTCTAGCCAAGAAAATAAACATCTGCCATCAACCAACACACAAAATCCTGACATATGATGATTATGGCTAAGTGCTAATTGGCTTGGGCCTAATTATTTTGACAGCAATAATAATGTTTTTCAGCTGCATACACATTTGTATCAAATGACCCAAGACTATTGGTGATATCAGCTTACACTTCTCAACAAAAAGCTAATGAAACATGGTGTAAGAGTATGGAACACGAACATGGACTGAAACAAGTAGATGGCAAACCTGCAATATAATATCATAACATAAAATTATACATGCAGGAACAATACAGGAGAGCCTTCATCCCCATTCTCATCAGGCTATACAGCATCTTTGCCAATGGCAGACTACTTTATTACTTTCACTACAAGACTATCTGAATTTCAGATTTCAGACAGACTGTATGTGTCCTGTGTTAAGCTAAGTTAACTAGCTGTTAACTTGCACAAGCTGAACACACAATATCTAAATGTAACAATATAAACTTCCACCCTTGAACACCCTGCTGCGCACAGTGGGCCCAGAAAGTTAGAAAAAGTTAGTTGCCTGCCCAGTGAGTCATGAAGCTCAACTCTAACACAATGATACAAAAACCTGGTTTGCTGTGAGGTTTGATATTTCCCAGTACAGGTACCTTTCACGTGGCTGTGTACTTCTGGGACACTTCAGTCTGGCACAAACAACTTCGGGCTGAGTCACGGAGGCGTGGGAGTGGCTAAGAGCGGTGTTAGGTTTTAAACCCACACGTGGTCTGGGTCTTGGGCTTGTTTAGCACAGCAAACACCACCAGAAACTTCTGACCAACTCATGCCAGTGAGTTGCCCACGTCTCTCAGCGCGGTGGGGGCACACGGGATCGGATGAAGGATTTGACTGAACTCAGCAGAATGCCATCTTACCCCATGAGCCAGTTTGCTGACCTGGAAGAGATGATGTGCAAGGTAAAAGAAAAGTAAAAAGAAAGTTGAGCGGAGAGAGGGAGAGAGGGAGACAGGAGCAAAAGTTGCTGGTTGGGTCGGGGGGTCACGTTAGCTAGCTAGCTAGCTACCAGCTACACTGCTAACTTTTACGCAGTTTGCGCTCTTCGCTTTTACTTGTCTTTTTGCCAATAAAGTAGTTGTGCTGTTGTTCATCGTCAGCTGGTGGCTTTAGTGCTCTAACGTTGTTATTTAACGTGATCTGAAAGTTTGACTGGACCTGAGGCTGAACTTGTGTCAGTGTGGGAGCGTTGTTCACGGAGGAGTTATCGTAACGACACGGGCCCGTTTAACAGGGCACTAGCTAAGCTAGTCCGCTAACTTGGTGACCTGTTGTGGTTAAAGTGGTGTAGCTAACTAGTTAGCTGGTGTTTTCTTTAAGGTTAAAGTCGGTGCCTTATTAAAGGTACACAACTTCAACAAGTCGAATCAAAACACTGAGTTTAACTAAAAGTCGCTGGATACAGTCGTCAAGATGCGTCGATGCTGTAGAGGTGTTTAATTCACTGGGCACTAGTAAACAAAAGTAGGTAAAATGCCTTTAACCCTGTATTGGAGTGTTAGCAGCAAATATATATCTTCTAGATGAAGCTATAATTAGTGTGGATTTAAATAGGCAGCAAAGATAGATAATAGATCCATCCAGTAAGTTTGAAAAGAACCACAGTCATGAACCATAACTCAAACAGCAGGTTCTCAAATTGGCAGCTAGGTTAGGTCATTACTGTGCTTAATTCAGTGTATTGTTGTGGTCAGTCTGTAAATAAGTGGTCTATGATCTGTCATTTAGATGACTAGCTACTTCTCTACAGATACAGTGCAGTATTTTGCTTTTGCCAAAGGGAACAGTAAACAGTTTCATCCTTGTTTTTTGCAGTAGTAAAACTGCTTCAATCGTTCAGTAGTTTCTATGTGAAATAATAGATGTCAGATATTTAATCAGTAGACAGAGAGCATGTTATGGATGCTTAAGTTATGCATTGGGAAAATGTATGGTCTAATGTTGTGATGTTTCCTGTTCTTTGTACAGCAGTTACTGAATCTGGACCTGAGGGAGCCAAGCAGACCGCAGCCATCCCTCAGTCTGCCAATGAGAACACCAGGTTACATTGGTCAGCCACGTAGCAACACATCGTTTTCCCTTTCGGCTCTCTCCTGTCTCTCTGCTGATCCTTCAGACAGTGTATTTCTGAACTCCAGCCAATGGGGGCAGCAGTCAGAAAGTCCCTTGACCTCCCAGCTTGCTAATTCCACACAGTGGGGAAAGGCACGTTTCTTTGCCCAGCGCTCCATCAGCATGGTAGAAACCAGCAGCACTGCCGCAGCTACTCTAGGCTGGCTCGGGACTGACCTAAAGCACTCCCAAAGTGACATCAGCCCCACTGCACTGAATCCTAGCTCCTCCTCATCCACCTCCTCTTCCTCATCACGTTATAAGACTGAGCTGTGTCGATCTTTCACTGAGAATGGCTTGTGCAAATATGGTGGAAAATGCCAGTTTGCCCATGGGCCAGAAGAGCTGCGGGATCTTAACAGACATCCAAAATACAAAACTGAGCCATGCCGTACATTTCACACCATCGGCTTCTGCCCCTACGGGATTCGCTGCCACTTTGTCCACAACAGTGAAGAAGAAAAGAAACACTCCTTCTCTCGTTCTTCCTCATCCTCTTCCTCAACAAGCATTTCACCACAGCCATCTTCCTCCTCCCGTTCGCACAGACCTCCTCTCATGAGACAGAGCTTCAGCTTTGCTGGGTTTCCCTCTGCTCCCCAACAAATCCTCCAGCCTGCCTTTACTGGTCATCCTCCTCCTCCGGCATCTTTCCCATACGCTCCATCGACCTCGCCTCCTTCCAGCACTGACATTACTGATCTACTCTCTCATGGCCTTCTGGAGATGGACGCTGCCTTTGAGGCCTCCCCTGCTCATCACTACCAACCACCCATGGGCCAAGTAACTTCAGCGGATACCCAGTCTCCATTCCTGCCTTCCCCAGACTCTGGCTGCTCCCCAACAGCCTCCCCTTCCCTGAGGCAGAGTCCCAGTGTTACAGGTGTCTTTACAGGGCCACTGGGTACAAGATCCCTGTCTTACACTTCTCTGTCAGACCAAGATGTGGATGGGAGCAGCTCTGCTAGTTCGCTCAGTGGCTCTGAATCGTGTGTCGGCCTTAATGAAGCCAATTCCAGGCGTCTGGCAGTATTCAGTCAGTTCTCTGTTCCTGAGGATGCTGCTGGGTTCTGCCTTTAGACTGCAGTGTGCTGGAACATAAATCATACATTTTTGTACACACCTAGAAACAACATACACAAAGCACCCATTTCCATCCAACATACACCTTGCATATACACCAGACATGTATAAATGCACACTTCCTCTCACATACAGCTATTGGACTGACACTTCAGATTTGCACCTCTGTGGCATTAAAAAAAAAAAACAAAACAAAAATGTAGTGGCTGACTCACTTTGAGATTCGATGATTAGTTTTATGTGGTTAAAATGTAACTGTTATGTGCGTAAGAGAAGCTAAAAAATGCGTGTTGCCACCAAAACGGAACATATCAAGACACGTTTAATAGTGTTTGATGCTTTATCAACAAAGTTTCTTGACATTGCAAATTGCGACAAAGATATTATCACAGTGTGATTAGCAGTGCAAGTCAAACAGCACTATTCGTGTTTTATTTTATCAGCATCTCCTGAATGATGTAAAGATTGTGATAAAGCCAAAGACATCTGTTTGTATCTCAAACCTTTTGATTATGGTGGGACAAACGCACAGTGTGACCTATATTTAGGAGTTGTTGTTGTTGTTGTTTCCATTAACTGGATACATTATTGTGTTGATAAGCTGTTGAGAAGTTTTTCCCTTAAAACTGTATAGTCTGCGGTTAAGCTTAGATCGCTGGCTTCAAACCTGAATGTTAAACTGAAGTGCCTGTAAGGTTAACAGGTTATGTTACAGTGTTAAACTAAGATTTGCTGAATTGTTAGAGATGTGTGGAGGAGGTGTTGTGTTTTTTGTTTTTTTAAGCTAGTGTGAGTTCAGGTCTCCCTGTTAAGACTACTTCAAGTATTCTTCTGTCTCTTGTATTATTAACAAACTGCCACCAGTAAAGGCCAAATGGGCTTGAACATAATGTATATTATCAAATCCTGTGTTAATGGCATAGTCAACTTTATGACTTAAACCAGACATAGGGATTTTATTGGCTTTGGTATGCAAAGTTTTCCATCATGAACAGCAGCAATTGCAGAGCCAAAGATGTACAAAAACCTAAATAACATGCCATCGCATTATTTTGCATCTTACTTTGCATAATTAAACAGGATTTGAGCATAGTTTGAGTTTGATAGTAAAGTTTAAGCAAACTTAGTAAATACTTCATGATACATCCTGTTTTTACTTCAGGGCATGTTTCCTAAAAATATTTGTGGCGCTTTCCTACATATTTTCAGATTATCTTTCACACAATTCCCAGGAGTGGAATATTTTTCCCTCCTTTGTCCCACAAGCAGCACTGGTGTTACGTTTTTGAAAAGTATTCATGTTTTCATGACTCTCACCCCACCATTTTCTATCTTGCTGTCATTCAGTATTAATTCTTCCTGTTACAGCTTTGTACTGTTATGAATGTGTAGCTTCCTGGTCACATTCATGTGTAGTGTGCTCCCAGGGCCTGTTTCCTTACTGAACTAGAGCTAGCATACTGTAGGGTTAGGGTATGTATGCTTAGTGTTTTAGAAATGTTACCTGGTTGTTTTGTCTGTTTGATGTAGTTGGTTAGAAGAACAGACACTGCGCTGTTACCGGTCTATTTAAATTTTCATCAACATGTTTAGTGTTAAAGGTGATCATCTTTAGTAAATTAATTTCTTTAATTTATTTTAACATATTTATAGAGGACTTTTGAGTTGTTAATGCTTGTATCAAGTTTAATATATTTGGGTTTCTTTCGCTTCTTTTGTACTGGAAATAAAGATTTTTTTTGTTCTTTTTTAATTTTCTGTTTTGATTTCATTTGACATACTCAGAGGTAATCTACACACACTTCTGCTCCAAAAACCTCGTATTGAGGCGCTGATGCAGCAGTACATATGTTTCTGTGAATTTTCTTGCTGTGGAAGTATTCACTTTTAGTATATTTGCAATAATGCTCACACGTGACATTTTAGGTGCAAGGTGCAGGAAGGAAGGAAGCAAGCAGGAAACCAGTGAACTGTCATTTACCGTTTTCTGTGTAGATCACATCCACCCCAGTGGCCTTGTACTATTAACTATTTACATTCAGCCTTTTACAGTGCTGTCTTATTGGAAGCCTTGTAACAATCTTCTCAGTAATTTGATTGTTTGGTGAGACATAGATGAATCCTTTATCTGGAAAATGACTAAACAAATGGCATTCACTGGGTAGGTACAAGAAATCGTTAAAAAAATAAAACGTAGTATACCTTTCAAAAACTCCCTCTGACTTTCTTAATTACCATTAATTTAAAATCTTTCATTTTAAATGGAAGATTACGTTATTCAAACATAGAAGCCTCTCATCTACACATGAAACACAACGTCCCTGTAAGTCTAAGTTTCTTTCTGAGAAAATGATTGAGCACATTTAAACCTTTTTGGATGGCCTGTGCCAACTAAAGCAAGGTTTTAAAGGTTAAAAAATGTATCCCACTACATTTGTCAAATTATGACACCCCAGTTGCTGCACACATGCACATGGTTGTGTGTCAGTTGTCATGCCACTAAGATTTCATGTGGAGATAAGAAGTCCTTTGTTTTGATTTTAATCTTACCAATCCTGAGCCCTAACCCATTTCTTTTCTCCTTCACTGCCTCCACTGATTCATCCTCCCTCCCTCACTTTGTTCCTCTCTTTCAATTACATCCTCACTTCTTACTCAGTGGGAAGACTGCTTACCAGCTGAGTAATGATTTTATCTACTACCATTGTGATGAGCCATTTGTCCTTATTTATTTCAAACTAAGTTTACTTTAAAACTTTTGCAAATCTGATAACAGATACCATATTTGGGGATTTTGAAAAAACAGGACACACCTACACACAGCAAGGAATGTCTGCATCAAGATCCTCATGTTTTTCATTTAGTGTCCCACACACACACGAAAAAAAAAGAAAGGACAGGGCTAAAGCTGCATACTTAGGTTGACCCTGCAGAAATCTCACACAACTATCTTGTCACTGACGTTAACAAGAGATGGACTGGCTGTTTGGGAGTGATTAGTGGTTGTGAAGGGGTTAAAGGCATGTGTGTGCTTGTATGGTTTCTCTGTGTGTGTGTGCGCTGTATTGTCTGATAGATGTTCTCCCACACTCTTGCCCTGTGGGACATAGGAAAGGCAGGCAGATGGCTGTATTCAGGTCCACTGCAGGTCAACATATGGCCCCGAGAGACAAAGTTTGTGTTTGTATGTGCGTGAGAGAGAATCTTGCTCTTAACTATGCATGATTGGAGGAAGTTGAATGAGTGGGTGAGAAGGAAAAAGGTAATAGTGGGGGAAGAAAAAAAAGCTGCGAAAAAGAAGCTGTGAGATAAAGGCGGGATGGTGACAACTTTAGAGGTTGAAAGTGCATGGGCGGCGTCTTGTGAAATGCCAGTTGTCTTGTTTATATGCAGATTTCTTAGCATATTCTCAGGAAACTAGATGAACTTTATTTGTTTATATTTTAGTTTATACTTCTTTAAGCACTGAAGGACATTGACTGCATTAACATTCTGTATCACAAAATGGATTAATTATTTATTGGATATTAGGATTGTGTCATTGGATTTCCTGGATTTTCATGGCTTGCCATCCTATCAAAACTGGTGCTGCACTTTAACAATGGTTTCCCATCACCCTGTCCAGAACAACAGTCATGTACAGAATACACAAAACGCATACTGATAGAAAGATATGAAGAGCTAAGCTGCTAGCATAAGCAAGGGCTGTTGCACTGATTGAGGATCAGTAATTAATCAAAACTAATTAGGGACAACATCACATCTCATTGCTAATGAATGGCATATTGCATTATATGTGCTCAAAACAAAAGATAGGAATATATATATCAGTTTCTTGTCACGATACACTGTGTGTGGTTATAATTGCAAATAATTTCCCAACATAGAGCTTAATCACAATTTTTAAGATCTAAAATAACATCTAACTACAACTAGCTGTTAGCCTCCAGGTAGCATGAAAATATTGACTCTTATGGCCTGTACCTTATTTGGACAAGTGAATGTTACAGAGCTGTGCAGGTAGATATTCTCACTAGTTAGCATTGTGGACCCCAGTCTGCGATTTCTACCACACTGTCAGGGTTCAACAATTGAAATCATAATTACTGATTTCAGATTGCATCTGCCAAAAAACTAAAGTAAACTGAAGTGAGCTGCTAACCCCGATTAATAGTGTCACTACAAAAGACTTCAGCCTGTCTACATGGACAATGTCACTGAATTGTAGCAAGTCATCAATTTGAGAGACTGAATGCTGGTTTTACTTGCACCCCCCCCCCAACTCCTTTCTTTCTTCTAAGCACTGAACATCCCCCTCCTCCACTCTCTATTCCCTGTTCCTCTTTGTGAGTGCACTGGTGACATTGTGATGCAGGCTAGAGAAGGAGGAAGGGGAGCGGAGCCATGTAGAGCAGCACAAAATAGCTACTGCTGAACCTTTACAATCATCCCCTACTTTTACTGTTCCACAAGTCAATTTTCAGTTCCCCCTCACATTATACTGTTGGTGAGACATTTAGGTCGAGTAATATTCTCACACCCTCACCTTTCCCTCTCTCACCATCATGCACTCTGTATCGCTGTCTTTGGCTACATTGCTTCCTCTCTGCCCCAAGCTGTAATAAACTTCTCTTTTCTGCCTTTCATTTTCCCCCAGCCTCCTGTAGAGGTTCTTCATTCTCTGTCTCATTTTCCTCTTGCCCACTCTCACAAACTCCTCCTCCACCCACTTCCTACAATCCTACCCCCTCCCAGGCTTTCTCTCTAATCCCTCCTCATTTTTATTCTTCTTTCCACAGAAGATTTTGGTTAAGTGTTTAATGGGTTGCAACAAATGGACAAAAGAGGGCTGTAGGTAGATGCTGCACATTTCCAACTCAATTTTCCTACAGTTTCATAGATATTGCCTACAATGCACCATGTGGATCAGCAGGGGTTGAGTGGCTGTCTACTTATAACTTAAGCATCTTATTTAACTTGTCATGAAGTTTTCTTCTTGAATCTCATTCAAGTACTCTTGTCTTGAGTACTTCCATACTGAAGTAAGGACAGTTTGAGTGCTAATCCATAAATTAAGACGAGG
This sequence comes from Mastacembelus armatus, assembly GCF_900324485.2. NCBI lineage: Eukaryota > Metazoa > Chordata > Actinopteri > Synbranchiformes > Mastacembelidae > Mastacembelus > Mastacembelus armatus. The sequence continues at coordinate 7,431,282 of NC_046645.1, read as the reverse complement.
TAAGAGTATAGTTTTTTTAATAAAAGGACTCCTATGTAGTATTGTACTTCCATGAGGTTGAGGGATTTGTAAGAGACGGATTTTTAAAAAGAATGATCAAAACCGGTGCCGCAAAAGTATCCTGACTTTGGCCCAATCACATTTCTTCTGTTGTGGCCCCCCTTTTTTTTAACTGCCCCTCAAAACATAGGTACAGTGGTTTAAATATTACCCAAAGCATCATGGTGGTAGTCAGGAAAACACACTTTTGAACGTCCTCCCAACGTCCATGCTGCCAGTTTGTAACACAGGCCTTTGTAAAAATAAAATAAAAATCTCTAAACGCTTCACAGAGCAACACAGAAGTCATTATACAAATTTTAACAGACATAAGGGACTTTGGATGTGCAGTCTAAAACATTTTCTTTCTCTCACGCTACTTTGTGAACCATTTTGTATTTTTGTTCAAAGTTAGTAAAATCCCTTCTAAAAGCAGCAACATAAGTGGTCAGCACCCACTTTGTTAATGGATGTTCTACCAAAACTGGCTTTGCAAAAGAAAAATCTTTAAAATCAAATTATAAAACTACCACAATGTGCCCTGAAGAGTAAGTAGTAAGTGCAAAAATGGGAAGCAGTTTTTGAGGTCCAAGCCTGAATGACACACATTGGGAGCACATTAAATGAATAAAGTTGCACGTAAGGATCTTTATTGTGTAAAACTATTACAGTGATGGCAGTGGGAAAACTGGAACACACTGAGGGCTACTCTGTCATAGCTGAGACACAAATAAAATGCACCATAATCCTGCAACTAGTGCAATAATGTCAGCATGGTGCCATACCAAAAAGTAATTATGAAGAGAATCCAGAGGGTTTATACTTAAAGTGTAGAGCACTGTGCCCAACCTGATGATGGACATGACTGAACCTGGACGGGCATATTGTAAACACTAACTCTGAACTCAGGTTAACCTCATTGTTTAGCCTGATGGGACAAAATTTACAACACACCTCATAATACCAAGCTCACAACACAGATCAAAAACATGAAAGAAATGACTTCAGTAGCAACCATGAATTAATAAAAAGGGTAACAACTATTCATGTAAGAGCAAAATAGTTTTTTTCTTTTTGATATGCACTTTATCTACAGTGCCATGGAAAAAACTTTTTTTTTTAAAAATTGATGCATAATGTCAAATTTGTGTTAATAAATAACGTGAATTGATAGAATCTTCAAAGGTATAGATGTCTTGTACTATTACTTTTCTACAATTATTGGAAGAAATTGTGATGACTGACATTTTGATTACATTTACTGTTAAAGTTTGTTTTTCTTGTTGACAAAGTGTTTTTCATCGTACTGTACATCCAAGTTTGTTCAAATGTGGGTTGCACTCAGAAAGATACAAATAACATGTGAGAGAAAGGTAGAACAGAAAAGAAGACTGTGAACAGAAGTTGTCAAAACTGTAAATCACCAAGTTGATTAATATCTGACATGAAAATAGCTTAATATGTCCCTCTAGTGGAACAAAGAGGTAACAGCATCTACCAGAACGATGCATGTCATTTTTTTTTTTTGTGTTTGGCAGGCGTTGCTTTTGTGGTGTTTTTGTTACACTATAAATCCATTTAGATAAACTGTTAAGCTGAGAAAAAAATAAATAAATAAAACAAAGCCCATACTTATGGCCTTGCAGGTTGAAGACGTGTATTTGAGATTTTTTTTTTTATATACAAAGAATGGTGTCATTAAAATGTAATCGGATACCCATGTGAAATGCCTTATAACATGATTCAGTCAAATAGCACACTACCTGCATTCCAGGAAAATCACACTACTATATGTTTGCATGTTAATGCTTTACAGAGGATGAAAAACATACATCTTGGTTCAAAAAAATAATTACCTGAAAATCAGAGTTTGAGGGATAGACTCAAAATATATGACATCACTACAGAGTAACCTACTGATACTCACTAAATAGTTGTCATTCCACTTCATTTGTATAAAAGCTGGACCTACAAACTCTAATCCCATCTAAGAATACAGCATAATTAAACTGAGGTTGCTGTGCTAACGAATTATTCTAGATCTACATTTTGCCCTAAAATGAAATTATATTAAACTCAATATCAGTATACACCCTGCTCTTAAAGACAATCTGCTACAAAGCTTAGAAAAGCACCAGGAGCTAGTTACAGCTCTTCTGTGTCCGCAGAGAAACGAGTGCTGAATAATGAAACTGAGGTGTCAGGTGTAATGCTTTTCAAAGGCTGGCTATTATCAGGTGGATTTTAAACAAGATAGTATGGCAGTTGAAAGATCTCAAATATGAAAATCTGAAATTATGTCTTATTCTAGATTCTGCCTTGAGTTTTTTTTTTTTAACAATTATTTCTTTTTAAGCATCCAGCAATGCAACACATTACAAAGAATATTAAATTAACTCATGATTTACTTTACATTCACATTCTTGTATATACAGCTACTGACAGAAGTCTTTTTGTTAAACTAAAATTCAGAATATCATACATGATTTAACTCAAATAGGAAACATTCACAAACCAAATCGAGATGCAAAATGAATAAACCAAATCTTGTTCTGTATCAGAGCAAATGGAAAGCCCTGACTAATCCTTTTTGTCCTGTGCGAATACCTGGTTCTGAAGAGAACAGAGGCCTGATTGACCCAGCTGTGAAAACCAGAGTGGTGTTTGGTTCCCTTTGTAGCTGGCAACTTCAGTCAGAGGACAGAAACCACTATCCTCTCTTTAGGAATAGCAGATCCCCCACAGGGCCCTGTTTACAAGCAGCAGTGAGGACCAGGTCACAGTTTCTGGATCACCACCTGGAACTTACCTGGCAAGACACAATGGTAAAGAGATTACGATGTTTGTTTTTAATGAGCCAGGTTTCTCTAACTCATGGATAGGTCTTCACAGAAAGGCAAACATGTCTTGACCTAACTGATCACACAAACCTTCTGACACTTCATAGTGTGAAAACACTTTTTTAGCCAGCGAGCAGGGGCCATTCTGTATTTTCTCCCTGTGCTTGTGTGGGTTTACTCCGGGTACTCCAGTTTCCTCCCACAGTCCAAAAACATGTATGTCAGGTTGATTGGTGACTCTAAATTGTCCATAGGAGTGAGTGTGAGTGTGTGAGGTTGTTTGTCTCTATGTGGCCCTGTGATGGACTGGTGACCTGTCCAGGGTGTACCCCTGCCTTCCACCCAAAGAGAGCTGGGATAGGCTCCAGCAGACCCCGTAATAGTAAATAGAAATAAGCAGATAGATAATGAATGAATGAATTTGTTTTCTGGTGGCACTTACAGGATGGCATGGCAGAGACGTCAGCTGTCACTACACTGTCCAGACCTAGGTTAGACAGGGCTCCTCTCACCACACCACATGAAAAAGCAAGGTACTGAGGGGAAAAAAAAACAGAAATTAGCTACAGTGAGAGCAATTTTAAATTTCCTTGGCTATATACTGTACCAAATAAAGCCTTGAATGCCAGCTTCTAGTTGGTTTCCATGTGGCAGCGGTGGGAATGTCTGTTCATGTGTGCATGTCAGAAAGAGAGTGAGTGAATGCTGACCTTAGGAGCCTGATCCAGGTACTGTTTCCCACTGGAAAGCTGAGTCAGCAGAGCAAATTTGTTATCCTGCAGAACGTAGGTACCCTGTGATGGGAAATGACGATACACACTTTTAGGTGACACAATGCTTATTACTGCCAATGATTTCAAACTGAGTCCACCCATCTATAGGTGGCAGAAACATGCCAAAATAAGCTGCAATTTCAAGACAGAGAAGAAGAAGACTGCTGGTAAACAAACATGGATGTGACCAAGGAGAAATAATTGTAGCTTGCCACCAACCCTCTTCCCTCTCTACACAGAGGTGATCCCTATCAACATATGATGTTACACGTTAAACAACCAAAAGCCTGATGTGTCTCAGAAAAAAAAGATTTTTCATCATACTTGACAGTAGTCTGCATACTGTCACTCTACACTTTAATTTTACCTGATGGTTGGTTCTAAGATTGTCAACCTGTCTTCTGAACACCTTTGTCCAGAAGTCTTTACAGATGAACTTCATTATGTCCAACTCATCCTTAAAGCTTGGAGAGTCCCTGGTCAATCTGAGACAAGAGCAAATGTACACACTTAACGGAAGCGAAGAAGCGTGTCACACTGCATTAATGTTACACATGGAGTGTGTTTGTGCTCATCTACCTCTCAATGAGTCCTTGCCCCACCCTGAAGCCCATGCCCTCCAGGACAGAAACACTGACAGCTCTGTCCTGAAGAGAAAACACTCAAATGCTTAAATCACTCAACACATAACTGCAAGACTGATCACCAGCTAGTTCACTGGCACCTTTAATGCTACTTAGCATCAGTTAGTGATAACTCAAAGTTAACATATTCCTGTATATTATGCTTCTGTTAGATGATTAGTATCCTTGCAGCACACACCTTACTGTCCATTTCTCCTTTACCGGACTGCTGCTCCTTGTAAACATGTGACACGATCTCCATGTGGAGAAATTCAAACAGAACCTCATCTGCCATCCCTGACCAACACAGAGAAGTGGTTACACAGCCTCATATAACGCTGAAGTACAATCATTTGTGCTTCAATCGACAAAACACATCAGGAAATCCTTTGCCGTAGCTTAGCTTTAGCTAGTTAGGTATGTAGCCGGTTAGCTAGTATTGGTATATGAGAGTGAATATAGACAGAACAATACATGAAATAGTTTCTCATTAATCTAAATAAATCCAAACAAGTGAAGAGTTAAATCCAGTGTTACCTGTCAAACAATTGAAAGCTAAACCAACTAAAACAAGCTCGCTTCCTTGGTTCCACTCGATATTAACGCCAGGATACTCCTCGAATTTCACGTAGGCGGGGTTAGCTGGTGGCTCCTAAATTACCGTGAAAAAATATTCGGTATTGGTGGATTACACAGTCCACAACACTCAAGAGAGAAATCGTATATTCAGTAATAAAACCCGACCCGCTCAAGTGAAGAACACCAATAATCCTCAAACCGCAGTAGCTAACCACAGTCCAGATCCGTTCATTTTCGGTGTACACCGGTTTATACTTACAAACAACGGCTTCCTATGTGTGTCTTCCAATCACGTTATGAAACGTCGCTTGTCACGTGAAACCATAGCTCTAATCGGATTGGCTCTTGAAAAACAACCATTTCCTAAATGATCATGTGATCGATGTTTTTGATGTCACTAAGAAGGTTTGGTGTTGGTTTGTGGATATAAAGCTACTGTTTATTTTAATATTCCGTTTTTACTTAACATGCCACGTAGTTTCCTGTTTGCTTAAGGTACATCACGGACTACATTACATTACATTACATTAGCTCATATTTGTTTGAGTGGAGCTAACGAAGTTATGTGGTCTCTGTGTGTTTGTGCAGAAATGTCCAGCACGTACCAGATCGTGGTTCAGGGCGAGGCGTCCGAGACAGACTCCGATGATGAAATCAACAGCATCTCTCTGTCTGCTCCTCAAACCGCCTCAGTCGGAGCTAAGGTTGTCTTCCTCTCAGGTGTATGTGCATGTGTTTGGGAATGATAGAGCAAAGTGTGTGTTCATGAACGTTAACCCATCCATCACCTCTCCTGTCATGGATGTATAACCTGCTTTGCTGTCAGGTTCCTGGGGAGGCGTCTGAAACAGACAGTGAAAGTGATCAGTGGCAGGAGGACCAAGCCTCTGCAGTGAGCCAGGAGACCACTCAGATATTCAAGAGAGACCTGCCTCCTCTTATCGTAGTCAGAGACCACCCTGGTATACAGTCAATAGTGGAAGACAGGCCAAGCCCTACACACAAACCTCATGGTAAATAATACAGATCACAGTTTGAACAATAATTGTTCCAATGTGACTGAATACTCTCAAACGTCATCTTACTTTTGATCATCAACTGAAGCATATTCTCAGGCCCTTCAGTTTCAGCCTATATTTTGACCTTTCATCAATATTTAGTGATGACTGGCTTTTATCAAATGGTTAAATGAACAATGACATAGAAGAAGACCAACTTGAATTAGTTCTGCCGTTGTTTCAATGTATCCTTCTTCTTCCAGGTGACACCCTTTTACAACAGAAGCTGCAGGAGTCTAACAGCCGGCTGTATTCTGACATTGGACAGACACTACGACATGTTTATGGCAGTGCCAGCAGGGAGGTATGCTAATGTGTTTGATTCAGGGTCCCCCAAATCCTCTTTATTATTTAACTCTTACTCTTACTGTATAGGCCACTGCAATTATTCTCTAGTGCTGTGGTATAAAATGTTAATATAATATATATGGAGCAGAACAGAAAATAATTTGATCATACTAGTTGTCATCAGACTAGATGTGTGCAGGACATTCAGAAACTGTGCAGAAAATATAAAGTTTGACACTTGCTTTTCTGTAAGGTGCGTAATGCAACAACTCAGCTGAACACATCGCAGAGCGCCATCATCAATGCCTCCCACAGCATCAGAATAATCCTAGATGACCTGAAGGCTGTGTCCGAGAAGATTGACATCATCACCAGTTGCCAAATACTGCCTGATATTAACATCAACAATCCAAATAATTCTACTGCTCCTGTACCTTAAATTAAATAAAAAAATCAATTTTTCTATTTATAAAACATTATTATCATAATGATGCTTTAACATCGTTATGGATGTGCCATGTACAGTATGGCCAGTTTGTTTAACATCATTGTGGATGTTTTTCCTGCAGTTCTGTAAATATTAATATAACTAAATCTCTACAGCTACAAGATTTTCTTATGAAAGATTATTTTCTGTCTTTGCTGTTTTCTGGTTCTCTGTAGGCTTGTACAGGTTTGTCATGCTCTAATGTTTCTTCTTTTATTTCTTTATTTACCTCTGTGTTAAAACTATGGAATAAATGTAATTGAATAATACAAATTGCCACATTTTTCTTAAACCTGAATACCATTCTGTTGAGTCATTATATAAGTTTCTGCTTCAAGGCCACATAGAGACAAACATCCACACACGCTCACAATCACTGCTATGGACAATTTAGAGTCACCAATCAACCTGACGTACATGTTTTTGGACTGTGGGAGGAAACCAGGGTACCGAGAGAAAACAATAATGCATATAGTGTTTGTAAAAAATATATTCAAAGTTTGTCACAGAAAATCAACAAAACACAGTTTACCCAATATTGGACAAACATTTCTTCACTTTAGATGTGAGATCACTTAATCATTGTTACAAACATATATTTGGTCAAATCAGAGTGAATTCCTGTTAATTTTAATAATTATCACAGATGTTATATTATGCTGTATAACAAAAATTTTTTCCACACATCCCTTCCCCCTGATTGTCCCATGTGACCACGACGGGTCTCATACATCTGCACCATAAATCCACACATACTGTCTGTATGTAGATGTGTCAAACAGGTGTGTAGATATAGATCAACACCACTATCAGTAGGTTAAGAATTGTGCACACGATACCCACAATGCCTAGCATGTGGTCAGAATCCATCTTGCATCGGACTGATTCAGAAACCACAGGGACAGATTCAGCCACCTGAAAAAGACAGAGGGGGGTGTGCCATGTACAGTACAGCCAGTTTGTTCTGTTCACAGACATGCACCCAGAGCTGGAATTACTAGATTACATTTGGTGTCTTGACATGTTTCAGCCACCTGATGGAGCCACCAATACAGACATTAAACCACAAAGACTGGAATCTGTCTTCTCTGCTAAATCTGTTTCACTCTATTCTGCCTTATTCCACTAGATTCTCTCTTTGTTAGTTAAAATCATAGCTGCACACATTATGTGTGTATGTATATACTGTAAGTACAGTGTATGTATTATATCTAGTGTTAGTTATGTTCAGTTAATTTTCAGACACACAGTGAGACGTATGGTATCCTACTCTATTGTAGTGAATCCTATTCTACTTGGTGCTATTCCATCAACTAAATTCATATCTGTGCACATTTTTTACCAAAAATGCATGTGCTGTATGCTTGTATGTATGCTATATGTATTATGGATAGTATACCGTATTTTTGATTGATTTAGTCTATAGACACATGATAGTGAGAAATATATTTTATTCTGCTGTTTTAATGTACTGTTTTCTATTTCATAATTTGCAACTACATAAATGTCTATGCACATTTATGTACCACAGTGGTATGGGCAGTAAACTGTATGTATTATGTCTAATATAAATTACAAGTTATAATGAATTCATTTTGTCTATGGCTACATGATGGTAAGTAAATTTTGATTCTAGTCTATTTTACTGGTTTAATTAATCTATATACACATGATAGTGAGATCTATTCTGCTTTGTCTCTTATACAATGATATAGTGAAAATTTTGTGATGGGAACTTTGCCAACTATCATATGTTCTGCTGAAATATTTGAAACATTTGAAAATTATTTTTCCAGATTTTTTTTCTTTTACCCTTAAAAAAATTACCTCTTTGCTGTTTCTCTTTCCTCTGTTGTTTCTTGATTCAGTTGGCAAGGTAGGCTCCATTTCTCAACCTCAAAACTCACTTAGAGTATAGTAAAACTACTTCAAGCTTAATCCAGTCCAGTTCCAAAATAAATAGATCCAAATAGATCCAAATATTGGCAGCTGCCACTGTTAACTCTTGAAGTTTTAAGTCTTCTTTATCCTCTTCTCTCAGAGCTGCAGACCCACAAGTCTGTAATAAATGAGAGAATAAAGGGATGCTGTTTTGTTTGGCTGTGGGTCTAATGGCACAAACTGTCACACAAGGCCAAGAAGCTGCTCAGCTGCCCAGCCTCTAATTCTGTGTTGGGTCATATATAGCTGGCTCAAAGCTGCCTCTGTGTGTGTCCAGAGGGTAATGTTACCAAGGGAGCAAAGAGGTCTTTTAATTGTGTGCATATACACACTTGTATGGTGATGGACTGTGAGGTCCAGTTTGAGGTTATACTATGGGACTGAGGACATTTTGGCTATTTAGTGACCTAGTTTTAGGGTTTAAGTGAGGGTTGGCTATTTAGTTGTGATGATTAATGTCAGGGCTAGAGGATAGAGAATACACTATGAAAGAGTGTCAAAGAGTGTCTTCTTAAAATTAACAGTAGTTCCTCCACTGAGTGTCTGTGTGAATGTGTGTGGGTGCTAATTCTGATTATTACCACATTGAAGTGTGGACACAGTTTCTACTTTGTGAAGGTGTTAGTGGAGAAGGTTTGAAGGCTCTTAAGATAAAAACGCGTGAGTCCAAATACTCCATTTTACTTTAGAGATTCGCTTTTACATAACTGGTTATTGTTCACTGTAAAAATATCCAGCTAACACACACACATCCATCACCCATGCATTCACATCCATCATACTTAAAGCAGACAGGAGCAGAGTGTTTGCCTGATAATAGAGATCCGCTGAGGCTTCATTATAGCTAATGCTGAGGGGCAGAGGTGAGGTGTTAGTTAGGGTCATAGTGAAGATCTTTGAGGCCATTTGTCGTCTGGTACCATTAGTTTATGCAAATGACAATTTGTCTTAATTAGCCTGTCCAGTATTTACAAAACACGTTATCAGGTTTAGTGAAAAATAGTACGTCAAAGCCACAGGAGATCATATCTAATTTCTGCTACCCTAAATTGATAAAAGATGGTTTGATGATCCAAGTCCTCCTCTTGGTTAGCATCTGGAAGAACACATTAGTGTCACATTCTTTGCTGTAAAGGGCATCTACTTAATGATGAAAAATATGTGGAGGTATTATTGGTTGGTTGGTCACTAATACAACAGCCAACAATAACTACTTCACAAAAGTTATATTGTTTATTTTTTGTTGCATCCCCCAAAATGCTCATATAGCTGAATAAAGTGCCTCTCCAAGACAGTTTCGACAAAAACTGGCCACAGAGAGAGTAAAAGAAGCGATTAATCAATTGATCAGGCACTCTTGTGTAATGCAGATAACATGAGTATAATGAGACCCCAGGGACGTGCTATCTGTAATCTTCAGTGGAGGAACCAGCTTCTCAGCCAAAGAATCATTTCTCACATCCCCAGATATCTATTATCTCTCTTTCCTGTGCATCTGTGTGTGTGCAGATCCCTCAGTCCCAGCTCTGCCTGAGGCTTTGAAGGCTGCATGAGAGTGATAAATAATGTGGAATGAGGGCAAACACTGAAAAGACCATGTTTGCATTTTAGCTGTCAAATACTGTTTTCACTCTCATTTACTCAAAAGCTGAAGTTGAAATCCGTTATTTCAACTATAAGCAGCACTATAATTTCATATATAAGCACATTACTTCTGAAATAGTCCCCACAGTTGTCAGTTTATTAGGAACCTACAGCTAACACTACCAACAGTGCTGCAATAAATCTATAATGTTAGAGGTTTTCATTCAAATGGATTGTCATCTTGGAGGTTGTAGTTTTTCCTGTTGTCTCTGTTGAACTGTAGTACATTACTCTGTTATTTAGCCTCGCCTCACTAATATAAATGGGCTGGACAAAGTAACCCAAGCACCTGTCAATAACAATAACAAGAACACAATACAGCATCACAACCTATGACCATACAGTTAAATGAGCATCTCTCTAAAACAATTTTAACACAACATTGTCATCTTCACACAGGAATAATCAATGGACTTTTGTAGTTATATCTGTTGGGACTATGGGTGTAAATTAGCTGTTTAGCTAATCCCGACACATTTACGCTGATGTTACTAATATCAGTGTTGATTAATGTGGATTGTCCATATAAATAAAGAAAACATAAATGGTGTTAGTGTTATTTCAGTGTACATAATTAACTATTCAGAGTATGTATAAAGAATCACTTTTATCCATTATCTAACACTTCTGGTCCTATCTATCCACCCGCCTGGTACATCCAGGATTATTGGGGGCAATTTAGAGTCACCAATTACTAACCCCAACCAGCATGTGATTTAAACCCAGAACCTTCTTGCTGTGAAGCAACAGTGCAAACCACTGCACAGCCATGATGCTTGTTGTGACACTAGTTTTCTGATTTCTTTCAGTGGGGATGCGATTCAGGTTAGTTTAGATTTTTCCAGGCATACTGGAGCTTATTCATTAAACAATCTAAATGTATCTAAGCAAATGTTCTGTTCAGTAAAGGGTTGTCCTGGACAGGCCCTGGCCTAGTCACATAGCCACAGGCCTATCTAATCGAATACGGACATTTTTACAACTTGACTTTACTGTCACTGGATCATGAGTTGGATATGCAGGATAATAGTGAAATTGCCTCCATACTCAACATTGCCTGTACCTGATGGGTTGTTGCAGTTTGTTTAGGTCTGCTGAGGTCTCTGGCTGCCAAGTATATGTCAAGCCTGTGTTTTTTCATTGTTTTTTGGTATCATCTCTGTAGATTTGGGATGGCAGAATGATCATGAAAAACGTAGGCTTTCAAAAAAAAAAAAAACAACCTAGGCCTGTCCATCTTTTATAAGACTATTCAAAAGTTATTTTCTGCGTATTCAGAGTAGCTCACAAAGAATAACAAGAGCACAAAAACTACATGACTCAATGGATATCTTACTTTGAGGCTGAGTGAACTTCTGAGGGAATTGTTACACTCAACAGGCAAGTAGGACATTATATTACTGTTTATATAAAACATCTTTCCTTGTTCCAGTGACAGTGGCTTCAGGCTCAGAGCTAGGGATGGAGTTCATGGTTGAGCAGGCAAACTAACTAAAGACTAAAATAGTAATAGAGCAGACAATGGACAAAGGCACAGAAGAGGGAACATAAATGTTTGTGTACAGTGAGTGCAGAGGGTAAGAGAAAACAGGAAGAGAGGAAAGAGACACTAGATTATTAAATCAGACTGGATTATACATTTATGATGCAGTCAGATTTATGCTGGCGACTATAGGCTGGTGTCAATGAGTCTGTTTGCGTGCATGCATGCATGCATCTATGTTTGTGTGTGTGCATGCAGAGGGCAGCCACCCATATTAGCCAGGTCAGCGGCTGTCTCATGGGGTGCCTCAGGACACACTGTTAGTTTATCTGGCTGGATGAACATGGCTGCACACAACATCACAGGTCTGTCAAAGTAACTGTACTGCTTAAAAAGTACTCTGCTCTGTGGGTGATAACCTTGTTTTCACACATGCTATTGCATTCAAGACAACGCGGAATTAGGATACATCCCGCTGACAAGCCAGAAAATTAAAAAGAGGATAACCCCTCAGAGGAGCTAAAGGGAGCAACAGCACCAAGCACCGTTTCTAGTACAATAACTGATAAGCAGTGAAGCTGTGAATACACCACTAGTCTCAATTAGTATCAGTTTTGTCCTTAATTTAGTTATTCCAACTCATTTAAAGGATTGTCCATAAATGAGAAAACTGATTCCACAGAGCAAAGTCATCAGAGCAGCAGGAATCAGAAATATGTCCAGCGATGTAACAAAAACTCTAAACACAATGTGTAAACCCAGACACTACCATTATATGTAATTAATGACAAACGTGGATGCAGATTACTGTATGTGAATCCAAATTTGATGCAAACCACCTATTTGTTGGTAACTTGTATAAAAACTTATGCTACATTCATGTTTTATATTTTCTCTTACTTTGGCATGTCATTTCAAAATTAGAATCAACACAAAAGCATTCTGGGATGCTTTTTCAGGTCAGATTTTGATGAGATTGTAATCCACAAACTTGGGTGTGTTAGATTAAATAACCACAACAGAACTAAGAGGAATGACTCAGATTAGAACAGGCATGGGTGATAAAGGCCATGCCTCTGATTTCTACCTTGACCAAAATTACTTTTAATTCAATTTTCTTTAAAAAATCTCAGCCAGACATATTCCATTTACCTTTCCATTTTCAAAACATGGGATATATAACATGGAAATTTAAAGAAAGTTATGCTATTTATTTAATTTAATTTATTTAAAACTCAGTGAAAATAGTGTTTTTCAGTTTTATTGGCATTACTATAACTATACATTATATATGTAAACATTACATGAAATTACATCAGATCTCACAGGTTTTGTTCAGTGCTAACTCTCAAGGATCACAAGCTGTTTCATTATCAGCTTCATCAGAAACAATGTTGTTATCCAATTCTAGAGGACCTTCCATAGACAATATCATTTTTAGTACCTGTTGACAGAAAAAAACATGAACAGGGGTGTTTGGTTGATTAGGAGCCTATATTGTGGCAGCTACTGTCCTGAAATGTTAGTCAGTAAATAATCAGCACATCACACCAAATGTTTAATTTCTCAGGACAACACTCATAAGCTTACTTCGCTTAAAACTAGTCTCATGTTTTAGAAATAATTTGCAGTTAAATTAAAACTGAAGTGTGAAATAAACAAAAGCATTTTCTCAGCCTTTTTCTATTGCAAAAAAATACTGTAAACCTGGAATTTCTTATGCCCAAATTTGTTTAACATGTAAATCTGTGTTTTACTGTTTACACAGAATTATATTTGCCAAAAGGTACCTCAGTTTCAGTTATGTTGCTCTGAAATAACGTTAAAACTGCTCAGGGATCCTACTGTCCATATTATTTTCTCATCTACTCTCAAGGAGTTTGGGTCCAATGAGCCTTCTCATGCAAAAAATCAATTCAGCTCGTGAGTCATGAAAAAAACATGAGAATCTGCCTTTGCTTTGGCTGAACATAATGCTGTTGCTGACTCAGAATGAATGGAGACATTTTCATTCTTTTAGACAATCTTTTTATGTTTTCAATGTTTTGTGGTAACAATCCCTGCCTTTGGCAGTGGTTTAGAGTCCCAGGTGTACTCTGATGCATCTGTTTTTCCTCCGGCATTAAAGACAATTTCCATAACATAATGTGTGTGCACATTTTAGCCTGTTTACCATGTAAAATGACTTCTTTTAAACGACCACATGCCATCACCAAATAACCTATAAAAAACTGTAGGTGTGTGTGTGTGTGTGTGTGTCAAAGCTGAATAAGCTCTAAGCTCTCGCCTTGCCTGGCAGTGCGTCTGTCATGTTAAAACACAGCCCAAGTACAGTAGACATGGAGTTTAGTCAACCTATTAAAAGCTTCTCTTGCTGTTTTATTAAATTTAAGTCAATGTTGTTGACTTAAATTTCAGTTATCCCAGTTGACATGATGGCAGTTCCTTCCTAACCAGGGATAAAGAATCCTAAAGTCTATAAATCCACAATGGTTTTAATTTTATATCTTTGAAAATGTTATTTTTCTTACCATTTAACTGTGGGTTGTGGTAGATTGCTCAGAATGTTTCATCAACATTTCAATATTTTGGCATTTGTATTGGCACAAAACAAATGTCTTTTTAAAAATATTAGTTTCACTACTGACTGTTCAAAACCCAGTAATATTTTGTAATAAGGTACCTTTAAAAAGAGTTTATAATTAATAACCAATTACTTTAGCAGTAGATAATAACCTACTAATGCTTCATACAGTATCGCAACTGATTTAAATTATTGCCTTTGTGTGAAACCACTTCGATGGGTTTGTTCTTGATTTGATAATAATAAGGTTACACATGTTTATAATCACATCAATGCACATGGCCTAATAATATTCTAGTATATCTTCTATAAATAATGTAACATTAATAAATGAATGTATATTATAAAAGTAAATTGTAATTTCTAAGTCTTTTATAAAACTATGCCTCATTAAAAAGTGAATAAATGCTATTCAAAGGTATTTTTCACAACCTGGCAACTGATAAGGTGCTCCTATTTATGACCTCTAAGTGATCTATAAAGCATTAGTAAATTATTTATTAATAAAGTGTCAATGACAACTTGTGAAACCCTTATTAGAAAGAAAAACTGTTAAACCCAGTATCGAGGTAAACATGAGCAAAACAGCAGCTCATGGTTGTTCATTTTTGTTTGTCAATGACCCCGTAGCGGCAGTAGAAAGTAGGCCAGACATATCTCCAGTACTTTCAAGTATTTCAGAATATATCCAAATGTAACTCTGCACAGCTGTGGCTTGACTGTCACAGTCTGACAGCAGATGTCTGGCAAACCAAAGGTGGCTCATACTGTGCTTTGGTGCACACTTAAAATGGATTTAGCCCAACAACCTCCTCTGTACAGTTACTGGATGTGACAGGAAGTAAATGTGCAAGTCACATCGATTGCAACAGTTGAATGTGTAGTGAAAGATGGTGTAAAATTAATCTCTAAGAGAGATGCAAGTATTTAGTGTGTGTGTCTGTCTGTGTGCACTTGTGTTTCTGAGAACCAGTTTAGGTTTTAGGGCTAAGTGAGGACTTTTTAACCTCTTCTCAGATTTATTTTTAGGGTTTTCAGAGAAAAATTGGATTTATTAACAAATCTGATTTTATTATTATAGCTCAGGCCATCAGCTGCAGTTATGATCATACATCATCAGCTGCAGTTATGATCATACATCTCAGAACATAACTACAGTACTACAGGTACAGTAGGCCTAATGGGAGAAGAAACAGTACTTGTCAGATAATAGTACAAACTGCCAGAATAGCTACCACTTCTTTGATACACTGGGGATACAGATAGTTCGGGTAAGAAGGTTCACATGTTGACTTTTTTAGGTTTACCTAATGTTGTGTTTCTTGCTGTTTTTAGTGTATTTTCAGAAATGCACAGATCCTCAGATCTCAGGGTTGACTTTGGTGAGTAAGATGTCAACCGATAGAATTAATGGCCTGAGCTATAAAAAAAAACCAAAGTTTTTTTTTCAGAAGTAAGTTCAGGTTAAAGTTGCATAAAGGTTTTCATAAAATGAAATATGTATCCTGCTGATTTGTCCTCTGATTTTTAGTAGAAAGTTAACCATTGCTGGTGGCAGACTGTAGCCATTTGTTCATTTCTGTAAACATGACCATGGAAATGCTTAAAGTCTGTCTGAATACAACTGACTACACTACCAGAACCATAGATATTTGTTATGTTTCATCCAGAGCATGTAGATTACAGAGTTGCTTGTAAACATGTCTAAACAAAACACTCAATTGTAAACTAAGGCCAAAACAAAGAGCATACATACACAATGCAACAAGGAATTCTAATATGCAATGATAATCAAAAACTCAGTACTTATTCCACAAGCAGACATGTAAAGTTGCAGTAGGATAAAGTGCAGTCAGAGTTGTTGATCGTTCATTTTTACAAGCAAACTGTTTCCGGGGGGATTGTTTATTGTGTGTTTTTCCCACAACCTCTGCATGACTGTGAATGAAATAGTCCCTTTGACAGGTGTATTTATATATAAAAGTATTGTGCTATGAGAAATGACAGCAAAGACTCCTGTGGGTGCCCTCAGCACTATGTCTTTTCTGGTGTTAGCTTGTTGGTGGAGAAGAGAATGACTAAGATGAAGTGTAGATTCAGGCCAGTCCTTCCTTCTTGCTTGCCAGCTGTATTTTGGATTGCTCCTTCATTAGAGACACAGTGCTTAAACCTAAAATCACATCCATAGTGACACCCAGCTCCTGCTGAAATGTTGTAACCAAGTCCAAAGGACATTTTTGTGCCTTCTTGAGTTTTGAGACAGATGGTGAGGCCTTGTGCAGAAGTTTTATGTCCAGACCGTCCCTCTCCGATGTCTGTGTTACTGTTGCCTTCTGTTGTATTGCACTGCACAAATGCACCATCTTTATTTGTGTGACATTGTCTCAGTTCCACACTTTTCCCAATCTGATTTTGCAAAGTGCCGGACATACAGAAGCATGACACCAGAAAACAGGCCGTTATCCTGTGGTACCAACTGTCCACAGAGGATTCTTTGCTAGTGTGCAGAGCTGCTGCACCAGCTGAAACATCAGCACCATCCAGCTCCATGTCCGGGTGTTTTCAGGCATGTAGAACAACCAAGATTACTACAAAAATGGCAGTCTATACATTAGCTATTTTAGCCTAAACATGATCGAGTATTAATATAGAAGCTTAAGGAAACATGTCATAACGCACACATGTGAGCAAGTACTGTATCTACAAAAACTGTTGGACACATTTTTCCAACAAAAGTGAATTTTGTATTAATAAAATTTTCTCAAGCTCTTAATGTTACTATATTTGCCTTTAAATATCCCATCACCATGTGTTCACCAAGTCCCAAATATTGGTAGAATATCACTACATTATTAGGCACAGAAACCTGCTTAGAAAATCACGTAATTGCCAAATCAGCTATGGACCAGGATGTGTTTATGTACAATATTTACTGTACATATATGGTTGAACAACATACTCTATGCACAATATAATCACTGACCTCCTTGGATGTTATATGTAGGTACAGTTCTTTTAGGTAAGTTAACTCTTTCATAACTCATACGGTGTCTGGATGGACACATCAGCTAGAAGTGTACACATAGACAAAGAGAAGCAACAGGAGGTTGAGTACGATGCCAATGATCCCCAGCACAGCCAGGAATCTCTCCTCTGGTGTGCTCAGGTATGGACACGTTAGGTCCATGTAAAAACTTTTCAGTTATAGTAACAAAAACAGAAACTACTTATCAAAGCTTAAGTAATTACCTGTACATCTGTATTGGCTTTTTAATTTAAATAATTTAAGAAGTGTCTAGGAGTAGATAGGCCTAAGGGTCCCTATCTGATAATTAACTTGATTATTTTGGTCCCTTTCTAATGATGTACTATTATACTACTCCTCCATGTCTGGTCATTTTGTAAAGTTAACTCAAAGTGCTGTTTGTCAGAGTGTTTAGATACATCTAACTGGCAGTGACTATATCTTTACCCTTATACAGACACAAGTGTATTAGAAAAAAGACAAAAACCATACACTTTCAGAAAGATATGTAACAAAGTGGAAGCTGCAGCACAGTTAAAAGTGATCAAAGAGGCTTGCACTAAGTACTGCACTCCATCTGTCTGAAAATCAATATAATTACAGACCTGTCAGCATTACCAGACTGGAGACCCTATCTGCAATATTTGACAGGGGGATATTCGAAGCTGTCTTGCCAAATGCGAAGATAGAGTTTAACATGAACTGTAGCCCTGACTTTGTGATTGGCAGCAGACTTCAAGTAACAGAGTGCAGATGTGTTTAAGGGATAAGCAGTGATGCAAGCACAGATAAATATGGCTACTATACAGCTGAACACTCTGTCAAGGATCCTCACATCTTAGCACTTACTCTGCTTAATCAAGCCCTCTAAGTCTATAAATACTTAAAGAGGAGGGTGGAGAAATGTTAGTGTCAGTGCCAACGTCTCTTGTTCAGGGAATCCTTAGGTGACAGAGGTGTAGATGTAGACAAATATGACCACTAAAAGATTAAGGATGGTTCCGATGATGCCCAGCACGGCTAAAATTCGCTCCTCACGGTCATTCGTGGAGTCTTCCTCTCTAGCGTGAGCGCTGCAGATATAACGGCTGCCGGGGACCATGGTTACCATCACAGAACCCCACCCCCACAGGGCGCGACGCCTGGTAGGGAGACAGCAATGGAAGAATTGGGAGGCATTGTTGAAGGGGAGAACAAAGTTGAAATTAAAGAGAAGGAGAGAGAGAGAGAAAAGAAAAAAAGTTAATTATATCTGACCCAGAGTAGCTGAAAATGGTCCCTCATCATTTCAGTTCCAAACTTTTTTCGTGCATGCATTTGGGTGTTGAATATTAATCACAGAAGGTTAAAAAGTTAAAAGTCAGTGGAGAATGAAATGAGTTCTTGACTTTGTTTGACCCATATCTACAGTGACAAGAAGCAGAAGTCTCCTCCTCTGTTCATTCTCCTATTTCCTTCATTCCTCTCTAGATCTTTTTGTCCTGTTGTTCTCCTTTTCTTGGCCTATGTCTTGAAAAATACATATCATAAAGACTCACAGACAGTACATTGCCACTCTCATAATGCCACACTGTGCACACTAATAGATGGCCTTTCTACTTTTCCCCTCTCAGTTCTTCTTCTTTTCTTGCTCTCACTTATTCCTCTTACCTTTTCCTCTTCCTTCCCTCATATTTCCTTGTGTCTCTCACTTCCCACTGACTGCACAACCTGGACTGCAAAACAAGTCAAACTCAACATGACACCTTCGAATACCACTTAGGACTCATTGTGTGTATTGTCTAGGTCTTGTCATTTATGGCTTATCTGTGTTTCCCATTCACTTCTTGTCTTCTATCCTTTTACACAAGCTTTTCTTCTACTGCTCCTCCTCATCATCATCTTTTACCCTTGCAACAAATTTTGCTGGTAAAAATACAGATATGAACTTTATACTCTATTTTGTAGTGGAATTTATCATTGTATTTCAGTTAAAGCTTCATGTTCGTTTAATTCCCCCTCTGTCATTTATGTGGGACCAGTAATGTCTGTTAAAAATGAAGGACATCAGATGCTGATATGGTAACTATCTGCAGACCTCTTAGACAGTTTGGGAGCACGGAGAGAGGCGAGGGAGAGTGAGGGACATTGTGAGTGTGCTTGTACTGATATCTGTGTGTGTCCTAAAATGAGAATGATGGGGCTTCACACAAGATGGGAGATTTCCCTACACTGAACTGTCTGTAATTAGTTCCACTGGTCAATTACCTCATCTAAATTTGTCAATAATTCTCCTCCTCCCAATAAAGCACAGACAAATGTAGACTGACAGGTGATAAGGCATTATGATGTACTGTTATAGCATGACCTCTCCCTGATAACAGCTTAGTGAAAGTCCGTTTTCCAAGTCACATACAGTAGATGTCGATACAAGATGGATTTAGTTTATCTTCTACTGCTTGCCTATTATTTTCTTTACTTAACTATCTGCTTGTTGTTGTCTGTTTCTCTGGTGTGCTGAGTAAACATTTCAACATCGAGCAGCCCAGGGGTGTGTGTGTGTGTGTGTGTGTGTGTGTGTGTGTGCATATGTAGAGTAAGGAGTGTGACATAGCACTGTCTTTTCATGCAGCTTAGCCAGTCAGCAGTGTAACATGATTATTTCCAGCCCAATAAGAGGGAATACATGGCACAATTCAAAACTAAAGTAAAGTAAAACATTAAAAAAGGACTAAAATAGATAGATCTGAGGTGTGTACAGCATTAACTCTTGGTAAATTGTAGTTTGTTAGTGTCTCCTGTAAATCATCACATGAAACTGCAAATCAGTCCATCCATCCATCCATCTTCTATACCCGCTTTTTCCTTGTTCAGGGTCACGGGGATCTGCTGGAGCCTATCCCAGCTCTCTCTCGGGTGGAAGGCAGGGGGCAAATCAGTCTATACTCTATATTCTATAATAAACTGGCTGAGCTGCTGTATTTGCCTACATGGACAATAAGATAAGCAAAAGCACACCAGTCCAGTAAACCTGTCAAACATAAACACACACAGAGGCGTATCACAGAAAAAATGAGTTTTGTGTTTTGCAGATGTTAGACATATGGTCTTTTCAAATAGTGTGTCATGTCTTTTAGAAATTTGTTGTCTCCTGCTACCAAATGTACCTTAATGTGTGTGATTCTCTTAGCACTAAGGCCATTGTGATGCATTAAAAGTTTTTTTTTTTTTTTACATTTGATTTGCAAATATTGTATGATACTTGCAATTATATTTACATATTTTAGAACTGGGGTACCTTGAATTTAAAACTGCATAAAACAGTGGGGGCTGTATTGGTCTGTGGACTTCTCAATATAACTTGGTTGCATCCTCAGTAACATATCTGGATTTAGTGTTATTTATTTAGGTCTACTTGCTGCTCCTCCTTCATCCTTCATCGTTCCTCCTATCTCCTTTTAACTGGCGAGGGCATGGAAATTAGACAATGATCTGCGAGGAGACTTTTTTTGTGTAATTTTGCTTGCATGCATGTGTTTAATTGTGTGAATTCTCTAGGCAATTGCAGCATTTGCATTTCAATATGTTTACTGTATTGTGTATATATATACAATATTAATGTGCATGTATTTGCATTTAAAACAAAGAGGGAGTCAGTGCCATGCTTGCAGCTCCCATCTACAAACATGTCAACTGTACATGTAGTGTCATAACTGCAGGAGTACTTTAGCTTAGATATTAGACTGCAACGACTCCAAGCATAATTCAAGATATTCAAGGAATTCATTCTCTTTCTTCTCTACTCTGTCCCTTCTCTCTTTTCAAGAACATACATCATAATGAACCACAACAGCTCAACCATTTAGTCAATTCAAATTAATATTTGATTACATCTGTTCGCTTTCGGTCATTCAAACCTCTACAATTACACAATGCTGACAGAAGAGCAGAAGGAATAAGGTGTGACTGTCTTGTGATAATTTGTAATATTCATCGTAAAAATACATAATGGACACTAGAAGGTCATTTTTGTCGCTATAAAGGCTATTCACTACTGCAGCAGTTAGTGGTATAATTTTAAAATTAAATCTCATGTTTTGCCATTTCAACCCCAGGAGTTAGTTAAAAATTTCTTCCTGCACTGCCAGTAAGCTCTAGTAGACTCTAGTTCTATAAAAAAATATTAAAAAAAATAAACCTCTGTGTCCCTGATTAGGACTGCATGTTTGGTTTAGTTTTTGTCACAAAAACATGGTACCAAAGTCATAAAACAATCATAATTGTAAATGGCTGTTTTTGCATATTATTTCCAGAAATTTATATGACCTAAACAATGAGGACACCCTTCACAGCACAAATGCACTGTAGCACTGGGGAATTCACCAAGAGCTTCCCCACTGAATGAACAATACAAGGCAGTCTTCCTCATGAACCTCATGCATAATATTCACTATAATTGGTGCAGATATCTGCTCTGCCTATTTCAGTGTCAAATTAACTTATACCAGGAGTATTCTTCTGGGGTATCTGCACTGCAGTGCATTTCTGTGGGATTCTGAAAGGTTACATTCACTACAAAGGTAATCTCATGGAGACTGATATAAGAATGAATAACAGAGCCGTTGAGAATAACATTGTAAACAAGAAAAAAGTCACTAATTAAGTAAAACATTATTTTTGATGGATCTGTAAATGTGATTGATTACATTATCTACCAGTTTGACAATATGTAACTTTCTCACCAAGCACCAATTTTATTTTAGTTCTTATTAGTAATATTACAATTGTTGGAGCTTTCTGGAGGGCAGTGCAACTCCTTGGACATTATCACTGCCTGAGAAACCTATTGAGGATATAATTTGATTTTTTTCCTAACATGGGCTTGTCATTAGGGGCTTTGAATTGGATTCTTACATAAGGAAAATGAGTGCAGTACTCATCTCGATATTTTTCTTTTAAAATATAGTAGTAGTGTGTATGCATTAGTTATGACTCAGAAAGGTTATCTGAGATGACAACAACCTTCAAAGGCCTCCAGGGAGATATCACATGGAACATTAATGAGCTCAAATATTTAAAAAGACAGATAGAGGACAAGCAGAGAGACAGGAAAGAGAAACAGACAGACACATGGACAGAGTAATAGGTAGCAGGATAAAAGACTGGCACTGAAGTATACAGTCTGAATATTAAACACAAATAGAGGTCATGTTAGCAACCACACCAGCAGCTTAAAAATGCACCAACTGTCCAATTACAAACACAGTAAAAGAGATCTGGTGATAGAAGGGTTCAAGTTAGGCAGAGGAAGAAGAGCTAAAAGTCTGACCTGGTGGGAACAGTGAGCAACAACAGTACGCAAATGTATTAATTCACACAATACATGTATATCGTAAATGCCAAATGAAAAACCTCAGCAATATGCCCCAAATTCATATATGGGTAATCTGGAATTACTTAATATGAGAAAAAAACGAAGCTCTCAAACAATGTGCAAATTAATTACAAGTAAAGCTAATCTCCCTAACCTCTCTGTCTGTCTGTCTCATGACTATGAGGAGGTAAAGTATTGGAATCATTTGATTGTTGATTGTTAATATAGATAATATAGAATTTGAGAGCCTAATGTCTAGAGCACTGCATGTAACGGATGACTTTAGATTCATGACATTGACTTTGTTGTTGAGGAACACCTTTAAGCAAAATCATGCCCCAAGGTATATGATTGTTGGTAAGCAAGGCATAATACTAATACTGTAAAGTACAGTATAAACACATTGAGCTCTAATGTATCACCGTGTGCTGTATCTATTGGCTGTACATCCAGTAGTCGTCAGCAAAAAAACGGAATTGCGCATATTGATTGAGGTAATTGATCAGCACTATTATCGACTCCACATAAAGTCTCCAGCAATGAGCTTTTGTGTTTGTAACAATGCAGACACACGGTTCAGTCTTTGCAGAGGTCAATGACACACACATAACGTACATAAGCACACAAAGAGCTGCTGTGATCACAACTTTGAGGTAAAGACCAGCTGTTTATTGGCAAACAATATTTCTGTATGGCTAGCAGTAAAGCGGCACTGTACAGCAGCTGTACTGTGAAAGCAGTTTCTGAATCCTATATTTAAAACCATGTACGCTGACACACATTCACCAAGTCTGACTGTTTCTGTCTCTCACGGTCTCTTACACACACTGAGCTAATGCACAGAGTGATAGTGTGGCCAGTGCTGCTAGAACACAAGGCTGGCAGCCATGAAGTGACTGTCACTTCTCCTCAGACACAGCCCTGTTTTCTCTACATTTGTGCATGTGTGTTTAGAGTGTGTGTATGTGGATGTAAGGAGAATTAAGACAGGAAAAAGATAATGAGTTTGCTTTACTATGAAACAGAACGATCATATGTATGTGGTACATTATTGACAGTAAGATAGGAGAAAACATATATCTGTACGTACAAGAAAGATCTGCGTGTGTGTGTGTTGCTGTGTGCATGTTTGGTTTACTATGTCAGTTCCCCGCTATCACCTTTTTTTAGATGATCACTCAACCATTAGAGCTGAACAATGAAATATTTAAGTCATTAAGGGGTTGGAGAAATTCTCACAATATAACAAGGATACCAAAAACCTTCTGAACTGAAGTTACCATTGATTGGTTCACAGCTTAAAACTGTATTTTTGCACTAATCTGCTTATTTACTGTTATAGTTTGTTTTTCTGGTACAAGACTCACATGTTCACTTGACTAAAAATGTGCACATTTGTAAGATTTGCTAAATCTGTGCAAAAATACACACCAAGCTTTCAGTATATTCTAAGATATGTGCTAGATTTACTACATCGGTCTGGATGCTTGTAATACCAAGCACTCTGATGTCAACTGCAGTTTCCACAGTTTTTTTGTGTTGTTTGGTGTTTTTGATAAAACCAGCAACACAGCATACAACTTACTTCAGTCAATACAGGTGTGTTTTCCAGTTAGGAATAGCCCTGATATTTGTACATGACTACATAGCTTTCTCTTGAGACCTTATCATTTCTTAGGCATGATCAAAATTTGTTATACTGTATGGGAAAATATTAGCATAGATTATTGATTAGTTGAACCATAACTTCATATTGCTTAATATTAACTATTAACTATTTTTATAATTAATAAGTCTTTCTGACATTAGTGTTGAAAGTATCCTGTATGGTTTGACATGACTGCGGTTCAGTTTTCATCCAGGTGCCAGGCTGGATGTCACATGATCGACTGGGCACTGTGACTGTCATGTGACCTACATTAAATGGTGTGATGGTGGATGAAAACATAATGTTACCCACTGGACCTACATATAAACTGGATGCTGTCAGATGAGCCAGATCAATAACCTGTATTACCTTAATACTCTGAGTTCTTTAGCTGACCTTTCACCTTTGACCGTGGTCACCCTCCTGAGAGAATATCATGGTCAATGGTGAAAATAAAATGTACATACACTCACACGAACATGAACACACACGGCAGCCATGTACATGCAGAAATGCGTACTCACCACACATTGCACCAGGGGGGCAGCCAAAGACTCCTTTCTTTCTTCTCTTTATTCGAGCATGTTGTCAATTTTTTCTTCTCCTCCGTCCTGCTGGTTTCTTTCTCCTCCTCTTCCCCCTCCCTGTCCCCCCTCTCACTACTGCTGTTCAGGTCCAGCTCTGTCGCTGGTGGGGAGAATCCAGGCAACGCACACACACAAACACACGTACACACACGTACACACACGGCACACACAGCTCTAGGCGATGCTCTGAAAAACAGTCAGATACAGCTGGGTTCAAAGCTCGGCACACACACACTCTTACACACACCTCTACCCCCACGCCCACACAAGCATATGTACAAATACAGCTGAGCTCCTTGACAGTCCTTACACCCCCACACGGTCACACACGAACAGACAAGCACAGCACTGGTCTGTCTGCAGCTGGATGGCGACAGTGGCGTTTCCACGTTATTGTCTGATTTTGTGAGGAATTGGAGAGAAGGCAGTCTTTACCTTAAGGCCTTAATAACATTAGGAGCCATGGTGACTATTCAGTCGTGGAGACGACAACGAAGTACACATCTTGCCTTCAATTAAAGGAGACTTCATGTTGATGCACATCAAAGCTTTTCCACACTTATATTTCCTCAAGCCATGACAGCAAACCTCATCTGGCCAAATCTTTGTAATGAGAAAGTTGGAACAGTTCCTATCAGTGCACAACAAAAATAACAATAAAAAACCTTCATAAATGCTTCAGCTGTGTTTTGCTTCTCTCATCTGGTAGTAAAGAGTCTCAGAGTGGCAGTCAAAGAATCACAAGTCCAAGATGAAAATCTGTAGTCATCAAGGCTTCTAGAAAAGAAAAAAAATTTAGTCCTGATGTGGTCTCAGTAATCTCAGCTGACTCCCTTCTTCCTTGTTGTTCTTCTGTCCGTAGTCATCCCACTATCCCTCAAAAATTGCACAGCTGGCCAAGAAAAAAAAGCCTCCAGCAAGCTAAGTCTTGGCTAATTTGTAGGTCTTGTCTTAATTTGCAGCATTTCAATTTCACCACAGTCGGTTGTCATCTGACACACTTTAACAGCTTGTCTGTTCCGGTGTAAATATCCTAAAACTAAAACAACGGTGTTTCTTCCTTCTGTTTCCTCCTCTGTGGTACAAGGAGCGAGGTCTTTCCAGAGTGGCCTGTCAGCATCAATATTTAACAGGAGCCTCTTGCCTTTTTGCTGTCACAGTTCAAGTTTCCATGCCCCTGTTGTTGTGCTTTGGAAGTTCTGCGGTCTGCGGCAGTGTTTCCAGTTTGACTCTCTCACTGCTCCTTATTGCTCTTGCTTTCTGCTTGGATGTTAGATTTTGCATTTACATTGTCCTGTCCTTTATGCTTTAGTCCCCCCGTAACATCTCTGCTCTCAACCCTTTTACCTTCTTTTCTGTGGTCAACCTTCTTGATGCTTATCCTCCCATATTCAGACCTCAGTGATGTTCTCCCCCTGTAGCAAGACACAGTCACTCAGGACTTTTCCCCTTATAGCTGCCGAAGTAGTTTTTCATTAAGCCTGCCCTTTTGTCCTTCACAATTCTATGTCCACTTTTCACCCTGCAGCAAACCTTCAGTCAACCTTCCCTCAATCAGTTCCAGTCACACCAAACCCTCCACTTTCTAAACTCGCCCTCTTTTCGCCTTCCTCTCCCTTTAGCAAATTGACTCACTTGGCCTATATCTCACTCACCGCCTGCGAGTGTGGCTGCTTCTGTCCTCATCGCGTCCTTCTTCTGTCTAATGACTGCTCAATTCTGGTCAAGTCTCTCTGTTTCTCCCTCCTATAACTCTCTCATTGTTCCTTTATCTAACTCTACCTCTCCTCTTGCATGCAGAACACACAGTCTAGCTGCTGTGCTCTGACTCATACTGCTCTCTCTCCTCCCTTTTCCTTCCAGAAGCTTGCAAATGTTCCTTAATTTTTTTTTTTTACTCCATCTCTAACAACACATTAGGATCTGTTCAGCATTTCTTGTTGTCTCAAACACCAAAATGATGCCTCTGCATCCTGCTGAGACAGATGGAAGGACAGCCTGTTTATAGACAGTCAAGCAGAGAAAGAAATATGGAAGAGAGTCACATTTTGTACAACAGAGGCTATAGTCTGTCTGCAAATGCTTTTCCCTGTTTGTTGTTATAGTCTTCTAATTTGATTGAAGTGGCTTCTTTTTATAAATTGTCTTTTCACTTGCTGTGGTCAGTCATGCAAGTTTGCTCCTTTTTTCCTCTTTAAGCCC
Organism: Mastacembelus armatus; assembly: GCF_900324485.2. Taxonomy (NCBI): domain Eukaryota; kingdom Metazoa; phylum Chordata; class Actinopteri; order Synbranchiformes; family Mastacembelidae; genus Mastacembelus; species Mastacembelus armatus. The sequence goes on along the minus strand of NC_046645.1, from coordinate 7,404,128 downwards.
TGCTTGTGCTGCTTCTTCAAGTCCCGCATGTCACGCTGGGAAAAGAAGACAAGGCAAAAAATGGTGGTGAATGTTCCCTCACCACAACACACACACAAGTACAGCAGCAGAGGAACTCTGAGAGGGAAAGACAATGACTGGAGAAGGATGTGGAGATTTTTTTTTTTTTTTAAGCGAGAGGTGCCTTTAGGATCTAAGGAAGTGACAGTAGAGGAGATATGGAGGGAGAGAGGGGGCAGGGAGGTGGAGGAGGAAGTTGTGGAGAAAAGCTTGTGTGTGGGTGGAATGGAGAGATGATTGTAATGTGGCTGTGGAGTGAAGCAAGAGGAGGACATTGCCGGTCAAAAGGAGAGGAATGAAAGAATAAATGGATGGATGGATGGTTGGTTTGACAGGTTGACTGCTCTACTATGACATCCAGGAAGCCTTTGACCAAGCTGTCATGGAAGAAAAGGCCTCTCCCAGTTTCTATTAGTCAAAACTATTAGTATTCAAATGATCTTATAGTAATATTTCATTCATTTGTATCTAGTTAGTATTTTTACCTGTAAAGGAATCCTGTCGTGTTCTCTCTGACAATTCACTGCTTCTCTCTTAATTTCTACCTCTCATCGATTCTCTCCATCCCTCTGTCTGCTTCTGCAGCCCGAGTCTGTGCTATCACTAAAATGCAGCATCCCTCCTCCTCCTCCTCTGTCTCTCCCACTCTGTTTCCCTCATTCCCTCCCACCCTCTCCCCCCTCTCAGCTCTCATTCTCTCTACATTTGTCCTTCTCTGCCTCAGCCTGTCTCCATCTCCTCTCCTACATTTTATCTGTTCACCCTTCTCTTCTTCTATCTCTACCCCCCTTACTCCCCTCCAACCCCAATATTCCATCACCACCTCATCGCCTCCCTCTCTCTTTTGCCGTCCTTCGCCTGCTTTTTTCACTCCTCCCTCGGTAAGAGAAGCTTCGAGAACAGACTGGACAGGCTTTGGGAGAGGAAAGCTCTCAGGACAAGTGAACACCATTCATAACCCTGCCACATGAATAATACACCTACAATGTATTCATATTTCCTCATATGTATTCTCTCTCTCTATCTGCATCTGAAAAAAAATCAGCCAACAGTGAGGTTTTTGTTTGCCACACACATTAAAACGCAGCACACTGAAGGCATCGATAATAAAAGAGGTTTCTCTGCAGTGTGAAACCACAGCTGCAAAGTGATGAAAGCTTGCACAGAAAATGTCCTTAAAAATATATATTTAATATAGGTTCATGTGGCTGTAGCCATGCACACACACATATACAGCACACCTGTTTTGAAGAATGTTCTCATTTGCAGGGGAAACTCTGTAAACAAGGAGTGGCCAACCAATTTAACAAAATAAATGAAACATCTGCCCCATTAGATTTGTGTGACCAGACAAAGACGAGAGTATGATTGTCTGTTTGCATATATTGTTGTGTTTGTTCTCCATACTGAACATCAGTACATGCATGTGGTGTCACATCAATCACAGTGTGTGAATGTGTGTGTGTGTGAGTGTGTATGTGTGTGTGTGTGTGTGTGTGTATGTGGCTGGCTGGAGCTGTCCTCTTGGCCTCTAGCATCACCCAGTGCCACCATCTGTGCTGACAGTCAGATGGGAATGGTGTATGTGTGTGTGCAGGAATGTGTATGTGGACATGTTATTTGGGTGAACTGGTGAATGATCATTAATGGTTATGCTGATTTTTGCCTTGAAGACATTACATTTCTGCAATTCTTAGAATCGAAAGTCTATGAACACTCACCAATGTCACAGGATAACCCATAGAGTTTTAAATGAGGCTTACTTTCCACACAGGCCATTCCTATTCTTCAGCTGAAGATCACGTGAAAACCCTGTGGTGAGTGTAGCAAATGTAGCCTAATTATGATTTACTAAAATAATGCCCAGAAAGTGAATACTGTTTCATGGCCATCTATAAATATAATTCATTTCTCAGTATACGCTAAATAAAGGATCTTTCAGGATATTGATAGCTTCAAGTGTTTGTTCATGACATGCAAGTAAACTTGGTAGCAAAGACATAAAGTGGAGGTAATCTTTCCTTCTACAGACCTCACCATGTCTTTTGGTGAATATTTTAAAAAGTGCCTTTAGAGTGTCTTCTGAATATCACAGGCTTTCGTGCTTTTCAAGGCTTTACTTAGGAGATGCTGGCTCAGGTTTGCTCATTGAGTTGATAAGCCTGAGAAATATTCTCCTGTGTCCAACTTTAATATTTGATTAAAAAGTAAAGAGATATTGGAAATTATTCTATTTTCCAGTCATATTACAGCTTTTAGAAACCCAATGGAATGTAATCATGATAATTATTAACTGCTTTAAAACCACATTTGACCAGATTATGTTCACAGTAAAACATGTGCTTTCAAGGGTTTGTAGTATTTGCAATACATGACTTGAGCAGCTCCTGAGCCACACTATAGAGCAGCTTTATATATATTCAACAGCATTTATACAGTTCCGTCAGGAACATTTACATCATGATACTGACAAAGCTGCCAGTTAAGACATAAAGAAATAGACCATATTTCAGCAGTGGTGTCTTCTGTCATTCAAACATGCTCAGTGATTCGATTAGTCCTCTTTTTGCTTTGTCAAGCTTGCTCGCAGCTAAATCTTATTTTTTACACTTAAACACTCAACAACAATGACAAAATGTGAGAGGCAGCCACACTGCAGCATGGGTAGCACTGATCACTGTGCAGAACATGTAAGTTGACTGTCAAGAAGATTAGTCTTAACAGATGTCACAAGTCTGTTTGAGTAAAACCCTTTATCTAGTGTCTGTTGCAACATTCATCCATTCAGGGCCTGAATGCCAAATGCATTTCATTGCCAAATATGTCACATCATGTTAACATGACTGTACTTTTCATTCCAAAGGCACCACTGAAATACATCGTACATTACTTGTGATCTCTTCACTTCTTTCTGGGTATCTATCTGTGACTGAAATTCTGCTTGACTGCAGATTGCATTTTTCTGATCCTGTCTGATCATTATGCATTATAGTCCTGGCTGACTAATTATGAATACGTGGTGAATTCCCTCTGACTTGTCTAAAGCCTTTATCCTAGAAATTGCATTTACATAGAGCTAATTTGCAATTGCAAAAGGATTTTGTGAGGCCTCACAGTGAGGTGGTGGTAAGCACTGTCGCCTCACACCAAGACAGTTCCAGGTTTAAACCCCACTCAACCCAGGATCTTTCTGTGTGGAGTTTGCATTTTATCCCGTGTCTGTGTGGATTTTCTCAGGGTGCTCTGGCTTCCCCCCACAGTCCAAACACATGCACTTTGGGGTTAGGCTAATAGGTGGCTCTAAATTGCCTGTGAATGTGAGTGTTTGTCTGTCTCTATGTGCCTGTGATGGACTGGCGACCTGTCCAGGGTGTAAGCTGCGTCTGCCCCTGGATAGATGGAAAAACATTTTAGGGAAACATAATTGCAACTGGATTACGTTTTCTATTACCAGAACAAGGGCATAAAAGTTTAATATTCACTACAGCATTAGTGTCCTAATTTTTGCTGCAGTGATGGAAATGTGTACTCAAGGTAGTGAGGTGCTGCACCTCTAACCACACCATCTGTGATTCCAGACAGTAGAGGCAGTGAAAGACAGTGGTTATTCCTATTAAATAAATAAGAAATGTGGCAACTCTGGTGCAGAAGTTTCTTTTATAGTGCTGTGCAAAAAAATCGATATTTAGCTATATAGAAATATATTTTTTAAAAACAACACAATATCGATATCCCAGCCCCCAACATCGATGGAACCACGTTCTCTTCAAACATTCATTTCGGTGTCTCACGATGTCTTTATCCTCAGAAGACTCTATATCATTACTCCAGTACAGGCTGGCAGTAGGGCGCTTGCGTTGTGGTACGTTACCTCTCGCATCGTATATATCGCATCGTACGTACTGTGTTGGGGAGTAATGGAATACATCGGCGTTAGGTATTGAGAATACAAATTATGAGGAACTATATTCCGCTAATGTTACATAGATGCGTAAATACTTAAGTGTTTCACAAGTTTATTCACTCACTAAACAAATTACGTCAATTCCACGCATTACCCAGAAGCCCCTGAAATAGAACAACAAGTTGAGCATGTTGATAATGGAGTTTGAGCCGGAGCGGGGCCCGGAGTCAGAGCCAGGGCAGGATTGCGCTTCAGTCTTGGAAATTCAAGCAGAATTAAAGCAAGAAACGTGAGAGCGTAACATAACCGTACTGTGCAGTGTGCTTCAACGTCCAACGTGAAAAAGCATCTTAAAGTAAGTTTTTTTTTAACTAGCCAGTGGTAGTTGTAGTTTTATTGGTTGCCTTGTCTACAATACATTTCTTGTAGCTATAGGTAGCTGCCTGCTTAGCTCCTATGTGCTGATTTACTATGGTTATTTGACATGCTAGCTACCGTTAGCTCATGTTAATTTATATATGTAACATGCAGTTCGGGACAAGGCTAGCAACAGGTGTTTGTGTGTAGCACTTCTCTGAAAGCCTTGTATACATTAAACATGCTAGGTAAGCATGGTGTTATTAGTACATTCATACAGTAATAAAATGTAAGACAATGAGGAAGTAACGTTAATGCAAAGTATTTAGAATACGTTACCCACGTCGAGAAACGTAACGGAATACGTTATAAATTAGCTATATTTTTGGGCATGTAATCTGTAGTAGGATACATTTGAAAAGTAACCGGCCCTACTATTTTATGTGATATAATATTTATCTTTTAGTGGACACTAAGGAGGGAGAGGTGGATTTGTACAGGTTGGTGAGGCAAAGAGACAGAGATGGGAAGGATGTGTAGCAGGTTAGGGTGATCAAGGACAGGGATGGAAATGTGTTGACAGGTGCCACAAGTGTGATGGAAAGATGGAAGGAATACTTTGAAGAGTTGATGAATGAGGAAAATGTTATAGCTAGAGCACAGAGTAGAAGAGGTGACTGTTGTGGAGCAGGAAGTAGCAAAGATCAGTAAGGATGAAGTGAGGAAGATGTTGAAGAAGATGAAGAGTGGAAAGACAGTTGGTCCTGACGACATATGTGTGGGGGTATGGAAGTGTTTAGGGGAGGTGTCAGTAGGGTTTTTGACTGGGCTACTTAACAAGATCTTGGAGAGTGAGAGTTTGCCTGAGCAATGGAGGAGAAGTGTACTGGTGCCCATCTTTAAGAACAAGGGAGACGTGCAGAGTTGTGGAAACTACAGAGGAATGAAGCTGATGAGTCACACAATGGGAAAGAGTAGTGGAGGCTAGGCTGAGGACAGAAGTGAGCATTTGTGAGCAGCAGTATGGTTTCATGCCAAGAAAGAGCACCACAGATGCAATATTTGTTTTGGGAATGCTGATGGAGAAGTACAGAGAAGGCCAGAAGGAGCTGCATTGTGTCTTTGTAGATTTGGAAAAAGCGTATCACAGGGTGCCGAGAGAGGAGCTGTGGTTTTGTGTGAGGAAGTCTGGAGTGGCAGAGAAGTATGTTCAAGTGGTGCAGGACATGTATGAGAGCTGTAAGACAGTGGTGAGGTGTGCTGTAGGGGTGACAGAGGAGTTCAAGGTGGAGGTGGGACTGCACCAAGGATCGGCTTTGAGACCCTTCTTGTTTGCTGTGGTGATGGACAGGCTGACAGATGAGGTTAGACAGGAATCTCCGTGGACCATGATGTTTGCAGATGATGTTGTCATCTGTAGTGAGAGCAGGGAGCAGGTGGAGGAAAATCTAGAGGTGGAGGTCTGCTCTGGAAAGGAGAGGAATGAAGGTTAGCTGCAGTAAAACAGAGTACATGTGTGTAAATGAGAGGGACTCAAGTAGAACGGTGAGGTTACAGGCAATAGAGGTGAAGAAGTTAGAGGATTTTAATATAAACACTGAGCCATGCATATCTAGCAGCAGACAGGGAAGCATGAAGGCAGCAGGTACATATATCTTTTTGTTCAGTTTTTCCGTTTCAGTCCTCCCTCCTCATGTCTCCTTCTAACTTCGATTTGAATTTGTTGGGATATAATGATCTTATATAATTAACTAGATCAAAATATTACTTTACAAAAAGAAAAGAATATAAAACTAGAATTGTAAGACTCATATGGTGATAATATATATAAAAGAAATACACACTGACAAGATTTGTGATTTCACAAAGAATATAATTTATGTCCTGGTAAATATCAAGGCAATTAAAAGAATAAATCGAGAAAACTATAGTTCTGTAATACTTTGCTGCTTCTAGAGTCTAGTATGTAGACTATGATGCTTGTTGTAAATGGCAGTATTTCCTCTTTATTTCAGTGGGAGAATTGTTTTACTGCTTAATCCCATCCAGCTCAAGGATTTTCATCATCTTAATCAGACATAGATCTATTAGAGATAATTCATGTCATAGTTAAAGCTTGTGTGGCAAAGAGTATTGTTACTCTTGTACAGAAAAGACAGACAGACAGGTAAATATAGATATAGGGGTGTATATATAAGTAAACCTTTATAAAATATATATGTGTAAAATTAATTAGCACATTTGCATCTGTGTTAACAGACTTACACAGATGAACACTGTGTGTTACAATGAATCTAGGTCAGTAGCGGACAACTAGACTGTAAATATGCAGCCATAATAAATTGCACAGGGTTATGGCGCTCCCTTGTGTTGACTATTGGGACTGTTAACATTAGGACTTTACATCATTATATGATTCCCCATACATACATGTTGGAAATTAGTGGTGGTGCAAAGAAGAAGGCCCATTCGCTCTACAGCCAACCAACAGTTCTCAGATTTCTTGTGGAATAAGGAAGCTTGATTTTATAAACTACCAATAATCTGCACTTAACGATCTTCTTGAATGATGCTGCTCATGTGGTAGTGTATGTATAAACGTTTGCATATCTATTGTTGGATGATTTAAAATAGTTATCAGTTATGATATGGCCCCCAATTCTTCTTTGTGATACTCATTCATGGGAAATATTTTTAGCTACAGTAGATCATCAATTACAGTTCACTTGCTTCCTGACTTGCGTGACTGCCTGGAGGCTCTTCTGACACAAGATCTGTACTGGAATACAATAAATGCATTGCTCCTCATTAAGTAACTGTAAATCATTGAAACTCATGGGATGACAGACACATTTGACGCCCCTCTGCACTTATTTATGCAGTGTATCATGAATGCTTAAATTAATTATAGTTTAAAAACTATTAAGTTTTGTGAGCTTTTTAGCACTGGAACCTGTTGTTATAAGTTCTTAAGACAGTTAAACCCAGAATCCTGAGTGTTTTTTACTTTCAACAGAGTCACATAACATTTGGATGTGTGATTAGAGCTGCAGAGTGCATGGCTAACAGATGTTAATTAATGCACAGATCATTGAGATTGAGACTTATAGAAGAATCCTTTTGCCATAAACTTTAATTCCATCACAGATGCGTGCTGTTAAATGTTAAATGTCTTCATATAAAGCTTAAAGCAGTTTATTACATTCATCGTACAGAATGTCCAGCATTGTTACATTCAAAAAGGTATCCAGATGCAAAGCTGTGCTGAATACAAAAATACAAATATCTTCTCGGGACACAGTAAACAAAAATATAGCAAACATGTAAACAGAGCAGATGGAATGTAGGTAAAATTTCTTTTTGACAAATTTCGAGTGAAGTACCCTTTTTGGACCTTTTTTGGAAGTACATATATTGAAATCTCTAAAAAGTGAAGACATATCACAAAAATCAACTAACTTGTCACTACTGTCAGTTGCACTTTCCCAAGTCTCTTTCATCAAGTGTTGACCCTTTAGCAACAACAATAGTTCTTACATTTCATATACCATTCAAATCAATGAAATTACTTTATTCAGTTTTAGTTTGTGCTCTGATTCTCTCTTTTAAGTTTTGCTGTGATTTGGTTTGAATGTTTGATGTCATGAATGATGATTTGACCAAGCCATTACAGAGGAGATAAGAGTTAGTGAGCAATGTAAAAGTCAGGACATTTCCACAGCTAGTCACTGTAAATAAAAGGTGGAATTATGTTTTACTTTAATGTCTATCTAAATATTAATGTTCATCATTGGTGTTACTGTATGGTTAGTGTCTGCATATAAGTTGACCCAAATCATTTTAGGAGTCTTCAAATAGACAAAGAAAGGTACAGTAAGAGGGACCATTCTCCCCTCCTCTTTGTTAGAAGTGCACAAAAAGCATTTTAAAGTAATGATGATCAGCTGAGCATTTAGCAGGGGGTGGGAACTAAAAAATGGAACATCAATATGTAAAGCAGGCAATGATTTAAAAAAAAAAAAAAACAATTCATGGAAATTTTAGCAAATCAACATTTTTGCTCAAAGATCTGCTGTGTAATACGCTCTTATAAATTCTACAAATACTTCTTTGCTTGCTCCCTTTTAAACCTGTTGCTTCCTGTGTACTTGCATGTCTTCCAGTACTTTACTTTTAACCCCTCTGTGCTAACCACATATCACCCCTACATCTTCTGCATGTGAGCAGTTGTGTTTCCCAACTCTGGATCTCTTGCACCCCAGCAGTGATCTCTCCCCGCCCTCACACTCCACATCATCCAGCAGGATCCTGACGGTCCTGTCTGCTTCCCCCAGTGCAGCCCTCTTCATCACAGCCAGTGCTGTCCTGAAGCCGAGCTGTCGGCACACCACAGCGCCTGCCTTGGTGGTGAAAAGGTCATCGCACACTGTCCCCCATTCTCCTCCGATAAAGATCTCCACTCTCCCTCTATCTGATAAACCATCAGCACTCACTAGTCGCACTGAGCCGACCCTCAGCCTTCTGCCCCCTCTTCCTCGTTTGTAACCGTGACCTGTACCCCATCCCCTGGGCCTCTTGTGTATTTGGTTGCCCTCCTCAGTCTTTTCCAGCTTTTCTCCAAGCCGCAGCTTCTCTTCCTGTGGTTTAGGCAGTGTGGTGTTGATTAGTGGTCTGTGGGGCTTGTAAGATGATACAGTTGGTTTCTGACTCCAATAATATCGTGGTGTGGTCAGCGCTCCAGAATGGTCAAGGTAACGTGCAGAGGTTAGAGCCATCTGTAGTGCCGATGATGTTGTGGATGCAGGAGGAGGAGGTCGTGGTGAGGTTAAAGGTTTGGAGACGGTACTAGGTGGATTCTGAAGAGGTCTCCTGGTGGGGGATGGGGTAATGATTGGAATTTGAGCAGTCCTAGAGGAGGCTGTGGTCATGATGGTTGTGCGATAACCTGAGGGAAAGACAGAATCACCCTCTTTATTTGAATGTATAATATATTTCACAATGTAACTTAAATGCTAACAATGATTTATAGATTTTTTTATAAACACATTTTTTAACATTTTGGAAAATACATATATTAGGTGTGAAATAATGTCTCACTTACAAGTTAAATAAAAGACTAGAACCAGCAGCATTTTAGCTTAGCTTTTCATAAACAATACAAACAGCAAAACAGCTATTGTTCTTTCCAAAGGTACCAGAATATGACTTTCAGTACCTCTAAAATTCATTAAATCCTTACACTTATCTTTTTTTTCTCAATGGACAAAAACCTAAACGTAAAAATATCAATTCACTGTACTTGACTAAGAAATGGACATAAACTTTTGTAAAATCACAAATTGTTAAGATTCAACACGGTGAATTTTATTTCATTTAGACAGAACCAGGCTTTTTTAGTTTATGCTAAGCTAAGCTACCAGTTTTTGGCTGTAGATGTATTTGGGCTGGACAGAAATACAAAACAAACAAATAAATATATATTTCCAAATTGACAAACTATATATGGAACTACATCTAAAAACAATAAATCAGAACCAAAAATCTCACGAAGCATTGTAAAGAATTGTTGTTCTTGAAGAATGGCAAAGGGAAGACAGACACAGACACACAAAGATGAATGTCCAAACTGAGGCTGATGCAGAATCATTTATTAACAATAAATAATTGCCAATGTACCTGATTTACCTTTTAAGTAGTGCAAATTCTTAGTACATAAAGAACCAACATTTAACCTGCTCACTAGTAAGAATTAAAGTTTATGAATGTAAGCTATTTTAGCTAATGCCATGATACCTGAGTTTGACACAAGCCTGTGCAACTAGCTTGTTCTCAGTCTAATTCTATATAAGTGAACATATGATTTAAAAACATAACTTGAACTTGAGACAGTTAGTGTAACACTAATGTCATTGATATTACATTTCCAGCAGTCAGTTTTATTAACTTTTAAATTTGCAAATGCTATTTTAAATGTTGACTATATTTAGAAGATGTTGTAGTTTTTCTTTTAACTTTTCCAGTGCAAAGTGAGTCCAAAGACAAATAGGAAGCATAAGCTAAAGAAGAAAATTGCATGAAAGAATTACCTGTTTAAATATATATTAATTCTCAGAAGGGCTAAATGTAAGTCAAGGAAATGATCATGAGTATAGTAATTTAAATAGATTGTAATGACAATCCAAGAAATTATTTCAAATAATTATTTTACTGTCATTTGTCAGAGCAAGAGTTTTGGTAGTCATTATTTATGTTTTTACAATAAAACGCAACTGTTATGAGGTTTTAAATAAAATTTTATAATTGCCAGAATTGCACAGATATAAACGGCTTTACCCTGGTGTATGTCAAACTGTTACACAGATTTAAAAAAAAATTGAAAAATATATCCAAATGTATTATTACATTAAACCATCTTAGATTTAGCTGCCACATTTTTTATTTTAATATTATTTCTATAATTATGATTTTGAAATTCTCCACAGTTGAATTTCTATATTTTTTTTTAAAGAAGTGTGATTTTTATCACTTAAAGGTTAATTGCAAAGAGTCTGCTTTGAAAATATGACTGGATGAATGTTAATTTACCTGTTAGCATGTTACAACATAGTGCAAAAATAGAGCACAGAAGAAGAAACAACCTGCTTTGATGGTGGTGGCTTTTCCCTGTGGCAGTGTCTGCGCTGGTTTACTGGTAGTTTTAGTTTTAGTTTTAGCCCTGACAGTCAACTTAGCGGTCGACATAGAAGTCGGGTAATCAGTGAAGCGTGGTTGATAAACAGGTGTACCAGTAGGCCTACCAGTGGGTGTGGTTGTGGCGGGAGTTGTTGTCATGGCCATCTTGATTGTTGTTGTTAAGGTTGTTGGTTTTATTGTTGTGGCTGAGGTGGTTTTTATTGTTGTTGTTGCTTTTATAGTTGTTGGTAATGCTGTTGTTCTCATTGTTGTTTTTCTTGTTGTCTGTATTGTTTTCCTTGTTGGTGCTGTTGGTTTTGGTAGTTGGCTTTTTCTCATTGTTCTTCTTGTTGGCATTGGTGGTTTTATTATTATTATAGGTTTTCGTGGTGTTTTTTTTGTTGTTGTTGTAGTTTTTCTTGTAGTCGTCGTGGGAACAGGTGTGGTAGTTGGTTTCTTGTTGACTACAAATTCTGCAAATAAGAAAAGGAACAAATAAAAGCATTTGTAGAGCACCAAAGAAACCTATCTAGACTTTGATATACATACCCCTATTTTTAATAAGCAATTGAGAATAACAGAATCATTTTATCATTCAACAAATAAAACTAGGTATTGTGGAGTGCATTAAGGGTCTAATGTTTGTGTAAAAGAGGAGCAATTAAAAAAACAAACAAATGTGGAATGGAGGGTAGCAGGAAGTTTTGTAAGCAAGAGATTCATCATTTGAGCGTTCACTTACCTGTTTTGGGATAGAATGGAATCAGTTTTCCCTTTATTTTAACAGGTGATGGCTTAATGCTGCATTTTCCTGGTGGGGCTCGTCTGTGTGGAGAGTAACAATTAGCACAGACATGTAACCTATTCCTTGAATTTCTGATGAACGTTGCTTTTGATTAATGTTGGTGATCTGAGATCAACTACAGAACAGCTAAAATTGTGTTTGTGGTCATTTTTCAAAATGAAAATATGTTGCACCTTATTTCTTGATAACTAATCTCAAAAACACTTTTTATATTTTATATTTTCTCACTTTGCAGTATTTTTTAAATTCTGTGGATGTATGAAAGTAGTGAACTCGTTTTTTAAATGTGTTTTTGCATGTGTTTTTACAAGTTTCAGTTTCCCAATACCTGAACCTTTGCGCACAACCCTGTAGATATAAGGTAAAAGCTATTTGTTTTTGCAGTGATGTGTATTATGGCTAGCTACCTTGAAGGGTCCACTATTTTATAGATGATGCCTGCTCTAGCTGTGGCACTCGGGGCTCCTGTGGCTAGGAAATACAGTTCACCTAGATGGATGGACAGATGAAGAGAGGAGGTAGTAAGGCAGACAGAAAGACATTGGGAGTAAAGAGAGAGACTCATTGATAAGAATTTTTGGCATGAAAAACAGAGGGAAGAGACAATATGATGAACAGCAGGAGAAAATAAGAGTGAGGGAGGGAGGGAGATATTTACAGCAAGTGTGGATAGGAAAAAGAGCATGAAAGTAGAGAAGAGAGGGAGAAAGCAAAACATGAGGGACGGAGAGGAAAGAAAGACAAGAGAAGACACATAACATATGCTATGGTAAGAACAGTACAGTGAAGAGGTTTGTAGTTTGCCTGGACTTTTGAACTTAATTCTCCTCCGAGGAACTTTATCTTATACAATTGGTTGAATTAATTATTATGAATAAGTTAAGTATATCAACAAATCCACCTCTTAGGTACATTGGATGGTTATAAATGCTAATTTTGGACCATTCTAACAGAATCCCCCCAACTCCCACAAGAATATTCAAAGTTGCAATAACATTTTTCTGTTCAAATTTACTGGCATAATGATTTTTTCCTTTAATTTGCACACATCTTCATCATATAACCAAACCTAACATAATCCTCTTTTAGCAAAACAAATGTTCTCACACCTTAATGACTTTCTTTTTTTAATTGTGCAAGATTTGTGTAGGTCTCCCATGAATAATGCGTAGGCTGTAACAGACAGTCATTACCTGCCTCGTCCTCAGCAAAAGAGATGATGTATTTATAATAACTGTTGATGAGTTTGGGGAATCTGCAGGTCTGGTCTCTTCCCATACAGATCTCATTGTACTGCCATTCACCTGTGATGACATTCTCTTTCAAGGACATTAGACGCCTGAAGGAGATCAAAATACATGCATTTTGTGTAGATATGTTCCCTGAGCTCAATATGAATTTTGAATCAATCATGTACAGTGGGTACGGAAAGTATTCAGACCCTTTTACATTTTTCACTCTTTGTGTCGTTGCAGCCATTTGCCAAAATCAAAAAAGTTCATTTTATTTCTCATTAATGTACACTCAGCACCCCATCTTGACAGAAAAAAACAGAAATGTAGAAATTTTTGCAAATTTATTAAAAAAGAAAAACTGAAATATCACATGGTCATAAGTATTCAGACCCTGTGCTCAGTATTGAGTAGAAGCACCCTTTTGAGCTAGTACAGCCATGAGTCTTCTTGGGAATGATGAAACAAGTTTTGTCACACCTGGATTTGGGGATCCTCTGCCATTCTTCCTTGCAGATCCTCTCCAGTTCTGTTAGGTTGGATGGTGAACGTTGGTGGACAGCCATTTTCAGGTCTCTCCAGAGATGCTCAATTGGGTTTAGGTCAGGACTCTGGCTGGGCCAGTCAAGAACGGTCACAGAGTTGTTCCGAAGCCACTCCTTTGTTATTTTAGCTGTGTGCTTAGGGTCATTGTCCTGTTGAAAGGTGAACCTTCGGCCCAGTCTGAGGTCCTGAGCACTCTGGAAGAGGTTTTCTTCCAGGATATCTCTGTACTTGGCCGCATTCATCTTTCCTTCAATTGCAACCAGTCGTCCTGTCCCTGCAGCTGAAACCCCCCCACAACATGATGCTCCCACCACCATGTATCACTGTAGGGATTGTATTGGGCAGGTGATGAGCAGTGCCTGGTTTTCTCCACACATACCGCTTAGAATTAACGCCAAAAAGTTCAATCTTGGTCTCATCAGACCAGAGAATCTTATTTCTCATAGTCTGGGAGTCCTTCATGTGTTTTTTGGCAAACTCTATGTGGGCTTTCATGTGTCTTGCACTGAGGAGAGGCTTCCGTCGGGCCCCTCTGCCATAAAACCCCGACTGGTGGAGGGCTGCAGTGATAGTTGACTTTGTGGAACTTTCTCCCATCTCCCTACTGCATCTCTGGAACTCAGCCACAGTGATCTTTGAGTTCTTCTTTACCTCTCTCACCAAGGCTCTTCTCCCACGATTGCTCAGTTTGGCTGGACGGCCAGGTCTAGGAAGAGTTCTGGTCGTCCCAAACTTTTTCCATTTGAGGATTATGGAGGCCACTGTGCTCTTAGGAACCTTGAGTGCTGCAGAAATTCTTTTGTGACCTTGGCCAGATCTGTGCCTTGCCACAATTCTGTGTCTGAGCTCCTTGGACAGTTCCTTTGACCTCATGATTCTCATTTGCTCTGACATGCACTGTGAGCTGTAAGGTCTTATATAGACAGGTGTGTGCCTTTCCTAATCAAGTCCAATCAGTTTAATTAAACACAGCTGGACTCCAATGAAGGAGCAGAACCATCTCAAGGAGGATCAGAAGAAATGGACAGCATGTGAGTTAAATATGAGTGTCACTGCAAAGGGTCTGAATACTTATGACCATGTGATATTTCAGTTTTTCTTTTTTAATAAATTTGCAAAAAATTCTACATTTCTGTTTTTTTCTGTCAGGATGGGGTGCTGAGTGTACATTAATGAGAAATAAAAAGAACTTTTTTGATTTTGGCTAATGGCTGCAATAACACAAAGAGTGAAAAATTTTTAAAGGGGTCTGAATACTTTCCGTACCCACTGTACTACACCATTTCTGAATACGGCAGAAATATAGTACACACCCACTCATAAAATCCCCAAAGATGTAAAGTCCATTGAGATTGGGCATCTGACAGCCTCTGTAGATGTATCCCCCTGTCACCGATTTGCCCAACTTATGTGGGTAGGCAAAGATAGGCAAGATGTCATCTACATAGGCAGAGACAAAGACAACACCAGTTTGTTCACCATACAGCAAGAACTCAAGTATTAGAGGTACACTGTTATGTGTATAAAGGACTGTAGTGGAAAATGTATTTACTGAACTTTATGGAGATGTCCTCAACACAGATTATTATGGCACCTGGTTATTATTGTTTTGCATTTTTGTCTAGCTCACTTAATCAGTATGTTTCCTGCCAGGGACAAACACTGGCTCCAGCAACTTCTGTAGCCATCCTGATAATACTGTATAAAACTCACTCATTGTGCATACTTGAGTGATTAAGTGTAATCAAAAGGGGTGGGAGGGGAAACACTGAAGTTTCTCAAAATTTCCACAACAGGATAAACGTTAGATATCTTCTTTAAATATGTTATGTGGTATGATTTCGGAGATTGAGCTTAGAATCTTGTTCAGACAGATGACAGAGCATATTAATTTGCATATAAAAAGCAAATGTAGTACACAATTCAGTCCTTCTCAGTGAAAGCAGCTTAGAAAGATGACTCACCTAGAGATGAGTTTTGACAGAGTTTGCGATCGTAGCAGCTGAAGCCTTCTTTAGCCCTCCATCCATAGTTGCCTCCTTTAACCGTGCATTTACATAGTTAGTTCAACTTTTCAGAAATAAAGATTTGAACAACTCTTTCTATATGCATTTGCTTGATAATACAGTAAATTCTGCATGTGGAAAATATATTTTGGACAACAAACTATTGCTTGGTTAGAAAAAGATATACAGATTGGGCACCACAATTTGATGTTTATTTTAGCTTTATGTTTTATGTTTGTTTTTTAAGATTTTTGTAACTCTACAAAACCAGATGCAATTCACATTAATTGTTAGGGAGACAACTGAGATTAAATCATGATGTCTGGCTTACTGTCTGACTATGTGGTCTTTGTGACAACAGGTTTATAAAACATGAAGATGAATAGACAACAGCTATTTTATGCTCCTTTGCTTGTGAGCGGTAAAAAGGATCTTGAATGCTGTCAGTGTGACCTTTTTTTGTTTGTATTGATGCTAAAATTTCCTTTCAAAATGTAAAGTTTCTTTGAGCTAAAATGACCACACCTTTAACAATAAGGTCCACTTCTTCATATTTGTTTTGGCCCACATCACCACAAAACATCCTGCCTCTGCCGCTGCCTGTTAGAGGGTCACCACGGTCAATTGAGCAACGCCACATGTTGCGCACTCCATAGGCATAAACCTCTGCAAAGAAAGGAAGAAATTGCAGGTCAACACAAATGGAATGCGTCTTTGTAATGATGGCATGCATAATTTACAAAAACTATTTACTGACACCCAAGATATATTTCAGGAATTACCAGTCTTGGCATCCATTATAGCCTCAGGGCATGCTTCTTTTTTAAACTGCAGTGTTTAGTAAGATTTCACTTTAATTTACTGAGATGTGTTTTCTAATTCTCTGTAGTCGCACATTATGAGTGAAATAAAGTCTAGATTGGGATTTACAGTTGTGCTGGTCATTTTTAAAAGTTTAATCCATTTTAAAAGTGACACAATTCCACACAGATAGAACAGTGTAAGGCAGTGGTGTCCAACTCTGGTCCTTGAGGGCTGCTGTCCTGCCAATTCACTTTGTCTTCCCTGTCTTCAACCCTCATCTGAGATGGTGTCTTGCAGCTTCTGATTGACTGAACCTGATCCAGGTAATTAGCAGTGGGTAGAGCAGGGATAGCGGAAGCAACCAATGCTGTGGCCTTTAAGGACCAGGTTGGGCACCCCTCGTGTAAGAGATTTACCAGGTCGTGCTTCATTCTCCCCCAGAAATGGGTTGTCTGAGGGAATGCTGTACGGGGCACCATCATCGTTGTTGTCAATGTCAATACGCAGCACCTTGCCAAGAAGGGTTGACCTATCCAACACAAGGAGTGGACCAGAGATTAAGAAAGATTCAGAGGCTCTTTTAAGACATGACTGTTAACGTTGTTTTCATTTCCAACTTCTGTTTCTTTAACAACAAAGTCCACTTACGGTGTTCTATCATCTATTTCTACTACCTGTAAAGTCCTCATCTTCTTCTGTTTGAATCTTCCATGCTTTTTATTTTCTGTTCTTGAATCCATCCTGCATTGATTCACTTCCTACATTTATCTCTCTTCCTTGAATATTTCACTCTTCTTGATGCCCATGGCCTCAACTCCATCCATAGTGATCCATGTCATTGGTTTCTGTCCACCCTACATTTTCATCTACTATCATTCACAGGCCCAGGTTGCACTCTATTTCGACCCACTCTATCCAATCCCTTCCTCTGGTCTTTCTCCCCTCCACATACCAGTGTGTGGCAGTCTGCAAT
Source organism: Mastacembelus armatus (assembly GCF_900324485.2). Lineage (NCBI taxonomy): Eukaryota > Metazoa > Chordata > Actinopteri > Synbranchiformes > Mastacembelidae > Mastacembelus > Mastacembelus armatus. The sequence continues at coordinate 7,386,769 of NC_046645.1, read as the reverse complement.
GTGTTGGGTCAATATTTGACTTGGCAGGGAACATCCTCCCTCATTCCCAGAACAGCTAAGCATGTCAACAAATCATCAGAAAGAGTTAAACACCTAAATCGTTACTGCTTAGACAGAGGAGTCTGCATATAAATATTTTATGAACTATGTTATTAACTTCCTGTGGATAGAACCTGTTTTTAAAGATTCCCTAGGCAAAATTCTGCCTTTATTTTGAATGTGGTTTTTGAGACAAATAATACCATTAATGATCAGATTAGCTTTAGCTTTTCCAATTTACTTAAAGGTAGTGTAGTTTTATTTTGGCATAAAGCTGCAATTTATTAAATCAGATTTATCTCATGGTTAGATCTTATTTTGGGAGATGTTCACCAATACAGTGATTGACAAATGATGTTTGTTTAATACAAGCTACTTCTGTAAGCTTTATGTGCACAGCTCTTGCAACATCATGCCAGCACTCTTTGACCTTCAATTCTGCTTACTTTTGATTGTATTTCCAATTGGCATCTGTGGATTGCCACAACATATTTAGCATACCAAGGCTTTTCTTCTCTTTTATTTAAGCATGAGAATGAGTCCTCTATGCCTGGTAAATCCAACTTTAAATGGGGATATTATAAGAATCAACATAACACATGCAAAAGTAATCAGTGAACTAGATTCTACATTCCCCACCACTGCCTACAGTATTTAAAATATATACCATGGTCTATTAAAGGAAACATCTTCTGCTCTTTCTAATCAATGGACATTTCAGCTCTGTTAATATAAGTACAGTGTCCCCTCCAAAAGTGTTCAACTCTTAATTTCAAAGCACACGTAAATGAGATCTTCTCAGCGTTTGGCAGGTTTCAAGGATAAATGTTCATGGTAAATTATGCACATTCATTTTTAATATGTACCCTGATAACTGGTCTTTATAAAGCTATCATTTATAGATGTCACTGACGAACAGTTTTGAAGTCTTTCTGTAATTTCAGTCCTTTTAATTGTACTTTAACTGAAATGTAATTAACAGTAAGTCTTTCCTGGCAAAACCAGCTGGGTCTTTGCCTGTTCTGACTAAACTGTGGTATTTTGTTAATATTTGTTTATGTAAATAGCATTTTAACATTATGGAAGTGGGTAATATTTAAAATAATGAGCACAGTCTTATAGTAATCAAGATGATGGGTTTATCTTTTATAGGCAAATTACTTAAAATTACATATAAGGCTACAGCTTTGTAAGTATGAGTCTTTTCACGTTTCTTTGCTCACATTAAGGACAGTGCGGCTTTTAAAAGTAAACTGTCATGGCATGCATTAAAAAGCTTGTTTTGTAATTTTCTTACAGCAGTACTAGTAGTAGTAGTTTTAGCAGCACCGAGATGGGAGTTGTTAAGACAACAGCAGTCAATATGAAATAGTCAGTTTAATGGTTGATCAAGCACCAGAACGTTCCAGGACACTTGTTAAATTCCACTGACTTGTTCTGTGAGTTGCCAAACTTTCCAAAGGGGTCCCCAGCTCGCCCACCGTCACCAATGAAGATGTACAGATACCCATCATGGCCAAAGAGAAGCTGTCCTCCATTATGATTGGATGCCGGCTCTACCACCTCAAGAATGGTTCTACAGCAAGAGAAATACAAGGGTGATGTATGCATTCATGTCAGTTTAGACATTTATGTATATGTTGCATATACACCTTTGAGGATTTACACTGAAAACCCATGTAGATTACAAATGTACGGTTTGCATGCACAAAGTTTTTCTCATTGTATCCATTTATACTTAAATAAATTTATAAATTTTTGACCTCTCAGAGGAGTGGTCTAGTTGGTTGTCATCATGTGCTGACAGCATAAACTCGCTGATACGAATCCTTTCCTCCTTTTTGATAGACACAGAGTAGTAGACATAGGCTTTTCTGACTGTGGTGAACCTGAGCACAGGAGAGAAGCTAAATCTTAATTTCCAAGTCACAGTTTACTGTAGCTGTAGACACAGTAACTCTATCTTTGGAAAACTGAAAAAAAAAACAAAAAACACTGAGTTCTCTGTATAACTATCACAAAAAGCTGGTAGAGTTTTCATGAAAGTACAAACCTTGGGTGCAAGGCCATGCATAGAAATCCCCTCTCATCTCCAACCCATGGTGTTGTGAGGACAGCTTGGGTGAGGTTGAGGAAAGGACGGTCGATCCTTGAGCCATTAGCTAAATACACCCAGACATAACCCAGCTGCTCTGCAACGAAGAACCGCTGAGTTCCATCATCTGCATGGATCATAGCTACAGGGTTACGGAGCCCGTTAGCAACCTCCTGTAAACACAACTCCAGACAGCCTTTAGGATCTTCACGTACAGAGCCAAGGTTAGCATTTAACTCTGGGGACAGAAAAGAGGATACACAAGAGATGGGAGAAGATAAAGGAAAGTAGGGTTAAAGAATCATGATTCATTATAAGCAAATAATAACAGAGTATGGGTTTGAGGGTAATTTTGGAGTCAAGTCTAAGTGAGTTGGTATGATATGAGCTTTGATGATTATAAAGTTCTGTTCTCCAGATAATGGCCTAGAAAATCTGTGAAGTGCATGTGAAATACTGCTGCAAGATTCATGAAAAGAAAAAACTTTCACTGAGCATGTTGACTAAGCCACTGAGCAAAATTAACAGGTCTAGTGAACTACTACTGTTGCTGTAAGCTTGTAGTCTTGTTAATACCAATCAGCCATCCCTATTTACACAGTAGTAAGGAGCAACTGTCTTTCCATAAATTATAATTAAACGTTGTTTTTACCGAAAGCTTGGGTGCTTGCTGATGTTACCTGTTCTGGTGGTTTATGTTGCATTTGTTCCTGTTGGTTGATTTAGTCAGTTTTTGCTCACCTCATCTTTGTTTTCATTTTTATCCTCACATTTTGAACATTCATTTGTGTGTAAGTGTGTACGTGTACGTTTACGTGTACTTGTTGCTGAACATATACACCTACCCTATGCGTATAAATCATACCTGCATTTGTCAACACATTAGGATAGCAGTACTGTTTATCCTTCAGCTCCAAAAAGTCACAGAACCTTCTGCGATCTTCTTCTAATGTTGCAGTCAGGTTTGCAAACTGCAGCGGGCTTCCCGTGTCCTCCAGCAGGAGGCTGAGAGTGTACCGGCACTGATGCCAGTAGCTAGAGCAGTAATCACCGCACAGTCCAGGCAGCATCCTCATAGGTGTGTTGGCATCTTCAGCATCATACAGGTGAGCAGCGTAAGGAGAACATTCCTGCATTGGAAAAGGTTTAACCAGTACAATATTAGAAAAATATGATCATTTAAATTACATAGAAGCCATAAATGTAGCAGATTTCTACTAGGGGTGTAGAATTTTAACCCTGTTTTGAGGTGATATGTTTATTTCAGAGGTAGAGTTAAGGAGTCATGGATCACATAAATAGAGGATCTCTGTGTGTTTATTCCACCGCAGTTCTTCAGCATGATTGGTCATGCGTAGGTTATATACAGCCTGTCTGAATGCAGCCTGGTATAAATGGATCCAAGAAAGGTCCAGGCAGTTATTAAATCACAACCACACTGTCCACACCCAGCATGGTGAGCTGTAGGCACAGAGCGGCACGACAACCACACCATCATGTGGTCAACTGGTGCTCTTTCACTTAGCGCCAGATCAGCCTAACCGATCATCAACAGGAAACAGAGCCCAAATAGCAAACAGTACAGGATAACGTATTTACTCATAAAACATCTGGCAGAAGGCAAATGTGAAAAAACAGAGTCAGCAAGTTTAGCATGTGCCAAATGCTCTAGGAGAAATAATGATGGTAACATCTAGCTCTGTTGAACATCATACTTCCCAATGCATTATGGGAACCTAGTTCCAAAGTTTGAGCATGGTTATTCTTCACATTGTAAGTAAGACAACAAATCTATTAAAATTTTTCATGTGGGAATATTAATAGATTTTTGTCATTAGAGTAGGCAGGTGTGTAAGGGGGCCACACACCTGTTGTATAGGTTATCCATGAGCCCTTTGGTTTACTGTTTTTCACCCAGACAAGATGTGGGAGTGGGTCATTCCCTGTACAACATGGTACATTTTACCTTATTGAATTGAGAATCTTCTTTTTTAATGGGGCACCGTGAAAATATTAATTGAAGAAGTTGCTGATGTGATGATGTTTAACAGCTGTTGTGGGGTGTAGTGGGTCCCCAGAATAAAGCAAAAATAAACAAACTATTAATGGCCTAAAATGGGCAAAGGGTAACCATAGAGAATTAGTCTTTCATGGAAAAAGAACTGAATTTCTGGAAAGTTTGGTGCAAAATGGGATGTTAATCAGATAAAAGCTTGGTTGACTGAATTTATTCATATGGTTTCTACAGTTTGATTTACCCTTCTTACTATACACTAGGAGAGTGTTTTTTAAGCAAGCATCATATTCAAATCTGTGTCCGGGAAAAATATGTTTACAATTGAGAATGGATTTTATATTAATGTAATGAGGATAATTATATTTATTTGTAATTGTTGAACTTAAAACTTAAATTGTTAATTTGCACAGGCTTTTGGCAAGTTGAATATATTGATACTGAACAGTATCAGTAAAATGTTAACATAGAACATACTTGTCTTCTGTCAAAATCTTCCAGTACTTCCACTTGAAGTGACTACAGCCTACAGTTATATGTAGGCTCTCTTGGTTAAAGATGCCCAGCCATCATTGCAAATGCAGATCCAGATTGTCATCGCTTGTCCTGTTTGGACCATTGAAATGGAAAAACCAGACATTGTTCTGAGACTTCTTATTTTGGGCCCTACTATCACAGGGTATGATAAATGCATCTAACTACTTACAGCTGTTCCCTAACAAAGCAGCCACTTCAAACTACCATAATTTGGTGTTTACACTGTTTAGTTGAGAATAGACTAAGATTCAAACTTGAGTAGGGAATAAAAACCTTTTTTCAGTCTTTTTTACTGGCATCTATCTTCCTGATTCCCTATACTGGACTGTCACATGGTCACATGGCTGTGTTTTATAGTGTCTGTGAGGGGGAAGACTGGTGACAAATAAATGGCTGCTAAATGTGTGAACCCAAAACTTGACTGGACCACAAAATAGAGAGGGAGAGAAAGAAGGACAGTAGGAGAAGAGAGAAAAAGGAAAAAAAGGAAGAATGAACTTAACTGCAACCTTCCTGTAAAACTAGGTCTGCTGCACCTACTGTAAATCAAAGCAGGAGTCAGATACCGTGCATGGTTGCAAAGCCTAGTTGTCACTGCAGTCCTCCATGAAAGATAGAAAAAACATCTATCCCAAAACATCTATCCCAAACAACATCCAACAAGATTGTTGGATGTTGTTTGGGATGTTTATTGACTTTTTAAAATGAGAAAACAATCAAAGCACTAACTTAATAAAACTTAATAAAAACACAATGGGAATATATTAATGAATTGTTCTGTTAAGAGTTAACTAAAGGTTTTTGAAATGACCTTAGGTGGGTTTTGGTGTTTTTTAATTTAATATTGAATGTATTAAAACTGTAGAGAGGCTGAGGCTCAGCAATAACCATAGTAATGACAGACACTTTTTTCTGCAGCTGCCTTGAACTGACAGCCCCTTATATCTTCTGTCTGTCTGCCTGACACCTTTTATCTAGATTTCCTTGCCCATTTGGTTGTTCAGTTTCTTTCTAACTTTATTATCCTGCTTTATGTATTTCTCTTCTCCACGCTGTTGCCTTCCCCCTCTTGTCTTTCTTTCAGGAACTTGATATATCCTGCACCCCTGGCTAGAGGAGGAAATGGCTGTTTGTTTGGTCCTTTAAGCTGAGGGGATGATGACAATCTCCCTCCTGTCTCCCTGACACACAAACATAAGTGTGTTTTCATTCCTTGTGGGGACTATACATTGATTATTAATTTCCTTGAGACTTAATCTAACCTTAACTGTACTAATTACTTGCCTAACCCTCATTCTGACCTTAACCTAACCCTAACCTTTCACTAATTGTGCCAAATTATCACCATAAATTCAGTGATTTGCACACATGCATTTATTCACTCACACCACTCATTTACTCTGCTCTTTTTTTCTCTGTCTCTCTGTATCTGTTTACCTCTCTCTTGTTTTTTCCTGTCTCTGATATCAGTGCCAGGGAGCTCCTGCAGTGCAGCTAGAACAGAGGACCTCAGTGTGGTGGGTTTACCCAGGATAAGTACCCTGGCTGTGGGGTCACTTGACCACCTTGAGAGCCTCTTTTATCTCATGCCAACATGGAAGCTGACTTCATCACAGAGTGGGTCTTCTTTCAAAGACTTTTTTTTTTTTTGGTCTTAAACGTTTTATCAAAACACATATGTTGTTTTTGTTTAAGGTAGGAAATGAATAAATTGTATGCTTAAAGCAGTTTCTCTAAAGGATTTAAATATAGGTCTGTATGTGAGAATAGACTAAGGTCCCTAAGCTTTATATGTTTACATTGTTCTGCACTCAGGCTATATGTTAGTCAGCCTAGACTAACCACTGAAAGTCGTACGTGCTCAGCAGCGCTATCATTACACTCAAGGCACAGCCTTTGCTGCTTGGTAAGAACCAGAGTAGACTGTAATTACCACAGTGATAGAAACCTGTATTTTAAGAGGATTTTTCAGAGGATTTGTCAGTGTATTATGTGTCAAAGTGCCAGTTAGCTTTTTCTATTGTTTTCATTGTTGATATCAGAGATGAAAGTATTATTTCTGGAGCAGCCCTCAAGCTGCTTTGTTTTAGGCTTCATTAGAATGACTATTTTATCTAAAGCATATGGGCCAGGCTAAATCTGTGCTGCAGCTATCATTCAATTTGCTGATCTGCACGTAGTTAGTCTGAGCTGCAAAGTCAGCATCTAATTATGTAATCAGGCTTCAGGGCTTGCTGTGCCAGTAAAGGAGAAGGTGGATTTTAGTGCTGAAATGTGTGTAAGATTAGCCAGCTCAGAAAAGAAACTAAAAGTTGTAGGATACTGAAATAGAAATACGTATTGTTCCCCAACATTTACTAAGATTGCAATCTCACTTCAAATCCAAACCATAATATACAACAAAAACATCTTTGTTTCATCAGACTAAAGCAGTAATGGTCAGTATTTTTAAATACACGTATTAAGGAATTTTATTATGTTAACTTTGTTTTAATATTCTCTGAATTTAAGTCTTAAGAAAATATTACCTAACTAATTTGGTGCTGGTCATTTGTATTTTGTGCTAACCACTCATTATTTGTCTACAGATGCTGTGATAGAGTACAAAGTGATTCAGATTTCCAGTGCACAATCGTGTATAGTACTTAGAGGTAATAGGTATTCAGGGTAGACATTAGCCAATATGTTTGATAGTATTGATCAAAACATTAAGCCAGAGGAAGAAACCTCCAGATGATGTAGTTAAACCTTTAGAGTAAATGTGCGATTAAACTGTGCTGTAACCTTTTCTCATAGTGTTTGTTCTGCCTCAGGGTCTGAAGCTCAACTAAGTTATGTCTGTGTCTCCTCTGAGATAAGATAAAGAACAAATGTTTTCTGGGAATCTGGGAAGGATAAGGCATAGTTGAGGCTTCATGCTGTATGTGTTGCACACATGAGGAAACATGAGTGTAGTTTGAGTCTTTTTTTCAAGTTACTGTTTCAAGTCAATTTCATATCAACCATTTGCATAATTATGATATTTTTTGTTACATGTGATGCGCTGTCAGTAATTTTCTTCCAGATTTGTGGCTGTAATATTGAAACCTCACATGAGAAACACATGGCCTTTGTGTGGTTGTTTGGTCCCTAGTGAAAGCTAAATGGCATTGTTATTATCTAACATAACAAACCAGAGGAAGAAATTCGCTTCAGTACTGAAAATATGTACACTGTATACATCTTAATTTACTGATCGTCAATACCAGCTGTCTTAGCTGGGACTGCACATATCCACAGAGAGCCAAATCTACACCTTGCATGAGAGACATGTTTAGAGTCATAACATGTGGGACTGCACCGTCACTACAACACAATAGAAAAATCATCTGGATTCCACAGTTAAAATGACTGCATTTTTTTTATAGGCAATGTACATGTTTTACTTTTGTTTTATAAAGTTACATAATCAATGCACTCAACTAATAACAAATATTATCTCTTAAACATCTGGATGGTCAGGAAGCTTATAATCAGGCGATATAATAATGACTGGAATAATTAAAACATTTCTCTTACCTGGCAGAGGATGCTGCGGATGTACTTGCCGCAAATGTTGTAACCTAAATGGTCGAAGTTGCCCATGATGGTTGAAAACCTGAATGCTAATTTCTCATCCTTTTCCAGATCACAGCATCCAAACTTTGAATACTCCTTGCAGAAGACCAATGGCTGCCGGGGCTCAAACGGAGGCTTGTAGTCCAAACACTGAGGGTGACAGTTCCCCCACCAGGCCTGGAGTAGCAACAGCAGGAAGGCCAGAAGGATCTGATGGGGCACCAAAGTGTTGATCTGTAGGGTCATGGTGTAAAGATGCTGCTTCACAGTTCAGGGTAGGTTTGCTCTTGACCTAATAAACCAAAGTAAATTAAAAGTGAGGGTAATGTGTAGGAAGCTGGAAGCCAATGTGTGGTACCTGACCACCAGTATCTGTCAAGAACAGGTTTGATGCTCAGAGGTAGAGGTTGGGATGTCCTCATTTAATTTCCTGGTCTCTGCAGTTTCATGCATGCATGTTAGTGTATGTGTGTGTTTGTGTTATGTGCAAATGTGTCTTAACACAGCATCCCAGCATCACACCTGCCTGCAAGTTGGCCAGAGACCTACAAAGCACAGAGGACTACTCTGGTTATATTATCAACCCACACATTACACTTCAGTGGCAATCTGTGTTATGGGTAAATGCGATGCACTAAGATCAAACTGATCCTGTAAATGATTTTGACGATGTGATCTGCAGTTGTTACCAGAAACTAGTGTCCAAAAGTCGTGTTGGCATGGAGGGATCTCAAGGGATTTCTAATCTCAATGACAGTCCATGTCATTGAGATTACAAATCATTGTGGATCACAACATAAAGTGCTAAAGGAAGCAAAGTTTTCACATCTCCCATTTACGAAAGCTTAATGTCCATCATGTGCTCCTTTCCCAAAAATATGTTATTTTCTGGAGGCAGTCCACAAAAACAGTCATCTTTTTAAGAACTAATCCAGTTTCTTCAGGAATTTTAAAAACAAGAAAATCAGAAGTTGCACCTTCAGGTTTCAGCAAAATATTTACTTCCAGCTTGAAGTCACTTGGAGAGTCCTGCTTTGTTTGCTCTGGACATGTGATCATTTGCTGCAGTGGACATAAGCCATATATACAGACAGTCAGCAGGAGAGAGAGAGAAAGAGAGGTCCTTTCATTCTGACTCAGAGCCACGCTGCAGTCTCAGCTTAGAGCCCTCCCTTTTCGCTTCTTTCTGCCTCCTCTCACCTCCTCTCTTCTTTTCATTTGCTCTTTCATTTTAGTACAAAGACACATGCCTTCCTTCCCATAGCATGTGGTCTATATTGCCCTGAAGTTGCAACTTTCCACCTCTGGGCTCCCCCCACCTTCAGCATTTCCAGACCTCCTCTCTGTCTCTACCGTTTCCAAGTTCACTCACATCTGTGTGTGTGTGTGTAAATGTGGGCATGGTCAGACAGACCAGGACGTGTGCTGGAAGTAGAGCTCAATGGATTCTCCAGGCGTAGCTCCAACTCGTATGTTAAAGAGCAAAAGCTTCCAACATTTCCACCAAATTACATTACTTGTAGCAGCGTTAGCGCCCTCTTGAAGCAGCAAAGAAAAAAACTTTAAATACTGTAAAAAGAAAACTGAAGTGTAATTTTCCATTGTTCTGCAGTTTATTGGGCTGATATCATTTTCAGCATAATTGCCTTTAAATTCTTATGCTAATTTGATGTTTCAAGTTCTTTTTTCTTATTTAGTTTTGTCAGCCTTTTGGAATCTATACAATATGTGAAAGCAAATCACAGCTTTCCTTCTACTAAAATTTTATTCATAACCTCTTCAAAACAGATAGTGAATTGAACAATAGTCTTTCTTTCGAAACGTTAATGAAAATCTCACAATTGTACAATTGTAGACCAAAGGATGATCAGTGACCGTATGCGCCTGCAGTCTGTGTGTTAGTGATGCGTCTGTATATAGATATGATCCTACCATCTGCGTCTCATTATTGTCCTCCCACCTTTCAGATCAGAGAGTGACTCCCATCTGGCTGGCTGACCGTCCACCACTTTATCACTTTGCACTTACAGACAGAAGCATCATCTACAGCCCATTGCTCCCTGGATTTAAGAGATCGATTAGCACTTCATCATATTACGTAACGTGACAGTGATTTATCACAGATCCATAGGCTTTTTAATTTGAAATACAAATTAGCCCTTCTGCACATATCAAATACTGTAAATTGCCCTAAAAACTGCTATCACCAACCTGACTACAGACAAATATACCAAAAATATCAAATCAGTAATGTGGTTTAGTTTTATTTTATTTTATTTTATTCATTTATTTTTTGTGGTTCAACACAAAGAAATGCAGCAATATGTTATACCAACAATTGCAGTACGAAAGAAACGCCACAATAAATACTGCACATAACATCTGGATTGTAGTATCAAAAGCTAATCTAGCATTTATTGTTCTGTTGTTCATTTTTGTTTTTCCAAAATCTTTTCAGAGCTCTATATGGCTGTTCACATTGAAAAAGTTATGCACAGATATGGAGCCACGATAATATCAGTTCTAAGAAGACATGATGAGAGCTGTGCCATGTAACAGCTAGAAAAGCACTTTATTTAGACAGCTTGTAAAATGTGCTAATCTTTAGAATGGCTGAGTCTCTGAGTCATTTTTACTGGAAAAGACAAGCGCACACACGCACACACACACACACACGCACGAACACTGACACACTATCAAGGCAACTGGGCAGACTCTGACTGCATCACTATATTTCATTTTGTTACACTAATGCAGATTTTGTAAGTGAGTAATTGTTGCTAAAATTCTTGTGGTCTCTGGCAATGGGTTCACCCCAAATGTCCCTAAGATCATAGCTGTTGTTTTAAAAAGCCAACACAGATCATTGTGTCTGAGAAGGAATGCAAAGTTCAATCTCCAGCATGTTAGTAATCCAAATCACACACCCCTCCACACCAACCGTCTGTACCGCCTTTTTTCACCTTATTGCTTGTAGGACATGCAGTGCTTGATCTGGGAACATAAGTTGGTGCAGGATGTAAAGTTTGTGCTCCAGAAACGTCCAATCTGAATGTAATTTCTATGACGACTGGACTCAAGCTACCACATTACTACCATTATTACCACAACGGAAGAAATAAAATATGCTGCATCATGAGATCAGTTTTACCTACAGATCTGACCAGCTCAACTCTAGTGTTTTAATGCATAGACTTCACTTGCCTTTCATTTTAACTGTTAAAGTGACAGAGACCTGCTAAGGTAAAACTGAAGTGCCAACTTGCCAAGAAAAGCTAAGAAGGAAAAAAACAAGTTTACATCATTGGTTTCCTCTGCCCTTTTCACACCATATATAGACATCTTTGTGCCTGATTGCTACAACTACTCAAACACTACAGTGTGCGTTTTTTCATCTGACTGACAGAAAGACATCAGATAAAGCACAGGCCATTTTAAAACTAAAAGTAATTTATTGCCCTATTTAGAAGAGCATTTCATAAATATATTAAATTTTACTCTAGAAAAGTCAACTTAAATACATCATGTAAAATAATTACAACATGCGTACTGCACTATTACTATTAACAACTTGCTTAGAAATTTAAGGTGTTTTTTTTTTTTTTTTAGCGGTTTATCTTATGGTTTCAAAATATTCAGTTAAAGGTTTTATTTTCTCTGGGATTTTTCAAAAATGTATAATAAATAAATAATCTATATTTGAATTCTCATCAGTGGTCCAGATCACATTTTGTTCATTTTACAGATTTGTCAGGTAGTCCTGTAGGCTGCAGGGCTAAGGAGTTACACGTCAACCACAATGGTCTGGTTCTTCAAGAAGCTTGCTTTATTCTCTGTAGTCTGTGTTTATCATTCATTAATCTTTTTCTTCTTCTTTGGCTTCCTGTGCTAGATCAGATGTGCTGCCAAAGATGTCAGTGTTCACTGCTTTGGCATGTGAAACTGTCACTATGCAGCCACCATAAGAAAGTTATTTTTACTTTACTTATAATAAATTAAATGCTTTCCTTTTTCTTTGGGGGCTGTGCTTTTGTAGCCTTATATGTCAACACATTACATTCTGTATTAGCAAGTGATATCTTCAGTGTTTTTGAATTATGACTTGCCATGAATGTGAATATTAGATTCTGTATCTGTTATCTGGATAAATATTTCTTCTCTTTTCCTGTTCAAAGTTGGTCACAGTAACCACTCACTTACCTCGATGCCAAATTTCATATTTCATCCACATTAAGGATAAGATCTTTCCAGTAGTCTGCCAGTCAGTGATAAACAGGGGGAGATTCCCTTTGTGTGTTCGTGCACATGCAGAACACAGTTTTGCATGAATGCAGTCAACTGTGCGTCTGAGGAGCTTTCATGTCCCCAAAGACAGCCATGCCTGGCAGGACTGCAGATGGACTGTGTGGGATAGCCTGAAGGGGTAACATCCAACACGCACACACATGCACAAACATATATTTTACATTTAATGTGCCTGTAACTGTTTAGTGCCATTAGTCTTTGTCGGTGTGATAAAGAAGTGGGTAAGTGAAAAAATGAACAGTGGAGAGAAGTAGAGAACAGGTAGCACAAATTTCTTTTAGACATTGGAAAGATAGTGTGGTGAATTGTAAAAAATTGTTGAATCACTGTTAAACTGACTTTTGTTAACATTTAATAGAATCACTGAAGCTTTGACACCAGACTGGCAAATGGTAGAGATTGTAGTGTCTTAGTGCTTGAAGTCTGGCTTGTGTAAAGTTTGCATACTGGAATTTGTAGCAGTTTGGTTAAACAGAGTAAGGAGCAGTTAATTAGAGTCTGTGATGTTTCTCACATGCAAATGTGATGTTTTTCTGGACCCAGAATAAAAAGTGTATAGTCAAATCAACAATGAACAACAATTTTTTTTAAATTCATCAACTCTGTTCTGTTGACTGAAATGAATGTATATTGTATATTTAATATGTAGATTTTCGGATTATTATAAAAATCAACATCATTGATTCTGCTATACACCAAGGACTCTTTTATCTAGTGGTAATTTAAAACGATATAATAGATAAGACAAATTAAACTTTTATGATCCACGTGAAGCACACTTCCTTCCAGCTGCTCAAATCGTATGTCCAATATGTCAGTTTGAATGTCATCAGCATGATATATAGAGGTGGATGTGTCTCTTAATTTTTGCTTTGAATGAGATAAAAGTGGTGAAGATGTTTACTTTGCTTGTGTTTTCTCACACTGGAAATAAAATTTCAGTGTTAAGGCTAGATATACTTATGTGAATTCTGCTTTAACAAAATAAAGACTCGATGAATAATATAAAAAAAGACCAATCACTTTAAACTCATCATTCATTAACAGAAAATAAAAGACCAATTATAGAAATATCTGGCAATTATAACTATTAATTATTCAACTTTTTTTTACTAGTTACCTTTCACTGCTCAGGAAAGGAAAAATGTAGTTTCCACAATCAAGTATATACCTTAACTTTTTTCTGATTATTTATAGTTCAAAGGAGCTCTTCAAAATGTATTCATAAATAGAATTGTGCTGCTCAAGATAACATTACAAATTGTATTGTAATAAACATGAATTTCACCATACAGGAAGTTGAAGGTTGCAACCATTCATAAACAAACCAATGCACCAGATGTGTGTTTGACATTCTTATTAATTTAATGGAGTTACAGAAGATTCAATAAGAGAGATACAGTAGTAGGTCTAAATTTACAAATTTGGCATGATTGAAAATGGAAAAAAAAGTTTAATTAAACTTAAAACAGTAGTAAGTTACATTGCACAGTTACATTAAATAATTAAATCTCAGCAAGTCCTTTGTTTTAGTAAAGTGCAGATGACTTCAGGGAAAACAGTTGAGGGAAGGAGCAATCTGCATGTAGCCATGCATGGCAAGGGAGGTATCAACAATGCAGATATACCTGTACTATAATGTGACTATGCATGTTAACATTTGACATTGAGCTACATTACCATTGCCCTCACTTCCTGCTAATGATACAGAGTTGCAGATGTTTAGAATAACACTTGTATGTCTGTTTGATGGTGACTGTGTGAAAAACAGGTGTTTTCTGCAATGACAATGAAATGTTTATGTGGATTTGTGTAATTTCTAATTGCAAATATCCATATGTGCAAATATCCATGTTACCCAGCTTCATTCCATTACTGGATATTTGGGAAAGGAAAGTGTTCCTTATAATTGAAGCACAGTGTGGGTGTGTCGCCAAATATACTGTAAGTTTTCTGGGACATTTGCCTTCAAATCTGTAGGCTCACTGTAATGTAAATCCATGAAGTACAACATGGTCATCCACATACAGCATATCTCACTATACAATGTTTTAATTATAACCCAGGAAAGTGGATCATACTGCAGATTGTATCTTTATTTTGTAGAAAACAGGTGAATTTTGTTGTCACTTCTCCACACTTGTATTCGGAACGTCTCTTGTATGAGAGTCAGTGGTGAGGATCTGTAGAAATGCTGAAAGCATGCAGAAAAAGAGACTCAGTACATTGTTTGACAGAAAACGTTTGCTGAAATCTTTTATGATCCAGGCTTTGCTTTTCTTGCAGAAACAGTATATTTTAATTTTATTTGTTTTCATGGTCTGTAATTTAATGTAACATTTTATTATAATATTTAAACATCAATCTTGCTCTGCAGCAACAACATTACAATCCCACATAGTGTTCTAACCCAAAGGCTGCTGTAGTGTATTATTAGTAAATGATGTTACTGTCCACTGTCCAATGAGGGAAACTGAATGAGAGAAATGGAAAGAGGAACAAAAAACAAAGACTCAAGATAGATGTAGGATTGGAGTCAGTGGTCTGATGTGGACACCATGTGTATGTATGTGTACAGAGGGGGTTCACAGTCTGGGTTTCATGGTCTAGTGCCTTCACATGCATGAAGAGAGGGATGTGGGAGATGACAGGAGGAAGAGAACAGATGGCACAACATGACACAACAAAAGAAACAGACCACAGTATATATCATGCTTTGATAATGATAAAACCTTTAAAATAATAATTGGATATGCTTTATTCTGGAGCTAGTGAGATATAAAAGATAAGATATATACGGTGTGTAGAAAAACTAGGATAAAGTTGTTCAACTGCCTCAGAGTTGATGTATTTAGGATCAAACTCTGACAGGAGCAGAGACAAATTCCCTGCTGCTCAGATCCTCTGTCAGTTCAGTCTGTTAGACCGATTTAAGTTGCTATGCTGCCATCTTGGGTTCATACCCAGTGCTGAGATTTAATGCTGTTGTTTGTTGTTTAGCAATGTATGCTAACTTTCACAAGACACAAGCAAAAAAACATCCATAACTACTGTTGTGTGCTTTCACAGTTTGTCTCAGTTTGTACTGTGCCACTCAGAGTGCACAAATTAGATTCTGTTGTTATTTTTATATATTTTTATTTATTTATTTATTTCTCTTTAACTTTAGAAAAGAAGAGGATTGTTTTGCCAGTGCTTCCAAAAAATTAGAGCATAACTGTCACCTTCACTTTTAGATTCATGCATTTAATCCAAGAAAAACAATCTTCTCCAGTAGAGGATGATTTCTTAGATGAGTTCCAACTTTGTTTTAAGCAGAAAGGCTATTGCTAACTAAAATTTTCTGCACACTAACCCATAACTTTATCTGAGTGCAGTTAATATTACTAACAAGCTGTTTGAAAAGAAAAGAAATATTATTATAAATATTATAGAGTAGATGTTCTTCCTAATAGTACACTAAACTAATAATTTAATAATGACTTTTAGAGCTTTCCATGTAGCTGATAAAAGTAAATGTAGCCTGCATGAAGTCGCTGTACAAGTGTGTAATTTATCCTTACCTTGTGGCCTAGTGGTTGAGTAGCTGGAGTTATCGGTTGGTATCAGGAGGTTGGAGTTGGACAGTAGGATGATCATGTTATCCTTCACTTCCAGGTATTTCTACAGGCAGATGTTGAGATGAAGGGATTTAAAGAAACCCATACTTCCTTGTCGGATAGTGGCATAGACTGGTCCAGTCCACAGTAACATATAGTAAGCCGTGCATGCTTTCTTCTTTGTGGAGTCCACTGAGTCAGTTTCAAAAACTTGGGTTCACTGAGTACAAACACATTGATGGTATCTAAATGATTGATGCTGTAGGCCCATGCTTCCACAGAACTGCAGTATGGACTGTGGGGGAGTTGGTTGAGGTACAAACTGTAGATAGTGGGAAAAATGGACATTTAAACTTTAGCTGACCAAACTAAGACCAGAAACACACTGTCTGAAGAGCATTTATTGTGATTAAGTACCATATGGCTGCTGGTAGTGGTTATGAAGTTGTGGGGACTCTCTGGGACCACCAGGTCATGAGAACTATGGGTGTAATTTTGTAAATCATACCTGCAGACTTCAAATAAATAAGGTATATGAGTTTTTATTTTAAAGCAAATACATTATAGATTTTCTTTTTTGGTGTTCATTATCATTATCATTTCTTTTTATCTCAAATTCTAAGTGTTCTCAGTTTTTGAGTTTAGACATATAGGTATTGAATCTTTGTACTGCTTCCACCAGGGGACAAAGAGGTGTTTCTTTTCCTTTCTGCCACATAAAGCAAATGACAGACACTGTCAGGTGGCATTAATTATGCTCAGACTCACTGAGTTTTCTCTTAAAGTGTCTTCCTCTTCATGTCTACTAATTTATGCTCATTCCTATTCAGTCTGACATGGGAGCCCAATAATACTACTAATAGCATTATTTCTGTCAAAAATCATCGTTCTTACATCATCCCTTTCCTTCCTTTCCATCTCACCTTTCAATTCATTTCCTGTCTTCCACTCTCATCCAAACTCTCTTCTTTTGTTGAGTGCCTAAAGTAAAGGCACAAACAGCAGAATGAAAATGAGCATTTCTTGCCTTATCTTTCCTCTCTTCTGCATCTTCCTTTTACACTACATGTCACTCACTGCCACTCCTTATCCCAGATGACTAACATTACAAATTCATCTGTGCTCATTTTTTTTCTTCGCTCACTTCTTTAGACTATATATTTGCCTCTGATGACTGAGGTTAGTTATATTCTGTCTGTAAAATCATCTTCTTATAAAGCCTACCACAAGAGGCTGATCCGCTCTGATAGCTGCTAGGGACAATCTCCCCTCTGGGACATCGAGTGAAGCACTGGGGACATAGGAAAACTGGGTAGGAAGCGCAGACTGAGAGAGTGAACAGCACATTATAGCTCATTACTCTGCTGAAGACTGACAGGGCGGTGATGCACTTCACACAGACTGCAACTCCACTGTCATATAGTGCAATGCATGTGCAACACATGCACACACCTGCGGTGGCAGACAGTGATGCATGATCCATTACGACTGGACTGGGTTAAAACTACATTAAGTAGTATATTTATAAGTCATCGAGAAGAATGGCATCAGCTACCACTGCTAATTAATTAATGTAATTTATATTGTCAGTGTGCAAGAAAAAAACACATTTGACGTCTCTATCAGCAGAACAACATCTGTGCCTGTGTCTCAGCTACTTACGGATCTGGCACCACCATGAATAAGGTTCAGTTTAGGTACAAAAACACCCCGGTTGCAATTAGAGAACCATTAGTATTTGGGTAAAATATCAGTATCAGTATTTTATATACAGTAACAGTGTATCACATGACTCCTTGTTCATTAAAGTAGTCGTTCATAGTAACAAACCCACAGAAATATATCCCCCTGTGGTTTCCATCAGCTCCACAGTTTTAACTTTTGTTTAATGTTCTGGTTTCTTTGCCCACAACTGTTTTAATTCTGTTCTCATTGCTTTATTGTTATTATTCTATTTTCATCTAAAAATCCAGTGTTTTGGCAAGCATCAAACTGCAGACAGATAAAGTTTCCAGCAGCTGATGCACAAGGGCATAGTTTGATTCTTCTGCTCAACCGTATAATAATAAGTTCTATTAGTTTTTATCCAACTACTTTTTGACCTCCTCTGATCTGAGCTGCCCCATGTATCTCATTCTGTATGTCCACGTCTTCTCTCGCTTTTTTCTTCCCACTCTGTCTACATTATTTACCTCATCATCATTTTGAAATTTTATTTCCTCACTAACAATCTCAGAGAGATTGAGGGTTTGAAGGGAGATGGAAGCGAATTCAACTACCCTTTCTAATGATGTGTTTATCCTCATAATGGGCAAAAGTAACCCTTCCAGAAAGACATGCCTCTGTTGGACCTTCATTCAACAAATCACTGCTGAGCCCTCGTTCGTTTCCTCTGGGCTTTTTCAGGGTGCCACAGTTTCTTGTCAGATGAACTGGAGTTAAATTACCCATTAGTGTAGAGGTTTATGGACACAAGAAGTTCACTAAATCCCTTCACAAAAGCTACGAATGTCCAACCATATCATGAAATTAGGCATAGCAGGCTTGTCATCAAACCTGTCATCAAAAACATCATAAAGCCTTTTCTCTTGTAATGGAAGTTAAACATGATAGTTGCTGCCTAGAAATGAGAAGCTTCTTTTGTCTACAGTTGTATCTTGACAGGGCCAGCAACAGTACTTAAGGCTGGAAGGTCAGTGCTGGTCAGAGTATTAGGAAGGAGTCAAATGAAAATATATCAAAATAGTATAGATGGTACAGACTGCAGCTCAGTGCTGGGATTGAGCAGCATCAAGAAACTGGCTGCCATAGGGTTCAAAAACATCTGACCACTAAATCACACTATCACACAAATCATGTGCAGCTCCAGCATCACATCTCCTCACAGCCTCTGATCCCCTTAAAAGATCAAACTGTGATCTTTTCTAATCCTTGTACTTCTGACATTGACCTTTGCTGAGCCTGTGGTGTAACCATGACTGAACGGGTTTACGTAACACCAACTTGGCTTGCATAACCAACTGACCAAAGGCAGGCATAGTACTATTATTATAAGGCTACAGCTTTTTTCAGCCTGGAATCCAAAATGAATAAATGTATTATTTTGATCTGGGACCAATTCTGGTTTAAAAAAAAAATGTTAATACTCTGTTCATGTGGAGGCTAAAATAAAATGTGACCCATTTAGTTCCAACAACAAAGGGCAAATCTGAGGACAAGATTATATGAACTCATTTTCAACTCCTACAGATTTAGGATATTTCTGTATCTAATATTGATTTAAAGGTATTGAACCTGTTGTGGCTCCTAGTTTCAGACGGTTGTCTGAAGGCTTGTGACGGAAAGGTTGAAGGTCAAAACCCCCTAACAAACTGAGAAAATCAGAGTTAGGTGTGAAATTCTTCTTGAGCAAGAAATGTTTTAAAGCTCTTCAGTGAGGAATCTAAAGGAGCTAGGTAGATTTCTTGCTAGTTAGTCAGGTAAGTTTGAAACAGATTTATCTGATACATAAGAATTTCTCTGTGTGTGGTCTTGTTTGGCCAGTATAAGGTTTCCCAGTATTTTAAATAAGCTCTGCCTCAGTATCCATTGTTGTAGTCCAGTATTTTGCCTCTATGTTATATATGTTCAGCCTTCCTTTAACTCACTGTACGACTGAAATATTACTCAAACATATGCTGTACATGTCTCTGATGTGCATTTAAATAAATAAATAGTACACCCCTATTTTAACCTGTGTTAAATTGTTTTCTTGAAAAAGCATGAGTACGAGGAATCCCATGCAAACTCTGTTTCAAAACTCAAACTCTAAAACTCTAAAATCTCAATCTAAAAGTAAGGCTATTTACATCTTTTCTGAAGAAAAATATATTTTCACGATATACAAGATGTTTCATTATCCAACAGCAGCAGTGTTTTTACTCCTCTCCCATCTTGTCAGAAGGCACAGGCGCAAACCACGGCCACCACCACTATGTTGCCAATGGTTGCCAGCACAGCAATCCACAGCCAAATGGTGTCACTGGACACTTTCCCATCATCCTCTGCTTCTGAGGGACGACAGTAGCCAGCATTGAGGTTGGAGGTGGACGTCTGCAAGGACGTGTTGCCATTGTATGGGGAATCCATGTAGGCCTTGCTCACAGCCAGGAAATGCTTTCAAGAGAGAGGTAGAGGGGTGAAGGAAGGGAACAAGAAAGGGAGAGGAATTTAGATTGAGGTCTGAAAAGAGTCATCTCAGTAATCTGACTGTAGTTGGCTGGGCTCTAACCAGTAATACAGATACAATTTCTTATCAGATCAGATCATCAATTTTCTGATTTCCTCCACTTTTTTAGTCTCAAATTGCTAAAAAGCTTTTGAATTTGAATCCAAATGAATGACACAATAATAAGGATGATCTGAGTTAACAATAACATGTTATGTTCAGGAGGTTATCCCCACAGCTGTGCCCGCTCTCAGGACAGCTGTACTGTACAGTGAAGACTAGACTGCATCTCAGAGGGATTAATTCTCAGATGGATTAACAAAGTCTGACACATGCAGCAGATATATTAAAAGAGAGAGACACAACCAGAGAATGGGAGAGAAAGAAAATAACCAAGCAAGGTAAGAATAGAATAAAGAATCCCACTTTTTGTCTCAGCTGGAAATGTTTGTCCCTGAGGGGCTTCCATAGCACCCAGTCACAGAAATGCAACCAATATGCATGGAGCTAATTAAAACCTCAAACGAAGCTTCAGTGAAGTTCAATAAGGGTGATCTGTTCCCTCACAATCAGTTCCTCAATGGGTTAATATGGACTATTTACTCCTGATCTATTTCTGCTTCCCCTCACTGGCAAATCTCCCTCCACCTTTACTGCTGTCATCTTTACATCTGAGCAGTGAGCTTTCTACCAGCGTTCTTTGAAGCAATCAATCATTGGCTACTGTTCTTCAAATATTATTGCAATTCTGGCCGCTTGTCTTTCAGACCTATAATTGTGCAATCCACCTCCTCGTCGTCAAAAAAACAAAACCACACAAGCTCACTGCAAAAAAGACACTAACAAAAGCAGAGTTTCTGTCTCTTATACAGACAGTGTTTCATACAAACAGACAGCTCAAAGTACATTAATAATTACAGCTGTCCTCTCACAGGTGAAAGGTTCAAGGGAGTTTGACCCTTTAACTTCCAGGTGTTCAAGCAAAATCTCACATTATGTGGACAAATAACTAAATTCATAATGAAAAGGTTTTATATTTGAAAATAAACTGTACAGCATTTTGATTGAGGTTATTATTAAACCACAGTAATGATGCAAGTCGGATTTCCATTATTCACCATTATTCATGCACTAGTTCATCTAGCTCTTCCATTAACACAAGCAACCATCATTTGTATGTGACTGTGCTCATGAATCTTCGATGTCAAAGTGGAAATGGGAGTCTAAAATGTTAGAACCGTAAAGATAAGGCAGCACCTTAATATGCATATTTAATTAAAACTGCCTCCCAGGGTTTTCATAATGAGTGGAGAGCAAAGGGGCTAGAATAAATTTCGCTGTAAGAGTGCAAAAATAAAGCATCCAGTATGCAACTGACTTGTACAGAAACTTGTCAACCAAACCTGAAAACAAAAATATTTCTCTCAGTGGGAACGCGGAGCTTATTCACGTTCTCATTAAAAAGTCTCTGCCTGGGAGCTGTGTCTCATTCTGTGAGTAAAACAGCACAGAAAGGTCATCCACAGAAACAGCAGTGAGCATGTGCAAGTGTTATTACACCACACACCTGGAAGATAAATTGCTCGAAGACATAATGAGTTTGTTTTTAGAACCACACAGTTTGAATTAAAAAAAAAAAAAGCCAAAAACCTGCTCTACCTGCAACGCTGCATGGTTAAGTAGGTCCTAACCTCACCTTAATTCTGGGTTTTCTGTCATATTGCACTTCTAGTTACGACGTTTGATCAGGAGGATTGTTTTCATGAACTGAAAACAAAGTTTACTATGCATGACATTGTCTCCAGTATTTTGCAGAGGACAGAGCAACTTATTAGTACAACAAACATCCAGGACAGTCTAGAGTGAAGGTGTTAGACTATATATCTAACAGATGTTTCTCTCTTTTTGTCTTTGCTTCATTTTTCACACACCATTGGTGATGGAGCTGCAGTGATGGAGATGA
This sequence comes from Mastacembelus armatus, assembly GCF_900324485.2. Lineage (NCBI taxonomy): Eukaryota > Metazoa > Chordata > Actinopteri > Synbranchiformes > Mastacembelidae > Mastacembelus > Mastacembelus armatus. The sequence goes on along the minus strand of NC_046645.1, from coordinate 7,364,413 downwards.
TGCAGGTAATTATAGACTAATTTCAAACCAACATCACACCCCCCACCATATTAACCACTTCAGCTGTTCAAAGACAACCGAACACAAACATACAGTGTTTGTAAAATCCTGCCAATGTGTGTGCTTTTCCCAATGTTTCAATGAGGACAAAGACTAAGCTAAACTTAATACATTTATTGCAAATGGTTTAATGTTTTATTATACTAAGATGACAGATACAAGTCTGTCATTGGATCAACTATTTTATCTGCTTGAGTGGTACGGTAGAACATGAAATGATTAGTGGGGCCAAGAGCACTCACACACAAACCCACACCACACAAATGGCCTAACCTTGACCATAAACACTGCTTGCCTAACCCTAACTCTTGCCTTAACCCTAACCCTGATGAGAAAGGCTGAGTCCAAACAATGTGAGTAATACACACACACAACACACGTGTATAGTGAGTGCAGAGTATCTGAACTGATTTGTGTATCAATAAGACTAAAGATAGTTATATAAGTAACAAACAACAGATTTGTGCAACAACAGCTGCACAGTTTCTTTGTATCTACTGTTACTGAAAAGTTCTTCGACTATTTTTGGTTTTGATTTATTACCGTGATTATTTTCTCAATTAATCATTCAAATATTTGGTGTATGAAATGTCTGACTGTTGTGAAATATCATGCAACCTACACATATTTATTTTACACTTTTTAAACAGTTCAACTGTTATTATTATGAAATATGTTTATACATTTTCTAGTGATTAATTAAAAACTATTCAAAAGACCATGAGGAAAGATGAAAAGTGTACATATAAACGTTATGACACGTTGTTTGTGTTACACTCACCTGTAATCAATTCTAGTTGTTTTATAACTTTAATGTAAACATTGACATAAGGAAAATTATAGTAAGATTGCAGGAAATAAAAATCAAAATGTGAAGTAAGGTGACTCTTTTACATCAACAGCATACCAGCCAGGCAGAGTTACAGAAAACTTCCTCCCAAAAAACTGTCCGACATGACAAGGCTGGTTCTGAAGCTTTTTGGTTTTTTGTTCTAAACACTTCCAAACATCACAGAATCACTGAAGTTAGAGTGCTGATATCAAGTTAGTAGCTCCTGGAGCTCATGAACGACTGCACCATATCTGTTCATTATTATGCCATATGTATTATAGATTCTCTGTAGTTGGACAGAACGTTAATCCAGTGCAGGTAGTTTTGACTGTAATGTGTAAACAACAGCTGAGATAGCTAGAATTCATTCTAGAGAGCTAGTATGGTACAAACATATAAAAGATAAAGAGAAGCACAGAGAGGAAATACAGTGAGAGAAAGATGGGTCTACCTACTGACGGCTGTGTATGAAGAAAGAAATCAGTTGTCGTGGTCCTGTCCTGTCCCGTCCCACACCCTGACTTAGACTGAGAGAGAGAGGAGTAGCACTTCATGAGAGAGAGAGAGAGAGAGAGAGAGAGAGAGAGAGATCCCTCCCATTCAAAATGAGATATATGCACACTGTGACAGCATCTATGTGATATAGGTTTATAAACCCTGCTGTCAGAATGAGTCCATACATGTAAAAATATGTGTGCTGGACTTGTGACACAGAGAACACACCATGGTCATGCACAGGTGTATGAAGAGTGTATTTTGAATGTGTGTGTGTGTGTGTGTGTGTGTGTGTGTGTGTGTGTGTGTGTGTGTGTGTGTGTGTGTGTGCGCGCGCGCGCGCGCGTGCATGCGTGCATGTGTGTGAGATTTAATCTCAGAAACAGCTGAGCAGGACATTTCTAGTTTCACATATCCAGACTACATCTCAGTAGCTGAGTAAGATCCGACCTCATCTTGTTAAAACTGTCAAAAACTAGCAGAATATAAAAGGAAACGTTAAACTTATATAACAACCACATATTTTTCCAAATTGATCAATTACAGCTGAGAAATTATGTTATATGGATCCAGTCAGGTGTAAAATGGATGTATCTGGAAGTATTGCACTATTTTTCTCAAGCTACTTTATCCAGACCACAATGAGCAACGTGAAAATTGAAAGATGGTTTTATTCTTCACAGGACAAAAATCCTAAATCTGATTTAATATTGTGAGCACATGGTGCTCGGCTGCCCGCTGACTCACCGGGATGATGAGCTTTTCTGAATCTGTGTGTGGGATTTTGTGGACATGTAGGTAACAGCAAGTACCTCAGTCAAAAGATGATAGACTGCTTGTCCTGTCTTCATGACGGAATGTCCTAACTTGACCTTTGGCCCAACTTCTGTTCAACACCATCCTCCATTTATGCCATTCAGTTCACATTCCTCTGTATGTGAAAAGTAACTGCAACTACATCCTTCTTTCTGAATACGTTGACTCTTTGTCATCACCTATAAAGTCACTGTGTTACTCATGCACTTTCTTCCTTCTCCTTTCCTGACCTTCATGGTGTATTTCTTATATTCTTCTCCTTCCCTCCAAATATCTTCCCACCATCTCTATTTCCCTAAGCGTCTTTCCATCCTTCTATCCAACACTGCAGTGACTGGCTGGATGCAGACAGGATATTCTGGTATAGTGTGCAGTGCTGCAGGGCTCATGGGATTAGCGCCAGACATATACAGCTTCAATCCTCCAAATCTCTTAAAATGAGAATTATTGCTGTGCATTATGTATCTGCACAACATAGTTTTAGTGTATAATAAGTGGTCATATACATCTGCTTCTTGTGTCTATATGTGAGGAGTGCATGTTTGTTTATCTGTGTACCTCTTTGTATGTAATGTATGTGTTTGCATTTATTTTTCTGTCTCTACAGAAACATAATGAAATGGAGCATGCTGTACATGGACAAGTGCATGCATTTCCTGTATGTACTGTATTTAAACCTTTATTCTGTGTATGGTTGCATGTACATGTCAGTGTGTGTGTGTGTGTGTGTGTGTGTGTGTGTGTCCAGAGAACTGATACAAAAGTTATATAATTCTAAGTTCTTCTAAGTTGCGGAGAAATTCAGAAACTGCTTCTGGTGATAACATGAACACGCATATAAGGCACAAGTGAATGCTCACACATTTGTGCACATTCATCAATCACTGAAAGCAAACACACACACATGCACACACACACACACATACACATACACACAAACACACATACACAATGATACACTGAAGGCCAGGGGTTATTTAAAATGAAGGGAATTTGAGCGGAATAAGGGGATTTTTGGTTAGGAAAAAAATAACTCTCCCATAATTAGCCAGCGATGGGGGGAAGAGTAAAAGGGGCCAGAACTCATTCATCATTTATGAAACATTTGTCTCACAAGCTATTTGTTTCACAAGCTATTAGTGTATCTCTTGACGTGAGGTTTGCTCCCGGGCAATGAGAATATTTCAGCCTTGTGCACACTGTCTTATGAACGCAAAAACTTTACCAAGAAGAAGAGCACTATATTTGCATTTTAAATTTGAATTTTAAATACCCAGTATACATTTTTAAGGTGGGAAATTTGGGTCTCCATATATGACTGTTTTGATGTAAAAACGAGAATGAAAGGTAAGGGATGGGAGGACACAGAAGAGAGAGAAATGAAAGGGAGAATAAACAGCCCTGCAGCAGCCAGCTGTTCCTCTTCTTTCTGAAACATCTGTCATAGAAAGACAAACACAGACAGAAAGTGAAGGAGGGAAAGTAAATGCAGAAGTGGTGAAGAGAAACAAAAGAAAGGGTGAATACAGAGAGACAGAAAGAAAATACTATATGAACCATTCATTTCCTGTCTAGTCTGACCAGGACAAATATGATTAACAAGAGACAGTTGGGGCAAGTTCAGGTTTCCACATTGATGGAATAAGGTAAAAACAATCAAAAATGACAATATTTGAATAATTGTAGTCTTAGATATGTATTAATGATAGTGTTCTTTCTTTTATAATCATATTCTTATACTTAAAAAAGTTATTAACAATAATAATAATAATTGGTGTTAAATTATCAGTTATTGTCTTTATCTACTTCCATGAACATTTTTTTTCAATCCATAAAAACATCTTCAAAGAGGAACTTCACCTATTTTAGTAAGACAAAACTCTAAAATAATGTAATTGTATTTTCAAATGATTTTAAAGACCTGCAGTTACTGTCTCCTGCTGGCAGTGGGTCTTGGTTTTGAATTAAAGCAAATTTCACATGGGTTAATTTGAAATTACACATTGTGAGATGATGATTTTGCCCTAAAATAATGGACACCAAGTAAATAAATAAATAAAACGCTTCTTAACCTGTCCAGGGTGTACCCCTGCCTTTCACCCAAAGAGAGCTGGGATAGGCTCCAGCAGATCCCTGTGACCCTAATAAGGAATAAGTGGGTATAGATGATGGATGGATGTATGGATGGATGGATGGATGGACGTTCCTGAAGTTGTGAGGGACGTGTTCTTGAAAATAACACAATATGTCATGAGGGGACCTGAAGTGACTCAATTCATGACAAAAATGGAAGATGCAAGAATAACTGAGAAAAGAAGCCAAAGTGGCAGAGAGAAAAGAGTCAGTGAGGGAAGGCAGAGGTGTCTGGTCTGTGGGTCGTGGTGAACAGGAAGGGAAAGACTAGAAGAAACCGTAAAGACAGAGGAGGACAGACAGAGAGAGAGGCTTGTTCTCATGGTTGGTTGAATCTCTGTTAGTTTTGCTGGGGGCTGCAGAGCCTGACAGATGAACAGCATACACTGACATCATTAAATGACCTTATCTGGCTTTCATGGGACCCTTCATTCTCACACACACTGACACACACACACACACAATCAACTACATGCAAATACTGAAAGATGACGTGTATTCTCAGATATTGGGATATGTAGACAAACAGTCATGCTGTATATATATGGACTTGAGCCAGAAGACAAATATGTGGTCACACTACAAATCCAACTACACATTACTGACACTGTGTCTTTGCAAAGCTGATCTCAGTCTGTATTCTGATCTGATCACCTTTACGCTTGAAGGAACATTATTCCATCTGCCTGCAGGGCACTTGTCTCTTCACAGAAACACCTCAGGATTCAATTAATCAAAAGTCTTGAAGTCTTGAGGGAATGCATTACCTGGCTGTTCCAGCTGTTTCTGGACTCCAGTTGTTTTTAATGGGCCTGAACTTCAGACTTCCTGACTTCAGCATTGCTGTGCTGGATGGAATGAATGTCTTTGTTTGGGGGAAAATTTTATTCAAGCAGCATGGTCTGAACCTCTAGGTGCAAATATACTTAGTTTCTGTGAAAGTGTTTGGGTATTTGCATTGCTTGCTAAATTGTTAGCTATTTAAAACAAAACATTAATGTAAAACTTGCTAGCAAAACAAGCCAACTACTAAGTATTAATGTTGACATTATAATATTGCTTTTATAAAGGGGATGTCAGATTTCTAAAAAAAAACTGTGTTCATCCTTATAATCCTACAGTACTATATGCTGACTTAAGGGTATCTGTTACAAACCCTAAATTATAGTGCTGAAATTCTTGTTGTTTAAATATATAAGAAAATATAATTTACACTCAAAATGACTTTTTCAACTATTGTTATTAGTTATTTCTAATTGTTAATTGTTAACTGAAAGGAAGACCTACTCACAAAGGATCAGATTTACCGTCTGTGTGAAAGCAATGCCCTGCTGAGGTTCCTGATAAACTCTTCAGATGGTAATCTGACTTCATTCTCCATCAATTACACTTTGATAGACATGGCTTAATTAAGACCAATCTAACCTCTTCCTTAGAAAAAAATGGTAGGGAGAAAATGTAGTTAACACAAGGTCAGTCATTGACAAAATCCATGGATTTTGTGATAGAAAGACCACCATGGTCATAGAAATAGAAAATATTTCAGATGGAGGCCTTTTCATATTCCTCATGGCCTTTAAATTAGACTTTTACTTGTAGTTTATTGCCTTTAATTTATCAAAAACAAGGTTAAAGAATTTAAACTTATCTTTATGTGATGCTAGATCCTTTTAGCTTATCACATTTTATCTGTTGAGTTTTTGAATGTTGGAAACAAAGTTTTGGTTTTCTTTACTTAGAGCGTTAAGGTGTTGACTGCAGGGTGTTCAGAGACAGTTGGGGTGATTAAGGACCACGCATTGAGCACACCTGATTAACTATCTGAGAACAGATGGCTATCAGATGAGGCTTTCCATCAAACTCCTTCGGCCAGACAGGGTTCAGGACTGGAGCAGACAAGCTCAGTGATATGTTCAGGGACTTAAAGTGGAAGCTCCCTCAATTCAGAAACTAGAGTTTGACTCTTAATACGCTTCTTTACAATGCAATAAAATCTTATTTTGAAATTTTAACAGGTTGTGTGGAAAAGGTTGAAGAAAACCCACATCCTTTCCTACACACAGGGGGTTTGATTTAGTGTCCTTGAGCAGATGGTTATCATAAGAGTTTTTCCATCAAAGATGCACAGCTGGACAGGATCTTCAAGAGAGGGATGCTGCATGTCTCACTTTAAGACATCTTCTAGGCCACTATTTGTTATTTAACATCACTTCTGATGCACCTTAGTGTCATAAAATATTTGATAAATAAACGTTCACACTGTTTAAATCTGCTGTTTAAAAGATTTTTTTCATTTTCTTCAAGGATGCCAGCAGATGGTGCAATGTGCAGTGATAAATTCAATGTTGTGGAAAATGTCAACATAAGCAATTCAATTGTCCTGTCCAAATATCAGTATGACAAGAATTTGGCATTTTTAATTTAATGTCTGTGCAAATGCCATGGACATTTTAAACTTTTTGATTAAGTATTTTATCACTGAAACATTTTTTTCTTACAAAGTTGTCAAATTCATAGCCATTCACTTCATCAAACCATTGCCCATTGCTGACAAAAAAAGAAAAAAATCTGCAGATAGAGCAAACAAAGTAAGTGATTCAAAGCTGCAAAGAGTGCAAGCATGGAAAGACGGCCATTTGCTCTGTATGCACTCAAAAGCTTTAGCACAGTAATTGCTTTTAAAACATGTTCACTAGGCTAGATAACCCTGTAGCAGCTACTTAAAGCTCAGCATCTTAGGTCAGAGGAGACAAAGAGGAAAAAAACTGGCAGAAAATGGGACAAATATGTTCTAACATGGTGTAGAGAAACTGCTGCAGGAGCTGAAACAGGAGAAAACACACTATGAGATTTTTAAAACACAAGATAGAATCACTTGATCTATGTTTTTTAAATAATTTGCTAAGTATTTAAAATTGTACCACCTTGAAATAGTAGTGGTTATATTGAAATCTAGTGTACACGATCTTACAGTATATATTATTAGAAACAAAGAGTGAATGACAATATTGAAAATACGGTCCCCAAGTACATACAGTGCATTCAGAAAGTATTCAGACCCCCTTCCCTTTTTTCAACTTTGTTATGTTGCAGCCTGATACTACAATTGTTTAAAATTAATTTCTTTTCTCATTAATCTAAACTCAGTGCCACATGATGACAAAGTGAAAATAGAACCACTAGATGAGATCAAATACAGAAATTTGCTTTGGACTCCACTATTCTCAAATACAAAACAAAAACCTGACATAAGCAACACAGGTTTTTACATCCAACACAGTACAACATATAAGACTTACTGCACAAGATCCCAGACACAATTAAGTCCTGATAATATAAATAGGAATGAAGGAAAATCATTAAAGCGTCTGCTGAATGTTGTCCAGATACACAAATGCACAAATAAGCTGATAAATCATAAATAGGTATAATTACACACAAATAAGCTTGTCTCAGTTTTTGAATTTACTTTTCAAAGACAGTTTTACCTTTAGCCCCACGTCTGTCCTGTGTCACAATAAATCAAGCTGTTAGCTGTAGACCTTTATTATTCTCTGTGGCCTGTGCAACAATTACTATCACATGAGAAATTCCCTTAAAACAGTCCCATTTCTGGCCTTTGCGTGTGTTTGTTACAAGTAATAGCAAGAAAATGACTGTAAATTTCAGTGCACTAAATGTACATGTGTGTATGGAGGAATGTGCACGAGGCAGGGCGGCTTTAGCACAATGAGCAGCTCTTTTATGTACAATACAGTGCATTTACACAGGCATGGTCATTTACCCTGAGGGCCAGTGAGTCCAGCTGTCAACAGAGAGACACGTGAAGTCATTTTAAACAAAAGGGACACAAAGAAATGTGTTTTACGCACATTTATTTAACCATTGTCCACTGTGGTTTGTAGGTTAGTGTGTTTTATGCATAGGAGTGAGTCACCGACTGTTCCATTTTATGCAAGGAGTACTGGCTGTGAAAGATTACTTTGCCTGAAGTGTTTTTGTGTCTCCTTTTTACAATACACTTGCAGATATATAGAGAAAACACTTTGATGTTATGGTAGCCTTTACACACACATATGTGGATACATGTACAAATGGATCATTAACTTTCAGATGCTGATCTTTGTCTGATTTCAGTGTGCAGTGGTTATTTTTCCTCCATAGTGGGAGACAAAAGTGCTATTTTTTAAATAAACACTAGATGTTTGTAAGATAAAACTAATGTACACTACTTGTTTCCTGTTGATGGCACCCATGAAGTAAAAAACTATGCATAAAACAACAAAATCCTAGGGAAATTATTTATTAACAGGAGTGTATTGGTGAAAAAATTGTTGATCTATAGTTTGTTGATGTTGTTGATATAGGTCTTATTTTGTACTGAGCATGTGGCTAACAATGTATTAAGCTAACAGTAAAACTGTGGTTCATAAAAATATAACAATAAACTGAAAAAAAAACAATTAAAAAAGAAGTGGATGATAATTATGTGTTGATTCCATAAGTGACCTCTTTCATATTACATACCATTTAGTTCCTGTTTGATAGAAAGTTTAAAGTTACCATTTCCAGCATCAGACTTAAAGTAACCATTATAGCTGCTGGCACTTACTAATGAGGCATAATCAAAATCAGTGGTTGCTTCATGCAAACCTGTAGACGCCTCCATAAACATCACAATATTTGTCATAACTGGTAAGAAATACGATTCCCATCAGCCTTAGGTCTGCACTTTTAAAATGCTAATTTCAAATGTTACATGTTAAACTAAGATGTGGAATTGTCACATTTTCTGTCACTGCTGAAAACTGGAATCTTTCCAAGATGTATAACTTTCCATGTGTCTGTATGGAAATCACAGTCCTTCACAGCTGTGAAGACATACAGTGACTAGACACTTTCCATCTCTGATTTATCAATTTCCATATCTGACATTTGGAATAATGTATGAGATTTCCTCTGGCTCATTGCATCAGGCTCCGTGACTGAAATGCACCAGTAACAGGCAGCGAAGCTTTATCAAATCTGCAAACGCAGCTCCTCATTAATCTCAGCTAACAGGGATAACACTAGTAGGACTACATGTTATACAGAATGACCTTTGTTAGTAATACATTACTGGATTTTTTAGACCTTTATTGCTGCTAATACATAATAAGTACTTTTTAAAGTTGATGGAGAGAGTTCTATTGTTTCATACTGTTGTGTATATATTTGAAACACAGTGCAGATCTATAAAGTCTCATAAAATGGAAACATATTTAAGTAATCTACCGTAAACTGCACCTACTGTACTTTAGTAAATGTACTTAGAGTTTTTTAAGGTCAGAGCAGGAGCTCCTGCAGGATGGACATTTCGACGTAATAACAGCAGGAGGCGATATTCGGTTTGTAACCTGTCTTAAAGAGCAAAGAAGAAGAAGAAGAACTTCCGTGTAAATTTTATGAATGACTCAAACTTCCCTGTTTTAACTAGTATCAGCCTCATCTCTGCAGAGTTGGTAATCTGACAGCCACCGCTGCCTTTACATTGGCCTCAATGGATTATACTGCGCCTCAGACTGGGTTCAGACAGCGTAAGTTACGTACGTGACTTTATGGATCAAATCGGTCTTTGAAATTAGCGGCTGCATGTGGTAGCTTTCTGCCATACCAGGCTAACGGAAATGGAAGATGAGGTTAGCTCGCTCAGTTCACCTGGTTAAGGCAAACAACTAACAGCTCGTAAAGCACAGACACCAACACGTCTGGTCACGTAATCCAACTTGGAAGATAAAGCGCATTTAGCAGTCCAACCCACTAACAGCTAAGTTAACAATGTTAACTAACTATAGCTAATGTACCAAGCTGTGGGCAGGCTAGCTTAGCCGGTTGTGTCCCCGGTTTATGGGGCAGGTTTTCGGAGGAGGGGCAAAGTGTGGTGCTTTATGAAGCTGTGTTTGTGCTGGTACATGTAGTTTACATTTCTTAGCATTAAAGCTTCTGTTTTCAAGCTTCAGTCCAGGGTGGGTTAAGGTTAGCAATGAAAATATATAGACAACCACTGAGATTTAGTGTTAAACGTATTTTAGGCTCCTAAAACATCTGTTCTCCAGATGCATCAGCTGCATCTTTAAGCCTGTTTCTGTGTGGATCTAGTAGCGACCAGTTGGCTTTATGTCATAGCCATTACAATGTCTGCTACATCGGTGCCTGCTGTTTGTCGATGATCTAATCTGCTCTTGTGATCAGTGTGTGATAATCCGATCAGTTCTTCAGGGCTTGGAGTTAAAGAGCTGGTGTTTGAAAGTGCTTCATGTCTGAAATATGCAAAAAAAACTAGACTTTGAAAAATAGGGATGCAAAGGTTGTTTTGAGGCTATTCAGCCCAGCCTAAACTAAGGGTGGGAAATATGGAAAAAATATACCACTTTTTTATAGTAAAATCACAATCGCGATTTTATCACAATCACTTTATAACGATTCTTTATTACACTGACTTTTGAAAAGCACAACCAAACTATTTCATTTATATAAAAACAACTACTTTGAGCAGTCGGCTTCTTTCCTAAGGTAACATGGGGTTTACACAATAGTATTATTGTTTTAAAATGCAAAAGTCAGGGAAGGTGGCAGTAATAATGCACCATACGTTGTTGGCCAACCGCCATATAAATATTAAGTTGTTTACCTGGGAAAAACAAATTACAGCAACATATGTGACTAGTTTGTTTCGTTGTGTTTCTGTCTAATGCGCCAGTGTTCGCTAAACGAGCAAAACGGAAAAAACCTTTCTTCTATTTCTTCTTTTGTTTTGGTTGACGCTTGACAAACGGGTGCATTACTGCCCCCTCCGTTGGAGTGTGAACCACAGTTATGGGTCTGTTGTCCCGTCTGCTGTGTCGATTATGTTCACACTGTAAACGAACCTCTACAGGTCTTGAATGACCACTCTGAAGTTCGATATTCGACAGATCCACTCTCTTCATAAGAAGCAGCGACTGTCCACTTAGATTTTACCCTGTCGGAGGCGCTCTCTGTTTCAGAACAACTGCTCAGGTGTGAATACACCTGTAGCTGTGGTGTCTTTGAATACTGTTTAGCATACTTTCTCTTTAGGTGGTTGAAAACTTTTGTAGTGTTTCCATCCAATGTGTGAACCATGTTTGCAGGAAGAGATAAACTAATTCCATATGAGACTGAGGTGGAGTTCTTTTTAGACACCAAATCCTCATTTTTGTTTTCAGCAGCAGTTTCCCACTACTGAATTAAACTGGGATTATAGTTAAAAAAAAAAAAATCTACAGTATTGCCTGTAGTTCTCTATAGTTGGTTGGTCAGATAGGCATGAAGTAGACTAGCAAATAGTGTGATGGCTGAGAAAAAACTTCTGTCTTTGTGTTCAAGAACTGCAAAGAATAGATTGTGCCTTGTAGAGGATGCTATGATCTCTTTGCTCTGGTAGATCGTCACTCTGTTCTAATCCGTCACGATCTAACTTTGTCATATCACACACAACCCAAACCTTCCTCTAGTGTTTGTGCATGCATATAGTATTACATATAATGTTGACCATTTTGAGGATTGTTAGGTAAATTCTTTTAACAAATAGACTCAGAGGAACTTCGGTAAGATTATATAGAGTTTTTACTTGCAAGGAGTAACAGTCACACAGCACCTTGGTACAGCATGAGGGTCACTGGCTGTTTGCAGCCCAACACATCAGTTTTCATGGTAACACAAAAGGGAGGTGATTTCACACAGAAAGACATCTGGGCCCTTATCAAATAGTCAAGGTTAGAGCAACTGTGCTCACTGAGAGCAACAATTATATTTCCACAATACACAATAGGCCCTATTCAGAAGAGTTTCAGTTCTACTAAAGTAAGGTGGATCAGGTCACAGGAGGGTAAACATTTTAATTTCTCTAACAACGACCATCAGCATGTCTGCAAGGCTTCTGGGTTTGCTGATAGACTGGTCTTAAATGTCTGGTTTCTTTTTTTTATTTTATTTTGTCCTTGTGACTGTAGCCATGATGTTTGCTTTGCTAATTCTGATCAGTGCATCCCCCAAAACTGTAGAAGTGATTCAAGAAGTACAAATCTGCTCCTGTGTTTGACATATCTCTTTCTGTAACATGTCATCCAGAACCGATTATGCGTCTAAGGAATAGCTCCGTGGATGGCAGCCAGTTGTTTGAGGATACAAGTGGAGCTGGGCCTGGATCACAGGCACCCAATAGGTGAGACCCCTGACAGCAAGTCTGAATTAGGCTAGAACAAACATGTCGTTTTACAGCAGCAGCTCAGTGTAAATCACACTTTTAGGCAAACTTGATCAGACATGTTTCATGGACATGCTTTCACTACAGAAAATTTTATTGTATTTTGTATGTTTGTATCCTGTATTAGATCCAGGAAACATGAGGGTAATTCAGGAGTGAATTCAAGCTACATTTTAATCTCTGAGAAAGAAAAAAGAACATCCTAATTATCTTTCTATTAATTCAGTTCTGTAGTTGATTTCATTATTTGCTTGCAATAGAGCTGACCATATGATCATACTGCATTTTCCTTTATCATCTTGGCAGGAGCCAGCAAGCTGGGCCACAAGGAGCAGGATTTCCTGGCCAGGCACTTCTGTCAGAACCCATGTCTAACCTGGCTATGGCGTATGGCAGTTCACTGGCCTCCCAGGGGAGAGAGATGGTGGACAAGAATGTAAGACTGACTCACAGATATTTCCTTTCCACAAATTATACTTCAATTCAAGGCAAAATCAGGCTGACCAGAGAGGCTGCATTAAAAATAGCCTGTAACATATATACACAAAAGAATAATACATAAATGTCTGTATGCTTATTTGTTTCAGCTGGACAGGTTCATCCCAATTTCTAAGCTGAAATACTACTTTGCTGTTGATACGGTGTATGTGGGCAAGAAGCTGGGCCTTCTAGTTTTCCCTTACATGCACGAGGTGAGTCTGCTTACACCTACCAAATGTAAGTTATGTCAGCCATGACACTGCAGAGTAGAGACAATCCTGTGCCTGTGGAAATATGTGCTTGTAGTTCTGCCTGATGTTCTTACAGTTTCAAATGTATTGAAAAAGTAAACCAAACTTCAGTATGTGTTTTTCAGCTCACATACCCTCTGTCTTAAATCTTTACACACAAATATGTTTTTATGGGTCTTTTAGATGTTTTTTCAGTGGGAAAAGTCTGCAGATGTCAACCAGAAGTCTCTTTTGAAAGTCATAGACCTGTCAGATTCTACATACTATCAGCCCAAACTTGATTCTATAAGAATTAAGCAGGTTTTATGTGTGTGATCATGTGTGTTGTAGAACTGGGAGGTGAGCTACCAGCAGGACACTCCTGTTGCTCCACGTTTTGATGTGAACGCCCCTGATCTTTATATTCCTGCCATGGGCTTCATCACATACATCCTGGTGGCTGGACTGGCCCTCGGCACACAGAACAGGTACATGTGTCCAGGTTTTATTGTCCCGGCGATGTGGTGATACAGGATTGGTAAAGACATGCTGAGCTCCTGTTGTATAATTTTGTGCACCCGTCAGGTTTTCCCCAGAGCTGTTGGGAGTTCATGCCAGCTCAGCGTTCGTGTGGTTAATTATGGAAGTCTTGGCTGTTCTGTTGTCACTCTACCTTGTGACTGTAAATACAGACCTCACGACCATAGACCTGCTGGCCTTTTCTGGCTATAAATATGTTGGGTATGTAGCTATATCAGTGTTTTTGTCTCCATTTTGTTATTTTTGTTTTCATTTTCTTAGTGTAGCAACGCTAAGGGTCTGTGGACGTCATGGCTAAACTGTGAATGTCTGTCTCTCCTGTCTCTCTCTTTAGGATGATTGTAGGTGTAGTAGCAGGCCTCTTGTTTGGAAGGCCAGCATATTATCTCTCTCTGCTGTGGTGCTGTGCTGCTATCTTTGTCTTTATGGTGAGTACAAGTGTGTACTAACTCTCCAGAGTATTAATTATTGTTCTAAGTAGACAGATTTCCTGTTTACAAAACCAGGATTAGACGGGTGCAGTATCGACTGATGGTTATGATGGCTTAAATAAAAGTGATAAATATAATTACACACACAAAAGTTTCATCTTCACTAATGTAAAAATCAGCATTTTCATTTGCAAAGCAAACAAATTGTTGGACTAATTCTTCAGCAGTCAAGCAGTACAGATGATTCAGCTCATTTACAGCATGTTTAACTTTTTTTGACAAGTTGTCTAAGAATCTAAAAATCTTCTCTTCTCAGATCCGCACTCTGCGCCTGAAACTGTTATCTGAGGCGGCGGCAGAGGGTCGGCTGGTGAGAGGAGCTAGAAACCAGCTGAGAATGTATCTCACTATGTCCATCGCAGCAGCACAACCAGTCTTCATGTACTGGCTTACCTACCACCTCATCAGATAAAACCTGGCACACACACATTCACTCACTTGTATAGAAGATGAACTGGACTGTCCCTCCCCATACATAGAGAAGCTGGACTTGAATGACAACACACAACTGTTGTCCGGACCTCACATCACTTTTCCAGAGGTAAACACAAATCGACACAGTCATAAAACTCGCTCCATGCATGGAGCAAAACAAAAAGACGATTAGGAGAAAACGTGAGGCTTTACTGTCTTTGCTCTCTTAGCACAACCCCGGGCCTTTTTCTCTTTTTTTTTAATGTAATGTCTTCAAAGATTTGTAGCAAGAGTAAGTGGCTTTAAGTTTTTCTATACTGTATAATTATTAAATTATGTTTTTTAGTAATATTTATGTATTTTTGTGTCTAGAGAAAGTATTATTGCAGACATTGCTGCCATTTCATTACTCATAAGTGATATTTCTGAGCTCACTTACATAAAGCACATTAACCTCACCAAGCATCCACTTAAGGTAAAGAACTTAAATCCAGGTTTAAAAGCGGTTCTTTTGACTAGAATTACTTAATTTCTGGTCTGTTTGTTTCACAGCACACTGTTCTGTCAATGTTGGATCTGAAAAGTGCAGATGTTGTATCACCGTGATTTTTATGTTTTTTCCTGATGTATGTGCTTTGATACGTGTGTGAGCCTTTGCTGCCTGACAGCGCTTGAACAGCAATATCAAGCCACAATGACATTAAGGTGTAGACCTCACAATTAGTTGATTTTGATATCCTTTTAAAAAAAAAAAGTAAATTTACTGCATTTTGTATTGAAAGTCAGATGGAAGAGGCGGAAGGGAAGAGGCGAGGTGGTCTGTTCTGAGGGGACTGTCCCAGTCTCCTTGAGATATGTGAAATGATTTAGTTGTCAGAAATGTTTACTTGTGCTGTACCTGTAAGTCATCTAATATTATTACAAATGATTTCTATAGCAGGGTAAGATTCGCACTCAGTTGAATTATTTCAGGACTGTTGCATTTTCCTCAGATTAAGCTTAATGCTGAAATGCTCAGTTAACCAAGCTACCAAAAAAAAAAAAAAAAATCTGCTTTTGGACAGGAGCTCATTTAAATGTGAATCACACAGGTGCAGAGTAATTCTAGGTAGCAGGTAATTGATTGGTGACTAATAATGAATGGCTCGGCTCCATTCACTGTTAAGGTAGGCTGAAAATATACAGCCTATTAAATGAAGCCATTGACATGGTATGGAAAAAAAAAAAAAAAAAAAAAAGACACAAATAAAGGCTGATTGATGGAGCAACTGAAGTGTTTGATTGCCTCAGCAGTAAGGTTGTAGGTTTGACTCCCAAGGCCTTTCCATGTGGAATTTGCATGCTCTCTGTGTCTTTGTGGGTTTTCTCATGTCCTCCTCTTTACTTGGCATCTTGGTTATTACAAAGTTGCATTTTGATGGGTGGTCTGTGGTGTGAACGTACCTTAAATTTTCAACAGCCTCAACTAGAACATAAACTTCAAGGCATTACTGAAGTGAAGGATGTTTATTGTTCGGTAGCTAGAGTACAAATGACTCAATATTACACATTTCTACTGCTTTTTAAAATTACGCACATCCGCAAAATTTAAAGCCGGTATAACCTAAGCAGAAAGCGTTTTTAATACTCTTAATGTTTTTAATGCTAATAATGTTATGATAAAGTGACAGGAGGTTATTGTCTCAGGTAGGATGTAGCAGTGACTGGAAGCAATGGCAGTGACCTAACAACTGCAGCCTGTAGAGTCACTGGCATGGCCAAAGTACATATTTTGATTTGTGACTCACCACAGTGTAATGAATAATGCTTAACTACTAACTACTTAACTACTACTATGTGAAGTAACTCTAGACTGCACCACAGAAAGTTAACATTAGCGAATACGACTGAAACCTACAATGTGCAAGTGGTGTAAAACGATCTTATTGCAGTCTGTCTTTCTTTGAGAAACCTCTGTTGTGATTAATAGCCTGAAGAAGCCTGGTCCGCATCGTCCTCTCAACCGGGTATCTCTCATAGATTGGCAGGAGTAGCAGAAAATGACAGGTGAGGGATTCTGGCAGATGGAGTTCAGTGGCAGCGGGCAAGATCGCCACTGTCATCTTTATGCTCTCCATGCCCAGGAAGGGTACACGGTCACAGCCTGTGAGGAACACTGGTGACAAAACCATAAAAGACATGAGCTGGTAAAGTGATTACTGGAAGTATCCAGTTAAAAAAAAAAAAAAAAGTTTGTATCTTGCCACAGGAACACAAATCTAAAAATTTCTGTTCTTCATGAAACTGACAGACCACTACTTCACTGTTAAAATTTGATCAGTGATAATAAGCACAATGATTTAAAATACTTACAAAGAAATTTTTTCTTTTCCTCTGCTCTCAGATTCTCAAACACCTCCCAGAAAGTGACAATGTTTGGATGCCCGGCATAGTAGTCTCCTTCGTAAACTGTGTTCTGTTTGAAAAATAAAAACAATTGTGAACAGAAATCCAATAAGGCTTCTAAATTAAATGGTCATGTGTTTTGTTTGGTTTGCCATCTTCCTACAAACTACATATTTTTTTTTGTTAATGCAGAATATTGTCCATATATATCACAGTCTTAGACCACTGACACAGTAACATTGGTACAGAATCAGTTAAAGATTTGCTGACTCCATCAATCCATCATGATGGTCGTTAGGTCACCCTCATGTTTTTGTTACTGTGGTGAGAAAACTCAATTTCACACACTGTCGATGATGTTTCAGCAAGTGCTTGAACACACACAGAACAGTTCCTGCTCACAACAAACATATAACCCCTCTCAAGTTTTAAGCACATCTTTAAAACTTAGTATACTGTGGTATGAATAGATAAGCAGTGAGGAGTGATATACACATACTGTACATTTTGTAACTAATTGGCTTATAAAGTCAATCTTGATTTATGTGTGATTATACGTAGATGTATTTAAAGTTAAAATCATCGTTAATGTGATATTCTTGGCATCTGGTCTAAATGTGAAACATGGGTTTGAAGGTAGATCTCGGTGTGTAAGATTGCTGTATTGTTTTATCTTTACTATCTTACTATCTCTGTCTTAATGACTCTAAAGCAGTCTAGTAGCTTTCAACACACCTGCTTGAACACCTCCCAGTCATAGTTCTCTTGGCCGACCATGACTGCTTGCAACTCCTCTGGCTGGAAGAACTCCACCACGTCGATGTCACACACCTTGAAAAACCCTCTGCTGAACGCTTCGAACGCTCCCTTCACTGACGTGTTGAAGACATAGTTGACAAAAGCAGCTATGAACTCTTTTCTGTTAACAGACACACAAAAAGAATTGTGATGATGGCATATGTGAATGTCTTTCTCCCCAAGTGATGCAATTATTATGCTATTAAGAGGAGTGCAAACTGACTTTACTACATTATCTTGCTACACATCTCAAATTATGGCCTTTCTATTAAGTCTGAAATCTTGTATTATTAACAGCTTAGTTTCTTACTGATCACAAAGTCTAAAACTGTTAGATGGCAAACAAAATGACAAACAATAGGAGTGTATAGCAGAGAAACAGAAAAATAATACCCCACATAACTGTACTTCAAACAACTTTTTTTAAACATACATGTTTGCCCCTGTCACAGGTTTGCCAGTTTCATTTGGATCAAGCTCAGCGTCCTCACCACCCCAGCTTACCTGCATAAAATAATTATTATATTTAGGAATATTGCAGCAACACGAGTAAAAAACAGCTGAAGTCTGAAATGGCACTTGCAGTCATTCCTGCTGTGATTTAGTGAACCTACAGTGAAGGTAGTCGCCAGTTCTGTGACTGCATCAGGAGTGTAATCCTCCAACATGCACCGCCAAGACCTGAAGACACACCACAGGGAAAGATTCATCTGACAATCACATCCTGCACGTTGTCTAACACCAGTTTCAGTACTCAGACCTCTTCACTGTTTGCACAACTAAATGTGCTGTAGGTTTAATTTGGAATAGTATATGTATACAAACGTGTTTTCAATTCATCTGATCATCATCACAGGTTAGTGAGTGTAGATTTTTAATACATTTTCATTTTATTTATATCTAATTATGTGGAAATTAGCCTACATGCAAAATAAAGCCGTGAACTGAAACTCCAGCTTACTCTGCTATTACAGGTTCAAACTCCTTCATGTCATCCAGCGTGGGTTTGACCCCGAGCAGCTTCTTGAAGAGAACCCGTGGGAAGGGCAGGTTTATGATGTTGCGGTTGTAAAGAGCCAGGCCACACAGAACGCCAAACAGGAAGTAACTCTTCTCCTCAACTTTTGGCTGTTTTGGATAGTGAATAAAAAAATCTATTATGATCAAGTATCCTTCAATAATTGACCAAGTTTACACAGGATGATCCAGTTTACAAAGATTCAAGTGATCCAAGGAAGTAACAGTTCCAGATGCTTATAGATATTCATGGGTTGGCTTTAACCAAAGGACTAGTATGTGAATGAACTGGTCTTACCTTGGGGGGGAACCAGGCCAGCGTCTTGCTCTCGTTGTACATGAGCATTTCAGACTCGGGAGACATGAGCTCATCAAACAAATAGAGGAAGAAGTCATTATTGTTGACGTTCATCACTTTCCTGTCATCCACAAACTGCACCTAGGAGGACAAAATAATACTCTCTGAAGTGTCCTTGAACACATTTTTGTAGCACTCCACTGATTTTACACAGTAAGTCGCACACATTGTTCAGGCTCTGGAAAAAAATGCCATTATGTTGTGTTATAGGAAGTGCAGGATTCAGTATTGTTAATGTTCTATTATACCAGGAACCACAATTAGTATGTTCAGTCCTAAAAATGCATTCATCACAAGTCTTTCTCATATTATTATAATACCTTAATCTGTCTTCTTTGTATTTTATCTGCCCTTTGTGAAGTGCTATTGTGAGTCTGATTCCATTCTTCATGCTGATGTTTGGTATTGTTATGGAGTGTGTACAGACTTTGCACTAAAATTAAAGCTGAAGTTGAAGATGCTATTAAACTTAACTTTTTTTTTTAATAAGTTGCTATATAACAAAATTTTATTATTTCAACTTAAAGTGCAAAGCTAAATTGCTGCACTAACCCTTTAATAACCCCGGAGTAAAGTGATGAGAAGACAAAGTTACTGTACCGAATTTAGTTTCAGAACACTAAGGCTGGCAAGGCTTTGATGGCATATTTACCAAAAGCTCCCGTTTGAAGGCGCAGTGGTCGGCTGCAGCGAGCTGTCTGAAGGCGTCCTCGACCAGGTGGGTTCGTCTTAGAGTTAGCTGGAAAACTGGAGGTGGGGGAGCGTCTGTGGGATTTACCAATGATTGATCATGCCACGCCAAAGTCATGTCGTAAATGAAATGATGCACTTCCTGTAATAACAAAAACCCTTTTTATAAAGAAATCTTCTGAAATCATACACTACAGTAGAGTACATGAAATATTATTTAAAATGAATGCTCAATTCAGAAACTACTTCAGTTGTATTAGCCAGTGTCATCAATGAAGACCTTTAGTAAAACGTTTAGAAATGATCTGTTTTTTTAACACATACCTTTGTTACGTATGCAAAGATGTTAAGAACTGCCACCTTGCATATCAGAGTGAGCAGGAATGGGTAGCGGCAGAAAATGGCAGGTGTGTTTTTGTCGTCCTTTAAGAAGAAAATCAACCAAAACATAATTTCACCAATAAGCTTAAAAAAAAAAAAAAAAAAAAAAAAAAAGTAAAACTATTCAGGACAAATGGACAGGTTACTGAACTGTGTTTTTACCTCCACTTTAGAAAATCTCCACCAAAACGTGACGTCTTCGAATGGCTGCACATTACCAACGATTTCCTCTACGTAAAAGGTGCTCAGTGGGACTTTGTAGGACTTTCCAGTTTTATTTGCCTGTAAAAAAATATCTCCATTATAAAAAAAAGAACAGACACTCTACATAGAAAGATATTACCATAGATACGGCACTAAAGCTACTGAAATAAAAACACACAGCACTGACTTTGTAGAGTAGCTTGAGGACTTTCAGCAGGAATTTGACTCCTGGGTTGTGAGTTGCCAAGAGGCCATTTTTCAGCATGAAGGCCAGGCCATTTTTGAAGACCAAGATGTGCTTCATCAGTATGGCGGGGGGCAGGGAAGACCACCAGCTTTCTGCAGAGCACAACAAAACACAAACATTAGATTCAGCATGTATCAGGTGAACATCTCACTTTCTTCACATATTCAAGAGGGAACGATTTTAAATAGGAATATGTAAAAACTATGTAGCACATAGATATAATTAGAAACTTAAATGGAAAAATCCAAATATATTTTTTATTTTGCAAAGCCCTCTTGAAATTTCGATGTCGAAATTTGTGGTTTCTACTAATGGTCATTTATTTCTCTGGGTCTGGGACAAAAAGACAAAAAAGAAATGTTTCTGTAGCTGTTTACTCAGTGTTTTCAGAGTCTTCTCGTTCAGGTTTTCAATGATGATTGCCAGAGCCAACACACTGCTCATGACGCTAGAGTCCTCTTGTAGAAGAGGGCATGTCAGCAGAATCAGGAGGACCTCTGGAGACTTCAGGACAGTTTTTGAATCATAAAGCAAGTCCACCAGGACATTTAGGTTTACCTGAATGGAAAACAGATCCAGGGAAATGTTTACACAGCCTGCATTTCTTTCAAATCAATATGCTCAGTGGGATTTCGCACAAAATATTCATGGATAAAAGAGTTTAAGAGCCTTGTGGTTTGCTCATTAAATCCCCCGCCCAAAAAAGACAATGATAATGTGTGAAAATGATTTGAAGGTTGTTAACTGATTTTTTGATCCATGGTACTGCCATCAGCTGGTCAAAAGTCTGGCTGGCTGCCTCCAGGTCCACAGTTAAAGCTCCTGCTTCGGGTGGGAGCCCACTGACAACAAAGGCAAAGCATTAAAACTAAAGAAAGTGACAGTATCAGTTCTCTGAGCCTACTTCCTTGACCTGGACGTTGTGACTGATTTTGCTACTAAAACATCACAGCAGCCAATGAAAGGACTTACTTGGCTTTTGTGAAACTTGCAACGAGACTTGAACTTGTCAGAAACATTGAAGTTATTTCTCTGTTGGAAGAGAAGAGAGAAAAGCACTGGGTACGCCTTATACACACTGCAGTTACAGAATCTAACAGAATACTTCATATACATGTATGCAGATATATAATATGATAAATTACCTCTTTGTCTGTTCATTGCCATGTTTCATTGACAGCCAATTTTGTAGTTTTGTCTCATCAAGCCGCCCAGTGATGTGTCCTTGATCCAAGTTCTTAAAAACGAGGTTTTAAAAAGTTTTTGGCAGCCAATAAATAAAACAGAACAGACTTTAATTAAATAACAACTGACGCACAGGGACAAAACATCCATCTGAATACATGCTTTTTTTTTTTTACATTTTATTTTTCATTAAAATTGTAATTAGTTAAATATATTACCTGCGCTTGTGAACAGTAAATGAAGTTTGTATTCCACCCAGCTGATATTTTCAAGTCTGCTTAAATAAAAACAGATTAGATTGAGATAAGGAATATCTTTACCTCAAACCTTCATCTGCCTTGTTGCATCATGTGGTGATTAGATGGTTAAAAGAGGCAAATTAAACATGAGCAAAGATGGATACACACACCATATTCCTTATTGTGCATATGTCTACACACAAACATACCACTGGGTATGGCTGCTGTACTGCCATTAATCCATGGAAGTTGAATCAGAGTAGGAAGCAGACTGCCCTCTGGTCGCACAGTTCCAATCTGCCCTTTGACCCCATCACCAAAAGCCCACAGTTGGCCAGAGCAGCCCAAAACCAGTGTGTGACACCTGAGAGACAAGAACCAATTTAAAAAGTAACATGACATGACAAATGTTTTCTACATAGTAAAATTACTTCAAGTATTTAATTCAGGTTCCCTAGTTAGAGCTACTCCAAGAGATTATAATCATGAACTTTAAATTGTGTTTTTAAAAACTGGCAAAAAGAAAAATGTCTATATTAAATGATGAGCACATAAGGACCCTCCACATTGTTACCTGCCACATGCAATTTGTGAAACAGGTCCATCCAGACCATTGACCAGTCTGGGTATCACTTCGTTAGCAGTGGAGTTGTGACCGAGCTGACCGTGGCTTCCCTCTCCAAATGTAAAAACGTTGCCATCCTAGGGAACAGCCACAGCTTCACATAATATCATGAGAAACAACACTAATTCTATTTACAGTTGAATGATTAATCACTGGATGAAGTCAGACATTTTGTCACATTCTGCAAAACCAAGCACTGTTTAAAGTGGAGAACCAGGCTGACAGGTTTAGTGAAGTCTGTACCTTAGTTAACACAGCAGAGTGTGCCTCTCCACAGCTTATGAAGGAGACACCCAGAGGTCTCAGGGCAGGTACCATACAGATATTGAACCTGCCTGTTAGAAATGAGAAGAAAAGACCAAACTGGCTTGTTCATTTCACAATGATAATAATAAAACCTATGGTAGGTTTTTGAGATTTAAGGGTCCAATGTGTAAAATATGAAGGCTTTAGCTGCATCTAGTGGTGAGATCACGGAACACAACTTTCTATCCCCAAAGTTTCCATGTGTGAGCGTGGGTACGGTGGCCATTACTTAAAACAAAACATGATTCCCTGTCTAGAGCCAGTGTTTAGTTTGTCCATTCTGGGCTACTGTAGAAACATGAAGCACAACATGGCTGCCTCTCTGAAAGGAGACCTGCTCCATTGTAGATTTAAAAAGCTCAATTTAAAATTAACAAAATGCAACAGTTGGTATTTTCCTCTAATTAGACACAAATGGCAACATATTTCTGAATACTATATTACATTTCTGCTGACAGATCCCTCTAAATATTACACATTGGACCTTTAAGATGAAAAAATAAGTTTGCAGTTAATTTTGAATATTATTTTCTATTTTCGTGCAAATGAACATTTATACTTCATGTTCACAACCTACAGTTTCTTTAACTTAAGTATAATAGTAATGCAAGTAAGTTTGTGAGTAAAGTCAAATAATTTGTACCTTTCTCATCAATCCTGTTGAGGCCCAGCTGGCCCATTTTATTGGCTCCACAGCAGTACACCAGGGATGAGAGTGTGAGGAACAGAGTGTGTGACCCCCCTGCTGAAATCTGGGTAACTGCTACACCAGACAGTGCAAACACTAAAGCAGGTGTGGGCTGCAGTGGCACATTTTTCCCCAGACCCAGTTGGCCGTGACTGTTCAAACCCCATGACAGGACATCTCCTCCTGAAAAATAAAAAAGAAAAACTTTAATATCTCTATGTTCTCTAGTTGTGGGGAAAAGTGTGTAACAAACGAACCTACTGGGATTATTAGTTACAATAATTCACTGGCTATTTATCTGATTCTCTTCTAGTTTAATGAAATGTTGATGAAATGCACAACAGAAACACTGAGATGATGTTTCTATATGTTTTTTAAACAGGATGGTCTCTTTGAGATTTGGGGATGTTATTATAAGTTGAATGTTAAAGTTGTAGTTTGCTGCTGCTGCTGCTGATAAAAACATTCATTTGTGGACAGGGACTTGGAAAACTGGACTTGGAGACATGCTGATATATATATGAAACATTACACATAAGTAAAATTGATTATAAATGTCCAGTATAAACACACAAAGCTGCCATCAGTGTGTTCAGTGTTACCTTTAGTCAATGCCAGGGAGTGTGACTTCCCACAAGCAACTTGAATCACTGGTACTGGCAGAGGTATGGGCACCCGACTGCATGTTGATGAGACAATCAAAGGTTTAAAAAGGGGGAAAAAAAGCTTTGCATTTTAAACCACTGTCCACTGATGATCGGTTATGTTCATGCAGTTGCATATATTCCACAGACTGAGAACTTGCCTTGCTCTGTACAGTTGATCCTGTAACTTCCCCAGTTGTCCATCGCCTCCTGCTCCCCAGGAGAACACGTCTCCAGATGCACACACAGCCAGACAGTGGTCCTGACCACAGGCTATCGTCACTACTTTTCCCAGTCCTTCCACACGGCCTTACACGGCATGACAAACAGAGAATCAACTGGGATAGGAAGTGTATCAATACATATTTACCTGATGTGGAAAGAGTACAAAAATATACTACTCAAGTAAAAGAACTGCTACTTCGATGACATTTTACTTAAGTAAAAGTAAAATTATCATTGTAAAAATCTACTCAGGTAAAAGTAAAAAGTATCCCATTTAAAATTTACTCAAAGTAAAAGTCAGTCACTTTGCAGTGCATAGAAATTAAGACATGTCAACACATGACATTTGGGAAACTACATTTCATTTATTTTACTGCTCTGTTTAACAAACATTCAAAATTAAAGTGCCATAAAAATAACATGACATTTAAAATATATTGGGAATGCATATCATGTATTTTTGTGTAACATCCTTCTTTTCATCATCATGAATATTGCAGTTGTGCAAATAAACAGGTCACTCTGACTCAAATAAAACCAAACTCTTAAAGTGCATCGGGTTTCAAACTGTTCTACCTGTCAAATAATCAAAAAAGGTCAAATACGGCCAGAGGTGCTCGTCAGTCTTCTCATCTGCATTAGGCTCACTCTCCTCTCCTTAGCTGCATCAGGAGGAGGTTTGACTCTTGTCTTTCTTTTTTAATCAGTAATGGGTGTGATTTGAAAACATATAGTTATATACTTAAGTCAAAGTAAAATTACAGATTTTAAAAACTACAAGCCCAGAAAAAAAACCTACTCAATTACAGTAACGTGAGTAAATGTAATTCATTACTTTCCACCCTTGATATTTACATACATCAACATCAGTCCAATACTAAACTAATGAGCCTGTTTAAAAATGCTATAAGAAGAAAAAGGATTTGTGTCTAAATATCATCTTATCTGACAGACAAATGTAGAGGCAAACCCAAGTGCAACATAAAACGCTGCTGACGGTTATAGTAGAAATAAACACTGGGGAACTTGTACTATCATTTTAGAAAACTTTATATAATATAATATAATATAATATATTATACTTTATATTGATGTAAATATAACTGTCAAACAGCAGTGTATACTGTAGCTTAGCATTAGTTACAGTTTTAAAATAAAACAATGATATAACACTGAAAGGCAGCACTCTGAATAGAAAGTAGGCTACTGTACTTTTTCAAATGTACTTATATAACATATTGCAAATAATGTAGATTAAGTTGTAAAATTATCACAATGTAAAAAATATTTACTTTTACTTAGTGTGTGAAATATTTATTTTAAAAATTACCACCACTACTATATCTATATTTCTCGTTTCTGTGTTTTTGTATGTTTACCTATATTTGCAGTTCTCCAACATATCTGAACGGTGAACGCAGCATTCACCTGAATGTCCGACTTTTCTGCATGTACATGAACTCAGCGTGAAATAAATGGCCACTTTTCGGTAACTTTCGTTGACTGATAAAAAGGAAACGAAACTGAAACATGACGCAGTTAAATCGCCTGTGTAATGTGAGCAGCGACCAGGATTATTAACTTTCAGGGGGCATAAAGCAAATAAAATCTCAGAAGGTTCGAATAAAACCTTTTTTTAATGAAGCTGTATTGACAGGAACCACATAATCCAGCAGGTAAACAAAACACTAGGAATATCCCATGGAGATTATACACGCTGCCTTCTTGATTATTATCATTATTCTTAGAGTTACCTACCCGGTGTCTTTCCATCTTTAGATTTGTTTCGTCCTAGCTGCCCCTGTGAGTTGTGTCCACAGGAGAAGACGCCTCCACTCCTGTTCAGGAATAAGGTGTGCTGTTCCCCGCAGCAGATGTTGGATATAGCCCCGGGGACAGTCCAGGACACGGGACTGAGGGCTTTCTGTGGACCAAACTGTCCACTGGAGCTGTCTCCCCAACAGTACAGTTGCATGTCTCCACCTGTGTTCATTGCAGCCTCTGGGATGGCAATTTATCTCAGCTGATGCTGCCTTCAAGTGCAGTCGGGGATATCATGATAGCTAATTAAAATATCCAGTAGAATTATGCTCTCGGGGACTTTAGAAGATTTATGGATCTCTCTTTTTTTTTTAAAACACTTTATAACACATTAACTAAGTTTGTTCCTGGGTACAGTTTAACATTTCATTTGAACCGAAATCATGGGAATTACCACGAAGGGACAGACATCTCCAATTTACGAGCTTATCGGGAAACAGTAAAGGCAGCATGAGAGCAAGAGGATTTAGAGAAAAAGATGATATAAGTTTCCTTCTGCTCTGTGTTTTCTCAAGTTCAACTAAATAATAAGAATAGATGTAATTTAATGTTTGAACAGGCTCCAGTAAATAAAATAAAATAATGTCATATTTTTAGTGGATAAAGTAAAATAAAATCATTTTATTTTTAGAAAGCAATCTTCAGACAGCCAGTTGTGTTTTTTATCAAGAGTATAGTGAATTTACAAATGAAAAATGTCATGGTATCAGTTTTCAATACAGACACAGACATAAAATCACTTTCATTTCACACGAATGAGTCTGATAAAACACAAACAGTTATTGACTTTTGTTTTCACAGAAATGAAAGTCTTCTACAAAGGTGCATCCATCTGCAGACAACCTGAAAAGAGTCACACTTGTGTTATCTTTTCTCTTCATTATAGTGGGAATAGGATTTATATGGAGGCCATTGTACAACATTTGAATTTGAAAAAGTAGGAGCTAAATATAACATATAACATACAACGTGGCTGTGTCTGTGGTTGCACACTGTTACCTCACAACTAGAATTTTTCAGGTTTGAATCCCATTCGGGCCTGGGGTCTTTCTGTGTGGAGTTTGCATGTTCTCCCCATGTCTCTGTGGTTCTACTCCAGCTTCCTCCCACAGTACAAAGACATGCAGTTTGGGGTTAGTTGAATTGGTGACACTAAATTACCTGTAGGTGTGAATGTGGGTGTTTGTCCGTCTCTATGTGTTTTTATCTGTTGTCTGATTTTAATACAATATACCATGTAATGTTCTTCCAAAGCATAGAACACAATGACATGCAGTAGTTTTACTTACCAAAGCAGACTCTACATATTCATATAATTTGGGTTAGGGTTAGGGTTAGGGTTAGGGTTTGTGTCACATCTGAAGCTCTTTGCTTTGTGTGCTTTCAGATTTATCATCTATATACATTTATACAAAAACACAGCCCATGTTTAACAGTAGTTAATAATATCATGGCCATTTAATATTTGGTGTTGCTAGGGGCCACCTGAGTGATGCTCTGTCAAAGGGACATTGCTTCAAGAGATTGTTCAAATTGTCCCTGCACCTGATCGACTCGTCCCCACTGATGATGCCATCTGAGAAAGAATACACACCAACAGACCCATCATTAAAGCCCACAAACACACGTTGCTCACTCACAACCAGGGTCAAAGGATTCTTACACAGATGCACACGTCCTACTCTTTCACCGTCTGCGAGTCGTACCACGGTGAGGACGGGCCTGGAGTGCTGGTAACAGACACCGCTTTTCTCCAGGTTGGTGGTGCGGCATATGTAGAAAGCATAGTCTCCAGTTTTGCCCAGACAGACTTTAACAACAGGGCCCTCAGTTTTTAATGAGTATAGTCTGAGCTGACATAGGTCTAAGAGGTTGAGGGCATCATTGTCAGTGGACAACAGTGCGTAGCTCCCTGTGGAGGCAATGTGGAAGTCTCGTGGCTGACAGTGAAACATATGTGGCAGATGAAAGTGTCTGCACACAGTCTCCTCTGCTATATTCCAGGTGTACACTGCCCCTGAGGCGGCCATCACAACCACAAAGTCTGGGAACTCTGGAAGAGTGTGGAAAGCCACAACACACTCTGAGCTTTCTACGCAAGAGAAACGTTTGCTGATTGAGCCAGACCAAAGGCTGGCAGCTAACAGGTCACCACGGTGATGGCCAATGAGGAAGGTGCTCTCAGGCGACACCTGGGCATCAGATAGATACAAGTTTATGCTGCACACAATACTCCCACGTGTCAGGTTCCACACCCGAGACAGACCTCGCTCAGAAACACACACCCCGCAGTTACTCTTAGGAGTGATCAGGATATCTGTAGCTCTGCTGCCACTGATACGTAGCATGTTCTGACCTGATTCTGTCTGCCACACATAGATTTCTCCTGCTGAGAGTGACACAAGGTGGATGCTGTTTGGAGAAAGGCGCAGTTTTTCCACAGGACCGTCATGCAGAAATTTAGCATGTGGAAAGCCTTTTTCTAAGTTCCATCTCCACACTGCCTCTGACCCATCAGAAGTATAGAACCACTCTCCCGTTTGTTCGGCCACTACTTCCCTCACTCCACACCCCATTTTCAGAGCTGTACCTGCAGCAGCAATCATACCAGAGTCCCACACTGTCAGGCAGCCATCACTTGTGATACAAATGACATCCGAGGCCATTTTGAGGAGAGTATGAGGCTGCTTGTTTGTTTCTAAGGAGAGAATACACTCCCCTGTGTTGACCCTCCACACTAACACAAAGGTACAGGTGTCTAACAAAGCCAAAAACAGATGACCATCCTGGGAAAGCACAGCTTGACTGAATGCCCTGTCTTGTGGTGCAAAGAACTGATCCCACAACTCCCAGTCACATGTGTCCCACATTGTGACCTGTTGAGACTGACACACCAATAAGGTGTCACTTTCTTCAGTGTAATCTATATTCAAGATGTTAGCTTTACACCCAGTGTAGCTTTCTTTTATAAGTCTTGGTGGTTGTGCAGCCACATCCCATAGAGTTATATTCCCCAGCTTGTCAACACATGCCATTTCTCTCTTATCTTCACTGAGAATTATTAGTGCAACAGCACTGTGGTTTGGGTTTGAACAGGTGCCAAGCAGGCTGCTCGTTTCAATATCAAACACAGACACCGTTCCTTCCTCCTGCCCACAGTACATGTAAAAACCATTAGAGGAGCAAACCAAGCAGGTCACAGAGCTCAGACAATGGAAATGAGTCAGAGTCTCACTGGAGACATCAAACACACTTACAAAACTCTCACCTTTCCACCATATAAATAACTTTCTCCTGGCAACAAACCCCTCAACTTTGTTCAGTGTTTGCTGGATTGACTCAAACTCTGTTTTCAAAGTGTCTTTAACCTCTAGAAACATTTCTGGGCCTGTCACATCCCACAAGAAAAGCTTGTTGCAATGTGTGGAAAGTAGCATAAACTGACCACTACTCTTCACTCCTGCAAACTTCAGCTCCTTCTGCTCACAGCTCAGTGATAGTTGAACTACACCATGTGCATAACTTTTCCAAATCCAAGCAGAGCCATCATCCATGATCTCTGCTACAACGCCGCACTCTGTCACAGCTGCTTCTGTAACAGAAACATCTTCAGGTTTGGAGTTACACTGTAAAAACTGAATGGAGGGAACAGAGGAGGGAGCTGGACACAGTGTTAGTCCTAATCCACTTCCTCTCATTCTCCTCTCCTGACTAATCTCTCTGACATAACCTTCAAGTGCAGGAAAGACCTCCAGATACGGAAGGAGGTCTGCTTCCATCACTGTGGGCAGCTGCAGAGGTGCAGACTGCAGTAAGCAAGCAGAGGCCTTCAAGGTGCTTGCTAAGAGTAGTCTTTCTCTTGACAACAGAACCTGAGATGAGCTTTCCTCACCCTCCAAGATGGCTACCAGATCCCACAGAAGTCCGGCTTGAACCATTGCCTGGTGAAACCTCAGTGACATTAACAGCTTGTCCTCCAGTTCCTCCCACCTGTCACTTCGTTGCAAATGATATGGCAATTCTACGACTTTTCTCAAGTTCACTTGGCCAATGTCTTTGGGCGAAGACGTGAAGACAAAGGGTTGGCTGGGTAGCTGCCTGTCTATGTATATTTTCATTTCAGCAGTGTCCTTGTTTGGTTCTGATTTCTGGTTAACAAAAAGTGGTTTAGCACTTCCACCACCCCATCGACCACTGAAATAGTCTGCCATCTCCGAATGAATCTCCATCCTGGCCTCATGAGTACCTAAGTACCTCTTAGCCACTACCAGCTGGAAATGCCTGCTCATCCAGAACAAAACATGTGACCCCGCAACTGTTCTCCTTATAAGAAACCTCCTCAAATCCAATAAAACTCTCTCCACATCAATTTGTGGGACCCTCATAGAGGAGGAAGGGGTCTCACCCCGCTGAACATATTCAGCCAGAACTTCATCATCACTGGACAGCAGGTCAACAAACTCGGCCTCAGTGAGCCCAGTCCTGGAGAGAGTGAGGTAGGAGACAGCACGAGCTACAATAGACGAGCCATGTTTTTGCTCAAGGTGATCCAGGAGTGCAGAAATAGATGAATGGACACCATTGGGGAGAGATGACCCGGTCACATCTAAATCTGAAGATAGACAAAAAGAAGAGAGAATAAGAGAAATGTCATGCTTTTGGTCTTTTTATGGTATTTGTTAGCTCAAACAGAATATCACCAGCCTTATCCTTTAAGAGTCTATATGTATGGTTACTGTATTAGTCATACCAGACCGCCAGAGCGAGGTGTGTACATGCAGGAGTTGAGCGTAGAGAGTCAGGCCACAGGAGGTTAGTGCCTGGTTCACCAGAGCCTGTTGTCCTGATGTCACCCTCCTTCCTGAACTGCTCAGCAGTGACGCCAACATCTTCACACACTGTTTCCTGTCAGCCAATCCTAGTTGTACACAATCATATCCTGACTTTGTTTCACTGTCCTTTGATACACACTGAGGTGGGTTGCACTGTGGGTAATGTAGTTTGATGGCCTGAAGGACTTGTGTTTGGTTGGAAGAGACTGTGAGAATGAGTTTGACACCAGGAGGGAGGGGAGAGGGAAGGCTCTCAATGATTTGAAGACCAAAGTTGTTTTCGAGCTGATCCAGGCCATCGAGAAGAAGCACTAAAGTCCGCCTGGGAAAAGGCAGGAGGGAGAGGATTGTGGAGAAACGTTCTTTAAGTTCAGACAGACTAATGTCAGGTTTTATGGTGCCAGAAATGGGACCTCTAGAATCTGGCCAGGGTACAGTACAGAGGTTTATGTTAGAGTCAGAAACATGCTCCAGGGTAGTTGTGTTGCTACAGGTGGCTTTATAGTCTCTGGAGTTAGTGGTACAGCCAGGATCATCTGGGTTAGTGCCGAGGAAGAACTTGGGATCATGTTTAGGGAAAGAGTCACTGTGATATTGACTGGAGATTTGAGAACACAGGTTGGAGAGCAGGTGCTTTGCGGAAGTGTTGTTTGACAGGCTGCAAAAAAAAGTGATCACCACATGATTTCTGTCTGGTAGCCATGTCTTTATCTGTGGAGAAAAGCAGAGGCATCTGTTTGTATGTTATTATTTACTACTGATTCCTATAGCTCTGTCTTTGGCAGTGCAGTCTTTTATTTGTTGGTGGTTTAATCCAATTTCTCATCAATTTATTTATCCTGAACTTTAGTTACATATTTAAACTGTTAAAAATATTTTGTTTCCTCAAAGTTAACTTATCTGAAATAATTTTAAGAGCTCCATCAATTAATCATTTTCATGACTATGATTATATTAATTTTTAATTAATCATCTGGTCTTTAAAAAAATGTCCATCACAGGTTCTCAGAATCCAGTGGGATGTAATCAAAAGTCTTGTTACTTAGTCCAAACCCTAACTAGATGAGTATGTAAACCAATATAAACAAATATTTCTGTGTAAGAAGCTAAAATCATGTAACTATTGGCATTTAAAAAAATATTTGACTTAAATAATTAATCAGTTATGGCCCTGTGATGGACTGGTGACCTGTCCAGGGTGTACCCCTGCCTTTTACCCAAAGAGAGCTGGGATAGGCTCCAGCAGATCTCTGTGACCCTGTTTAGGAATAAGCAGGTATAGATCATGTATGGATGGATGGATGGATAATTAATCAATGAATGAAATAGTAGCAGATTCATTTTGTGTAAGTCTTCCATTATTACTACAAAAAAGAAAAGAAAATTTATGAATACAGCCTTTATTAAAATGCTGCATAAAAATAACTAGAGTAGGACTATTTGTCCATTTACCTGCTGAGCACAGTGTGCCAGCAGCACCGTCTTCCCAGTGCATGGCCCACCTGTTACCACTAGTGGGCGCCCTTGGCCATTCTGCTCCACATATGCTCTGACCTACAACCAGTGTAAAGAAAACTGCAGTGGGATGCTATGAGTTAAATCAGAATTTTACAACACAATGATGTAAAATTCTGAATGTCATTAACTAATCAAACCTTGATCCTGACCTTTTTCTCCTCTGGTCGATGGACTTCATAAAACCGGTGCAAGATGTCACAGAGCTCCTCCTGCTCGGCCTGTTCTCTGGCCAAAGCATCACCGAGGTGAGAGTCTGCTCTGGGTCTTAAGGCATTCATGCTGTCAATCAACACCACCAGGTCAGTGTACACCTGCTGGCAGAGAGACTCGGCATAGCACCGCCTCCTGGCTGTTGTGTAACCATGGCGACGGTCGCACTCTGTGGTGGTGGTGTAGACTACAAGCTGGCAGGAAGTGATGAGACCAGGGAGGAAGTTGTCACACAGCTCTGAGAGTAATTGTCCATCAGTGGGTGCCAGTAATTCTGAGGTAGCAGCCTGAAAATACAAAATATGAATAAATAGCAAAACATTTCCTATTTAGCTATTCTTGGTATATACACAAAGATGAGCCCTCATTTAAAATTATTACTTAAAAACGTACGTAATAATGATGGATGACTTTTACCTCAGACTGTGACAATAGCTGCAGTTGTGAGTTCTTGTCTCTTTCTCCTATTGCATTAACAACCTTGTTGATGTAGATCAGGCAGTGTCTGGCGATGTCAGTGTCAGGACGGTTGTCCAGAGCAAACCGCAGATCTGCATCCAGTGCTGGTGAGAAGAAGCCAAGTGTATATAAAATTATACAACAACAACAACAACACACACACACACACACACACACTATATCTCACCTGATCTGTAGTAGCTGTGTCCTCTTTCTGGGGTCATCAGACCACTGTGGACACACATACTCACACTGGTCTGAAACAACTTCCTTAGCTCTTCTTCTTCAGCCTTCACCTTGACCTCCTCTTCCTCCTTAATCTCTGACAGCTAAAAAAAAACATGCATACAATTTACAAAACAGCACCTCAGTCTAACAGTTGTGATGACTAATATTTGGTAAACCTAAATAATAATCTAAAATAGGACATAACAAAACATAAATATGATTGTCAAAGAAATAAGATACAAAATAGCACCCAGAATTTTTAACTTCATAATATTTACTGATATTTTTAAATGCTTCGCTTGAAATTCATTTTTCTAGATGGCTTTTATTGTGGAAGAAATTCAATTTTATTAATCTACTATGCATAAACTGTGGATCTGCCACAAATATTAAAATTAGCAGCTGCATTTACACCTACAGCTAAACTTGCTTCTGTTGACTTAATTAAAGAAACATGAATGTTGCGTTTCACTGTAAGCACTTGTGTGCAGCAGCTGTATCTGTGTGGAGGTCTCAGGCAGTAGGAGGGAGGGATGGTGTTCTCCTCCCTCTGGTAAACTCTCTCCAGCTCTCGGGTGCTGACGCCCACCTGCTGGCACTCCTGCAGCAGCAGCTGGTACTCTGACACCTCCACCTGGGTGGGCAGACTGGCTGTGCCATACTGATGCCCTATTAGAGCCTGCAGCACCGCCAAGTGGACACAGAGG
This sequence comes from Mastacembelus armatus, assembly GCF_900324485.2. Taxonomy (NCBI): domain Eukaryota; kingdom Metazoa; phylum Chordata; class Actinopteri; order Synbranchiformes; family Mastacembelidae; genus Mastacembelus; species Mastacembelus armatus. The sequence continues at coordinate 7,329,889 of NC_046645.1, read as the reverse complement.
AAAGAGCAGCATAAACAGGAGATGTTGATTGTTGATTGCTGCTGGTGTTGTTTTCTTATCATTGCTGATCTGTCCACAGGGATTGCATTTTTGGTATGACTGAAAAATTATTTCTTTTTCAATTAGGCAAGTTGCTACGTGAAATGATTCACAAGAGTGATGAGAACTAGCTGAATTACACGTATAAATGTGTGTAGATGTGTTCCAACCAATGATTTCCAAATGATCTGTCCAACTCTTGTATACCCCTGAACCGTGAAGAGATGCACTGATAATACTAAAACCATTAGCATTCAACAAAGATGATGTAATTGCAGCTGATAGTCAGCTAGTGTATCAGGACAGAATGCATCTCATAGTTCTTTAGTGCTGCTACTTGTGTGTAGGTCTTGGTGTATGTAGTTCACATTATTCCTGGTGTTTTATTTACCAGTAAAAAAGGACCGGCTGAGCTTTCTCTGCATTCTTTCATCAGCTGCTGTCTGGTGTTTACATCTGGCCAACGACTGGGATCACTGGACTCAAATGGGTCTATCACCTGCAGACACACACACAGACACACACAGACACACATACATACACCCCCATACAAACACACCAACACATGTGACTGGTTAAAAAGATCTAGAGGGGAGATGACTGATGCCTCAGTTAGTGAAAAGCACACAATGAGGTAATAACAATCGGCCCCTTATCAGGTTTTTCCATTTTCTAACTAAATGTGTCGCTGGGTAGAAATGGCACCATGTGCTAGTTGAAATGCCCCAAGGTGATTTCATACACAAACAGAGGAACGCAAACTAACACACTATAGGCACATTACTGTTGCTCATGCTTTTTGTCAAATTTAATTAGGGAGAGTTCAGAAGAAGTGCGTACACTTTCACAATAAAAGCCTCAATGGAAATAGTCTAAGAAAACAAAGACACACATCTACATAATCTTGTTTTTATATTACACTGTTGGCAGTCTGCCATGGATGAACAAGGTCTCTCTGATTGTGTGTTGCTGTTGAGTTACTGTTGATAGCAGGAAAATGTATTTGCTGGCTAAAGCTTTTCAGAATAATTCACTTCCATATTGCAAATTGTAATAAATATTTAATGAACAAAACAATCAAACAAACAGCTATTTTCCAGACCAGACTTTTGCCAGTTTCAAAATTAAAGTTAAAATAAAGCTAGTTATAATGTTCCCTCCAGTGAGCCATAGGTGAATCATCGCCTGAGCTCCAAAAGTCATCGACAGTGCAAAAGGTTATGATATGACAGTTCAAATGTAGCATCAACAGTACCTGCATACTACTGTGGTCTGTTTATACTTATGGTGGTTACAGGACAGAAAGGGTATTAAAAGCCCAGTATAACTTCAAAAACAAATGTAGTACCTGTTCTGCTACAAGACACAACACAAATGAAGTGTGTACTCACCCTCACGTCCAGTCCTAGTGTGTGTCTGCAATGCTCTCGAAGTTTGGGGAAAACATTCTCTCTCAGAGCTCTGCGCTCTACAATGCTGTCTGTACAGAGAATAAACACAAACACAACATACCTCTGGTCACAAAACACCTCAAAAGAACATGACCAACACATAAACTTACAGACATCTTTTGCTTTTTTTTTAATTTCAGAAAAATCAGCCGATACTTGATAACATGAATTGAATACATACCCTCTGGGTTGGAGCACAAATAGAGTTTAACACAGGATGAGCTGCAGGGAGAATTTGAAGGAGACTGGTCCATTTGTTCTCTGGAGTGTTTGCCAAATCAATATTACTACTGTTATACTTGTTACACTAACTATTGTTAGTATAAGGAAAAATAAAGAGCATATTTACAGACTCAAATAAACAAATTCACAATTGCTACTTTGCTAATCAAGGATATATACTGTTCTACTCCTGCTCTGCTCAGGAAGTTTTAGCCTTGGGTGTTTACAGACCATGTTATGATCACACCCATTTCCAGTGACAGCTACACAGCACGCTCACATAAATGTGCCAACTACATACATTCTTAACTATGAAAAACATAGTCCAATTTGTAGAACAGATGGATAAAAACACACAAAAATACTAAATAGTAATGACAATAACAATAATTGTTACAGTACTGGAATGGACCATCACACACATTTGTTAAAAGAAACAAAATGAGCACAAAAAACCCCAAGATGACCCAGAAACAACTTTCCATATTGTTTTTTATTAATTAACATTTGTACACAATAAATACAAACTTTGTTTTTTGTACAGCCAATAATATTATGCAGAAAGACTTTTGCACATGTTCTCATTATTGTCACCATGGCAACAGTCTGTGAGAGAGAAAAGGCCAGTTGTTCGGACACATCATTAATAACAGCATGATGAAAAATACAGAACTACAGAATACATAACCAAAAACAGGCTCATACCAGATAATTAAAACACTGTAACGGATCAAGGGGAATGTTAAAAAAAAAAAGGGGGAAATGTTTAAAAAGGTAACAAAGGTCGTACATTTTATTTCTGACAACTAACTCAGCATTTATGGTTGGAAGTTCTGTGAGATGCTGCTGTAAACCATAAACTTCAAAACAAGTTTGAAAACCAGTATAAATAAGATCTCAGAGAGATCAAGGAGAGACTGCTGTTCAAGTCACCTTGACCACATAGTTACAAGTCAGTTCCTACAACAGCAGAAGAGCAGAGGTTTGAATCTGACACTGCGACTAATCCCAGCATGCTTTACTCTTTAATTTACATCTGTTTTAATCTGCACTGGACAGTGAATCTACTGATTTTATTCTTCTCAACAATGCAGAAAGCCCATTTTTAGTGCCATTATGAACAACTTTGACACAGAAGGGGTTTAGACTTGCAGTAATGACTCCAAAATGTTTTCCCAACAAAGGCACTATACCAGGCCTTACTTCCTGTTTAGTTTGTGAAAAACAAAAAAACACAGTGAGACAAAATAAAAAACTTACATTTGCACTATGTGCGTTTGTAACTTTGACTCAGTATCACTTATACTCATTTTGACCTTTTATGACCTATTGTAAAATTTAGTTACCCTTCAAATGTGACCTCAATCATTTTAAGTTTTTTATTAGTTTAATCAAAAGGGTTGAAGAACAAAATTTTTTGTTACTTTGGGTGTATTAGCTTTGAGCTTGTGCACAAAAACGTGCAATGTCTGTAGAGGGCATTCACTTTCTCAGGCGTGGGTACTACACAAAACGTGATGTTTCTAAAAGTTAATACAAATAATACTTTTCAACATATCTCACATGACATAATTCACCTCCACTGTGCAAAGAGTAAACCAACCACTGGGAGCCCAGATCAGGACATTAGGTGGCTTTCTTTCTCTGTAAACAAAAAGCCTCATGCTGTGTTCCAAATCAATATTATGTGCAAATATTGTACTGTATGCGCTTTATACTGCACTCATCTTCACACCTCATACTGTTTTTGCAGGTAGAATACAAGAATTAATAAACTTGTACTATCAGCAAATGTGCTATGATACTGCAACTTTGGAGCATGATTGATGATGTTCTTCACAAAGTGAAAGCATCACAGACACTGGAGCTATCGCAGCATCCAGAACAATTAGTTTGAATTGTTTCTGTCTCTGAGTAGCTCAAACTTTGCATTCTGGGATATGATAGTCCATTAATGCCACATGTCTTTATTTTGAAAAGGTTTCAGTGTTAATCCTGGTTAAAATAAATATGTAGTAAAGAACTGGGGCACATCTTTAGAGTTATACTCAGATCAGATCAAAAATCCTCTCCCCTGGAAACAACCATGCATTAACAGCTAGGCTTGTCTCTAAATTAAAGGACCCAAACAAAACAAAACAAAACAAAAAACCCACACACATTTCTTCCTCTTTCCACTAAAAACAATTTTTTACTGTAATAATTTTGTTTATTGTTATAAGTTAAGGAAAACACCAAATCACATTTTCCACAATTGTTGCTTCTTCTCTTTAGAAGAGTATAGAATTTTTCAAAAATTATCAGTCACACTGAAACAAAAAGGATCCACCATTGTATTAGAATAAGAAGAACTCATCTGTATTTGTAACTACAGTGGTGGTGCAGTCTTTTTTTAGTCATTCTGATGTGAGGTGATGGTACTGCTACTTTCCAGGGAAGGTACAAATAAATAAAAGTGCTACACTGCCATTTGGGTAAGGAGTTTCAAAGGCTTGAAGGGTAATTAAGGGGAAGTAGTAGAAAAACAATAGAATCATACCCTAGCTCTTTTCCTAGTTCTGCCCATTTAGCAGGATGATTTTTTTTATACATATCTTCTGTTTACTGTTTCCAGCATCAATGAAAGCTGAAAAATAAGACACTCGGAAAACAAAAAGATGACCTCAAATCGAAAACCCTAAAGGATCATTTGTTTTTATGGATGTTTTCTCTGCCTCAACAAAAAGACTCCCATAGTGATGCAAAGGAGATACTTAGCAAGGCAACAGAGAAAAATAATACCTGCAAACTTAATGCATGTCAGCTAAACAAGGATATATGCTATACATGAACTGATCAATGTTATATTTGAACGAAATCAATCAGAGTGGAGATATGATCTGTAAGGATAAGAGCTATACAGTCCATTCTGTGATTGATAAAATCTCATGACCCCAAATATTTTTTATCATCGCAAGTAAAACATTTCTTTGTCACCACATAGTGAATACCAACAATTTCAGTGCCTTTAAAAGCACCACCAGCTTCCACCTGGAACCAATCAGTGACACAAACCCACGGGGGACCAGTGGGTCACAGAATGAGAGAAGATATAGCAACGCATGTGTAATATTATGTAGCTCTATGTGTGTACATGATTCACACGGACTGCCAATGGACAGAACAGACATTAGAGAGAAAAAAGAAGGGATGGGATGAGATGGTGATAAAAGCAAAAAGGAGGATCCAGCCTCCCTTTTACCCACAGTCATCCTCTCCCTCTCTCCTTTCACCTCTCCTGCATACTGTATTTACAATGCCCTTTCAGTATAAGATGAGGATAAAACTTCCACTACATATCAGTAATCCATTCAACTGAGTTAGTCTATGTGAAACATTGTGCATAACACTCCTATGACAACAGTAATGTACTGTTACTAATACACATTGAATACGTATGATGATAAGGAATATATATGGTGAGGGAAGGGCTGGGAAGGGCTGGGAAGGGCGACGCTGCCTCCACACACACACAGCACCCATCCATTTACTTCAAGCCCCACTGCACTCTGCACAACAAATTTGTTTCACCTTGTTCCTTTTCCTCAAGCTTGGTTTTATGGAGGTCCAAAATGTAGCAGGTAAAGGTAATAGATATGTCAAAAATAAAACAAACTTTATTTTCCTTTACCACTGGTTGATAAAACAAATAAAGTTTTTTTTTTTTTTTTTTTTTACTTCTTCCACTAGTTAATTTTATTTTCAAACAATAATTCACACAAAGCATTTGGAAATTTGTTTTTATATGTGGAGCACTGGAGACAATTGCTGGGGAAGCTTTCTAAACTGAAAACACTGGGAGCATACTGCTATAGCTAAAGCATGTTTGCAAACAAGCTACTTGCTACATTACTAGGCTACATGAAAACTGAAAGTCTCCAGAGACATCTTCAAGGCATGTCTTTATCAAGAGCAACAATATTTTATTTTGTCATGCTCAAACATTTTGCTTTGTAAATGTTGGCTTGCAGACAAAAATGCTTCAGCTGCTCTCAGATAAATTGATGGTGTGATGCTAAAGCAGAGTGAAACGCAGTATAAACTGTAACCTGCACTGGCTGGTGACAATTAGCTTGAAGTAATAAAGATAGAGAGTCACAGCCTTCTCCACTGCTCCAAATATAGGTCATTTTCCTATTTCTTTTATTGTATGTAATATGCATGAGAAGAATTTGAAATTTGGAGAGAAACGGAAAATGTGTCGGAAAGTAGTTACGCAATATAAACTTAAGACCACAGCAAATGAAAGATCAAAATTGTTATCATCTCATTAAATTAAAGAGATAATAAGATAATCACAAAAGAGTAAAATAGTAGGTTTTAGTTTATTTTATCAACTTATTTGTGGTATAGGAAATAAAGCTTTGCTTTGTCTCACGCACCCCCTCTCCAAACACTCTTTCTCCTTTTCCTCCTCTTTACTGTGCTCTACTCTACTGCATGATGAGGTGAGGTTTTTAAGGCAAGAATGGGTGGATGAAGGAAGGCAAAGAGAGATGTGGGGACGGCTACTGCTGCACTTCATTAGGAAGCTAATACGGAGATTATTTAATTATATAGTCTGACTTTATCCCCTCTCTCTGCTCTCCTGGATGAGAGAGGATGTGGAGCGGCTGGAAGGGTCCAAATGGTTTAGTTCAGTTTTCTTCATATCACTGTTTAAGTTCACTTCAGTTCAGAGCAGTTGAGTTCCACAGCCTGTAGGGTACACCTGTCTGTCACGTTTTCATTTTTTCTGTCTAAAACCACCTATCAGTTTGTCTGTCTGTCACACCAGTGTGATCTCCACCTCTTCCGTCTTGTCACTTTTCTCCTGCTGCCGGCGGGGATGCTGTTTAGGTGGAGGAGGAGCAGCTCGCACCTGCAGTGAAAACATATTGAACATAAGAAAAATGACTGCCAGTGCAATAACGGGGATGACCTACTTTTTAGAATTTGACAAACAGCATAATCTCTTTCTTTCCTGCTGTGTGACACAAACCTTTTCTTTCTAAAATGTGAGCCTCCAAAACCAAGGAATGCAAATTCTCTACTTTTAGAGCAACTGTACCAATTCTGTTATGAAATTTCTAAGCCTTTTGAAATTTCTCCTTTTGTCTTGCCATCAGTTCAAAACCCAGAAATAAAACACACATACATATACACACAATGAAGAAGCTGGAACTTAGGACTGATTGGCAGGCCTTAAAATATTAATCAGTTATCCAAACCAGTGCACATTCATTTTCTGTTGATTCATCTATTGTTTCATCACCTGGTTGTTGCTAGTGTTAAATATGAAGTTCTTAACAATACACACAGTAACCAGAATATTTTTACAAGAAACAAGTATCCATCCATCTATTATCTGCACCCACTTATTCCTAATGAGGGTCACAGAGACTGGCTGGAGACTATCCCAGCTCCCTTTGGGTGAAAGGCAGGGGTCCACCCTGGACAGGTCACCAGTCCATCACAGGGCCACATAGAGACAAACAACCTCACACACTCACACTCACTCCTATGGGCAATTTAGAGTCACCAATCAACCTGACATACATGTTTTTGGACTGTGGGAGGAAACCAGAGTACCTGGAGAAAACCCACACAAGCACAGGGAGAACATGCAAACTCTGTACAGAAAAGCACCTGCTGGGTATTGAACCAGGAACCTTCTTGCTGTGAGGCAACAGTGCTAACCACCAATATCAACAGATCAATTATATTTACCTTAATATCAAAAGTGATCTATTTAATATTTAGTCTGTCATACAACTAGTTTCATAAGGAAAGTTATGATGATTTTTTATAAATATTGCATTGAAAGACGTTGTGAGCAAAATCTTGACAGTAAACGTGCATAAACATTGAAACAACTTGAAAAACTTGGATACTAACAGGTCGTAATTTGCCCGGGCCTCCTTCGGGGGTGAATCGTGGCGGATGATTCTGAGGAAAACCTGGAGACACTGGACTTCTGCCAGAGCTCTGATCTACCAAGAAAGATACATTTCTAATAAAAAGGCACAGAGACCTTTTCAGTTTATTCAGCTGCCAATAAAACGTGTGTTTGTGTGTCTTACTATGAGTTGACAGTGGACCCTTGTGTGATGAGGCAGGCAGTGGAGGCTTGTGCTCTCCGTTAAGTGCACAAGAGGGTGAGCGTGGAAGAGGAGGTGGGGTGGAGGTCTCAGGGCTGGTGAAAGGGCTGATGGGAGGTTGGTCATACAGAGGAAGAGGTGGCAGAGAAGATGGCAACTTCAGGGACGGAGAAATCTACAGAAGGAAGCAGAAACAGAAAAGTATATCACTGAAAAGCTCACATCCTATGCTGTATAAATATATACTGTGTAGTGTATAAATCACATCACAAATGATACAAAATTGACAGTATTGACTGGACATCCAACTAAACTCCACTGCATCACAGCTTAACAGTCAATAAAAACACCCCCTTTCATATACAGCAAAGATTAGATCAGTTTTTGAATGTAAAATTGTGTTTCTAATGACAGTCCTACTTGCAGAAAATGACTAGACAATAATATGACTTAATTTGAGGCAGGGAACACAAAAAAAAGAAGCTGGTTGTTGGTAAGTTAAACATCAGGACAAAAGAAATTGTCAATGGATCCATCCCAGTTCCCCTATTTGACTGTTCCTTGCTTGAACTGTAAGTTATTCTAGTCTGTCATCTTGAAGTCTGCCCTGAAGAGAGAGGAGCAAGGAGGCTGTCTGAAGGAGCCATGAGTGAGGAAACAAGACCATCCTTTGTGAGGGTCTTTTATTGATTGACATGTCCCTTTATCAGAAATCAGTTGGTGATTGGACACTTCAGATAAAGGACCAGAGGAAAGGATGTCTCATGTCTCTAAAAACATGTTTCCGTGAGTTTTCTCGTGCCACAAATACAATAAACACATCTTCGATACTATCTACTGTAAGTCTTAAAAACAGCGAGAATGAATCAAGGGTTGTGGCCAGAAAACCATTATACATTATACAGTCTTTTCATCCATTGTTAATACATAAATGCTCATTAAAGCAGATTTAAGATTTAGGTCTTTGGTTGAACACTGAGTAGAAAACATACATGGTAAAAAGCAAGGCATTGTTGCTTTAAGGAATACACTAAAGAAATTCTGCTGGTTCATGTGGCCTGCCGCTAGATACGCTGCGAAAGTTTTCATGTCAGCATGCCAGGGTCTAAAAAGACGTTGTTCTGTTATGTCTACAGGCTTATAGGAAGGGAGCGGCTGTATCCTTCCTGTTTTGAACCTCTAATAAGGCTGCACTCTGTGTCACAGATAAGACTTTTTTTGTGATTGCAGTGCAGGTTTTATCAGGGCACTAAAGGAACACGGCAGTTCTGATCCACTGCTTGTGCTCTCTGCTCTCCTGATAGATCAGCTGGACAACAGGCAGGAAGGGAGGGGAAAGGGGGAAGAAAGTGGCACAACAGACTACACTCCTTGGTATTTCTGCCCTGAGGAAAGACTGATAAGACCAGATTTGCAGTTTGGCTCAAGAGTGAATGTGTCTTACAGAAAAAGGAGTATTATAAACCAGCCTTTCTGGGTTTCCCCACTGTGTCATGTATTATTGTGTGTGTAATTTGTGAGATTTATACCTGTGCATGCAAGTGTTACCGTACCTGTATGTCACCCGTCCCTCCACTACTGGTCTCCCCATTTTCAGTAAGATCTTCTACCAACACAGAGGGGAAGACGCCCACCCGTCCGTTGAGTTCCCCCTCCCAGAAGCCATCGTCTGTCTGAGTGTTGCGGCTCAACAGACGGATCACAGCTCCCTCGGAAAAGGAGAGCTCCTCGTCTGCCTGACCCTCATAATCATAAAGTGCGCGGACATAAACCACTGCAGAGCAAGGCAGAAAGACATAGAGAGCAATAAGAGATAGAATACTAATTCTTGTGGAAATGTACTTATTTGCCTCTTCTTTATTGTTGTGTTATGGTAGACATTGCTGGAGAGATGGAGAAACAGGGAAGACAGAACAGACAGCACTGTAATGATAATTAGGTGGCAGGGCTTCCTCATGTGCTTGGTGAGGTGCCAGGTAGAGCAGAAACACCACAATAAAAAGAAGGTTGAAGAAAGAGGGAGTAGAAAACTGGAAAGTAGTCAGGTTAAAAAGGACGTATAAAGAATGAAGATGATCTGTCAAGCCTTTAAATACAGTGGATATTCAGATTTTCTGAAGTAATTAACTGAGATGTTATTGCCAGTCCAGTCACCATTTCTCGGAGTTCACGCATTTCTATCCTTCTTAAAACTCTCCATTATACATCTTGACATGAAATATCACTGTATAACCTAATCTCAAATTTTGTTTTCAGCAACTTAATTTGCAGCTTATTTCTAAGTTGGCTGCTTGAATATCTTTAACACCCAAATTGTGTGTTTGGGGAAAAAAAAAACTGAAATAAGAGGGAGGCCAAAAATAAAGTGGATGTTTATGAGAATGCTCTGCTCTTTACCATTTTATTAAACTGGCTTCAGTCCAACTAATTTTATACAACCACTTTAATCCGGTTTCTGTTCCAATGAGACACTAGAATGGTGGCAACAAAACTTGTAACTGCTAAACATATATTTACAGAAAACATTTATGGAGGAACAAACCGTATGAAATCTGATATATATATATATATATAAACCTAGTTATATATATATATATATAAAACTAGGTTTGTAGCATACTCACTGCTTGTATCTCCGTTGATGCAGCCAGAGTGCAGCTCTGGCTCGGTAGAATTGGATGAGGTGTGTGATCGAGCGTCAAGGGTAGCCAGAGACTGCAGCATGCTCAGCAGACTGTTTGAGGTTGGGAACTGCAGGTATTTCTCTGGGACATAGCCTACTTGTCCAGTCTTATTGCGAGCCTGGACAAAACATACACACAATGAAGTACATTTACAAATACACATGCTTGCAAAAATGCAATGCTAAGAAACCATACCATACATATATCCAAAAGCATACACAGGATACAACACAAAAACTGATGAGATAATGCCTGGTGTGTTATTGTGCACCTTGACCCAGTCCTCCATGTCTCCATCCTCAATGACTTCTAACATTTCCTGTTCATCAATCGTTAACTCATCAGGTTGGGATGCCTGCAGGGGAGACAGAAACCAACAGTAAACAAGGAGGAAAGCAAGAGCAATGGGGGACACTGTACAAATTATGATGGAAGACATTTTTAAGATATTTCACTGCACAGTACAGTAAAAACACTCCCTAAGGCAAAGACTGAGCTTATCATTACTAACTGACTTTAAAATGTTCAATGCTAGGGCAATGTCAAATTCATCAGTATTTCCTAGTTCACATAAATACAACCCCAATATTAAATTTTGCTTTGGTGTACTCTGAATAGGAGTGATACTGTGTAATGTCGGTGTTCTGCTTCTAGCTGTTGACATCTGATATGTGTACTGTAGGTGTGTCACCATGTAACAGCAGAAGGCAAAAGGTATGTATGTTGGTTCATACTTTGTATGAGTACAGGACTTTGCAGGTCAGTGGGTAGTTTCGGAGGGTTCCTGAGGGGCTGGAGCTGCTGTCATCAAATACCTCCATATTCTCTTCACACTCTTCGCCCTCCTCACGCTCCAAGTCAACTGTGCCCTGTAACAACCAAACACAAACAGAGCTAGATAACTCAAATTGTCTGATAGCAACAAGGACAAATAAGAAAAACTCCATTCACCTCTAAAGCTATAGATTTACTCTAGATTACATAAACCAGAGGGTACCTGAATACAAAAAAAAAAAAGTGATTTCTACATGAAGTCAATTACATATTTAAAACTTAATGTTAACCAATCCTAGCTTCACAAGATGGACAAAATACTCACAAATACTAATACTAGTCTTATTAATTTGGTTAAAAAATTAAACAGCCTAGTTTAAGGACATAACTGTCCTAAGGTTACTGTGTGTGTTTATCCTTGGTTTTAGCTGCTATCTCCATCGTGATTACGTCTTATTCACTCCCATTAACATTGCCTTGTTGTTCACCACCTTTGGCTTTTACCGTCTTTCACTGTCCCAACTTCTACTGCCATCACCTTTTCATATTTTGTTTGCTAGCAGTTCATTTACCAGAGACTGACTCTGGCTATTTAGTTTTCCCGTCCTCTGTGCTAGTATTACAACCCAATGTGTCCTAAAGTATACTGACCTTCTTACCTTCTCTTCCTGCCTAAGTTTCCTGCTCGGTGTAGACACTATAGCTTTTAGAGACAGGTGAAAAGGGACTAATCTTTCATATGATCCAGTCCCTCCCTCATTTGTTCCATGTGAATTTCATTGGTTGATAAGAGGGTCATGTGATCCAGCTGGTGGAAAGATCCATCACACACAGCAAACCGAACTAGCCACAACTATAGAGTGTGTGGTTTTGTGTGCATGTGTGCCTACTCCTAAGTCATTGTGTTTAGTCATCAGATTTCTGTTGACACTGTAGACTCTACACCAGTGGACAGCAAACAGATGAGTGCTTCCTGTTTGAATTATGTCCCAGGTTGGCCTCATGGACAGAAGAATTTATTGTCTAAGCAAATAATAACTTTCAGGTGTGGTCTTAAAGCATTATCTAATGAAACGAACACAGTTATCAAAGCTGTCCATTGGAAATGAAGAGCCTACTGAAGAGGCTTGGAACTACAATTCAGGCCCTGCATGTTTAGAATGACAATACCAACCTTCTGATGCTCAACAAGTGCAGTGTTTACTTTGTCAATATCTTAGTTTAGGATGTTAACATGTCAACATTTGTCAATTAACACTTTATACAAAGTAAAGCCAAGGCTGAAGGAAAGGTCATTCATTTTGTGGATGTTTTGTCCTGATGGTAGCACTACAGCAAAAGTCGGGGGATCACCAAGGTCTTGACAATCCACTGTTTAGCTCTGAAGAATGTTCCTAAACACCAAGTTAGCCTCATTGTGGCAGGTTAGGAGATCACCAAAATCAGTAGGATTCCTGAATTCCCCTTGCTGTAAAAAATCACTTTCCAGTACTAAAAATGCAGTGACAGTATTTATATTGCAAATAACCATAGAATATTTAACATATGGGTGGAGAGCTAGATTTAGTTTGATGTCTAGTTCCACATGTTGAGATTTGGTGGCAAAGCTATATTTTTGTTGGCAGTGTGTTTGTTGTATTACATCAAGTCTTTCAAATTTACTGCAGTAGTTTACAAGTACACTGCACAGCCTGAAGGCCACTTGCATTCCATCCCTGAAGTAAAATGACCTGTATGTATTTCAGTAATAACCCAATAAAACACCACCAAAAATATATCTTCGTATGTGTACCAATATAGCTGAGATGCAGACCAATGGCCAATTTTATTGGTCCTAGAGGCAATAACTGTGAAAGAGATATTGTAATGAAGGCAATGGCTGCCTGTGGCCCTTGAGGGTTCTGAGCTTACAGTATTTCATGGTCATATTAATAAAGTTGAGTGGGATGAAAAAAGGGCCAAGGGAAGTGCTAACTCCCTGTTCTCATTTTTCTGTGGTCTTCTCTATATTAGTCACCACCCATCCATCCTTCTTTGTCTCACTTTTAGTCACTTAACCTATCCCTAATCAGCAAACTGCTGTCTTTTTTGCTGCTGTTAGTCTCTTTAGGATCCAACACACTCCAAATAAAATCAAAGACTGATAAAGGTTGCTGTCATATGCCTGAATACAGTACTCAATCTGCCTCCTGGTCAATTCTTTTATTGACACTGACACCAGATGGAGAAGTTTTCAGCAGGTTTAGCCTAGTTTTCAGCAGGTTTAGATTCATCTCATAAATAAGGCTAAAAATATAAAAAGATTTTTCTAAAAAGAACCTAAAGGACAAAAATAAAATTTAATATTTACATGTCATTATACTCCGGTTTCCTCCCACAGTCCAAAAACATGCATGTCAGGTTGATTGGTGACTCTAAAATTGCCCGTAGGACTGAGTGTGAGTGTGTGAGGTTGTCTGTCTTTGTGTGTCTATATGTGGCCCTGCGACAGACTGGTGACCTGTCTAGGGTGTACCCCTGCCTTCCACCCGAGAGAGAGCTGGGATAGGCTCCAGCGGATCCCCGTGACCCTGAACAGGAAAAGCGGGTATAGAAGATGGATGGATGGATGGACATGTCATTATGGAGGCTTGTGTACAGTGAAAGATCTAGACTGTGTATACTGTGCCCTAATATGTTGTCTGCTATTTTTCACAATCTACCCCATCTCTCTCACCTCTGCATCCAATTTTACTTCAATATTATCACTCTGGCACCACTCCCTCCTCACCTCTCTCCCTCAACCTCTCCTCCACATCACACCACCTCTTCTTTTTCTCAGCTCTCTCCATCTTTCACTCATTCCTCTGTAACTGTCTTCCCCTATTTTCATTGCAAATCCTCCCTTTATCTCTTCCTAGATTGCTCTTTCCCCCACTCTCCAGACTTTCTCTTTTTTTCTAACACTCTTTCTATCTGGTGTTAGCTGTGATCTGCAATATTATGTGCACAGAATGTCAAATCCTTCCAGGAGAGCAGACTGACTATGTTTAGTCCTGTTGACAGCAACACACGTCTCCCTCACAAAGTCCCATGTGGGATTACACTCCTAGTCATGGAGAGACAGTCTCCTGTCTGTATACACAGAGGAGGGACAGAAATAGAACTACACAACTCTACAAACATAAATGTAAAAATTTCACAATGACCAGGGCTATTATCAGCACATTGTGTTTTAGAAAGTACAACTGAAATATAAATATTTATTCTGTGGCCACCCAGATAACAGAATTGACATTACTCTCATGGCTGTATGGTAATATGAATCAAGTATGAATCAACAGGCTGCTACTGATTAACTTAGCTTAGCATTAAGACTGGAAATGGGGGACCTGTCTGGCTCTGTACAGAGAAGAGAAAAATTAACTACCACCATCTCTAAAGCTCACAGATTAATTTTATCATGTTTATTTTAATCCATATATTAGTGCACTTGTTGTTATTGTACCCTTTTTACAGAGCCAGTCTGATTTCTTCATATTCAACACACACTAGTAGTATGAACATTCTCATCTAACTCTCAGCAAGAAAACAAACAAGTATCTACTCCAAAATGTCAAAACTATTCGTATATAGTGGAATGCCATGTTGTGTAGGGGAGGAAAAATGAAAATCTGCATTTTTCTAAAAAACAAACAAACAAACAAACAAAAACTAGGGGTGTGGAACTAGCTGGTGTTAAACTTCTCCCTCCTGACCTGCATGCTGTGCATTCATACACATTCATAAATATGAGGACATGTTAAAAATGTCAATTCAAGCGTTACATTTGTATTCAGTCTGTTGCACTATAAAAGCTAGACTTTTTTTGGGTGATGACTACATCAGATTACACAGAGGAAGTGGGGCTGTAACTGATGACAGAAGATTAGGCAGCACGGCCGAGGTCATCTATCCTTGCAACATCACTCAAATGATTTTCCTAAAGAACTATTCAAGCTGGATGGTTTTCACGTATAAAGGAACCATAAAGCATGAAAGGTCTATGATATTAAGACTGTATTTTAAGAGTTTAAAATGCCATTTTTGAATGTGCTAAATTAAGTGTTGTTTTCATGTGGTGCAAGAAGAAAAACTGTTAGGAAGACAGCTGAGACAAATTAAGCTATGTGACTAACAAATAATGACACACATCTGTTCTCTTGGTTTTCATTTGAAATGGGTAAAACTGGACACCAAGCATGCAACATAGACAGCTACGACTTATGGTGTGGTGAAAAGGCACCATTCTAGTTCTGAAATGTAGGTGACAAAATTACACTTTCCAGCCAAGTCAAAAACTGACAGAACTGAGCTGACAAAAATCCTTACTCATCATTATGTACTGTATGTATTTTTGTACTAGCATAGTGATAGTAACGTTAAGGTTTATGTTATTTTTATAGTTGTGTTCATTTTTTTCCCTCCAGTGTTTTCACATCTCATTAATAAACTTTCTGGCTTTGTGAAAACAGGACAAGTTCTGCTGGCTTGGCAAGAAAGCAGCAACGTAGGCATAGTGAAGGGGGATGTCTCACCGACAGTGAGGGATCGTGGGAAGTGTAGCTGGCCCAGCGTTCATTCTCCAGCTCCTCCATCACCTACAGCATGCACATAGAGAGAGTGGGGGGTTTATGCACATTTCCAAACAGGCACACACTCACACAAACTGGAAATCATGTGTGAAAGTTTAAAATTATACACAAACTCCAAGAGCTGCATGTGTGAATGCACTCACAAACAAAGTTTCACCAACACTCAGACACACACCTGGTTCATGGCACTCTTCAGCCAGGTATCCACAGCGACCCCCACTTGCCGTAGAAGGTCCAACCGAGCCTCAGCTTTCAACTTTATTGTCTTTAGAGAAAAAAAGTGTAAGGAGTGTTAAAAACATCTAAATATCTTACTACTCCAGTTTTTCTTGCATCAGTCTTACAAAGAACATTTTATTTAAAGCAGGAACCAGTTTAATTGCCCTTAGTATGGACACAGAAGAAAAGATTTGTATAATATAAGTACTGTGCTGTCAGAGCCTAAAGTGTTTTACAGTTGGGGCAAGAGTAACAGCCCATGTTAACCAGACTGATTACTACAATGGCTGCAGTTAATTTAGTCTCCAGATTGCAAAGGTGCCAGACTCCCTGCTTTATTTCTGTTCAGTAAAGGCAGCCTCTTTTCTAGTGATCGAAAACTAGGCCTTTATAAGAAACAGATGAAAAACACATATTCTTTAGCCACGGTTCCAAAACAAACACATTCATAACAAAATAATTAGCTATTAGGGAAATATCACTAGAGACAGTAAGCACCCAGTACTTTTCTTCTCCACAATAGATTTCTTGAACTGATACAGGCAAAACGACCTCAAGTGAACAAGTATGCGAGAGCAAACTGAAATAAGCGACTGCATCTTGTAATGGTGTTATGTTTTTTAACCCTTAGAAGTCTAGGCCTACTTTCGTGATGGTAGACTCCTAAGGGTTAAACTACTGAAACTACTTAAATCTTGTAGTCAATATTGAATCAATTCACTAGAAAAAACTATAATGTTTTTTGTCTTTGTCTTTGCCTTCCTGCTGTGTTATATTACATGCAGCACAATTCACTGATGGGCTGAGAATGAAAACGTGAGCCACACCATAAACTGTGTTGAGTTTGTGTCATGTAGTCTGTCAAAACGTGTTGCACTTTTTTAATGAGCTGTGAACACTGGACATGTGCTGTGTTCTTTCCAAATAAGACAATATGATGAAGCTAACATCGGCGGTAGGAAAACTCCTGGGATTTACATTCAGTTTGGCTTGTGCCTTTCTCATTTCTCTTTCATCTCTGATGCTTTCTCTCTCCTCTTGCTCTAACCATTTTCATCAATTTCCTTTTTCATTACCTGCTTCTTTCTCTTCTCCCATATACTGACAGAGCAGAATGATAGCTGAGGCTTCCCTCCTACAGCGACTGACCGACATAGTGTCAAGACAGACTCCTTGGCTCTGATCAATAAAGACCTGTTCCCCATAAGTGCCTCAGTTTTTCCTTTCTGTTAGCAGTACCCAATAAATGCTAGAGAGAAGCATCAGCCTCAGTTGCTGATGTTGTCTGGCAAAAGACCATAAACAGACTGTTCAAAAGAATGGACTAAGGAGAAAAGGTAAAACACTGGCTTATATGATAATGATGATCAAAAGAATGTACTACAGTATAAGCATTAGTTAAAGTCAAAACAATAAGCAGCCGGTAGTGTGAGCACATATCACTAGTGGAAAGACTGCACAACCTCAGAGAGAATGACAGTCCGTCTAGGCAGCGGTAATCAATAATACCGAATGGAAGGTAGACAGGAAAATAGATGGAGCAACAGAGAGGGGAGACAATTGTCTCCCCTCACCAACAGGCTTTGGCACAATCTTTAATTCAATTAAGAATTATCATTTTTTTGGAGCGAAAACATTTGTGATTCACAAAAACAATTCAGGACACTCAAAGAGGACCAGACTATGAAGCACATTATTATCTCAAAGTATCACACATATCTGATCAGAATGCCAATGTATTGAATATTTTCATAGATGGTCCACAAAAGTAAGGTCTTAATCTGAAAATTTGCAATGGAGTGAAAAGAGGGTTGGCACTAACGTTCGCTGCCTGCAACTTATGCAGAAGTACGCCATGTGTTCATTCCACTTTATGAGGCCAGCACTGGCTTTTAGAATAATTATGCTAACTGCTGAATGATTTTTGAGACTGGCTTCATTTAGTGTAGACTAGTAGTGTACATGGTCTATTTCAAACAATCTTCTAATGATGTGCACAGTGCAATCTCTCTGTGGCTACACAATAAGGTGTGTGTGTGCCCTACCCCAGTTACCTACCCTACTATTATTTCTTGTTACTTTTAACATATTTTTAAAACTGTGGGTACACTATGTGTATGGCTAATAAACAAGTATGTAAACTATTAAAAGTTGCACATGGTTCAGGGCACTCACGTATATGCTTTGGAAAACTGTGAGACAAAGCGAGGAACATGCGAATATTATTCTTACTACAGTGTGTATTTTAAAATAAAAGGGTTAGGGTCAGTAAAACAGTTTCTCATTTACACCTAAAACATGGATTTTTTGGCCTGTAGTCTAACGGCATCTCCACAGAAAGAGGTGGTCGCATATTTAGCACAGAGTAGATGAACTATAAACACTAAATTTGAAACTTGTTTATCTGTCAAACTGTCTAAGATGATGTCATAAGCAAATTAGGCAATTTATAAAAAATATGTAAATGAGAACAGGAGGCTTTGTCAGATATGCAATCAGTCTTTTTAATCGACTGGTAGCAATCATCTGTGCTTAAACTTGTGTTTCAGACATGCTACTCCTGAAATAACAGTTTTTAGCAGATGGTAAATAATCCAAATGGATTATTACCCAGCAATTCCTCCACTGAGTAAAGGTATCTCAAATATATCTTTTAATCCACAAATTGAGATTCAATGGAAATGTCCTTCTCTAGTAATTCGACATCCTATCTAGGTATTTAGGCACATTTTCATTTTCTTATTAACAAGGTGTTGAATTAGCTACTGCAAATACTTGGTAGGATGAACGTGGGACTATGGCGCTATCACCAAGATAATGCTGTAATCAAACCAGGATAATATCTTTTGTGCTGCTTTCTCTCCTTTTATAATTCTGTGATAAGAGCTCTGTGGTAAAGCCATTTGTACCAAATGAGCTCATGAAATATTCATCATCTTACTCAAAGTAATGCTGGACTGGAAGAACAAAGCAGAGTAGACAGACTATGTGAGTGAGACAGACTGAAGCAGAGAGGAAGAGAGAGAATGTAGGATAACGGTGATGCAGTCACACGTTTGTAGTTTGCAAAAGCACTCCCTTATTATTTTGTAGTAGTCAGTAATGCAGTAAGATTACAAGCATCAAGCACAAGCATCCTGTGTTAGAAAGGTAACCCGTCCAGGGTGTACCCCGCCTCTCACCCAGTGTCATTTGGGATTGGCTCCAGGTGCTTGGTGACTACAAAATAAGCAGTAATGGTACAGGTACAGGTGAACAGGTAATGGAGGAATGGGGATCACAAGGTACTTGATAAAATATTATTGCGGTGTAAGGTAAAATTGAACAGTATAGCATAACCAATAATTTACAAAACAATCTTTTGGGAGGAAAAAAAAATAAGAGAGAAATCACAAATGATTGTAATCCCAGGATTGCTGTCAGATTTTACAAAGCTGACAGCAGAGGGTGCCAGACATGAAAAAGCCTGATAAGAAAGGTAGTGTACAGGAAACGAGGCAATGATAGAGAGAGAATGAGCTAAGTAAAGCGAGGAAAGAGAATAAAACTTAACAGAGATGAAAAGTCAAAAGCACACTAATGCAGACAGTTTCAAGAAAGAAATGAGACAGAGCTGATCTTATTCAGTGTGTGACAGGTAAAATCTGTGAGAATCAATACATAAACGATACATATCTGTGCAAATGAAAAGGGTGGGAGGTATAGAAGCAATGTCATTTTAAAATTATAGAAGCAATGATCATTTCAGTGCCATAAAATGGCAGTTTTGATGGACAATTTGAGATTTTTATAGCTGTAATGTGATCATATCTGTTACTTATCACGGTGACAGATATAATGCAAAAGAATGTTTAGACTGAAGTGAACAGAATGCAGCAAAGCCACAGATAGCAGGGGGTTATCAGGCTTTGTGGATAACAATGGTTGAATAACCTGAATTAGCTGAGATGTCCTACAATGTAAAAGGTGGGCTGATCAATCCTGGGCCATGTTTGTTAGTTACCAGATGCTACATCAGCTGTGCAGTTGAGTACAGCAAAAGCCAATCTCCACTGTATGTATTTAAAGTATGCACTGTAGCAGATAATTAGAAACTCACCTCCAACACCGTAGAGGAAATATTACAAGGTTGGATTTTATGCCGTCCAAGGGACAGAGGGTATTTTCACTATGCTAATGCTAAATTGATATGACTGCAGGAATTGAGTCTATGACAATATACAAAATTCGGCAATTTGAAGTCAACCACAAATTTTTGGACCGTGAGAGAAAGAAGGACCACACACATGAGGAGAACATGTAGACTTCAAACATAAAGGGATGAGCTTATTTATCCTCAAGCTTACTAATCAAAAACAAATGTTGACAATATGAGTCACAGACCTCAGCTTTGCGTATGCTTTCTTTGGTGTCTTCTATCTTCATCTCCAGCTCTAGTCTGCCTTGCTCTGTGGGGGGCAAGCCATGGCTCTCACACTCTTCCAGAGACTGAAAATAACACACACTTATCATATTCACATAATATATTTCTAAAACAGGCACAGGTGACATATGTCAGTATGTGTGTGTGCATCTTACTCTCTTGCAGTGAATGATATTCTTGTGTTCTCTGGCCACTCTGGTGGCCCATTTCCTAGCCTCCTTGTTCAGACTGTGCTCCTCTGTTGTCCCCGTCTCCGACTCCAGCTGACGACTCTGACATATAGACAAACACACACATAATATGCATTCACAGATAAACACACACATTTTCCCAGACACACCATCAGGGCAGGCAGACACACACACAAGTGCACACATACAGTGTCAGCGCAAACAGCACAAGGTGTGTGATTTGCAGGTTTGAAGCTGTTAATTAAGCTAAAGAAAGTGTGAGAGAAAGATTGTTTCCTTCCCACATTATTAATACAGCGTTTGTTGCAAAGCTCTATTGTTATCTTCTTGGAATGAAATAGATGCTATTAAAACCACATGTAAAGGAGAATTAATGTGTGAAAATGTGTATGTGTGCGTTTTTGTGTGTGCTATAAAGGGAGAGAGCAGGAGGTGCATGGCAACATGCCTTTTTTTTTTTAATAGGCAAAAGCACATATGGGGCACTGTCAAAAAATCTGCATGAATTTCCAATAAAGCATTCTGCATCAGTTATGACAATGTGGCAATTTTTCTTCAAAGACTAACATATTAAATGTGTCTAAAAACAACAATAACAAAAACAGAGTCAGCATACATTTTACATACCCTTCTTTTGAAGACATGTTTTCAGGGACTTTCTGTAATATTAATAACTACCAGGAATATATACCTTTCAAAAGAAACATTTAACCTAACATTTATATAGGCAGTATATATGAGCACCCTATACTGTCTTAAAGATGAGCAAAACAGTGGTATCTGTTCTGTCTAAAGACAAAAAAATGCCACATCTGACAAAAACAAACTGAGCATCAGAATGTACATATATTCAGTGTCACTGATGTGTGTATTTCTAAAGAGGCTTGTGTTCCCATAATCTGATAATAAAAGTGTGTTAGCTAGACTAAATAAAGTACATGATATTTTAATTGCAAGTTCCCATGCTCATCATATCTATTGATTAAGTGCTGCTTCAGTAACAAGAGGACATAAATCTGGCTAAGTATAGGTGTGAAACGAACAGTATTACACAGGAGATTTACAGCTTAATTACATTCTGGCAAGAAAGCATTGCAGGGCGTTAAGGCAGGGAGGCAGAAAGCTACATTTGAACAGTGGTTCTAAACTGACATATCTCACAGGGAGCTAAGCTGATTTGTGCCTTGATAGTTTGCTAAAATTAATGGTACAATGTTAATGAAGGTAAAAGAGTGAATATGTTTCTTTCAAGTGTCTTGCCAGAATCTACATGTTGGGAATAAATGAGTGGTGGCATGCAAAATGCTTTTAATATTCGCCTTTCATGTAAGCTCTGATTTTCTGTGATGCTATTTGTTTAGATTGCTCATCCAACTGTTTTATGTTTAATGCTAAAAGCATTCTACTAATCCTCTATAAAGGTAGTATTACAGCCTTATAGACTCAAAAGGTTATTAATAAAGGCAATTTACATGAAACAATGCAAAAATGAATGGAATTTTTATTTTCATTTTCAACACTGTAGTGGAGACCTTTGGCAATTATGAAAGTGTTTTACATAGATTCCACTCTACCAATGTCAACTATTTATTTATTAAATCTAGGTCACTATGATAAAGCCTGTCAGCTGAATATGTGAAGTAAAGCACAGTGATGGTGTGATTTCAATAACAACTTGCTCTCTCATAATAACAGTCATTTAGTATACAGTATATAACAACTGTGTTATTCTGAAACCACAGGGATGAAGGGGTGAGAATAAACTGCGTCAAAGTGCAGCTGTCTGTGTGAATGGGAAATAATGGTGTCTATTGATGGAAAGTGCATGTTTTAAACCACTGAGGGCTTGTGGCAGGAAGATGGCCTGTTATTTTAAGTTAAGTTATTGTAAGTCTTTACTTTCATCTTTACTGTGATGGCAAAAAAAAAATAAATAAAACTAATGCTGTTGCCACAGTAAGAATCTATTACTGTCTGTTCAAATGCAGGTTTGCATCCCACTGTTTTTTTAAATAAGGATCTCAATCCAAAGTACTTCATCATGTTGAACAGGACCTGTATAATTGTTGCAGCATTTCTATGTAAGCTGTTTTAATGGAGTTTTAAAAGCAGTGGGAGCACTCCAATGAGTCTGCACAACCTGCAGTTAAACAGATAGTAGTGCCTTCTTTGCAAATACACTGCTATGATTAGACATTTATGTGCATCTGAAATCCAATTTAGTTTTGGTCTAAGTTTTACTATTATCTAAAAATCATTATTCATGCAACTTTTCTGTTTTATAAGGTGTTGCCTGCAGATGCAGACAGTTGAATCAATAAACTTTCTTATTATTTTGATGAATAATATAGTGATATTATGCAGCAGCATCAGGATTTAGGCATCTGATGAATCATCTGCTGCTGGGACTGCACTGCTCACTAACATGATAGTATGACACCATTACTGTGCTGGGAAGTCATGGGCATAACTGTGGTATCTTTTAATCGCGCAAATGTGTTTTATTATCATAGAGGAACTAGCAAACAGAAAGAGAATTAGCTTTATTAAATCTTAATTGTCTCATGATGTATCCAACTGCAACCTTTAGGTATCAAATAAAAAATATAAAATATAATTAGTGTTTTAATTTCTCAGGTATTGAAAGATAAGCTGCAAAGGCTAAACCAGGAATTCAGAGCCTCACATATTTGTCATGTTAATTCTTAGTTTTTACCAAAGCAACAATCATGATGTGAAGTGTAACTGTAACCACACCTATGTGATCGTACTAAAGCATGCATCAGTCATGGTCATGTTACTATATCAGACATGAAAATTTGGTGACTAATGTTCCTTACAATAACCTTCACTATGACTAAATAAGAGGGACAAATCTTTCCCAAAATAACCCTTGCCTATAATATGCCTAGGGCTGTCGGCCTATATAAATATACCTATGCAGGATAGGTATATTAGGACAGGAATGGAAAAGATGTTCAGGAATAAAAATGGGAATGCTAACAACAGTTAAGACTACCTGTGCCAGGGTCATTCTCATGGCACTGACGGGCGACGGCTCAATGTCCACCAACTGCTGCACCGAGCTCAGAGTCTGGCGCACACATACACACAGGCAGGTGCCCACGCAACCACACAACCGGGAGCAGGAGGGCAAGCACACAGACACACAAATACAAGGAGGGGTTAATGGAAAGAAAGTTTACAGGAAAGGGTTAGCAGTTAGAAAGGTTAACAGGATTAGGAAAACATTGGGAAGGAGTAGCACAGTGTCACACAGAGAAATGTTAGAATTCAAGAAAAAAAGGGAGAGGGAAAGAGAAATCGGCAGAACACTGTGTAAAAGAGTGAAAGACAAAAGGTAGCTGAGAAACAAGAGAGAACAAAAGGATTTGTTAACTACTGAAAAGGATTGCTACTGTATAGTAGAATTAGTACCAGTGTCCACTGGGAGAAACCTCTTTTTTTAACCAGCAATCCTTAACACATCCCAAGAGGGTGGAGAGAGTGTGATTCCCATTGTGGCATTATGATCACACAGACAGTGATCAACTGCCAACAACTTGAAATATTTTTACCATTCATGGCTTTCTTTTATTATCTTATGCAAATTATTTAAAATATTCTGAACCATAAAAACAATTTCCCAATGGACAAACATTTGATGTTGAAATGATTAAAATTAGAACATAGCAGAGTAGAGTCATGCACCTGTCATGCTATCACTAGACACTAGTTAACTGGACAACTCTAACATAAATTGTTAAAGAAAAAGCTCTTAAGGCTGGAAACATAAGAGCCAAAGCTCTCTCGAGAGAAAATAAGAAAGATCAGAGCTTTGGCTCTCTGATTTCCAGCTTGGCAAGCCGCTCATCCATTAATGGGATTCTCAAAAAATTATACGAATAAAGGTACATAAATTCAGTTTCATTGATTCAACTGACTGAGATGAGCTAAAGACGCAGGCCACTGTTGTAAAATATGGTACTGGAGGGGCCAGGACAGTAGGAGGACAGAAGCCCATGTGCCACCACAGGAGGCTGATTATTATCTAGTGTGTGCATGACTGTGTGTGTCAGACAGAGACAGGACAGGTGAAACAGCATGACTGTCCTGCTGTATGATCAGGTTCATATACAAAAACTGCACATGCAATAACAACCTACTCTAGCATAATGCTGCACATGTATGGATATGAAAATAGTGAATAAGTGTGCAGCTATGTGTATCTCACCGTGTCACATTCACTGGGCTGGAACTGGAAGTCGTGTGCTTTGTGAAACACTGGATTCTCCTGCATAAATAACTGCTGGTTGAACTCTTGTATTATCTGAGAGAAAGGCAGAGGCAGATTGTTAAAATCGTGCATTTGCATTTAAGTTTCCTGCTGTTAAAATCTGTCAGTATTAGAATCCAGTGTTACTTAAGTGAATCCATTCACCATTCATCCAAACTTATAGCCACCTTTTAGATGGTATTTCAGATGTTATTTCATTTTCATTCTTACATTATGGGTTTGATAATATGCAGAGTAGGCATCTTTGTCAAGGAAAGGGGTTTGCAAGCTAGGCCAGCAGCATATTCAAGTACTGCATGAGTCCCAAATGCACTTATATAATAGTGTAGACAAGATGCAAGGTGATCATTAATTGACAATCAAAATACATGGAATTGGCACATTTTGGTTATAAATATAATCAAAGAAGAACATAAAGGCTACAGTAAAACTAAATTCAAGGCCTAAATAATTTTTATCATACTGCTTTTTGTGAACACTGCTTCCAAAGTAGGCATAGTTCCCCTATCATGTAATAGAAGAAAGAAATTACTGTTTTGTTTTTTTGTTGTTTTACTTAAGCAACATACAAACTTTGATAAAACACCACATCCAACTCACCCTGGTGGATTTGTCCAACAGGAACTGGAAAGTATTGTGTGTGGCTTGGGAGGCCTCAAGCTCAGTACGACAAAGTGCTACCAGGTAGTCTTTCACATGCTCATAGATCCTGCCATCCAAGGCCTAGAGGACAGAGAAAGAGAAAGAGCAAGGGTTACAGTGAAGAAAGGTATAATTCAAAGTAATTTCATAATCCTTAGTAACAGAGGGTACAAGAAAAGCAGGATGTGACACCAAGAAAAATACAGATAGATCAGCTAAAGAGATACAAAAGCATAAATGATTAAAGCATGCAAATGCTTTGGCAATATACATTTTTTAATTCATTCTACATTCATTCATATGTTACAGGTCACTGACTTTCTCACCGTCACACCAACATCTACAACAATGCCTTAGTTCTTGTCATCAAACTTCCAGAAAGTGTGTAACCTCAGCTATTTTGTAACTGGGAGCCTGACCATAACAATGCTGGTGTCCATCCTGCGTTTGATGCTTTGGAGCCTGGGGAAACACATCACCTATAGCATTATGTAACCTATGAAGTTCCACTTTTTTGTTTAAATATACATATTTTTTGTTGGCCAAATCTGAACATGAGAGGAATAGTACAAGTTTCAACTGTGTTTCTCCTATGAGTATAAGTGAGTGAGTGATAAGTGAAAGTTAGGTTTACATACATCAAACAGCATATCATGTTCTAAACAAATGAAAACAGAAAACATTTGTAGTATTTATGTATCATTTAGGAAATTACTCAGTTACATTACTGTCACTGCATTAATCTAAAACGATTTATAATTGTGAGCATAGACAAGACAACAGGAGACAAATCAGACAAACCAGCCTTTATCTCACATATGATAAAGATGTAACTGAAGTAAAAGTTAAAATCTATACAAATATATATGTCCTGCTAATTTCAACCCTGGCTCCATTCAGCTCTGAATGAAAAATGAAAAATGAAAACAATTCAATATAAATAGTGATCCATTTAACAGAGGCAAGTGTTAAAAAAAACAAACAAACACAGACACACACCTCAGATCTGGCCTACCATCCATGCAACACCTTAGACAGAACAAACATGGTAAATGAATTAAAGAAAAAGACAGGGTAAGAGAAAGAAAGGGAAACAAGCAATTAGAGCAAGGAGCAAAACGAGAAAGTCAAAGGAAGGACGAAAACTGAGCGGATGTTTTTATTTCACAGCTCTTATCATTAGAGGTTCCAATGCACCAACACCGACATAAAGACATTTTAATGAAGTATGTAGTCCTAATGAACAGCCTTTCTATGGAGAGCTGGGGTAGTGCTGCCAAGCTGTAGTCAGACTGCCAAACAGACAGGCACAAAGGAAAGAGAAACACAGGAATGAGGAGATTAATGGAGAGGAGGAGGAGAGGAGGTAAAAGAGGAAGAGTGAGCCTTTGAAGAGATATAAAATGTATTAATGGTTGAGACCACATTTGCACCCACTGAAAAAGAGTGTAACAAAGATGTATGTGTATGTGAGAGAGAGAGAAGTGTTCTTTGGATAGCGTTCTCACAGCTGCAGGGGAAGGTGAAGGGGTTCAGATTCCAATTCAACAAAACACAGAGACTGCAGACACACACACACACACAAACTGGCTCCAAAATACTCAGAAGCACATACACTCCTCTGACTAAAGTACTTTACAAACACAAACCTTCAGTAACCTGAAGGGTATGTTTTAGGTCTACAGTCTCCACTAACACCTACATTGTCTTCTTGCACAGACCCAAAAACACATCCAAAAATATGCTTTTGTAATATGACCATAAAACCCCATACACATGCAGCATCTGCACATTTATGCATACACACAAACAAACACACACACACACACATACTCAACATAGACTTATAAAACAATGGGATATTGACAAGGAAATTATGTCATTAAGGGTGTGTTTTTGGCTGACTTCTCCCTAAATGTTCCCTCATCATTCTGCCCATTTCCTCCTCCCCCTTTCTTCCTTTCCTCTCCTCCTCTTTTCATCCATTTACGGTAGTGTTGAAATGAAGTGAGTCAGCTTCCAGAAAAAGCCCTGTACCCATATCACGGTCAGCGGGTGTGTACTTTTGTGTGTCTGTTTGGGTTGAATGACTGCATCGCTCTGAACAAATAGTACAGCACAGTTCAGCAGACAGTGAAGCAGAAGTGTATGTGCAAGTGTATGTGTGTGTGTGAGTGTGTGTCTTTAGCAGGGTACTTTAAAGACAGACAGTAACGACGGTATTGACTGCTAACAGCAGGGGGAGATGTGGAGCCCTTCCTTTGCCCTTTCACTTCAGCTGTCGCATTAACAAGGACAATACCACTCACTATTATATATTACTATTACAGTAACATATATATTATATTCTGCCTAGTGCAGAAGTGAACTTCTGTCCTAATCAAGACTTTCAATTTCAAGTCCCTTCATCCATCATCCCCAGAAAATTGTCCTTTTTTTCAGTCCTCATCTACACATGTAGCTGATTATCTCTGTGGTTCAGCATTAAAGACAGAAAGACAGAATGGGACTTGATTATATTTCAGTGCTGAAAGGTGAAATTGAGCTCAACAGATACCAGGTACCTATTGTTCCAAATTGTCCTCTGATTGTGATATCTAATGGAGAACGCCCATGGCAAAGCACTAAAAGCACAATGGATTTTATAGGATAACTATATAACATAATCACTATGTCATCTAAGTTGCATTTATACGGTTAAGAATTTTTAATGGTCTTAATAACTCAATGGTTAAGAACAATTTTCTACAATGCAGATTTTGGCCCCTCTATTGGGGGGGCTGTTATCAGTGGGTTTCTGGTGGAGACCTGTAAACAGCACCAATAAAACAGCAGAGGAAGGAGAGAGGATGAGCAGATTGCTTCCCTCTGGCAATGTCCCCCATTGTCTTTGTGAGTTTGTGTGCATGTATTTGTGTATGTGAATCTTTCCCTGCAGTCCCGTCCTTCTGTCACTAGAAGCTAAGGATCTATTATTCAGAATGGCCCCATACTATAGATGCCCATACGTGCCTAAGGCAAGAGTATGTGAGAAGGAGAGGGAGAAGGAGAAACCGAAATGAGAGACTGGATCATGGAGATAGTGAAGGGCAGCAGAAGATAGAGCCAATTAAAGAGAAAGAAAACACAGGCATGGGAAAAGCAGAAAAAGAAGCAGAATTACTAGAAACAAAGAAAACCAAAAAGAAACATTAGGGCGCTGCACTTTAAGTGTTTCTGCTCTAATGAGTATGTCTTCCTGTCCATGCGTGTATGTGTTAAATGACAAATCAGTCAAGTCTAAAACTGATGAGTGCAGAGATAAAGAGAACAACACACGCAATGTCTGTGAGCGGGTGTGTGTGTGTCACAGTGACATTTAAAGAATTTAAAGCTATGACATCACCATCACTCAGTCACACAGAAGCTGAGGTGTGTCGGTCTGTGTAATTGTTGGTGTGACTGTATGTGTGTGTCTCTGGCTGGTAATGTCTGGCTTTAAGCACTGTAATAATGAGATTATAACCAGATGAAAATAATACTCTAAATATCATTATTACAGTTATATCAAAATCATAGTAACCAATGAACAGACCTGGATTTCTTCTCTTTCAACCACAGTGGCATGTAGATATCTTATTCTATCTTTTCCTGTGTTTAGATACTCTGTATTGCTACAAGGGCCATGTAATACCAGACAATTCCTCTAATCTTGGTACAGTTCATACAGTATTGTGAAAACTATACTTTGATACCTAGCAATTACTTCGTAGGATTTTACTTCACATAAGACCCTTTCAAATCACAAATGAAGAGAACTCTTTTTAAAAATTCTAAACTGTGAGAGCATCACCTTTTGTTATAAGATGTTCTCCCCTTAAGCCGCCATACTAATACCAAAAGTCAGACTTTGTGTACTTATACACAACAAACTTAAGCTTTGATTTTCTGGACCAGAAATTGTTCTTACATTTCTTGAGGATCCACTGGGTATTGTCAGTGCACATGATTTTTAAGTCAGTGCTACAGTAGTTGTTGTGGAGGAAAGATGTTACAGTAATAAAAACTTCTTCGAGTGGCTGGATTTTCTACAAATCTGATGATTTTCTGAAATGTCCACATTCATAAAACTTTTGGATTCTCTTTCACACAGCTCACACTTTTAAAATATTTTTTTCTCTGTACCTGTATGCAGTGCAGCAGATCTGTATGGTAGTAGCGGTCATGGTGAGCATTGGCAGCAGCTAGCGTCAGCAAATAGTCATTCCTGGCATGTGTCGCCTTGGAGTTACAGTCACTTCTCTTAGCTTTCAACTGAAAAGAAAGAGAGGCAGACGATATTGCAATACTGCATTACAGTAACAGACTGGAGCTTTTAAGCTTTAAGTGCAGTACATGAGTCTCTTTTTATATCCTTGGCTCATTAGAGAAACAATATGAAACAATTACTTTTGTGTTTGTGTCGAGGTTTAAAAGAGTCTGATTAAGATTGAACCCTCTTACCTTTACACTTGCTTTCTGTAAACTAATTCTTGACTGAAAAAGACCCAGTTTAGATCTGAAAAAACAAAACACAGCATGCAAAGCAAAGTTAATCCTGACGACTAACGCATCAATTTAATGTGCCCTAAAATATGTTAAGTAATGTTTGATATTCTATTCAGTCATGGTCATGTATTTAATTAATCATTTAATAGCGACTAGGTAAGGTAGAAAAAATGGATCCAGTCACAACTCTCATCTCTATCCTCTGTTTCCAAGCAGTCATCATAAATGAAGCCTGAACAGTCTGGAGCTTAAAAGCAATAAATCTCAATCTGATGCAACCATCCTGAATTACATCAATAGCGACCTCAGACTTGCCTGATAAAAATGATGAAGCAAGCCTCTGTGCATGAATGTATGTATCTGTGCTCTGCTTTTATTGTTCCACTGTGCTTATGTGCATGAAAACAGTTTGTATTCCGTTATCCCTCACACACACATGGAAAACACATTATAGGATGGTGCAATAACGTTTGCCTATATTTGTGATGTGTCTACTTATGTTACCCCGCTTTATGTGCCAAGAGCTATTAAAACTTTCAAGTGTATACTGCCTCTGCATTCACACCAATTTCTTCCTGTGTGTGCCTATGTGCCTTGTGCCCGACAATGACTAATGTCTCACTATTTTTCTCTAATGAAATACACACACAGATACACACACATATAATGTCACAGAGGTAATGCAGTAATATCTGTGGCTCTGACTTTCTACTGACTGGTACAGAAGAGAAAAGGCTAAGTAATCGATGCAGGCACCAACTGGAACTGAGAATTCAGTGAAGTGAAAATGTCACCATAGCTACTACTACCTAGGGCTGAGAGGTAAACAACACTGATCAGCACTTGGTTAAACTTGGGTGCAAACTTGGGTGAGACTGCAAAGCTTTAAGATGTTGAATTCTGAGTGAATGCTGAAGACTCAGGTTCTCTACTACTGAGCTGGCTGTGTATTGAGAAAGCCTTTAAATCCTGTCATTTTATATAAAGGAAAAAACAGACACCTACGAAAAAATGCATGTCTAGCTCTACATTTGAAAGCTTTAGATAAAACATTTTATATCTGCCATAGCCCTTATCTGTCAAAATAAAAGAATAAAAAAAAAACAGAAACATGCATTTCAAATCTACAAAAATAACTTTGGTTCAGTTTATTGGTGGGATTCACAAACAACACCCAAGCTAAGATTCTCTACTTGTGCTATTTTGGTCACTTTTATAGCTGTTTTCTTTGTCTGATGCTCTCTCATAAACAACACTATATATATATATATATATATATATATATATATATATATATATATATATATAAACTGATGGCTTCTTTCAGCCTTAATGATAATGTTTCTCAATCTATCTCTCTTTAACACACATTCACACTTTGTGAGGTTACCCAACTTTGTTTTCTTGATGGTATTCTTTCTGACAATAGAGACCATCTGTTTAGTCATAGTATATTTATTTTTGCGTACATCCCTACTAACACACACACACAGCACTGTGGTGAACTTACTTGGCCTCTATGTCAGCTTTCTCTCGTACAGCGTGGGCGACCTGCTCACAGTCGTAGTACTTTTTCTTGGCTTTGGCCAACTCCTTCACAGACTCCTGAAGCTCTGCCTGAATGCCACTCAACTGATCTATGGTCTGTGAAGAGAAATTGGAAAACAAGCAAAGAAAGAGCAGACTGGAATGAGTCATGTCAGCTCACTGTGAGCACATTGAAAGACATTGCAAAGAGGGATGAAGAGCAAAGATTTCTTCAAAAAACTATGACTAACCCATGCCCAAACATCCACACACCTTTTTCAGTTGCTGTTCCTTGTAGAGTCTAACAGTCTTAGCGGGATCTGATACTTGACTCTTGTAGTTATCACACACGTTGAGCCTGGACTGGCTCACCTGCACTGTCCCTTCTAAGTAGGACCTCCACACAGCATATACATTCCTGGGCAGAGAGAAAAATAACACTGCTCAGTTGCTGTCACGCAAGTCATTGCATTTTGCTATAGAATGTTTTATTTCATACACCAGCATGTAGTTACTATTATGTGATTAAAAAAAACTATACCCACATACAATAGAAAGCAATAAACACCAATGGAAAAATGCAATTTTTTTTTGCTTAAAACTACAACTAGAGTCACTCCCTTCATCTCTGCCTTTCATAACAAGTTGGACCCAGAGGTTTTAAATTTCATTGAATCTTTTACCGTAAATTATGACTCATGATTGTGCTGTGGAGCATACTATGTTTTTTTTTCTTGAATTTTGGAGGAATCCAGCAGAGCAAAGATTTGCCTTTCATGTGACTGGTGCAGCTGTAGGTGTAAACAATTTGGAGAGAGTGCAAGAGCACAGCAGTAGTGATGAAAAATAGTTCTTTTTCTAACTTTCTGGAAAATGTGGTAGACTACAACCTACCTGTAGTCTGTTCTCTGGTCATCAGGGTTGATTCCAGGCCAGTCTCTCTTTAGGTACTGACTTGCTAACTTCTGCAGAGCCTGAAAGAGTACACGTTACATCTATGAGTGGGAACAGCTCTACAGTGCCTGATATGGCATTGTAAATCATTTGTGCCTCAAGCCTTCGGTAGAATTTTTATATTTCTATTTAAATTTTGCAGTTTAAATCTTGGCTTTTGTACCCAATAAACAATAATACTGCTATAAAATGGATCATCTCTGTGTCAGTAACAGCAAATCCTCAGTCAGCAGAAACCTGAGGGCACCAAGAAAGGCTAACCTACATCTTCTGGACTGTGTCACTGTGTCAGTATGCAACAATATGCAGACACCCTTCGCTTGTGTGCCTGTGTATCTGTGGTTGAGCGTGTGTAAGGGAAGGGGAGAGAGCAAATCCTCATTAATAAAACAGTTGTTAACAAACCAGAGCAACTACAACAATCTAATCAGGACAAACAGAGCTTAGGGACACACTGATACTCCATCCCCTCAAGCCACATTCTTCCTGTCATCTAATCCATCACTCCTCTATAAAGATCTGTGAGGTCATCTGGTCTCAGAACCGTCTTCAAACCTCATCTTTCTCCCAGTCATTAATTCTTTGCATGTGACTTTCTCCAACTTGTTTTCTACATCTCTAACATTACTATTCACACAGGTTTTATTCAACTTTCCACTCCTCTCTCTTTTTCTCACACATATTTTACTGAATCACCTTCTGTGTCTCTTTCATCTCACCCTTTCTACCATCTCCAGATGGTGAATGAGGACATCAGAAAAAAAACAAAAACAAATTACCTTTACAGTATTCCTGCCTAGGTGAACTGGCAACCAACTGAGCACATATTTTTTTATATCACAAAGGCCAGTACTATTTTGCACCATACTGTCAGAAATTCCAGAACACATGCACCTAAAAAAAATGTACAGCTCTTCTGTGATAATGCCTCAAAAAATATTTTCACTCTTTATACACTCATATACAGCAGAAAAATGTAAGAAATGAAACCATTTACATGTAAATTAATTTTATTCTAACAAATGTTTCTTCCTGTTTTCATTAAAGCTGTGCTGTATACATGTTTGTAAATTACTAAAAATATTAACAATAAAAATTTTAAATTATCACTTTGCAGACTACAGATATAACTGAGACAATACTTCACACAAGCACTTTTAACAGGTTCTCTCAGCTTGTGTTTAAAACTATTTGTATAATTAATAATGATGAATACTGGCAGATTAATATGGTGTCTCCTGAGGGTAAAACGCAGCTTACAGGAGGAAGAGGCAAATCATTCTAAGAGTATATATTACTTTTTGATACAGTGACCCATTGCCAGCCTCCTTCATGCAAGAGGTGTAAATGCCAGAAAAATACAAAAACAAGTTGAATCTGTGACACACACACATCTTATGGCACAAAAACTGCACTGTCCAATGCCTGAGGAAACACATTTGCTTAAAGACAACTTCTCTCTCTCTCTTGCTCTCTAGGGAAGGGTGGAGTGGGTGCGGATATTTTTGATGAAAAGCTGAGACTGTGTGTGTCTGCATGTTTGTTAGAAAGAGAAGGGAAAGTGTGTGTTGGTGTGTAGGGCTGGAGACACACCATATTAAAATTGCAATAGATGTGCCCCAGGATTTAATTGCCTTTCTGCTGTATAAACATGGATCATTTGAGTGTTGGTGTGTAAAATATGTGTGTGTGTGTGTGTGTGTGTGTGTGTGTGTGTGTGGGTCTGTGTGTGCTTCTGGTATTACTCACACTGTGGGAACCAAAAGCTGCTTACACACTCACACTGTAGGGACTCATGGTGACCAAATGCTGGTCCCCACCATGTAAATCATTGAATTTTATGGTGTTACCTTGGTGAATTAGGTTAAGGTTAGGGGAAGGATTAGGCAACTGCTGGTTATGGTTAAGGGCAAGTGTCTAGGAAATGAATGTAAGTCAATGTAAAGTCCCCCATGAGGAATGAAACACGTGTGTGTGTGAGTTTGTCAGGGTGGGCGGAGGGTTAAATGAGGACACTTACTGACAGTTAAGACACCCACTGACTGGAAGCTGGCAGGCTGACAGGAGAACTGATTTGATTTGACTTCCACACCACAATGCTCCCTACTGGGTTTCACCTCTCTTACAGGGGTTCATATTGTTGGTCATATCACAAACACATAAAACCTGCTGCTGCACAGGTGTTGTTAGCTACACTTTTATAAAAGTAAATGAAAATGCTCAGAATCCTGCAACACTTAAAATGGCATACTCAGACATAGCACAATGACACCAAATCTAAACTCTTGGATATGTTCCAGTTGAACATCTGTGATAAGCCCTCATTAGTGTCTGCTCAGTGTCTTCTTCAATCAGCTGACTGCAGTTATTCACTGGAGAAAAGGTTCACATTTTTCACCTCAATCTTAAAACAATGCCTACATGCTCATATGTACATTAAATTGGTTATTTTAGGAGTATGTTTCTTCCAAACTGGTGTCAGATGATCAAACGAATTCAGAAGTCCCCAACCCCAACAATGGATTCTGTATCTGACCATTTCTGACAATACAATGGTCACAGCCACTTCAAATCATGATTGACCAGCTGTATAGTACAAGGCAGGGTTTAAACTTCTCTCTCTAGATTTTATTTGATTCATCAATTCCTGTCAGTTTTCTTCAGTGAGTGAAACACTGTAAATGCTTCCTTGGTGTCTGTCTGAAAATGATGAAGAATATTGCCTCTCCACCCTCTCTATTACAGCTGACTTTCACCTTCCAGTGTGGTCATTTATAACAATTATAAACACTTCAATTATTGCTGCACTGGGCCCATTGTATTAACCAATTCTGATCAAAGATCACTCAACTCCAATTATTCTTCCTGATGATAATTTCTTCCCTCTGCATTGTACAGTTGGAACTGAGAGACAAGGGATGGTACAATAAAAAAAGTTTTAACTTTTTCAAGATGTGTGCTCGCATCCACCACTGGTATATGAATAGGAAGAGTTGGCTCATTGATAGTGGCACTAATTTATTCCAGGTACCATTAAATTACTGCATAACAATGTCCTCATCACTCCACTCAGATGTGATTTGGTGCTATTTTTCATTGTTTCCTGAGTCAGACTCTTCATGTATGTTATGAAACTCATTGCATTGCACTTTTTCACATTTAGTTTTTATCAATACAGCAACATTTGCACCTCAGTCAAGCATAAAAATGTTCAAGACTTCTTTTGGCACCATGGAATGTGGGAAATTATAAAAGGCATTTCCACTACTTTCTGACATTGTACAAGCAAAGCAAATAATTGTTCAATTAAGATAAATCATAAGTTGAATGCCATAATGTTGAATCTATATATAATGATCCATCCTACAGAACTATGGTGATGAGGGAAATCAAAAAGGATGAAATTAATAAAAACAATGTTTATTTATTTCCTTAATATTCCATAAGGAACATTTGTGTACATATGCAAATGTGGGTAAAAAGATAACCTAGCTTTTATTTATATCTTCACAAGCCAAAAGAAAAAGTAGTGAGAGTGATCATAGTAACCCTGTCAAACCAGACACTGACCACCTCCATTTCCTGGCTCCAGACATTTTTTTAACACCAGCACATAACTTAAAGCCTCTTAAATGACTCTATGGTGACAGGCCTGCTATCTGAGCAATAGTAATGACAGCTGAACTTGGCAGTGACACACACTGAGTGACTGATTTGTGACAGTTTCACTGAGGTGCTGTTCACTGAGGTATTTAGAGGATTTCTGATGGTCTTTCATTTTCCCTCACTGCCCCCTCTAGTTTCCCTCTTCCCTCTATTTCTATCTTCACCTTTTTTCCGGTTTTCCTCTCTCATCTACATTTTTCAACCTGTATGCCTCCTTCCTTTTGCTCTCTCCATCACCTTCACCTTTCTTATTATCTCATCCCTCTATCCTCCTTTGTAAGCTGTCATCACCTGACAACCACCTGATCAGCATGTTGCTATGACAACCCTTCTGCCCTTCCTGTGTGGTCAGGGTATGGTGGGACTGCTCCTTTTAATACACACACAGATACAGTAAAACAGTGGCTCTCCCACACATGCATCCTGTTTTTGTGACCAGAGTGGCACACAGGGTACCCAGACAGCAGGATATCCTGACCAGTGTGTGTTGCATGTGTGTCTGTGAGCAAGAGAGAGATGTGGGTGGGGTGGGGGAGGATGGATACAGAAAGGGTAAAAGGAAGCAGAAGAGTAGCTGAATTTTGTAAAAAAAAGTGTGCATATTGTATGCCAGCAATTATTTTCATAAGTGTAAAATAATATCTTTGAGTTAAAAATTACAGAATTGTATGGGAGACCCTACAATTATAGGTCAAAATGACTCTCACTGTTTCTCTAAATGGTGACTGTTTTTTTGAAATCTTGCTCGTTCATTCTCCACACCCAAAATTTTGTTCAGGCAGGTTCAAAGAAGAGCGACTAATATTTATAAAGATTTTTTTATTTATAAAGATACCAAGTAATTAAATAAAAGCAGAGAGCAAAACTGACAGTTAAGTACTGTCTGTTGCATTCAACATTGACAACTCTGGTTTTTCCATTCATTCACCACTTTTTTTCTCAAATTCACATCCTGCCAAACAACTCTGCAGTCGCCTTTATACTTCACCTTTCTGTTTATTCTCGCTCTTCCAGTCGCTTGTCTTCTGTCACTTTCACTCAGTTTCTATCTGCTGCCTGTCTCTCTTGCTTCAAGCCTTTGTGTGTCTTGCATTTTCCACCCCCTTACAATCTCAACTTCCTCCTAAATCAATATACTTGATTTTGTCTCCGTCTCTTCCTGTCTGCATGTCTCTGCCCTGCAGCTCTCTGTCTCATTCATATATGTGTGTCAGGTTATCTTTGACATCCACATTTTCAGAGCAAACTATGGTAAATGGAGAAAGAAAAAAGAATTACAATCGCAACAGAGAGGAATGACACCTTATGAAAAATGTATCATGTGTTTACGTGTGAGACAGAACAGGGAAAATTAACACTTTTCTCATTACCATTTCTCATGTTCTCAGACTTTACATTTATTAACACTGTCAAAATTTATGTAGATCAAATACAAAGGCCATATCATATACATTAGAGATAAATGCACAGAGAAAGGAGGTGGAATAGAAGTGGAGCAATTTTATTAGAATTACAAAGAAAATTTACATTTATATTTTCAGAGTTACTATAATGGGTAGACTATTTTAGTTTGTTTAATATTGAACCTGAAAAACAATTACTTATAGAGATCTCATACTGAAATACTGGATCTGGATCTTATACTGGAAAACACAAGTGCACTATGGCCACATAGAAGGACAGCAAACCACAGCAACAGTGTCACAGCAGGCTGGCATTTTGGGCAGTACTGATAAGTGTGACCCCAAGCTGAAACTATTCCAGTAATGTTGATCAAAGGGACAAATTGCTAACGCTTACATGCTAACAGGCGCCCCAATAACATGGAGCTTTTGAGTGACATCTGGTAATTGCTGCTGATTCATTCGCAGAGGGGACATCTGGTGTGCCACAGTGAGAGGACAAAGATTAAATGACAGCATCTTTAATTTCTGTTTTCACTTTATGTCCTCTGATCTTTTTCTCAAAACCTTTCTCGGTTTTGTTAAATGTTCTTTTTTTTTTCTTGCCCTGCCTCTCTCTTCTTGCTTGCACCCTCCTTCCATCTCCCTTTTTCCTCTCACTTTCTCTCTGTCACTATATTGGGCAAGCCTATTGGCTGGATTTCTGTCCCTGTCGCCAATAGGGGGCGAATGAGTGAGCAGAGTTTCCTCAAGTAACCGCCAACAGTCGATTACCTGGCTGTCTACACTAGAGAGAAAAGAAGCAAGGGCAGAACTGCCACAATGCTATGCTACCGTGAAAAAGAGAATGAGGGGCAGAGGAATTAATTTGCTTATCATATAATGAAACAAAATCTATTTCCCATTCATTATGCACCTATTAAACAAACCAATGTACTCTGACATTCCCACACATTAATACACACAAATAGATGCACACACCTATAATTAGGAGGGAATCCATTGTCCCGCTGAGAGGGGGGTTGTTGCTAGGCAACCTCTATTTCTAAGGTGAACAAGACAGTGGTAAGGGATAATGGTGAGAGACTGACAGAAAGCGAGTCACAGTGTGGAAGAGGGGGGAAATAATGAGTGCCTGAAACCAGAGGGGTTGACCATGGGAAACCCACGCTTAAACATTAAAAACAAAAGCAAATATATATGCACATTCACATACACACACATAAACATGCACCTTTTCCATCCTTTCCCCCTTCCAATCTTCACTCTGTCTGTCTGATCTTCTCATGTCTCTACAGTGAGTATATTTGGGCTACAAAATAAGGATTATTTATGTGGACAGCCATATAGGGAGAAAATTTGTATGTTAATATTCAGTTATGTGCTGGATGCATAATATATTTGAATGTTTTTCATTACGTTATAGGAGCATTTTGACGCTGAGACCGTTCACAGTGTCTGTATGAATGTGTGAATGTGCATGTGAAGGGGGCTTAAGCTGTGCAGTAAAAAATACGATAGACATCAGACATCATCTTTTACATTGTTGGCAGTGAGCACTGCATGGTTTCTACTTATACACCACTCTTATGCTTAGTAAAAGGAGTATGCTGATGCAGCCTTCTACTGGGAAATGTATTTTTGATTTGGTTGGTCCTGACAAATCAGAGCAATACTACAAAGTGGCTGTCTTATGAATGAAAATAATTTCATTGTATTATTGCTCATCATGTTAAAAAATATAAACACTTGGAAATATCTATCGATCGGCCGAGCCGATTAATCAGCCGTTTTTTTTACACATTTTAATTAATCGGCATCAGCTCATTTCACTGCACATTATAGGCAGGCACATCTGCAACCAGCTAAGCTGATGTTCCCATCTGCTGAAAAGCGTCCAAAAATGGTAAGAAAGTACTTATCTTTCGTTTTTAATTTACCTTTATACATTTCATTGGTTAAATATGAAGCTACTTTTGGAGAGCGATTGCGAATAAATTTTTGGATCTGTATTGTTAGCGAGCTGTAGGCTGTAAGCACGGGTACCAAAACATGCTAACAAGCCCAGCAGCTAAATTGTTATAGCAGCATGCGTTGTATGGATAAACTCATATGTTATTCATATGGGTGCATTTGTACCGGAGAGTTTCTCTCCCTCTGCGTGAGAGACGGAGCAACGCACACACTGTAGCCGTGCCCTGTTTGCATTTTACACACACGGCTTCAGCTAATGATGGCAGGAGAAAACCATTTGTTTCAAACGCGTAATTACATTGTAGCGTATTAGAATTGACGCTGACCATGCTTATTGTGTGCAACAAATCTGAAAGTAGAAACCCATGCAATTCAGACGAATATTCTTGCTAAAACACGCAGGATAACTTTCCTCAATAAATGTGTCTGTGCGTCCGACACACACAGGAAAGAGATGAAGGGGGAAAATTAAAATCGGACAAAAGAATCGGCATCATATATCGGCCATCGGCTGCCCTGTTTTCTATCGGCATCGGCCAGAGAAAACCCATATCGGTCGACCTCTAGTCTGAGTACTGATGATATAGCTGATGATACAGCCCTTGAACTGTTTCATCAACTTAAACGTCATTCAATTTCATCACTGTAAAGAGCAAAATATATAGAGTGTCATTTTAGAAAGAGCATACAAAGGCAATGTTTTCTTTGATGTAAAACCAATCACAGTTGTAAAGTGGGCTTTGACTTACAATTATTTTCATTGAATCACCTGCCTATTTTCTTCTATTGTTATTTTGTGGATCATTTAAGTTCTAAGTTATTACCCTTATTAGTCCCACAATGGAGAAATTCCATTACCACCCAAAGTGCACACACACAGCAGTAAACACACACCCGGAGCAGTGGGCAGCCAGTGCTGTGGCGCATAACGAGCAGTAGGGG
The DNA here is from genome assembly GCF_900324485.2 of Mastacembelus armatus. Classification (NCBI taxonomy): domain Eukaryota; kingdom Metazoa; phylum Chordata; class Actinopteri; order Synbranchiformes; family Mastacembelidae; genus Mastacembelus; species Mastacembelus armatus. The sequence goes on along the minus strand of NC_046645.1, from coordinate 7,289,222 downwards.
GTCCAGTGCCTTGCTCAATCGTGGTATTGAAGGTGGACAGGGCGCTGGCTATTCACTCCGTCCCACTGACAATTCCTGCCGGACCTGAGACTCAAAGCTGCAATTTTCAGGTTACAAGTCCGATTCCCTCTCCATTAGGCCACGACTGGTATATAAAATACCAATTAAGATCTGCCCAAGAGCATAATGTTTTGAGTCGAAACTGTAACTTTTAAGCTCTCAAAAAAAGAGAAAAAAAGACTAGCTGTATGAACCAATGTGGACACCTGACCTTTTGTTGGGTTTGGAGTGGAGGTTCTCAAATTGAGGCATAAATCCTGCCTGTTAAAGATGACTATCCTGGCTACTCAAAACATTTAGAGCTGCTTGTTAGATAGAAATGCTAGCAGCAAAAGCAGAAAGCAATGAAACATTATTTATTGCTCTGGCTATAGGATTTACTTACATACATAAAGGTTTGCTATCTCTAAATTGCAAAATTCATAATTCCTATGCAGTATTTCATAATTCTTAAAACAGGAAGAAAGAATGTTTGAAAAAGGAGAGGTGGAGAAATACAAACATCTGTTCATAGGGAACTGAAACCTGAAACCAAATGTGACCTACACAACTGTGTTCATTTTTATTCATTTGAAAAATACAAAATACAAAAGGTCTAATTGTAGAGAGCTCCTGCAAATACAGTTCTTACTTCCTATCAGAATTTCATTTTAAGTTGAACAAACATATTTCCGCATTTTGATCAACTGAATGCAGCTGTATGCATTTATGTACTGTTCTTTAAATTAACCCATACAGATTTTATCCATTACAACTGTTACATCCATCCATTATCTATACCCACTTATTCCTAACCAGGGTCACAGGGATCTGCTGGAGCCTCTCCCAGCTCACTTTGGCTGAAAGGCAGGGGTACACCCTGGACAGGTCACGAGTCCATCACAGGGCCACATATAGACACACAGAAACAAACAACCTCACACACAAACTTACACCCTGATGACCTGTCCAGGGTCTACTTTCACCTAAAGAGAGCTGGGATAGGCTCCAGCAGGTCCCCATGACCCTAAATAGGAATATGCAGGTATAGACAATGAATGAATGAAATTGTCCATTCCACCAATAATTAATGTACAGCATCGAATCACAAACTGACTTCCAATAAAGGGGTGTATCAAACCTGCAACAGACCTCCGATGGAGAACCGAGAAGCAAGTAAGATTCAGCCTATGCCACACTATTCACAATACATATCCTACTCACTTAATAACCTCAACACCCACTGTTGTTTACAACATGATAGGAGATTGCCAAGAACACAAATGAACACTTGCAGACACATGGTATAAAGTGCATAACAAATCTAAGTCTATAAAAATCATATTACAAAGGAAAATAAATCCTTTATGTGAAGAATAAGTTATTCAACAAAACTAATACTTTTCACTTACGAAGACCTGCACTGCACTGTAATTAGTTTAGAAATTTAGTCCATCTATAAAAAAAGGAGGACTAACAGAAAATCAGATCATAATTTTACCTTCCACCACAAAAGCACTGACATTTGCACAGCCATTCAGTTTGACATAAATAAGTGGCCCAGTGCAACATGAAGGGAAATTTGCCGGTGCTTTTGCCAACTAAGCCTCATGCAGATACTTTTACAAGAATCACCCTTCAGGTTCAGGTAACCCAAAAACAGGATTTCAGAAAAGCGATTAACTGAACAGAATCACCACACACTGACTGCCTTTAGGTCAGAAATCACAAAATAAACAAAAGTAGGATAAGAGCACAGCGTGTCAGGCTGTTGTCTGTGAATAACATGCATCCGAGTTTAAGTTTTACCAACAGTAATAAGTGTTTATAGTAATACAGAATTTCTACACCTTTTTATTAGGTTTGAAATATAGTATACACAAATGTCTATAATTCTCCTGGGGCAGACCCCAGTGCTCCTGAAAAAAGAAAAAAAAAATTGAAACAAAAAACATTCAAAGGCCAGAGAGATGTGAAAAAATTCAACAAAGAATACAATCCAATGTATGTAAAATGTATGTAAAAGTGAGCACTTATGCCTGTTCACCTTGCCCTCATTCAGGTTTCTGATTTTAACTGGCAACTCTCAATTAGTGTTGTAAACAAGAAGCTAAACAATGACTAACAGCAGAGGTCCACCCATTCTTACCTGTGCATAGTCCCTCTCCAGCTGTCCCTTCTTCAGACTGTAGCTCCTACAAAGACAGAGGCAGGGTTAGATATTTGTTTGAGTGTCTGCAGGAGGTGAATAGGAGAGCATACATAGGGCAGTCCAAATAGCAAATTTTATGTTGCATCACAATATGATTAAGGTCGATCTTGGTGATAAGGCCATTTTTATTCAATATGGACAGGTCCTCCAGCCAATCACGCAGCAGAAATATGACTGAGCAGCGAGGCACAAGTTTAGCATGTATTTACGGTTACTACCCACTTGCAATGTAACTTTGCTATAACAACTCATTCCGTCCACATTTTGACAGAAAACACCAACAGCCAATGATAATAAAAACAGTGCTGCGCTGAACCAATCATGTGGCAGGAAGAGTGTTACAGAACATCAGTTAGGTTGATGCACACAGCACAGAGCATGGAGGAGAGCCGGCAGCAGCTTGCATGCTAATGTTTGGGCTGCTGTCTGAGTCTAAGCCAGTACGTCAGGAGTGGGGGCCTGATTAAAGAGAAGATGAACAGAACAGAAAATGTTGACAACAACTTGACAAGTGTTGCCATTAATGATGAAAACACCCAACCAGAAACAGCCCAGGGCTCAAAAGACAAGAGCATTGTTGAGAGCAAGGGTCTGAGGACTTTAGTAGTGTGGAGGTATTTTGGATATTTAAAGTCTGGCAAAAAGCAGAGCAGATTTGACTGTTCAGAATAAAGATTTTAGTTTATTATATATAACTATTTTATTTCATTGAAATACAGTTGTATAATGTACTGTTTGCCATGTGTAATTTTTAGAAGAAAATAAATTATATTTAAATCGAAATTACCCTCATATCTTTACATGTCACTTAGGAGTAAAAGGAACCCTTATGCTTGACTAAAATAGTGCTTTGATTTATATTGTGATATATATCTATATTGACTGATATGAAAAAAATTATTGTGATAAGATTTTTTCAGTATGACCCTATCTATACGTCTTAAAGACATACAAATGAATATATAATAATAAAAACAATACAATTAATTGTTTCTGTAGAATAATGAAAAAAAGCCATATTGAATATGACAATCCCAATAATGATTAATTTAACCTCTGTACAATCATGTTCAGTCTGTCTATTAGAAATGTTCAGTCTGTCTATTAGAAATAAACTGACATTATGCAATAAAGAAATTAGTCTTTCTTTTGCCTTTCCAAAAAAAACTCCTACAAACATTCTATTCATCTTCTCAGCATCACACAACTTTCTGGAAGCAGAGACAGCGGAAGCGCTTATCACGGCCGAGGAATGTGAAGAATGAAAAAGATAATATTACGTATATGATTACACAGTCGGATAAATACTGGGCATGTCTGCTGAATGAACAAAGGCGCATGCAGATAGGAGATGACATCACCCAACAAACAAACATTTTACCTGTATATTTTGACATAAATTAGGCACAGCTATTTGAATATGATACTTGTTACTCAGATATGTATATGATATGAAAATTGAGGCAATTTTATTTTAATTTTCAATCTCTTTACAAATGTGCGGATTCTTTCTGATGCTGATTGCGTGTGCTTTTGCGTGACAAGCTATGTTGATGTGTTTCTCGTCTTTGCATTCTGTCTCTTGTAAAAGGGATATGGTTAAAAGGCACTTTAACCAACTAAGCCACAGTTCCTAGCACCAGAGATTAGGGTTAGGGACCAGGGTTATCCTTCAGGTGGCCAAACCAGAAGGTTTTCCAGTTTCATCAAGCTGATATACATATATTGCAATGAAAAACCATGGAGTGAGCACTTATAGAGAATTGAAGAAATGAAGAAAACATGAATAAGATCTTTAAGTCACAGGTTTTCTGTCTTATGAGGATATGCTGTTTCTTGGTTTTTAAAACCCGTTTGAAAATAGGGCCAAGCCGTCTGTTCAGCTATATTTAATCACAACATAAGACATCATAGAAAGCAGGAGGATACTAGGTTGAGGTTTTAGCCTTTCAAAGCTCAGGCTATTTAGACCAAATAATGACTTGTTTTGGACCACATATGGAGAAGAAGAAGAGATCATCAAACCATTTGCTCTTGCTCTGGTTTTACAATGTGAACAGAGCCCTTTACGAAAATGATGGGAATTAGATGGGAGGGAGTCGTTTTCACATGTAAATAGTGTGGACGTGGTTTTAGAAACAACCTAATCATTAGCCTTGTTGCCTTGTTGTTTATTCATATGTAGATGCTCAGCAACCCTCTTAGGAGCTTCCATTTCAATCACTTGTTCAGGGCTTGTTAAGAAAGCTTGGAAACAATAAATAGAAGACATACCCATAGCAGGCAAATGTAAGAGGCTAAACTGGGAGATATAAAAACATGATGGAGACTAGGAATGCCTGTTTTGAATAATTACTATATTATCAGTACCAAGAAAATTGATTTGGACAACAGAATTATAATTGCACCAATGAAATTTTATGTAATGCAAGAATTTATTTTGACTCCAAGCATAAAAAACTGGTTCTCACCCTAATCCAAAATATTTGCTGCAACATAACAGCACAGAATAGGGCTTCATTAACTGGGATTTTAAACTCACTCAATTTAATAAATCTAACACAACATCCCTTCTGTATGTTTTAAAAAGACAGTGGCTGTAGGCCTTCTGCTAAGTCCATGATAAATCACCTAGTAAAGCAAAATACAATATATGTAGCTTAAGGGCATAGGTTGCGTGTATAAAACAATAAACTACACATGTAATACTAAAATACAAAATTTTATTTTAACTTCAACTCACTAAACAAGTCCTGTTTAAAATAAAACTCCATTCAACTGAAGGAAACTTAAAGAGCTACAATCAGATGAACAACATGGAAGGAAAACAGTAGGGGAAGACACAGAAAGGGACACAACACTTACTGTAAGACAACATAATTACTGCCAATTCTCTCTGTGCTAATTACAGCCCAAACAAACAGGGTTGTGTTTCTTGTCAAACATTTTCCAAGGCATCATTTTGTGTTAAACCTGCTGTGTCCTGTCTGTTTTTTTAAACAGCGTCTGCTATTAAGAGACACGACAAATCTTGACTGAATCTGTCTTTTAAATTCTGCACAGAGAAAGAGACACATTCAAAATTGTATTGTCTCAGTGATCTCCAGTGAGAGGCTAGAAAACATGTTTAGTGTTAACTCCAGCCCCCAACATGTCAGCGGAAACACGACACACCAGTCCCTGACCACAGATGCTTCCACCCCCTGCCTTTCAGCGCAGTAGAGCTCACTCTCAGGCACAGCTTAAGGCCTTATTGGTGCAGTTGGCAGCGTGTCAGTCTCATAATCTGAAGGTTGTGAGTTCGAGCCTCATATGGGGCATTTTGTTTGAAGTTCAACTGCAGGCCAACTTTGCAAATAGTATTGCTTCACACAACAGCAAAAACAACACATTGATAAGAGATTCAACATAAGGCAACTGCTATGTGTTCATATCTAGCATTTGTCACTATTAAATACTGCTGATACATGAGCCTCAAAGTAAATCTAAATATCGATTAAACTAGGAAATACATTTAGTGAATCAATTCCGAGATCTGAAATAGTTATAATGACAGACATACTGTACACAGGAGTGATTCTGTGTGATCATGTTTATGTAATCAATCACATAAAAATGAGTCACTGTTAGTTTGTAACATAACATTAGATCGCAGATGTTTATATGCTGAAACTGTCTCTGGGCATTAAAGTGCCGTTTCTGCTTGCTCTGGAACAGATGTGTGTGCTCAGTTCCACACTAAACTATATGACAATGACAGGTGTTTTTATTCTTTCTGTCAGTATCAACATGTTGCAGTACAAAGCCCTGACAAACACAACTCTGTCATTGTATTCAAATGTTTCATTGGTTAAATATCATTGACAATTAATATTCATTTAACTTGTAATCAATCAATCAAACAAAAAAATGACATGCATACAGCTAGTAAGACAAAGAGCTTTATGGACCATCTAAGACTAGTTGTCTGAATAAATGGAAAAATATTGGGAGTGTTGATTGTTGCTCTAAAAATAGATCTATTAAACTTACAGCATTGCTGCCAAGTTGTAAATATTCTGTGTTACTGAGTTGTACTGAGTCTATTCTCAACTGAAGGATAAATAAAGGTCATATATTGAGGTTACAAATCATGTTACATAAAGAGAACTATACTTATACCTACATGCTGCATGAAACAGAGGAGTAATACTTATCTAAAAAGCCACTCTACAGTAAATTCAGGATGACACCTGAGAAAAACACTTTGCCTGCCCGGGGAAAAGGCACAGGGACCACTTCTATGCACTTAGGCCCACAACACTGTCATTGTACATACAATTTTTTTTAGGCAACATTTAAGGCAACTTAACATTTAAGTTTATCTGTAGGATTACAAAGCACATCAAGAGGGTACAGATTAGGGCCTAATCATCTTTGGTCAAAAACATGGATACACAATGCAACCATGATACACATGAACATGTAGCTAAAAGCAATTGTTGCAGTAACTCTTTTTTTTTTTTTTTTTTTGGACCAATAAAAACCAAAGGCTTCTTCTTTCTTTGACACAAGAATTGGATTGAAAAACCCACTGCTAGAATTCAAGCACAGGATGGCCTGCACATTAGGATTAACCAACAAAGCTAATGTTTTCAGCAGTTTTAACAAAGTAGTTGTATTTGCCTATCTTAACCATAACTGAAGAAACAGCTAGTTCCTCACACACTGAAAAAGGCACTGAAAGATCTGCTGTACTACCTGAAATATAGTCTAAAGGAATTAAGGTAACACAATGCTTTCAAACAAAGCACAATAATGAATGTTTATTGATTACATTTAAAGAATTCAACGAAGTTCATTTTCTCCATTTGCATGGCATCATTAGACAAAACATACCTCAACAGTGATCACAAATCACCACTTTTGAGTGAAATCCCACAAATGTTTCATGCTGCCTCAAAACACAAATGGTATAAAAGTAATTTAACACACTCATACAAGAGTGTGAAAGGCACTACTGGGATTTGAACCCAGCACCTCTGGTCTACTAAACAGACACTTTAACCAACTAAGTGACAACACCTACAGTGATATTGGGGGAAAACCACAGAGAAAACAGCATTTTCTTGGGAAACCTGACTGACTTCCAGCTGAGGAAATCTTTAGGACTTCATCTGAATTGCAGAGTATGACAAATAACTTGTAACTAAAAAAAATAAACTGGGCTGTGACTCTCCAGACACATGCTGACAAACACACCTCCTCAATGGGATGTTTGGACATGTTTAGGCTTTTTAAGCTGCCATGGTGACACTGTGGCAGACACCATATATGTAAACATGGAAACCCAATTACCAGCTAGAGAAAGATCACAACAACCATGCATCCTTGCCTTACACAGTGGTAATCTTAAGCAAGTATCAATATACTAGTATCTAGCAATACTATTTTGACTTGTTTTGCAGTAGTACGGTGGCAGCGATATTTAACCCCTAACACACTATGTCCTTAATTTGGAAGAATGTACATGCTAACATGATTACAAAAAAAAAAAGGCACTGCTGGGATTTGAACCCAGGATCTCCTGTTTACTAGACAGGCGCTTTAACCAACTAAGCCACAGCGCCTACTGGATGGGGAGCTGTTAGCAATGGTCATGTGATTCAAATGCTGCAACAGAGGAAAATACACACTAAAATTAAGTAACACACTGTCTTTGGACATGATTAGGCTTTCTGAGGCTGCCATGGTGACACTGTGGCAGAAATATGGGCAGCCAACTACCAACTAGAGGAATATCACACCAACTATGCCTCTGTAGTCCTTGCTTTCCTCAGTCTCTTCATTAGGTCTGCCCAAAGTCAATTTCTTTAGAGTTCCTTTAAACCTCTCCATAACCTCCCTCCACCTGTGGATTTGTATGTTCCTTCGCTACTCTTATCCCTTTCTCTTCAGCTTTCTACACTCTGCTTTCTTGCTAACTTACTACACTGCTCCTTCTCTCCTCATCCTTTCTCTACGCATTCACTTTGTCTAATGTGTTTGTGTGTGCACAGTGCAGGAGTCAATAAAGTAATGTCAACATCAGCTGTATGTGAGGAAAAGAGAGAGAAGGAAAATGCCTAGACATTCAGATGAGTGTGCATCTGACAGGAAATACTTAAGTGCTCAAGAGTGGGCACAAAGTGTATGCATGGGGGTGTGTGTGTGTGTGTGTGCTTATGAATGGTGAGGGCAAAAGCACACAATGGGTTGAAAGGCTGAAAGAGTTAATGATGAAACGGGAGAACAACTGAGAACAGTGATTTACAGGACACAGGCTGAGATCAGTTACAACAGCATAAAAGCAACATGAGTTACAGAACGAGACAGCAGCAGAGGAGGGTGGTCGTGTTTTAACACTGCGTGATCAACACAAGACATAACACAGCCGTTTCACTGCAGTTTACACACTCCAGGATTGAGCAGGCACTTGGACAGAAACACTCACATATATTTCATTTTAGGATACATTACAAATGGTAAGTTAAGAACAACAAAATTAACTGAATGTTGTAATAAAATCAAAGTTTCCACTACTGTAAGATTAACTCTTGAAGATGACATGCTAATGTTGAAAGTAGTACATTTATGCAAACCCATCAAACTAGTACTCCTCCCACACAAACTTGCTAAAGTGTAGGAAAACACTGCTGAGTAATTATTAAACCCAGGATGGTGCAAGGATAAACTAACCTAAAACTACATAGTCATATGTAAACCACCAGTGTGTTCAAATGGAAATTAAAAATTATGGTCAAATCAGGTTTACCATTGGGGTTTAAATCATGGAGAGTGTTAAGGAAAAGCCTGGGTTCACAATCTGTCAAGTTCACAAGGGACATTCCTGTGTGAAGTTTGCATCTTCTCCCTGTGCTTGTGTGGGTGTATTCCGGTTTCCTCCCACAGGCCAAAAACATGTATGTCAGGTTGAATGGTGATTCTAAATTGCCCAGAGGAGTGAATGTGAGCGTGTGGGGTTGTTTGTCTCTATGTACACACTGTAACTGTGTTTAACCTCACACTGGAGGAAGTAAAGGCTCACAAAAATTACCCTTTCTACTAGTTATTTAAAAATTAAGCTATTAACAAGTTAAATTTGACAGCCCTAGTTGTGACAAAATCATAATTAGAAACAAAAGCAGAAAGGCCAAGCTCTAGGTTGATACTTGACAGTCTAATTGAAGGAGCTGAGCCATAACATCATAGCTGACTACTGTTATTATTACTGTTGTTTGACAGAGATGTCAAAGAGTTCTCCATGGAGACAAGAAAACCTTCTGCAAAAACAGAAATGCAGTTTTCAATGAAAGTTGCCTCAGCCTGAGATTACAACACATTGACTCTGTCACAGAAAAAAGCTTCTGCATTGACCAACTACTTACTGTACTGCTATGGCTAATTAATCAGAGGAAATTGTATTTGTTGCCATTTCTCTAACAGGGACTAAAGCTAACTGAGCATAGTGTTTTCTATTATATAAATCATGAAAATGCTGCTGTGACACTTATTTGAACAACAGGAAATGGAAAACTATATCATACACATTGATTTATTGTTCAAGTTTTTTGCCAGCTTTACCAAGAATCTGGCCATGTTGCTAAATTAAGATGATTTTAGGAGCACTGCATTGAATGCAACTAGGACTGCAACAAACAGCTATTTTAATAATCAATTAATTGGTTGATTGTTTTCAATTAATCAATTAACCATATTTTTACAGAAGAGAACATGTTATTGTCAAAATATGAACCTTAAACAACAGGTTTGCTACACATAAAAAAAAAACAACTATTTTTATGTATGATGACATTTAATGTTGCCTCATACCAAGAAGGGCCTGGTGTCGAAATCCGTCAGGGGCCTTTAAAGTGTGGAGTTTGCATGTTCTCCCTGTGCTTGCGTGGGTTTTTTTCTAGGTTCTCCGGTTTCCTCCCACAGTCCAAAAACATGTATGTCAGGTTGATTGGTGATTCTAAATTGCCCATAGGAGTGAATGTGAGCGTGTGTGGTTGTCTGTCTCTACGTGGCCCTGTGGTGGACTGGCAAACTGTCCAGGGTGTACCCCTGTCTTTCACCCAAAGAGAGCTAGGAGAGTCTCCCAGCAGATCCCCGTTGACCCTAAATAGGAATAAGTGGGTGGATGGATAGATTAATTTTTATCGATAATACCGATTAGTTGTTGCAGCCCTAAATGCAACACTATTGATATTGAACAGATTATTTTCTGTTTCTATTTTATTATTTACTTTATTTCTATTTTATTTTTAAAAATCACCTATAGTATAATACACAGAACCACTAGGTACAGCCACTAATTTCACCACATAGCAGAATCAACTCTTGACAATATACACTGAAAATGATCATAAAAGTACCATTCACTGCAGGGTTTGTAAGGTTTGTTTTACAGCAATATTCTTCTATGTCAGTGCACTGTAATGGAATATGTGGGGGATGTGTGTAAGCAATGAGGTTGACTGGTTTATTTTTTCTTTGTAAGTAATTATCTGACTGCCTTATACTTAGCAGAACCATCTTTTAACAACAAACTACAGTTATTAAGTATAAGTCATAGCAGGTAGAAAACTAGTGTCTCTGCTTTGGATTTGACATGTTTCAATATATTGTCCTCTTGTGAAAAATAAAATAAATGACCATTAAATAACAGTTCAGTAAGTCATGGTTGAAGGATCTCCTCTGCCTCATTATGAGAAAGAAACAATACCGTCTTTCTAGCATCAACTAATCCCTAACCCTAACCCTATTACCTAGTATTACCTGGAGTGTTCTTGTGATTTAGAGTAGTAGTTTGTCATGTGCTGTCATGTTGCCAGATACAGAGGCCACTAATTATATTAGGGGTCTAAATTGCTATTCATTTGGATCTTTTTTCCATGATGAATCCTTGATTTTTTTTTGTCCCCGACCCCCCCTCCCTAAATTATGGAGACTGCAGAGAAAAGCATTAATGAGAGCTCTGATAGCATTTTCGGGTTCAAAATGGGGAGGCTCATCTAGCTACTCAGCATGAAGACCCATTAAGTTCTAATGATATCTGCAGAAAAGTCCCAGGATTTGGTCAATAAATTTGAGTGAAACACAAATTTCATTTATTCTATTCAAATGTTCTGCACAAAACACAGACATGGGGGGTAAATTCCAAAATCACATCAGTCCGATCTAGTCAAGCATTGGCTACAAAAACCGGCACTTTCATGCATTCGCTCACTTGACATCATAGCTTCTCTGTAAGTTCTGTTTCCAAAAAAAGAGTTTTGAACAAAAAAAAAAACCCACACAGGGGTACACTGTTGTAAAGTTAGGGCCAAAAGTTAAATGAAAGGTAGGTCGGTACTAAATATGTGTAAGGTAAGGTGTATGAGACTTGCTTATCCTTATGGCCAGCATTGTTTGTGTGTGTTTGTGTTTGTGTGTGTGTGTGTGTGTGTGTGTGTGTGTGTGTGTGTGTGTGTGTGTGTGTGTGTGTTTGTGTGCGTGTGTGTATATGTGTAGCTGTTTTGACAGACGCAAGGGTATGGGGGATTTAGTTGGATTGAGGACACCAAGTTGACTCTGAGTCCATCAACTTGTCGTTTTCTCTGCTCTCTCTTATCCTCACTCCTAAGACAAGTCCAGTTAAAATGCAGTCTCTGAGGATTAAACACATAGACCTAGAGGACACATGGATTTTGTTTACTGTTTCTGTTTGTTTGTTCACATTTGGCTACCACATAGGCTGAATGTACTATAGCACCTAACTTGAATCGTGGTTATGTGGTTGTGGTTATATGCATGTGTGCTTTGATTAAACCCAGCCATTGGATTAATTAGGGTAAATAACCTCAGACCAGCTTTTGGGATTTAAGAGTTAAAGTCTACTGTAGACCTTATGCAGAAAAACGTGTGTCCATGAGCTGTATATGTGTTTCATTAAATACCCACACTTTCCTTGTCCTGTGGGGTCCAGTTATTTTAAATTTGACTTTTTGGAAGTTATTTTAAGTAGTTATGACCTCTCATTAGAAGCTTAATCTATGTAAACAATTTCAGAGTTGTACTATTAGCATTACTGTAAAAGTCCATACTTCATTCACTGGTTGTTGACAAGCATGACTGCAGTTATGAGCTGTGCATTTTGACCTTGCATGGACACAGGTTCAAAATTGCTTCTTTCAATGGAAACCACTTCTGCACTTTTAAAATTATGGTCAGGTCGGTTTGAGACACATTTGTTAAATCTGATGTCTCAATTAAGTGTTGAGTTAATTCACTGTGTTGGGTTGTGACTAGTTATTAGCTTCAGTAATCTTAAATGCATTAGCTATTTATACCATTGAATAAATTATTGTTAAAAAAGTCAAAATATATAGCAAAAATGTCACACAAAAAATGTCACAAAATGGTTTGCAGTGGAAACCAATAAATCATCACAAATGAGAACTTTGACTCGTAATTTTAACAGAACTGCTGAAAATGATTTTTCATTTAATCAACTAGTGAACTGATCGTCTTATTGTTCCGTATTAAATTTTGACAGACATCTTGTGTTATGCAATGATGGAATAATAATATTATATTTGGACAGCACAATAAATAAACAACAATGCCCTTTTTTGTTGATTGAAGAAATTAGTCATTTTTGTGGTATTGATGAAAACAATTGTTATTTTCTGAAAATAGTTATGGCAGTCTCCATGTTTTAAATTGCCATCTTGCTTCAGATGTAATTTTTTCCAATATCCCTAACCATTCCGGTCATTTACAATCACATTTTAAAGATAGAGGAGTGCTACATCATCTAGAGAAAAACTAACAGGGCGGCAGCGTTGAGAACACAACAAAGAAGATGCATGGCAGGGCTTTCAGTCCATGTCTCCCAGTGGAAAGGCAGTCTCTGTAATCACTGCACCACTCAACTGCTCCTAATTTTACCACCATGAGAATGTGCCATCAGAAATAATTACAAAACATTAAAATCTAGAGGACTGCACGTACAAAATACTACAGGCCGCGTCTTTCAACCATGAGACTGACAAAACCAATTTGGAGATCTTCACCCAGAGGCATGTAGTGCCATCCCTCACTGACTGGAAGAACTAACACACTGTGGTGGCATATGCTTAACTGATTCTCCCTCTTTCGTGCAAGTTTTAGAGTCGGGCCTTGTTCACTCTCCAAAACCCAGCAACAACAAGGCAATCTGTTCGCAAACAGCTGGAGCTGCCCTCCAGAGTGAAAGGGGGAGAAAGAGAAAGGACGTCTCAGAGAGAGAAGAGGTCGAGAAAGCATGAAAATGAAAAACAGGGAAAGACAGAGATGGAAGCAGAGAAGAGAGAGCAGGAGAGAGTTTGCTGTCATAAATAATCAATGCTTAGTCAACACAGAAATTGAGAGCGTGTGAAGGAACCAGGGTTTCCTCCCATTGCCAAGTCCAAAATGGAAAACTGCCAGACTCACACATGTCATGAGTAAACTGAGCTGAGCCAAAATGAAAGAAAAGATAAGGAGAGAGAAAAAAAAGTCTTAGCAAAAGGCAAGGAGAGGGAAAAAAAATGAGGAAGGACAATATGACAGAAAAATAGATTTTGAATGAAATTAAGAGGAAAATGGTAAAAAAAAAAAAAAAAGAAGAAAAAAACAGAGAGAGAGCAGCAAGAAGGCAGCAGGAAATTCCTTCGTCATTTTCCCGGCCTGTTGTCCTTTTCAACAAACTGGAATATGACAGCACTCCTCTTTTCTTTCTCATGCCACTCCTCCTTCACTCAGTTCTTTCCTTCTCTCTTTTTGTGCATGGCTGTGTCCTTGCATGCCATGCACATGTCAGAAATAATGAATAAATGGCAGATCATCTGGCTATTTCTCAGTTCTTTTGCAGAGGATGTGAACAGGATTTTGTCTGTACAAGCATGTGACACAGAGATGTGTTCATACCTCATGTCTTCCAAGAGGTCACATTCGGTCTGGTGTTTAAAGTGCAGCCTTGTCATCTGCTCTGTGTGTGTGTTTTTCAGCTCCTGTGTCACTTTGACCTGGAGGAAACAAAACAACATGGCAAGTAAAGGATTTGTCATTTCTTCATCCCTCTGCTTTGCAGGCATGTTATTTATCACCTGGATCGCATAGAGAAAACCCAATTCTCACTCAGATCATGTCTCATATTGTCTTTTCCTTGTCCTAAAAAAGTTGAGTGAATGAATGAATGAATGAATGAATGAACACCTGATCTATAGTCAAATACAAATAATTAATTAGTAATTTAATTAATAGGTATTTTTTCTCACTGGCCATATCACCCACCTCTGGTTAGATTAAATGTTGCATGAAATCGCAAACAGCCACACTCCAATATGACAAACTCAGTGATTAGTTGTTCAATAAGCTGTTGTAAAAGAAAAAAACTGTGACCTTGGCAGTTTAAAGGTTCTGCAGCCTTCACAGATGTTGAATTTCTTGTAGAAAAGAAATAGTCAAAGTCAAAAAGTCAAAGATATTCCATTTAACACAGAAGCTATAAAAGACAAATGTAGCATTTAGCTTATCTCTGATTGAACAATGAATCATTGCTCATATCAAAATTGTTGCTTATTCACATTGTCAATCCACTAGTCGATTACGTGAATTGTTGTTTCAGCTCTATTACCTGAATGGGCAATGCAATATCTAGATAAAAATCATTATTCATTTCAGATATCTCTGATTACATCATTATCTATCATGAAGGCATTCATGCAGACAAATATAGAGTCAGAAAAGGTGGATTATGCAAAAGGAGCTACAACTCAACTGTGAATGTTATGTATATTTAGTTTACCTTCTCTGTATCAAAAAATTCTGCTCCTGAGTCACTCTGGCCCACACACACAAGCAATTTAAACTTTATCAATCTTTCTGCCAATCACATGTCATCTATCGTGTTCAGGTCTAGAGGCACCTGAAATGAACACACACACTCCCCCATCAGTAATCTGTCAACATGACAATCAGTGTCAGGGTTGTGTCAGGGTTTTGGAGAGGCTGGAGAAGTCTTTTGCCGTCAGAGGTGACTGACGATACTTTACTAGCCCGTAACAGCGTTGAGGAATACTCGTGCATTAGGAAAAAGAAGCTAGTTGTACCACCTTATTCACAAATTAATTTGGGCAGTTAGACCACAGTCTATTACCTGCACTCATCCACACTATCTTGCGCAAAAACAGAGACCCTTTATATGCACACATGCACACAACCAAGCACAGAGACACATACATACACAGCTACTGCCAACACACAGAGCCACTGCTGAAGGTCATTGTGTATTGTCGAGTGAATTCCATTGGCTATTCATCAGAGCAACATTGGGCAAATTCATGAGTGTTCTCGACAAAACAATCAACAACATATAATACACAACACAGACACGCCACCACACGTGGATCTCCTTTCTTTCATGTGCTGTGTCTTTGAAGATAAGGAGGGAGTGGTTCATTACCTTATCAGAGCAAAGTGAATTCACTTGATTTCACCTTCTATCACTCAGAGGAAAACCACAGACCGTGTGGAGAAGGAGGAGGGCAAAGGCTGACAGAGATGGAGAGACAAAGTGAGGGATGAGGAATGAACAGGAAGGGTGATTAAATGAGAGGAAGAAAATGAGGAGAGAGAGAAGATGGTGAGTCTGAAAAAGAGTCTGTCAGTGAAAGTAAGGTGAAATCAACAGCGAAAAAGACAGAAAATGTTTATTATGAGCAACAGAAAAAGGTATATAAAGTATAATAAATGTCATATTAAAGGAAAAGAGCTTAGCCAGTGCAGTGATAGCTGATGCAGCAGATTGGTCTGTAACACTGCTAAGAAAGTGGTGCCTTTTGTGTAAGATAAACCCTGATGCACACATCCCACTTATATGTATATAGGACAGGGGAATAACAACTACAGTTATTCAATATAAAATGCATATTTTCAATTGTTATTCATATTAATCTGTATTTAGCTACAGGTTTATTTAAATTTTGATAAACCTAGTTAATTTTTCCAACACTTATACGGAAAGTAAAATGAAACCAATACTAATCAACAGAACACATTCACAAAATAAATCCTAAAAAATTAGAGTAGAGGTGAATCAGTGTTTCTCTGTTAAAGCTTCCTAAAATCTCAACATTTTAATCCTTATGGTAGCAGGCTAATTATTGCTGGGTTTGTGATTGTGTCTTCCCCTCTGTGATTGTCACTGTTAAGCATAATGATAAATTTGAGATAAAAGTAAGGAATAAGAAAGAAATAACTGACATTATCACATCCCAAAACAATATTTGTGTGGCAGTGTTTTGCTGTTTTTGTAACTCATTAGCAGCCATCTCTGATCTAAAACTAATATAGAGTCAGACAAGTTCAGTCTGTAACCAGATGTGCTGGGACACAGACAAAACACTTAAGGGGTTGTGGAGCACAGGGGGAAATTACTGAAACACAGTGGTGATGTAGAGTGAGTGTACCAACCACATGGGCAGGGGGTAACACATCAGTATTTAGAAAATGCTGTTATGTTCTCACTGAGTAAATGAAATGGGAAAGACAGTGACAGCTGGTAAAGGAGAAATTAATATGACAGTAATGGTGCACTTGATCACACACAGTGGAACAAGACAACCATAGTGGCCTCCACTGCCTCCAAGATGAAAGGGCCTGCTTGAGTGTGTGTGTATATATTTTACAGACATGATATGACACGTTCACGGCCAGTCTGTGTGTAGAGGCCCAGAGCATAAATGGCACATTGGGAATATGTGGTAATTAGGAGAAATTTGTGCAGAAGTTCACAGCAGGGTAATGGACTGCACTCTCATGCATCTATTTCACGACAAAACACACACTCATGGAAGCCAGTGGACCAGCAACTTAAACACAGCCTCATGTACACACACACCAAGTATCCAGCCATATGGGACTATGGCATATACTCAGCCTATAAAGATTCAATAGCTACGTTAATATCAGACATGGCCCTGCCAGGGTGTTTCCTCTGTATGTGTTTTTTGCTTTTGTCAGCTGAACCTTTAATAAAATACTGTGACCCGGGATGCTCTTGAGACGAGCACCACAACCTGGAGGAACCACAGTTTTTGTTGTGCTGTCTCTGAGAGCGTTGTCGCAATTTCACCATTAATAAATTGGTAAAACAACGCCGGTGGCACACTACACCGAGATTAAACTGTGGACTGTATAAGACTAACGTTACCTTAGTTAGCTTCGCTAGTTCATTTTAGTACCCTTAATCACAAACGCTACCGTATATTTTTTGTTTATTTTAAAGTTATGTCTAGGATGTATTAAAACGAGAACCACAATAAAATAATTACTTACTAGTATGTTCTGGCTGTTTGTCTCGTGTTAGCATACCTAGCCTTTTCTAGCTAACGTTATTTGACGGTTCACGGTTGGACAGATAACGCTAACCGTTACATATTACTGTTACTAGGATACGTACTAACCTAGCTAGCAAGCGCTGCTAATGTTGGCTAGCAAGGGTCTTTTCTCCCCTTTATTTATTTGAAGTCTTCTCAATAAAACGCTGTTAGTGTTGTTGGTAAAAGACAAAATCCTCCGTATAGTTAACGCTACTCCAATGATATCTGTCATTGTCTGTACAGCCCAGCTCAAACATAACGGACTCTGGAAATCACTCACCTTCCTCGGCGGCGGCTGCATTTTGGAGTACTGACATGAATGGTATTTCCCTTATGAGATGTGTTGTAATTCCGAAAGGAAATCCAAATCAGTGTGGGGCTAATATTTTGTTTCTTCTAACCCGCCTCCCCCCCCCAAACAAAATCCTCCCCTCCGGACGACAGGGAGGAAAGACAGGAGTTAGATTTGTACTCCGGCGGCCATGATTGATGATAAATGGTTGGTTTATAGGGAACAGAAAGTGAAGCTGCGAGGAGAGACTGCACACGCTTGTCTTGGTTGCTGCCACTATCACAGGACTAGTGTGCACTGTGCTGTGGTGGGAGCAGACAGGCGGAGAAGAAAAGCATAGGGAAGGGATGGGGGTGAGTTTAACGGGGAACCCCTTCTGCAACTACAGCTCAACAGCTCCCCAGTGTGGCTGAGAGCGGAGTAGCACCCGGTGTCTGGCTTAAAAACACGGTGGCAGAGAAGACATCGTTTTTGTTTTGCCTTTTCTTGCCTGGTGTAGCTGAATACGTCAGCATGTGCAAAAAGCATTTAAAACCCAACAGGAAGATGAATGACAGCTAGAATAATTGGGCTATTTATCCACTAAGCATCAGGGTTTTGCTCAAGATGCTGCAGCCTGACGCTGACCGGAGGCTGTGCCCCGCATAGCAACAAGACTCCGCAGTCGATCAAGGGAAAATCGATCACAGAGAAGGACAAAACATTTTTCTGTTTTTTTTTTTTTGTTTTGTTTACAAAATAAATAAATGCAAAAAAGTCAAGCAAAATAAATCTCGGCTTTCCAAATACAGATTGTTTTAATAATATAAATTTATAATATTTTTAGGTTTCAGCTAAAGTAATGATGACATCAGTACAAATGGATTGTAAATAAAAATAAATTACTGCCTACTGATTTATAACATGCCCTGGTATTATTAAGTAGGATTATGTCCTCTCTATTCTGTGGGATATAAGGGAGTAGACAAGGAAAGCTTGGGTCGGATTTACTGGAGGTGAGGGCTAAGTGAACAATAAAAGACATACATTACAATGGAGGGTGTGTGCAAAACCCTTGTAATGAGATGGCAACAATGCTTGTGTGTGTGTGCAGTTTGTATGTTAGTGTGTTACATGTAGCTACTCATGATTTGAAATCAATCAGGCATTGTATGCATAAGATAAATTTAAGATGGATAAATAGGTTATATACACACATGCATGCATAAGTGGTTCCCAGCCTTGGATATCTTCTCGTTATTCAATCACTTTAGTCCCTCTCTGTAGTGTGACCAAGTGAAATAGCCCAACGATCTCAAGGTTATTGTTGTTATTGTTGCCCTGAAATACTTCTGTTCACTCTGCCGATATCATTAATGTCAAACTACAACAGACTGTTAAATAGTTGGCAAGTTTCAACATCTCCCGCCCACATGCACACAATAAAAACAAAACAACTCATTAGGAGTAATAAATAATTCCATGGAAGCATTAATATTGGCTACATGGACAGAAGTAGCAGGACCGGCAAGTATAATTTAACTTCACAGCTCCTGTTCATTACAGAGGAGGTTAAGGGATATGTAATCATTAATGCAGTTTCTGGAGCAGGTAGCACATTAAGTACTGTTTCTCACATTTCCTGTACAACACTTATAAATTCACACACAGTCACATTCAGAGGAACCAAACCTATCTCTTAACACCCACACACATAACTTTCTGCCAGCTGCAAAGAAGAAAATGGCTGTCAGGATGTCATGGATGAATTATGTTGTTTTTGTTAGAATCCTACCAGGATTGTTTTGGTTTATAATTTATCCTATGAGTCAGTTTAGGAGCATGTGAACTCCTTTTTCTATACTTAGGTAAGATACTTTACTTATACTAAAATTAATAAATAGAGCATGGTTTGTCTCAGTTCACAAGTTTGGCTCAAATGGAGTAATTTACACATAATCTTAGCCATTTTGTGTGGCTCATACATTTTTTTCATATTGTTTGTCTCAGTAAGCATATTTTGCTTAATTTTATATGTTCTTTGTGGAATACATTATAGGTGTTCACTGGGATATTCATAATATGCATACTGAGACATACTGGTGTGTTGTGTGCGTGTGTAATGTTCCTAGTGTACAAAAGTGCACTAGGTTATGAAGAAAAGTGAAAGTAATTGCTGATAATTATACACGTCTAATATAGTATAATGATTACATTTATTATTCTCTGTAAGATTTAAAGCCTGCATCTTTTTTTCTTTTTCAAAAATGTAAATAATGTTTTTCTGGGTTAACCACCCTAAAAAACTGTAATACTTGAAAAGTCTGAGTTAGTCTACATCTTGTCCCAGTGACTGTCTGTTTGACTAAAATGCCTCAGGCCAAACTGCTCATGTACTTAATACATGCTGCAGCTTGTTGAATAGGTGCACACACCTCCAAAGGCATATCTTAGGTATGCATTCAAGCATTAGCAGCACACTCAGATGCACACTGTATCTACTTGTAAGTACAAGAATATATTACACAGGATGGTCAATGCAGGACATTCTTTGAAAAGCAACAGTTTTCATGCAGTGTGAGTAATTTTATGCATTTTATGGTTTTCAGCTTTGGGGAGGAGGGCTTTATGGTACATTGCATGGGAAACAATATGGATATTTGTGTACAGCCAATATAAAAACAACTGACTATGTAATATAATATATCATATCATATATATCATAATATTCATATAACAGGTCAGAACAATTTGGGGGGCTACAAAAGGATGCTTTTTGTCTCAGGTTTGCTGAATCTTTTAAATTCAGCCAGCAGCTATTTTGTAGAGAAAAAAGAAGAAAGTGAAGGGTATAGAGGAAGCAAGAGGCAATGTGTTTGGTATACAGAAAATAATGAAGAGAAGAACAAACTAAGTGCTGTGGATGACATCACGAGTCAATTGAAAACAAGTAATTCTGGCACATATGGTCTAATTTACATGTGAAGTTATGAAAGCAACATTTTTGTGTTAGTTGCAGACAAACAGATTTACAGGGGAAGAGAAAATGATTTTCATTTATATGAGACAATAATGTACTGTAGCATGCATGCCAATGAGTGAAAACAGAAAGAAAGGTTTGAACACGGTCTCAAAAGAGAGTCTGCTTTGAGTTAAAAAGTTATTCCTGTCTCTCCCTCTCCCTCTCACAGCAGTGAGGTTCTGGAAAGTAAAATGCCAGAATGAATTCTGTTTTCCTTCATGAGAACAGAGCTGCACCAGAAGTTCTGTAAAAATTGGTCACACAGGAGCGCATATAGATTTGTTTAAATCTTAAACACTGATTATTATTATTCCTTGGTAGGAGGAGAAAAAGACAATAAGCTCTGACCAATATCTATTTCAGGGGTGTCAAGATGCTGTGATATGTCATTAGCTAAACCTCTTGGGACAGGTGGTGAAACACAACAACATATTACACACAGAGCACACTACATACATGCCTCTGTCTTAAAGCCATGCAACCCATGTCTTGCTTTATGTGCATTACACACTGATTCATCCAATTAGAAAAGATATTTGGGGTTCATCATAGATCTTTTATCTTTCAAATCAGAACACAAGAGAGATGGAGAGGGTGTTTTTAGCAAAAAAAGATAAAGATGCTTAACAGAAGTCGGCGTTGAAATGATTCACTTTATGTGAAATACACAATGATTTTAAATGAAGATAACTCAGGCTATAAGCTGGACTGACTAACTGATTGCAAAACCACAATGGGCTAGTCCATTACTTATGACTATGCGTGAATCTTACTGAACTGTGTTGTCGAAGCATGCCAAAGTAAATGGCTTGCGGCATTATCAAATGTAGTCTGATGTAAACTGATGCCACTTCCTTGCAGTCATACTCATTTCATGTATCTCCATCCTGTCTGTTTCTAATCCTACAGTGTTATAACATTGCATTTATCTACTTTTCAATATGTTTAATTTCATAATCTATTCATAAACTTTGTTCTTATCTTTTCCTCAGGTGTTACCTCCAAGATGGCTACTTTTCATAACACAAACCAATCCAATGTCAGTGCCTTCTACTGTAAATTTAATGAAGAATTTAAATATATTCTCCTTCCTGTCAGCTATACCCTGGTCTTTGTGATCGGCCTGGCACTGAATGCCACAGCGCTCTATGTGATTATATTCCGCACAAAGCGCTGGAAGCCCTCCACAATTTATATGTTCAACCTGACAGTGTGTGACACGCTTTACATCTTCACTCTGCCCTTCCTCATCTACTACTATGCCGATGAGAATGACTGGCCCTTCAGTGAACCATTCTGCAAGCTAATCCGCTTCCTGTTTTATGCCAATTTATATGGTACAGTCCTGACATGGCACACATACATACAAAATATTTAATAATATTTTTAATATTTAATAATAATACAATATAGTGCAAGGTTTAATATGCAATGTGCAATACCCAATAAAACACATACAAAAGAATACAATATACTTGACAATATTGCCATAGATCACAGATCTATGACAATACATTACACTAGGATATGATATGATACGATATATGATACGATATATGATATGATACAATATATGATACGATATATGATATGATATATGATATGATATGATACAATATATGATACGATATATGATATGATATGATACAATATATGATACGATATATGATATGATATGATACAATATATGATACGATATATGATATGATATGATACGATATATGATATGATATGATACAATATATGATACGATATATGATATGATATGATACGATATATGATATGATACGATATATGATATGATATATGATATGATACGATATATGATATGATATATGATATGATACAATATATGATACGATATATGATATGATATGATACAATATATGATACGATATATGAC
The DNA here is from genome assembly GCF_900324485.2 of Mastacembelus armatus. NCBI lineage: Eukaryota > Metazoa > Chordata > Actinopteri > Synbranchiformes > Mastacembelidae > Mastacembelus > Mastacembelus armatus. The sequence continues at coordinate 7,266,365 of NC_046645.1, read as the reverse complement.
ATGATATGATACAATATATGATACGATATATGATATGATATGATACGATATATGATATGATATGATACAATATATGATACGATATATGATATGATATGATACGATATATGATATGATACGATATATGATATGATATATGATATGATATGATACAATATATGATACGATATATGATATGATATGATACGATATATGATATGATACGATATATGATACGATATATGATATGATACGATATATGATATGATATATGATATGATATGATACAATATATGATACGATATATGATATGATATGATACGATATATGATATGATACGATATATGATATGATATATGATATGATATGATACAATATATGATACGATATATGATATGATATGATACGATATATGATATGATACGATATATGATATGATATATGATATGATATGATATGATATGATACGATATATGATATGATATGATAGGATATATGATATGATATGTCATGTATCATTAACCCCTGACAGGGTCTATTCTGTTCCTGTGCTGTATCAGCCTGCATCGATTTGTTGGTATCTGCTATCCAGTCCACTCCCTCTACTGGGTCAGCGCTCATAGGGCCAAGCTGGTGTCTGTGGCAGTATGGACCTGTGTTTTATTCTGCCAGGGACCTGTTCTCTATTTCTCAAGAACTAGGTGATTTAAATTACTATAGATATCTTTATTTCTTTTGAACGTGTCTAATTGTGTTTAACTGTGGCCTATTCATTTTTGTGGCATACCAATTTTGCCAAGAGCCTTATCTTTTGGTTCCTTAATGGGAAACACTTAAATATACAACGGCTAGCTAATTCTTTCATCACTCCTGTTTCTCCTTCTGTGGTTCAACAATGCAACAGCTCTATATAATAAGCCTGGACAACTGTGATCTGTTATCTCCTTTGCCAGGGATAAGGACAATGAGCGGATCTGCTACGACACCACCAGCCCAGATCTCTTTGATGACTTCTTGGTGTACAGCTCAGTGGTGTCAGTACTCATGTTTGTCCTGCCCTTCATGGTGGTGATTGTGTGCTATGGCCTCATGGTGCAGAAGCTTTTAAAGCCCAGCTGGGGGTCTGAAAGGGGAGCTAGTGGCGAGAAAGGAGGCCTGACTGCCCAACGGTCTAAGCAGAAGTCAGTGAAGATGATTATCATCGTGCTGGCTGCGTTCATGCTCTGCTTCCTCCCTTTTCACTTAACCAGGAGCCTTTACTATTCTTTCAGATACATAAGGCAGGTCAATCCATCAAAGGTAAGGACAAACCCTTTTTTAAAAGCAAATCTGTTAAAATAACTTTAAAAGCTCAGCAAAACACATTTTATACATTCACCAGGTGAGCTGTAAAGTGCTGGAGGCCTGCAGTATTGCCTACAAGGTGACACGACCTTTGGCCAGCGCCAACAGCTGTGTGGACCCTGTCCTTTACTTTCTGGCTGGGCAGGATGTCCGTAGTAACCTCATAAAGAAGACCAAGTCATCTTCATCAAAACCCACAAGTGTGAGTCAAGGCTTGACAACACAACTCTGACCCCATACAATAACTTGCATGTGTCTCCCCATAACTGTTTTCAAAGTGTATTTTTCAATCCTAAATGACCTCTTTGTGAGCACAGGAGTTTGGGTGAGGTCTGTGTATGAAAAAGCAACTGTATTTACCAAAAATGAGCAAATAATTTTTTAATTAGCAGTTGAAAATATATTTTGCTATATAAAAAAATGCATAAATCATCATGACTCATAAATGACTGATTTGATGCGTATAACACATTTCTGACCTAAGCCGTAAAAGACCTTTAAATTAGTTTGTAATATTTTGTTGTGTTTGCCATGGTTTCATTGAAAAGCAGTAAACTTCGTGACGTTCCACAGTCACAAGTTTTGTAAATGTTTCTACTGGACAACTGCTCAGTGCCTCTGGTTTGTTTAGGGCCCAGTGAGTTTTCCTGAGCTCACCTTGTTTTGAAAAAAAGTGGACAGTGTGACTAGATGTCTATTTTTAAACGTCCTGGAGTAGTATAAGTGTCTCAAAATGTGAAAAAAAAACGTATATTTTAATAAAACTAATTTTTACAATATGGTTGTGGTGATTGTTTTTCAAATAATTTGTATCATATCCCATACAGTATTTGTTTAACCTAGATGCTATCCTTTGTGGGCACTTTACTTTGACATGACCAATGTGTTTTGCTTTTTTTTTTTTTGGTTAATGAATATTAAACCACTAGGGGGCAATACTGACTAAAAAAAACCCTAAAAAAATCGACAGCCTTTTGTTTATTGTACTTTAAGTTTCTACTCAATTTTGGAATATTTAAAGATCATCTTATGTCCTCTCTCACACACACCAATTACACATACTAATACCTCATTCTTTTGTACACAACTAAAAAGCCACATTACTGTATGTCAGTAGCAAGAACAGCAAGCAAGACATCATCTAAAATACACATCTTTTTAATGGCAGAGTAAAAAGATCATAGAGAACAAATGCGATGTAAATGTAATGTAAAATGTAAATATAATAAATTCATCCTGCAAAGTTGATGAGATGAATATATTTTTATCCTTCCTTTCCCACTAGCAAAGCATTTAATAATAACTCTCATTTAGTGGAAATAATAGCAGTACATCAAATGCAGCAACTAATAAATATCTAGTTTACCAGATTACCAGACAGGTCATATGTCATATTCCTTGTAAAAGCATAATAAGAAAATATGATAATGAGTAGCTAAAAAACCCTGTATGAATATAGTACACTAAGCCACATTACAGTCAATGAATAGGCTTGTCAACTACTAATCTTCTGCAGGTATGGGTTTATAAAGTACAGCAAAGTTTTGAAGTACATATAACAAACGTGAACGTGAAATGATTTCTTACTGTACAGTTTGCATGAGGCTATGTGTACTACATACATATGTGTTTGTGGGTATGACTAGATTTTAAAAGTGTGCTATTAAAGCAGAAAACTGTAGCGGTTTCTCTGAAAAAGAAAAACACTGAAATGTTGCAAACAAATCCTATTAGAGTCTGTTTCTCTATGCCCATCCTTATTTACATATGTAGATTCCTGTAGATGTTCTAGTCTTCAAACGTAATATTAACCTATATATATCTCCATTTCAGGACCCAAATGACATTTAGATCATCTAACTGCAATTAGGCTAGAGTTTTTTAAAAAAATAAAACAAAATTTGGCCCATGATTACCTACTTCGATCTAGTCTAACAGCTTAAAAGTTACAAATATAGTTAATCTTGAACTCCATCCATCCATCCATCTATACCTGCTTATTCCTAATTAGGGTCACAGGGATCTGCTGGAGCCTATCCAAGCTCTCTTTGGGTGAAAGGCAGGGGTACACCCTGGACAGTTCGCCAGTCCATCACAGGGCCACACAAAGCAGAGGCACTAGTTTTCTACCTGCTATGACTTAGACTTAAACAATAACTGTAGTTTGTTGTTAAAAGATGGTTCTGCTAAGTATAAGGCAGTCAGATAATTACTTACAAAGAAAAAATAAACCAGTCAACCTCATTGCTTACACACATCCCCCACATATTCCATTACAGTGCACTGACATAGAAGAATATTGCTGTAAAACAAACCTTACAAACCCTGCAGTGAATGGTACTTTTATGATCATTTTCAGTGTATATTGTCAAGAGTTGATTCTGCTATGTGGTGAAATTAGTGGCTGTACCTAGTGGTTCTGTGTATTATACTATAGGTGATTTTTAAAAATAAAATAGAAATAAAGTAAATAATAAAATAGAAACAGAAAATAATCTGTTCAATATCAATAGTGTTGCATTTAGGGCTGCAACAACTAATCGGTATTATCGATAAAAATTAATCTATCCATCCACCCACTTATTCCTATTTAGGGTCAACGGGGATCTGCTGGGAGACTCTCCTAGCTCTCTTTGGGTGAATGACAGGGGTACACCCTGGACAGTTTGCCAGTCCACCACAGGGCCACGTAGAGACAGACAACCACACACGCTCACATTCACTCCTATGGGCAATTTAGAATCACCAATCAACCTGACATACATGTTTTTGGACTGTGGGAGGAAACTGGAGTACCTAGAGAAAACCCATGCAAGCATAGGGAGAACATGCAAACTCCACACAGTAAGGTTCGAACCCAGGCCCTTCTTGCTGTGAGGCAACAGTGCTAACCACTCATCCACCGTGCTGCCCATCATGCTCAAACTCAGCAAGTTCAAATGAACTCAGTGACTGCAGTGAGCTCCTTTAGCTAACACCACATTCAGCATCTTCTTTCGAACTCAACTGCAACTTCTATTTGAGCAAAGCAGGAGAAGATAAATCACTAAACTTATAAAAGTATTTACAACTCCAAAATGATAATTTTATAACATTGTTTTCTTTATAATACTCACTGTAGTGCTACCAGTCTTTAATCAAGTGTCATTTGACCCCAAATCATCCATGTTCTTGTTTCAAACCACAGTTATGACGTTTACCAGTAGTTAATATGGCACTTGGTCACAGACAGCTTGGCTGGATCCTTCCCTCTTCTTTAACATTAACTCTTATGAATAAGTGTTTGTATTTAGTCTTGCTCCCAGAATTAGCCTATGAATTTTTTTTTTTTACATGGAAGCACAAACACAGTCGCTCCAGGTGCAATCTTCTCTTCAAGTGTCAGACATAGCTACATAATACAGCTATACATAAATCTCTCCATTCTATGTGTATCCAACAAGCTTTTCCCTTTGGATTGGGGCAGTCAAGCAGCTGCGATTTAACTTCTACAATAGTACATATGTGAAGTTCAATAATGTTTTCTGAAATAATAAATACAGTGATACTCCTCATATCACATAATTATAAGCAACTTCTTCCAGCAGAAAGTGGTTCTTGTGGTTTCTCTGTTCGAAGTGGTCTAAAAACACCCTCCCAACCAGCTGATAAGGTTATCTTCAGCGAGGTAGTGTTATAGTACAGCATCACTAAGTCTGTCTTCACCTGAAAGAGAGAGTCAAAATGTCAAGGAGGATGCACAGGTAGGACACGAAGGAAAACAAAAGCCAACTAAGTAGATACCTCACATTTCTAAGTAGTCATAATCATTAACAAAGTCAATCAAATGTAATCATTTTCACAATATGCTGATCCCATTAGTCTTCATTTCAGCTGATTTGCAAGTGTCATGTACCAACAGAGATTTTTCAAGTATTGCAAAAAACCATATCATTTTTACAATAGGCAGGGCCACATTATTATTACTAAAATAATACTGACACAGGTCTGATGAACTACAGGGAGTGTTGGTATGTGCTCATGACCTGTCAAGCTCATTTTTACTAATTGTTACTTCTCCACTAAACTGATCATACTAGTGTAATTTCCTTTCCCAGCGAAACAGACAATATGATTAAATGCTGGTCAAGTCAAATTTGACTTGGTATAATTACTTAAGACTTTTATATAGGCCTGTAGCATTCAAGTTTCCCAGCAATGGCACTGGGACAGTGGCATGGTAATGACCTCCATCTGTATCACAGGACTGAAACTGTTTTAAATATTAGCCAGGCTAGAAGTAGAAAGACAAAGAGAAACAATAATAGTGTAGTAGTAACAGGGCAAAGAGAAAGAAGTGTGCGTCTCAGGTTGTACCTTCTGATTCCAGATGATGAAGAGGAGAAATGTTTCCCACCAAACAGGAAGTTTCCCTGCTCATGGGATGAGGTCTTGGTTTCCACAGTGACAGGCGTCTGCTCGGGGATCTGTGCAACTTGGAATCTGTGAATTGAGCGAAAAGATATAATCATCCTTATTTTCAAATTACATGACGATGATATTGCAACAGTAATGCACTTTACAGACTTTCTGCTATTTCTCAAAGTTTATTTAAAATCTGGTAATTTTATGTTTGATAAAAATGATCATATGCTTTGTATGTAAGATGTAAAAAAAAAAAAGTGCATCTGACCTCCCCACAGACAATACAGTCAGCTCGCCCTCCTTCTTCACTCCATTCCCTTCCACTTTTTCCTTTACAGTATTTGGCACAACAGCTTGTGTACAGTGTGTGTCGACACACTCTCCCCCGAGAAGAGAGCTCTTCTGCTGCTCACTCGGTGTGTCCAGGGAGGGCAAGATAAGCGTATGGGGGGTCTTCAGGGGATCTTTGAGGGTATCCAGAGGAGGAATGAGAACAGGTGGCCATTTTTTGTGGGCACAGCGGGAGCAGCGGTAGCCATGTTTGGGGGCCAGACCGGACAAGCCAGAGATGGTATGGAGATGGGACTGGTGGGGGCAAAGTCTGGGGAGGGAACGGAACAGAGACAGAGGAGACAGCATTGGGAACCTGTCAGGAAAGAAGACCAGGAGAGGATAAGTTACACTCCATTTTGTGCTACAAAAAGTTTGACTTGGTATAGTGGAAAAACTAGTTTCTTGAAACTTTTATATAGGCCTGTGGCATTCAAGTTTCCCACCAGCAATGACAGTGAGTGACTTAGCATGCACAATACCAGGACCCAGAAATTTACAAAAGCTCATTCATTTTAATATTTCCATTTGTGCTAACTAAACTTGCTGAGCAATGAACCATAAAAAGGTCTTTTAGACTCCAAACACATCCAAACACTGAAGTGAGCATCTTGCACAGTTGTAAGCCTTAAATTTTAATGTGTAGATGGAAAATGAATTGAAACAAAAATTCAAATTGGAAATTTTATCTCTTAGTGTTGTGTATTGCTCACATTCGCCCTGGACTCTTTAATGTCTTTTTTATGTTGCATTTAAGGGCAGAGCAGAAGAGATGAATGCTAGGGAGTGAGCAACCCCAGATAGCCTTTGCAAAACCTACTGTGCGCCCACACACATGCGGGGTTTTAAAGCTTTTCACAATTGTATATATCGTGTGTTTGTGTGTGTGAAAGAGAATGTTCTCGAATCTAAAGATCACATGTCATGGGCAGCCCATTGAGCAGATGGACACTGCCAGGGGCCCCTGAGACCCCTCATTATTGTATTGTGGCACACACTGAATTAAATTGGATCCGATTAGCATCATATTATATTGTGAGTATATTGTGTATAAGCTTTAGTGATTGTGTCAGAGAAGCTAGGTCTCTGCAGAAGACAAAGGGCATTTTAAAGATCGTTCAAATGATTTTTTATGTTTTCTATCAAAGACAGTTGCTGAGCAGTGGTGCAGCCCAGCATGATACTGAACTTCTTAAATTAAACTCTTACTACTTGAGCAGGTTTAATGGCCACAACTTATAGCCCAAGATCTAAGCACAACTATGCTTGGTGGTGTAAATCATGTGACTTCAAGCTATGTGACAACCAGAGAGCTTGTTGGCAGACTGTTGGAGCCTCATGACTCAAAAGACAGTGGTTACAACGTTCACTCAGTGGGAATAAGTCACTGCCAAGTATCAGCATCATGCATGCAGGACCTGCTCTGAATTGTGCTAGTTCAAGGTGGCCTTTGAATGCTTTACTTAAGCATTTACAGAAGCAGTAAATATTTGTATTATATTAAATTATTGTATTATATGAAAGTACATACAAGTTATTTCCTGTTTTAATGTTTTAAGTTTTGTTTTCCTTTGACTTGTGCATACTACCAACTATGCCAGGATTGCAATTCTATCCTTTTTAAGAAGCAATAAAATTGGTTATTCTATCATATTTATTTATCTATTTTCACATGTTCTCTACTTCTGTCTCTTTCTATTATTAATAGATGATATACATAAATTACATATACAGCATTTTGTTGTGTAGATGTCAAACGTAAATATCAACAGTAAATGTATCTGATAATGAAAAACATGGCTGACACAGAATAAACCACCAAACCTTTTGTTTTTCCTCCAGCAACATACAATATACCAATTTTCATGAAAGTTAGAGATTAGCTATTTCTGAATCTAGGTTTATATTATTATTCAGTCCAAATCCTTCTTAGTAGTCTCTCTGTGGAAGAACATAAACTCTCCCTGTCTCTGCCTTAACAACCTGCCATATACACAAAAACACATTCATTAGAGCACCTTTGCAAGAGCCTCTCTTCAGTCTTCAGTCTTGTCCTCTTACAAACCATCCTAGCCTCTTTAACCAGCATGACTTAGCAAAAGTATATGATGATTTGTGTTTATGTTTATATGTGTGTGCGTGTGGTCTCATACTTGATTGAAGAGCCTTTACTCATGGTCATCTGTTTGCTCTCATATTCCAGCAGCAGTTCCTCAAGTGCAGCAGCATTTTCTGAGACACACATACATACAGACAGGTGACACTGATGACGATGGCTACAATGACAGTCAGTCATTTTGTTCTAGTTATTGGTCTCCAGTGCAGACAGATCAGAAGACAGAATTACATAAAGTATGTAGCAGCTTTTGATTTATATCCTGCAAACAGTGAAAGTATATTTGCATTGCAAAGTTTTACTGAAAGCTTAATCCACTAGACCCTCTTCTAATTTCTGAAGTCAACCATCAGTCTAAGATGAAAGAGCTGCTGAGTAGGCAGCACTAGAGACACGTCTTCAGTTTGTTTGCATTGTGCTGTGACGACACTGTGGTCTTGTGGTCCCCACTAAAGCCACAAGAGATGAAATGGCATCGACAACTAGCTCATGAGTGTCATTAATGTTAGAGTGTGCAGAACATTCACCTGTTTTCTCAGTAATGAGGCGAACAAGAACACTGATGGTGTCTTCATTCGGGTCATCAGATATGTAGGGACAATTGTTACCTAAAAAAAGACAGAAGCAGAGAAATTATCAAGTCAAATGTTTTAATTTATTGCAGGACCTGTTTTGTTAGACTGTATCAGTGTATATTACATCAATTTTACTCTGAGTTGCCATGCAGAGCCTGTAAACAAAATGTGACTGTATAGACTGTGTTTGCGCTTATGGGTCGGTTCCTGTAGAAGCAGCATTAGACTGTAGATACATTTAAACAATAGCTTTATATTCATTTATGTTTCAAAATTTAAAAAAAAAAGAGTTCATATTGATCCCCAACTTTACTGTACATGCAGCAGTACTGCGGCTGAATTGGAAAACTGCAGTAACTACCTTTTGTTCTGCCCTTGCAGCTAAGCAGGCTGACCTTCATGCTGCATAAACACACAGTCTGACTCCATGACATTCTTTGTGTTACAGACCACACATTTGCCCATTCTGTCCACCTCTTAGTTCTCTTGTCACTGTCCTCACCAGTAAGTCAAACCCTTTCCCTGTCTGCAGCCCTGAGTCTGATTCTAGCCTTGCCTAACTAAGCCTGGCTTTGCTGTAATTCATCCCCGTGGGTGTTCCTGCTGACTGGAGATGATGAGAAAAGTGCTGGAGTAAGACATTTACCTCTAACCTTAGCTCAGTCAGAACTACAACAGACACGCACTGCAACAAGTACAGTTGCATAACAACAAGAAAGAAGGAGAAAGAAAATTCTCCTGTGAAACATTTCAAGCCTTTCACTGTCCTTTTAGTTATTGTTTTATTCTTATTTTTGTAGCTGCAGTGTTTTACTTCTTTACATTACTGGTCTTCTTTACTAACCCTTGTCCATCATGATGATGCACCACTGCATCATCTGTCCTCAAAGCTGTGCAGGAGGAAGTGCTGAGAGTACTTACTTGCTTCCAACAAATACCATTACATTTGTAAAACATTAACAAATATTACTTTTTATATACAACACTGAAGCTGAAGACAAAAGGAGTGAGATAAACAAGAGAAGGGAGAGAGAAAGAGGAGACGTAAACCATGATATCAGGACCCGAATGAATTATTGATCTGTCTGGGAAAGGAGAGATGGATGAATAGTGTCATGTTCAGATGAGAAAGGGTGGGGGGGTTAGAGAGCCAAGAAGGAGAATAGATAAACTGAGCAGATAAATTGAGCAACAGGGGAATGGGGATTCAGGGAGTTTCCCTTAAGTGAAGGAACATCTTATGTTTCATAACAACGTCCTCAGAGAGGAAGAGACCAAGGCAACACTGAAAACAAAAGGCAGAGATCATTCACAAAAAGCTTCTTGTCTCGGTCTTTGTCTTTCCTCGACAATGCTTGAAATCCTCCATCACATCTTAACACTGGCAGCTGCTTTAGAAGATACTGTCAAACCTAATGGAGATCTGCTGGTCCTGGATCACCCTGGTCACCATTAAATGCAGTACACAGGCCAACCTGCATGTACTATTATCATGTACTATTACTATACCTCCAATGGAGTGTATATGTAACTTTGAATAAAAACTGTATAATGTGTCAATATGGATCAGGTACATGAAGATAAAATAAATCCCCCCATAATGTGGGCTGCAGTTTCATACAGAGCCACAGGTATGGTTACTGTTCTGTTTGATGAAATAACAATCTACAGGTGGTATGATGTGGGTTCTGGTCTGCAAAGAAGATCACTGCTTTCGATATGACCAGTTGTATTTGAACGTTTTAATAAAGGTAAGTTGTCCAAAGCCCCAGGTGTTTTCTAAATGTAAACAGTTTCTTTACGTGTCATGTTCTGTCAGAGGTTCTGCTCTGCTGAGCCAGCAGCTGTTCTATGACACTGCTGTCGCACAGCTTTCCTCTGAGCCTCACACCATCAGGTGAGTGAAGGCAAAGCCAGCTTAGCCTTTAAGTGTGTTTATGCTTATGCACCAAATGCCAGTAACTTCTGGCCATGTGTACTGTCTGTCTGCTACTGCACAGCGAGCCCCAAGATAACACTGTGTAGCAGTGACGTGTAATTCCTGCTGAACACAATAAGTGCTCATTTTTCTTTATTTTGTTCAAACTGTAAACAAACATAAGTGTGCAGTGTTTGCTAAGTTTTGATTTAAACTCTCTCTGACACACATTTGAGTTTGTGCAATTTTAAATTAGTCCACACGCCAGTGAACATTACAAAAAATAAAAATACCAAAAAGTGCATTGTCTGTTCTGTTACACAGTTTTAAAAAAATAAAAATCTGCTCTGAGCAGTGTAACATCCCATGTGACTTCACAGTTTTACTTGCTGTACAAGCCTGTCATGTACAGTACATGATGTACACTAGCATAAAGGAAATAAGGGTGTAGCGTGCTGAGCAGGGGAGGTCCATAGGGAAAGAGAGGAAAGAAGACATGATCTGTTTTATGTTTCACCATTGAGATCAAACCACATGTTGGGATGGTGGAGTTTTTGTCTTACAACAACAAATTGGAATGGAACAGATTTTTTTAGGGTCAAGACCTGGAAAATTGTTTATAGATTGACAAAAAAAAAGTCTCAAAAAGAATATGACTGTAGACTTTTGAAAGAACAGAATAAAAGAGCAGTCATATTATTGTCAGACTGTGTAAACCACAAAGAGTTGGTGTGTTAAAACCTGCTTTCTTGCTTGATTTATTGCTTATATGCCATCTTTGTCTTTCTGAACTCTTTTCAGTTTGCATTTATTGGTATCTTCCTCCCTTTCCTCTATTTCTTTCTTCTTCTGCCCTCTCCCATCTCTCTTTATACTTTGTTCTGTGTTTGCTCAAGTCTATTTCTCTCTGATGTCAGCAGGGTGAGTAAGTTAAGAATGCTGTTTTTCCCCTTTTCAAAAAGGAAGATTACGAGAATAACAGTGCATGCTTAGAACAAAACAGCGTGCGTGAGATGTAATGACCCCTGCGAGGTCAAACTTTGAAAGACAAAAAGCCTCCCATGTGCGATTGAGTGCAGTCATGTAACAGAGCTACACAGGCTGTGGCTGCACTTTGGGCTTGGATTTGCCCTGACTTCTAATGATACTTGGCCACATCATGTGCGTGCGTGTGTGCTAATTTGGCATTTCTGTGGGCATAAACGGAAGTTTCAGTAATCACTCCCTCTGCCACTTTTCTGACTTTTTTCCTGTAATTTCTGTCCTCTCATCTCTTTCTTACCTTCTTTCTGGGGTGTGGCGGTCTCTTCATCTCCTCCTTCTTTCTCAGTGGTGCAGTGGTATCCCTTCTTCTTCAGGATATTGCAGATGAGGATGCCCAGCAGACCCATCACACAGAAGATGGGTACCAAGGCAAACACGGCATATTCGGCAGTCTTTTCCTCAGCGCTGCGGACCACTGTGCCGTTGACCGGACCTGCTGCATCATTGGATGGACCTTTACCCACTGTGCGAACCGTTCTGACGAGTACAGCTACTTAGAGAAAGAAAAGAAGATGAAAAAAAGATGAGTGAGCAAAAACAGGGTCTTAGTTATGATACTTTAAATTAAATGATTTGCAGTATGTGAATCCTGCTCATTTCCCAGAAATAGAGAACAGACACTGCACGAGCATGCGTACTTTTTACACAGGGAGTCTGGGTGGAAACCTCCCCTGTGGCAGTGGAGTGAAACCTGCAAATGGAAAAAGAAAGAAAAGAGAAGAGCATAATTAGAGAGGTGGACAGAAAAGAGGAAAAAAAAGTGAGGGACTGTTTTACAACGAAAGAATGAATCAGCGGTTATAGCCTGCGGCATGCTATGTCCATTGGTGCTCAATGTGGCCTGCCCAATGTGGCGAATGACGTACTGTACTATGTGTGTATGTGTGTGTTTGTGTTTGTGCATGCATGCGTGTGTGCCTTCTTGATCTCTCGACACAGAGAAAACCTCAGGACTTAATTTAGAACAAATGAAAGTTTATATGGTACATATATGAGCAAATCTCTTTGAATGTGAAGCTGAAGTCTGTGTGTGGATGAAGAAGCAGACAGGTAGGTCACCAAAGAGACAGACTGGAAGTCTTTACCCAGGCAGACAGTCACCACAGCTGGCATCGGAGGTCGCAGTGCCGGGGGTTGCAACCTGTCGGCTGAGGAACTTGCAGGAAGCATGTGGGCGGCAAAGTTCTGAGTCTAAAGCATCTGAAAAAGTTCCAGTTGGGCATAACTGGCATTGCACTTCCTCTGTTGGACTTTGAATCCGCTCACCAGCCTGGAAAGACATAAGCCACACTAAATCAGGCAAAAGCAGTTGCAAAATCCAAAAAGGAAACATCCCTCTAATGCAAAGAATGGGCTGTTAGATAAAGAGGTCCTGCCTCTGTGTTGACACTGCAAACACAACCTGCATCAAAACAAACCACGCCAGACCTTCATAGAAGTCCTCCTTATAAAGCAAAGGCATACATGTTTGGCATTGAACAGTGATTTATGGAAGCAAATATCTAGATTTTGTACTGAATGTTGTGACCCAATTATAAGGCAGGTAGGAGGAGGAGTTGAATTCTATGTGCGATTAGTGTCACCTTGGTAGGTTCCTGGCCTGCAGGGCATTGCAGAGATGCTTCCCACCGACACCGCACTGCTGCAGTCCCACCACAGCCAAACACCTGCAGATACGCATGCACGCATACGCGCGCGCACACACACACACACACACACACACACACACAGACACAGACACACACAAGCCCATGAGTCAGTAGAGATTTGCAGTAAAACTGACTGCATATACTTTCTAAGTCATGATGATAAGGAACCAAAATGAATGTCAAGTTTACCACACCTACACCCTTAAAAATAAACAAACAAACACACAGATGCACATATTTACCGTGAGAAGGACAAGAGCTGAGCAGCAAAGGTGGTTCCTCATCTTCTTCAATGTATTCTTCTATGTACATATGATCTAATGGAGACGGAAAAAAACAGATCAGAAAAGGGTTTAATCGAAACATGATTAGGGCCACTTACTGAAGTGTACAAAAAAAACAAAATCAACCGTGTCAGCTTATAGACATATATGGATGACATGCAGTACAACAAGACACAACATAATTGATGACAGTACAACACGTGAAAAGCCAGAACCTTTTTATTGTCACACACACACACACACACACACACACACACACACACACACACACACACACACACACACACACACACACACACACACACACACAGTGCTTACATGGCGAAAAACACCTGAGTCATTTTTGTGACTTATCCAGGAGCGCAGAGTCTTGTAAGTAAGAAGCAGTTGTAAATGCTGTAAATAACATTTAAAATGAATCAGGGCCTTTTTTGGACAGCAGTGAATAAACCAGGGCTTTTCTCTGGCTATTTTTGGACCGTCTGTGCTCACATAGACATTTAAAGCAATTATTCATAGTACAACATATTCATTTGCCAACATGCTGACTTTTTTTTAATCACTTGACATGCTCATTCCTGCTCCAGGAATGAGCATTTCTTGGAGTTTAATTGAGTTTGAAAAATACAGCAGTCATGGATAAATCCAAATAAAATGACATAGTAGGATTGACATATACAATATAAAAAAATCTGATTGTACTGTTTTATTTTGCAAAATAAGATATTTTATAATAAGATATTTTATTATGATTTTGAAAACAAATTAAAGAAAAATTTCAACAATCTGTTAGTCTACAAAGATGGGTCATGTGTTTAGATCTCTGTGCCACAAGCTGCTGTATTGTGTTACAGCAACAGTGCCGTCATCTCTAAAGTTAGCTATTTGCAGTCGGAAAGTATTTGACAACAGTTATTTAAAAAAGCATTACTCCCTACAGTGCACACACAAACATGTCCGTGCACACACAGAGCCAGAATGACAAAATCTGATAATTCTGAATCCGAAATTCTTATAACAAAATTTTTTGTTTTTCCGACTATATTTCTTGCATTCTGACATTGTCATAAGTTCACCTTCAGATTTCACTGTTTAATCATGTTTTATCAACAAGATGATTATGATAGTTTAAAAAGTCAGCACAGGGAAGGAGAGCTGAGTGGATGTTCTGAAGCTCAACTTAAAATCTGGCTTTTCAATTTTGACCTATAATGACAGGTCAAGTGTGTGACATATCAACTGCACCCATAAATAAAAGAAAGAAACTAAATGCATTTCAACGACAGACCTATCCAGGGCCCTCTAAAAACATGATGTTTTAGCACTTTCTTGAGCTGCTGGTGACAAAAAAAAAAAAAAGCTCAGTCATTCTGTTCAATCACTACTTCCACTGTGTCTCACAATATTCTAGCAGTGAGGGAAATTAGTTACAGAAAGAAAGTAATGTTTTCTTATTTGATATGTAGTTAGCTCTCTTTACCTGAAATTATAGGACTGTAAATTCACACACGACTAGTATTCTGAGGGGGATCCGATATGTCATTGTATAGCAACGTTAAACAATGACAGACCTGAGACACGACAGACATTCTCATACTTCGGTCCTTGTGAATTTACTGATATCACACATGCATGTAATGACTGACGCAGCAGATATGCCAGATTGCAATGCTAAGAATGTTTTTTCTTCCTTTTTTGTTCTTTTCTCTTATGAGAAGACAATATGACTGACAGAATGTTGGCCCTAAATAGGCATAAATACAGCCACTGACTGAAGAAAAACATATGAGGCATGTGGGAATATGTCAAACACAAACAAAAAAAAAAAGAATAAGGATGAAAGCGGGACAGAAAAAACTCAAGAAGATATGAGGAGTATTCAAAGTGTAAAGGAAAGTTTGAGAAAGAGTGCAGATGAAGTGTAGACAGGATTTCAAGAGTAGAGAAAGTAGAGAAAAGAAACAGAAAACGAATATGAGAGAGAGGAGAAAGACAGAGCAACATACGTACCCCAGACCTGCAGCTGACTGACACAGTTGCCTTGGCAACTCAATGAAGATGCTGTGCGCACTACTGCAAATGCAAAAATCAGGACCAAACTCAAATATGCTCTAATGTTCTTAAAGTTTGTCAAAAACAGCAAAAAATAAGCTTGATAACCGTCGTATTAGATGCTGCTTAGACAAATGAAAGACTTGATAACTAGAAAATTTAAATAAAAAAAATCTGAAATTCTATAAGTCTCAACTGGTGAGATAAAGCTAAGACTAAAATGCAAAAAGAAAAGTTAAAGAAATAAAACAAAACTCTGACAGACACAATTCTGTGTAGCAGAATGGGGAATTCAGTGTACCTGGCTGAGTCATATACTGTCACTCTGACCACAGACACACCCCTTTCATCCTTAGGACACACCCCTTCTATCACAGCTAAAACAGTGTGAGAGTGTGTGTATGTCTCTGTGTATATGTGTGCGTGTGTGTGTGTGTGTGTGTGTCTGTGTCTGTGTCAGTCACCTACATGAACAAGTAACTTCACAAATTAATGCACAGTCGGGACATGCTGTTGAGGTGTGTGTAGTGTGTGTTTGTGTGTTTGCTGACCGCACGTATTGTGGCAAGAGAGTTAATGCGTTTGAGTGTTAATTTGCTTACTTATGTTTAAAACATATTTTGCTACATGGTCAAAGGGTCAGAGAGTTGCATTAAAGCAGCCTTACCCCTACACAAATCACACACACACACACACAAACACACGCACACACCCACACACACAAACACACACCCACACACCCACACACACATCCATCTGGGAGGCCATAACATCCAGCCAACACTTAGCTGTGCCTTAAACAAACAAGAAAATAAAAAATTTCATGGGTGTATGATTTTGGTCGGACAAGGCTCTGCGTACTGAAGCATAATTTCGGGGTGAAAAGAGAAAACATGAGGGTAAATCTCTAGTTTGAACTCTGCAGAGGAAGAAAAGAGGGAGAAGGGAGGGAGAGAGGGATGGAAAGAGGAGAAAGTGGTAAGGAGTGAGACTGCTAAAACCTTAACCTGATAGCATGATATATATATAGAAGCATTTGTTAAAATGCCATACAGACCAGAGCAAGAGGCTAATTACAAGTCACCCACGTGCACATACTGTATATGTGCACACAGTCACACACAACTGAAAAGAAAGGGGGAAGAAATGATCAATACAACGACAATGATAGAGCAAGCAAAATAAAAACAGGACCTACAATTAAGTACCTCTTTTTTTGGAAAGTGTCAAGTAACAAATTGGAACGAGTTCGAGTGGCAGAGGAAAATTTGCTTTCCACAGAGAACCTTACTTGACCTCCAGAAGTGCAGTTGCAGAAACAACTGCACATAAACCTCAGCAGACCAAGGTAAAACTGCTCTATCATGGGCTGAATGCATACAGTCTGAAATTATCATTATACAGCAGCACGATGTGGTTCAAAGGTTGGATTAAAAATCAAACGTAAAATAAAAAGCCTGGTGAGAGCTCAGCATATGTAAATTTATTGAAAAACCTACTGCATGTCAGTTCAGACTGTCTTTACTGCTAAAACTGTTTTCACCTGCTTGCTAAATAGGGAAATAGCAACACACTAAATGAAATATTCATGCATCTCATGTATTTGTATTTAATTCCACTTTTTCCAAGTTTTTTTTTCCGCCCCCGCCCCAATAAAGATGTGCTCGCCATGTGTGGGACGTCCACTGGACCTGCAGGCACGTGACCACTCCACGTCCACATGTGGCCCTCTCTGCTTACAAATACCCATCATTCTCTTTTTCCTAAATCTATAGCAAAGTGGTGCTAAGACTCACAGCAGTGCAGAGTTCTTTTCTGTGCTGTGATGGCCGAAATGCTTTAAGCAATATTAATTCTAACAGTTACTATAAACTATAATGAAAAGAGCCATACTTTCCTGCTAACAAAGAAGCTACAGCCAGCAGCCTGTTAACTTATCGTAGCATAAAGTCTGGAAAGTCTGTCACAAGGTAACAAACTGCACAAACCAGAACTGTAAAGCTCTTTTATTAATATGTCACATCATGCTTATTTACTCCACATCAAAATCAAAATTATTTTACTTTGTTGAGCCCCTGTCAGTGAAGATTATGGCATCTAGCTTAGTATGAAGAGCAATAAAAGGAGAAACTAATGAAAAACTGAGTAATGAGATTGACTTACTAGAGTTTCTGATGTTGACACTTAGCTGAGTTGGACACCACCTGGTGAACTTCATAAGCTATACTGAGGTGGAGATACTCACTGGCTCGCAAGACAATAAAAAGTAGATGGTATCACTGCCTTTTAACAAAGGCTTCATATAATCCCAGCTGAAACTAGTTCTTTGTCTGTTTGTTGTAACTTTTGTGTCTCTCTTCCTTAAGCTCTCACACTTTGCTTCCACATGATCCGTCTGTCCTCACTAACCTGTCTGAGTTGTCTTTCCTGTACTTGCATTTTATTGTTTGCATGTTTCCTTTTTCATGACCTGGTGTGTTTCACACCTGGGCTGTTCATGTGCTTCGGTTTGGCTGCAGTGAGATGGATGAATGAGTTGAAGGAGCCATGAATAAAAGAGAAAGACAGAAATATGTAGACAGAGAGAGGAGGAGAGCGTTTGTTATAACAACACATTGACACCTCCCAGTTTATCCCAGCACAGACAACAGAGAGGCCAAATGACGTCCACCCACAATGCCTTCATTTTATGGGGATGGACAAAAACAACAAAACAGGATAAATATTCAGAAATAGAGTTAAAAGGGAAGGGGGAGGAGCATGACAGGTTTTCCCAACCTGTATAAAACAGCAGTTACCCAGTGGTGCTGTTTTGACACTTCAAATAACATGTCGCGACAACATCAGATGACCAGTCACATTTTCTGTGTTGTTCAAGGGACCTAAAAATAACAATAATAAAGAAGTAATAGCAGAGGCATGACAAAAACACGGGCATCATTCTATTTTGTGGTGGTTTTTGGGGTGAGGACCAGAGTCACAGCTAATGTGTTTGGAAAGCTTTTTCTGGCCTCTTGATGTCATGCAGCAGCTGAGCTGAGAAATCCTACTGGATGAAGCCGTGAAGGAAGGAAGGAACCACAAAAGAGGAAACACAAGAATGAGTGCGATTTTCCTCGCCTTACAGTTCGAGGTGACTGAGCAGCTGAGGGGATCAAGTGTAAAGCAGGGTCAGGCCACCAAGCTATTGGCTTCCGAACAACGAGCCGTGTTTCTTAAGAACAGGATCCTTAGACCTCAGACTATTTTATTTTTAATGCCACAATGTAATTAATGTCTACAGGTACAACATTTTCCATAACTTCTATTAGCTATAGCTTTATAACTGATTCTCATATATACTGATTCTTGAGATGCATCGTCATCATGTGCATTAAAATGTGACTGTGTTTTTTTCATATAATGAAAATCTATTGAATGAAATAACTTCTTTTTCTTTCTTGTTGCAGTCCCACACTTAATTTCCCCTTGGTTTTCAGGCACACCTTTTGTGACAAAACAGAATGGGTGTACAGTCAGCCTGTGTAGAGTATGACTTAAAGACTACAAAGAAACATGGACCCTGAGAATACATCAGCTAATTCAACACATCTCAATACAAGGAGTCTTCTGATCAATGTGGAAGTGCCGTCAGCCAAGTCAGAATTATTATGGCAGAGGTGTGAGTATGACCATAAAAACCTTCGCTCCAGAGAAACCTGGGATCTGAGGTTATAGCTGAATGCTGGAGATTATAATGTTTATAAGGTTTATCAGCAGCGTTTGCAAACCTGTGGCATCATGACACACTGACAACTACAATATGCTGCCTTATTGAAAAAGGTCTGCAGCAGAGTGAACACTTGCACAAGGTCGTTAAAACACATGATCTTATCCTTTCTTGAACCTTCATCCATTGAGGTTTGCTGAGGGGTTGGTGACACTGACAGGTATTGTAATAGTTCGTATGAATAGAGTATGACATTTTGACTGTAGTAGCAGCAATGGTCGAAACCTCTCCTTTCATGGTTTTTAGGACCATGAAAAGTTAAAATATGTTAAAATATATTAACTGCTTGATTGATTGATTGATTGACTTGCTGTGTCCTGGAAACTTCTGACTGGAATAAATAAGAACAGAATCCTACAGTCCCTGTATGTTTAATGATGCATCATCAGAAAAAGACTAAGTTCAAAAGATTACTTTACATATTGAGAAATCCTGCTGTCTTAGGCTCATAAATCCTTTAAAAACCCATTAGATTATCTCAGACATGCATTGTAACCAAGTTTAACAAGGTCTTTAAAAATTCCTCCAGAATTCTAACTTTACAACAAACACAACAAGATGTTGCATGCAGTCAGAAGTGGCTGCATTCGCAAACTGAAAACAGCTCATTACTGTAGCATGCTGGCGTAATTTAATAAAAAGGTGCAGTACACTGAACGCTGAACGTGCTTCTGAAGAGGCTGATGAATCCCTTGGGCCGTTCAAAAGCACTTCTATAGATGTGGATTTCCCTTTCGTCATAAGGTAGAAAGCCCTGATAATAAAAGTCAACCACCAAGTTCCCATGCAGATAATGGCTACCTATCCCATAACATAACATAGCCTTGGGAAACACCTCATTGTGATGCACATGAGGTGCAATTATAAAAGAGTGAAATACAACACAAAATAACTGAGCTGGCAAAAAAAAGGTTTAAGGTAATTACACTCTATTATCCATTAGACATTTCGTGGACTGAGAGATAATGTGCACGTGTATAACAGCGACGCGATCAGGACAACCATACCCTCTGTTTGACTTAATGGAGGTGCCCATTATTGGCAAATGAAAGATTTACACCAACACACTCTACGTTAGTGCTCAGACAATATCTCATTATGGGGAGCTCGACTGATAACCAGGCAGGGGTTGCCTCTCGACACATGTCTGGAGATGCATCCACTGTCTCGTTACGTCCGTCATTCCTCCTCTCTGTCCTTGGGTTGACGTGATGCCAGCTGTCATGTTTTCCAGTGGAACTGTACACCGAAAGAAACCTAACAGGCTTCTCCTGTGTCTCTACTGCACACTGTCCAGGCAGATAAAAGAGAAAACATGCAGTAAGGTGCTAACTTGTTTACAGCTTGGTGACACCAGACTGTACTCTGCAGAATTCCTCACAGCTACCATGATCGCATATGCAAACAAAAAAATAACGTTAGTTTTACTCTTTACAAACAGATGCCACATCTTATAGAAAGTCTTTCATTCACAGACGCTCAATTCCCACTAGAGTTGCTCTTCAACTGGCAAGTGGACATGAAAGTTTTGTAGATGTAATGTTGTGCTGTTCTTCAAAGCTTAAAAACATTGAGAATCATTTTGTTATTCAGTGTGTCCAAGAGCAGACTAGTACATCTTTCTAATACTGTAACACACCAGAAACCAGCCACAAACTCATTCTGGCTCCTAAACAACCGTAAAAGAATTCAAACTCTGCTTTAATTTATTTCTCAGGCAGAGCATGGGGCAGCCTGAGTTGCAAAAATTTGTGTGACATTAGGTATTTTTCAGAGTCAGAGATATTTTCCCTTACATCACCACCACCACCACCACCAACAGATGATGTTAATCAGCTCCTGATGTTCTACAGCCTTAATTTTAATGTACAACTCGTAAACACATATTAGCTCTATATAAAACTCAGCACACATGCATGCTATAACAAACAATTCCTATTGAGACACACACACACACACAAATAGTGTAAAAACAGCACTTTCAACATGCAGGATTAGTAATTACCGTTTTAGTCACTGGAAAAAGCCTTTCATCGCATGTTTGTGCAGATTTCATGTATAGTTGTCATACAACCATTCAGCATTGTTTTATTGTAAGGGTGCACACTGAAAGGAGCTGTTTAAAGTACATAAGCACTACTTGCTGGGGAGTTAAAGGTGGTTAAGTAGATTTGGTTATTTGAAGGCATACAGTGGGTACGGAAAGTATTCAGACCCCTTTAAATTTTTCACTCTTTGTGTCATTGCAGCCATTTGCCAAAATCAAAAAAGTTCATTTTATTTCTCATTAATGTACACTCAGCACCCCATCTTGACAGAAAAAAACAGAAATGTAGAAATTTTTTCAAATTTATTAAAAAAGAAAAACTGAAATATCACATGGTCATAAGTATTCAGACCCTTTGCAGTGACACTCATATTTAACTCACATGCTGTCCATTTCTTCTGATCCTCCTTGAGATGGTTCTGCTCCTTCATTGGAGTCCAGCTGTGTTTAATTAAACTGATTGGACTTGATTAGGAAAGGCACACACCTGTCTATATAAGACCTTACAGCTCACAGTGCATGTCAGAGCAAATGAGAATCATGGGGTCGAAGGAACTGCCCAAGGAGCTCAGAGACAGAATCGTGGCAAGGCACAGATCTGGCCAAGGTTACAAAAGAATTTCTGCAGCACTCAAGGTTCCTAAGAGCACAGTGGCCTCCATAATCCTCAAATGGAAAAAGTTTGGGATGACCAGAACTCTTCCTAGACCTGGCCGTCCAGCCAAACTGAGCAAACGTGGGGGAAGAGCCTTGGTGAGAGAGGTAAAGAAGAACCCAAAGATCACTGTGGCTGAGCTCCAGAGATGCAGTAGGGAGATGGGAGAAAGTTCCACAAAGTCAACTATCACTGCAGCCCTCCACCAGTCGGGGCTTTATGGCAGAGTGGCCCGACGGAAGCCTCTCCTCAGTGCAAGACACATGAAAGCCCACATAGAGTTTGCCAAAAACCACATGAAGAACTCCCAGACTATGAGAAATAAGATTCTCTGGTCTGATGAGACCAAGATTGAACTTTTTGGAGTTAATTCTAAGCGGTATGTGTGGAGAAAACCAGGCACTGCTCATCACCTGCCCAATACAATCCCTACAGTGAAACATGGTGGTGGGAGCATCATGTTGTGGGGTTGTTTTTCAGCTGCAGGGACAGGACGACTGGTTGCAATTGAAGGAAAGATGAATGCGGCCAAGTACAGAGATATCCTGGAAGAAAACCTCTTCCAGAGTGCTCAGGACCTCAGACTGGGCCGAAGGTTCACCTTTCAACAGGACAATGACCCTAAGCACACAGCTAAAATAACAAAGGAGTGGCTTCGGAACAACTCTGTCACCGTTCTTGACTGGCCCAACCAGAGCCCTGACCTAGACCCAATTGAGCATCTCTGCAGAGACCTGAAAATGGCTGTCCACCAACGTTCACCATCCAACCTGACAGAACTGGAGAGGAAATGCAAGGAAGAATGGCAGAGGATCCCCAAATCCAGGTGTGAAAAACTTGTTGCATCATTCCCAAGAAGACTCATGGCTGTACTAGCTCAAAAGGGTGCTTCTACTCAATACTGAGCACAGGGTCTGAATACTTATGACCATGTGATATTTCAGTTTTTCTTTTTTAATAAATTTGCAAAAATTTCTACATTTCTGTTTTTTTCTGTCAAGATGGGGTGCTGAGTGTACATTAATGAGAAATAAAATGAACTTTTTTGATTTTGGCAAATGGCTGCAATGACACAAAGAGTGAAAAATTTAAAGGGGTCTGAATACTTTCCGTACCCACTGTATCAATGCTGTTTCTCCCAATTTTCACCATTTGCTAAAATAGACTTAACATCTTCTAGCTATTGCTTCCACTTGAGCAGAGAGATGCAAGTGTGCTATCGTTTTCTTGTCTATCTCTTGCCAAGAAAGTTAATTACTGTATTTACCAAAAGGTCTAACTATTAGTTTAATGGATCTTTTCAAAAACCAGACCTTTGGGAGTGTTAAATATTTTAAACAACTCCATATGAGTTCAGTATTGTATTATCATTTGTGCAGTATATACAGGATGGGATATGATGAGGGCAAAAAAATATGAGTAGATGAGCAAGAAAGTCTGATTTTGCAACAACGCCTTTGCCCACAACATGGAAGCCACAGACATACACACTCACATCCACATATATTCCTGGATCTGAATATGCTGCGTTTTGAGTTGTGCTCAATATTTCGATATTAGTGCTGCTACAGACCTGATGTTTAATTTCCTGCTTTGTTGGCTACATTGTCATTACTCAGCGGTTGTTTTGAAACTGCACATATCTGTAGCGATCCTCACATGAACAACTGTGTGGATCCTCCCCAAGACATCACACACACACATATTCAACACATACATGCACAGTCACTCCCCCGTGCCTCGTCACAAAGAGTTTGACATGGTGCTGTGTGATTTGCTCTGGCAACTGAAAGCCCTGGTGAGTCCCTGGCGGGTTTAGCGAGCAGATTGCGGTTGCTTTCAGATTTCCTCCCCTGGAGCTGGCCCGTAGGGTAGCGAACATCTACTGCCTCCTTTTCTTCATTTCTTAAAGCTTATTTTTAAAACTGTGTCATTACACAGCACACAGTACAGTGAGGAGGAGACAGAGGGAAAAGGTTGTGAACTCAGGGAGAGATTACAGCTGTCCGCCTTTGTTTCGAGTCTGAACCAAATCTCATGATATGTGACTGAGCAACCGCTCAAGGTATGAACCACAATACAAATACAGTGTGTCAGTATAATGTGTGGGCAGCAGTGGTAGAATTCACTTTGTTTTCTTAGGTAAAGTTTACATTAATACTCACACTAAAAGTAAATGTCCTACATTCAAAATGAAGCAAAACTACAAAGTATTGATGCATTTAGATGTATTGTTGATGACAGTATTAATAAAGCAATAATTATTCCAGTTAGTTGAGTTCTTTGTGATATATGCCAGTATGTATGGGTTTTGGACAAAACGAGCATCACTGTTTTTACTTTTAAAGCATTTTTTCTGAGCAAAACCCTGTAAAGAAACTTCACACGATAAGTAGGTTGAAATGTGACATAAAACACGAGACGAAAGAACAGACACGTCCGGGAAGTGACACTTTTCCTTTCAAAAGAATGAATCATCTGCAGCATGACTTGTAGTTTGCTCACCTTCTATAAAATCATGAGAGACCTGCATATTAGCAGACAAATACTGCAGAGAAACTGCACATTGTTCTTCTGAGGAAAGTCTCACCGCCTGAAGGAGACTGCCTGCTGCGCATTTAGTACACTGCTGTCCAGAAAAAACCGCTACTGATTCTGCTTTGCCATTAAAAAATAACTTATAATTAAGCTTGTGTGTGTATGAACTAAGAGTACGTGCGTGCCAACGTATTTCCAGGTTTTTGTGTCTAGGTCTCCCTGTAATTATAGTTCTCCACCAGTCAGTGTGTGGAGCACTGAGCCAGCTTGGACCAGGATCTGTGGTCGGAGCAGTGGGAATTTCTTTGGCACGGAGCTCTCTGGCTGACACTGGGGAGGCATACAGGCCACTGTATGGGGGATAAAAGACCATCAGGCAGTATTCCCAGCCACTCCAGCTGGACGGACGGACGGACAGATGACAGGACTTGTGAGCTAATTAAAGATTAGCCCAGTCTTTGGCCTTCACATGGACACATGCTCCAACAGATTTGCTGGAGTGCATCTGTCTATGTTAAGTTACCCCTAAGTTTGTTATCAGCTCCAAGCAACAACATATACGCTTTGACCTGTCCTCACTACTTATACCTCTTGTTCTCTCTCCTTTCTCATTCTGTCTTCCTTTCTCTGCCCAAAACCCAAGTATGTACAGAGTACAGCAAATGCTGGGTGGGGTAGCGCACAAAATGAAAAGTTAAATTTGGCTCAGGACAAATCCACACTTACATTTGTAATGCGCCAAATGACTAATTAAGGTGTGTGTGTATTATTACAGGTGCCAGCCTTGCTGCAATTAGCTGAAACATCAAGTTGATCACACTTTGTGATGGACAAAACAATAGTTACACACCTACAGTACACACTAAAACAGTACACAGTCCTCAAAACAATAATGTGCCAAGGCGATGTCTCTCCTTTGAATTGTGTACTGCTCTCAGGGGGGAAGATGTGTTAGGATTGTGTGTTCAAAAGCATTTTGTGGCAGGCTAGAGACATATCACACACCATATCACCATTAATAAACTCAAAACTGAAGCAGTCAAAATAAAGTCTATTTGATTTAACATGCTGTTTCGCTCTCACTAATCTATGACATCATGAACCGAAAATAAATATAGTTATTTTCAAGTAAGACCAATATACTTCAGTGTCATTTAAATCCATAATCTTGGAAAAACGTATTTGCAGGCTGAAACACATGGCAGCCCTCTACAGGAACATGTGCCCACTGTGATTATGTGATCTTAAAAAGGCTTTCAGGTCAAGTCCGTTCAACTATTGTGATAAAGAAATTTTTATATTTGCGATATCCACTGTATGCAAGAAATGGATAAAAACTGACATGCGGTCAAAGTATTTGACAGGAAGTTTGCCTTTTCATACAATAAATATTTACACGTCAAACATTTAAAGTGCTGTGTGAGCCACACATTGACCTCTCTTCACTTGTGGTGTGATAAGATGATCCAGATCCAGATCCCTTCCTTAAAATGCCTGTATGATAACACAGGGAAGAGCCCGTGAAGCTGTACGTGAGCCTCTTCGAGTGTGTACATGTGTGTGAGAGAAGCCAGCCAGGAGCTTGTCTGTATGGTATAGTTTAGTTTAGTATAGTTTCACTCATCCACGTTGTTGTGGGCTCGTTATTCAGCAGCTTCCTGCCAGAAACCTCAGTATGGCACACAAAGTGATGACACAACTTACACACACACACACACACACACACACACACACACACACACAAATCAGGTCAAGCAAATAGGGTAGGCTCTAACAGATACTTTATACTGTACGCTAATTCTCTGACACACACTCCATTTTCTGGCAACCTCTATGCAGTCTGCTTTTACAACAGACCTGTAGATTTTTAGTAGGACTTAATGTGACTAAAACATATAAAGATTTATACAAAACATCCTATGCACTTCATTAAAGAGAGGGGAGAAGGCTCACTCTGCTAGTAATGCAATACTAAGGTTGCCAGTTACCTGGCAAAAACCCAAAGCAGCAGGCAACTTGCCCGTGACGTCATCCCGTGGCCATCACGTTTGCGTCAAGCATGTGCTCAGTCTTGTCATTACAGCACGACATAGTGTCTGACATAGATATGCTCCATATAAGTTTATTCAACCGAATTAAAGGGGTTTCCTGCCTACATCGAGATATTATCTGTTAAATGACGTGCCGGTAAACTGTTCCTAAATGCTGCTATCACATATTTTAGTCACAATACGAACAACACAGCAATGTCCTATGTCGATGCACATATTATAACAGAGCCTGCACAGACAGACAATGAACTCTACTCAGAAACTTCTTTTCCTCCATAAAGAGCAGCGCTAAATGGATTTGCACCGTAGGCTACACGCCGAATGAACAGGCAGACGTGTGAACACACACGAAAGTCATTTGAGTACATTACCGCCGTGCGTAATGTGGTCGTGACCGGCTTTGTGGCGAGAAAAGCCTCACACTAGTCGGCAATGAGTGACACATAGTAACTAAACTACCGGCTTCAGCAGCCATTCACACTCGAGCAAGCGTAAAAAAAAGTTGTCAGACTTACCGGTCTGGTGAATAAATGCAACTGAAATCAGGGTTCGGATACGAGCTTCGTCAGCTGGAGTGGACCGAGTTGGTCGGTGTACTTTATGTAGCGTAATTTAAAGACGCTCAGGAATGGATGAACATCACAACGCCCCGCCTCCTGCTTTCTCTAGCTCCCCTAAGTGTGAAAAAAGACAAAACACTGCGCTGTCCCTGTGAGCTCACAGTGCGTCACCGCTGAATCCCCCTGGTGCGCGTAAACCCCCTCTGTCGGCCGTACTTTGTCCACACAGCAGGTCGCAGAGTCGGTATAAAGAGACCCCAGTGGTCTTAAACGATGCTGTTTGCATAGTTTTTATTGACATTTTTTTAGTTCTCATAATGACAAATCTTTAAAGTAGTCTGCCAAAAGACACAAGCACTAAGATTTTATTGAAAAAGATCAAAACAATCAAACACACAGAGATAGACATAATATTGTAAGTAATATCTGAGCCGCTAAATGACTACATCCTTTAGCTCAACTGAACCAGTAAGTCAGCGTCACTCAGTGAATCACAATATCTGCTGGTCTCTCTGCTGAGACACATGCAGCTCTGTGCTGCTGTCTCCTCTGCCTCTTCCATTCATGGCACAGATCATCACTGTTTAATGCAGTGCGCAGAGATAAGCGAGTAGTAACTAGTGCGCATGTTCATGAGAGAGTAGAGGCCAGCATTTGTATCTGTGTGTGGGTCTTGAATACCCTGCATTCACACAGTCTTTCTCTGCACTGCGGGACGATCATTGGCACAATACACTTCACTGTGTCAGTGAGTTCAAGTCAGATGAAAAGTAGAGTGACACAGAAATGTGGTGGCAAAAATCACGATGGTAAATTTGTATGATCTGTAGGAGGCAAGGAGGGGTCAAAAGTCACGTGATGATCTAATAAAATTAGTGTAAGCACAGACTGCAGTTTGCAGTGTAGTGTGAAACAGGTGCCAGTAAATACCGTTTCCTACTGGTATTTAAAAGGAAGACTGTTGTGAGCAAGGAGGTGCCAACCTGATGTTTTTCAGAAAAGAGAAATTACATTCCAAATATTTTTGTAAAAACTGAACTTTGTGAAATTTTTTGTTGTGTAATTAAAGCGTAAAAAGGGGAACAGGGGACATTACATTACAACCCATAAACCTAGTTTGCTTCATCAGTATTTTATTATATTATATTATACGTTTTTCTTCCTTATGTAACAATAGGAAATTGCCATAGCTATATGTAAGTCTACATTTAACAAACGTGTAGTTTTCTATTCAAGTCTAAATAATGTGCTGTTGCAGCACAAATCATTTTTACAATACACTTTCATCTATAATTTGTGTTTTACATTAAATTATGTTAAAACTACTACTGTATGTGGGCTGTAATACTGTGTTTTCCTGTTTTTCCTCATTAATTACATAATTAAGAACAAAGTTGTTACCACGGCTTTGTATTTACATTATTGTACCCTGTAATTGTCCAGTACTGTTTCTCCCTCGTTCAAATTAGAATTGTTCATTACCTACATTTAGGTACCAGTAGGACCTGGTACCCAATATCTGTACCCAATATACAGCAAAATTCCACTATAAACAGATTTGGTTTTATTATGCAATGATATCAAACTTGCAATTTTAAAAGATGTCTCATGCTTAACAAAGCAGAACAGCCAC
The DNA here is from genome assembly GCF_900324485.2 of Mastacembelus armatus. NCBI lineage: Eukaryota > Metazoa > Chordata > Actinopteri > Synbranchiformes > Mastacembelidae > Mastacembelus > Mastacembelus armatus. The sequence continues at coordinate 7,237,417 of NC_046645.1, read as the reverse complement.
AAATTGGCACCAGTGAATTGATTTAATTACAAAGATGAACCCACAGTGAACAAAACAAGAACCGCTACATACAAGAAGTAACTCTGATAGACTGTAACCATGACAACTGCAAGATGTCAACCAGAGCCAGAGACAAACAAGAGTTAGGACCACGTGGGTGCTTTCCTTTCTGTAACACAGCAAACAGCAACATGTTTTGGAGCTAACACGGCCACCAGTGAAAACATCAGTCAATCAAAACTCTACCTTCCACTTGCTCTGGGAACAATAGAGGCCATCTTGTCTTTTTTTGGACAGATCTAGGCCATGTATAATTTAAATGTGACTGACAGCGCATGCCAAAGGAGTGGGGGAAAATACAAACAAAAACAAACCTAACACAAATATATAAAAATATGGCATTAGATTCATATCAACAATTGAGGACCGTGGGTGCACTATTTACAGAAAAAAGGCAATATATACCAATATTTACAACAACAAAAGGCTTAGTTCACATACGGCATAAGGAGGTTGCTTACAAGTGGCTGACTGTTACAGCGATGTTAGGATGAATGTGATGTGATGGTGTTTCTTTAACTGGCACACAACATGCTTCATTTTCTCAGTGCTGGTCAAATTAGCATTGAGCTTTACTTCATATCTAAAATGTAGTAGGTTTGCGTGTGTGCATGCGTATGTCTGTAAAATGAAGTCAATACAGTGGATTCAAAACCAACAATGTAAATACAATGCATATTATTCAGTCATTTACACTTACGTGACTAATGAGGAAATGTATATCCTTAATCCTTCAGATTTTGAAGAATGCTGAATTAAAAGTTACTGACTCCAACCACTGTAGCGGTTTCAGAAAAATATTAATGAGTATTTTGTACTCTTTTCAGCCTAGTACACTTTGTAATCATGTTATTACCCAGAGCATGAAAACACTAAAAATTCACTGGGCACATGAGATCAAGCAGCTATTAAAACTTTTTTTTTTTTTTTTTTTGCTGCCCTTCACAGAAACGCTGCCCCAAAAGAGCTGGTAGCAGCAGAGATAGCACACCTCCAATGTTTCACTGTTCGCAGAAAGTGCACTAACTTTCCTGCAGGGAGCTCTCCTTTGCCCTACAGCCAGTATAGATATACAGCATCTTCATGGGTAACTGGGCAGGTCTTGGCACTGAGAATACAAACTTAAAAAAAAAAAAAAAAAAAAAAACAAACCCCAAAAAACCCCCACAAAGATCAGCTACCTTAATAATACCTGACACTGAAGAAACAGTTTGTCATTTGGGGACATATCTCTGCTTATTTGTTGCCAAGAATCTTCATATGAAGCTACAGCTAGAAACCATAGCACAGCATAAAAACTGCAGAGACTGGGAAACAAACTGAAGAGTGACTAACAGCACCTGTAAATCTCAGTAGTTTACGTACAAAAACTCCAAAATGTTATGTCACTGTACATAACCCCACTTAAAGCCACAGTGTTTTGTTTATACACTTTGATTTTTGTGTGGATTAAAGAATTTATGGCATGGTACGTATTTTTTTAGGTGCTGGTTTGTTATCTTCCTGTTTGTTGCCCATTTCTATCCTTTATGCTAAATTAATCTAACCAGCTGATTTTTATATTTGGAGCAGATTAAAGAGGCTATTAAAGTTCTCAACTAACTAAAACAAATATGCTTTTTATTCTCCAAAATGTCAAACTGTTTCTCAATGTTCCCTAAAATCATGTCCTCTGCTGTCCTCTTCACAGGCTGCCACAAACTCACTGGAATTTTCCCTCAATTGTGGCCTGTAAATCTCAAAGAAGCTCTGTTTTTCTACTTTTGAAGTGACTAACAGAGCACTTGTGGAGGACACACAGACACAGGCCTTTTCACTTTTTACACTTCCAGAGGCAAAGAGATAACTAGCTCATTAACAGCTGCACAGTGAGCAGCTAATTCTTTTAACTCCGCTCACAGTGGGAGAGTTAATCCAACGTGGATGTGTTTGGGAATGGGAACGCTGAGGTGAAGACCAGGTGGCTGGTTAATGTGCAATGAGGTTTTCTAGGCTTGGATGGATCAAAGGCAATCACTGCTTAACCCCAAAGCCTGAGGCTAACATGTGTTGTGTGAGTACATGGACAGGTCAGAGAAATCCTTCAGTTCCACAGACGTCTGCTGTAAGTCAAGGATGACCTGACGTTTTACTCTGAGCATGTGTGTAAATAAAATGGCTTAACTTTAACCTTCTGAAGGCACGTGCAGGTGCTCAGTGTCCTATGACTGTGTACATTCCATACACTCCTTTTTAACAAACAAGCTAGAAGCATCTTGTTCTGCAACAATCAATACTGAAATCAATGTTCGCTTGGATTTGTGTATTAGGGATGCAACAATACATCTTAGAGGTGTACTTCATATAACAAAAATATGATGATATATATTGAGGAGCTAAAAAAAATGAAATATAGAGCAAATCTGTGACAGAGTGAATATGTTTTCCTGTTTAGATAAAACCTTTAGTTAATTTTGGAATTAGACAGTTGGATCAGTTTGCAGATCCTCTCCTTTCCGGTCCTGTCTGTCACTCATGTGTGGAGTCATAGATCTCCAAAATAAGAACCCTGCACTATGTATATATAGTACCATATTATGAGTGTAGTGTATGTTACAGCCCTAGTGTGCTTGTCTGTCTGCCTGAGCCAGTCTGGTTTAGCTGATCTGATAGTCAACATAGGGCCTCCTTGTTCTTCAACTCAAAAAGAAAACGTGAAAGCTACATCTTCTATAAATTAAGTGCTGTAAAAGAAGGCGCTAAAATCAAAACCATAAATACTGTACATAACTATCTTCATCTGCTACCACAGCCCAGAGTCATCTTTATAGAGTTTGCCATAGAAATCAACAACATCTGTCCTGATTTCCCTCCTGACAGAATACGCAATAAACTTAAATGCAATCGCATTTAAGTTTTAAAACTTTACATGGCTTTGGTACAGTCGTGGTGAAGAGGAATGTCTCCAATGCTTCAAACTATACAAGTATATGTCGTCCTACTGGCAGCAAAAGTTAAATAAGAATGAGAAAGTAAAAACCTGCTGGAAACACGTCTTCTGCTTTAGTGAGTAAAGGCAGTGCAGTAAAGTATGAGACTGTTTGCTTGTGTTTATAGACTTGCTAGATACCCCTGCCACATATTGCACTTAAATGATAATCTTATACACTCATCCATTTAAAGGAGAAAAGGTGATTTAGCAGTCTCACATCTAAAAGCAGTGATTGTGACTATTAGTATCCCTACTGTTGCCAGAAAGATCTGATCTCAGATCTGTCAGTAGGGGCTGTTTACCAGACTTGGCCAATCAGATTTAAGAAAAGAAATGCTTTGTCCTTTATATCTTTAACTGCTCACAGACATCAACTGAACCTGCCTGCTAATCTTCAACTCAAGCTGCAAAAATCAATTCATAATATCCATCAAACTGTAATCATCACTTAGTTACCATAGTTCAGGTTAAGAAAGATTCATGATGGAGTAAAGGATGATCTCCAGGTCCAAAAAACAGAGAAAAAAATGTCAACTTCTTTTAAATGTCAACTTCTTTTAAATCTTTTTCTGTGCAATGACTTTCTGCAGAGTCCAAGTCGTCCTCTGTCTTCTTTACTTCACATGTTCTAAGCTTGAACTTATGGCCATATGTGAAACTTTGAAGATGTTTCCTTTAATTATTCTCTTCAGTCATCTTCTGTCTCGCTCAGTAAAGACTTTTTTTAAAGACACCGTAGACATTACTCGCAGATGCCAAAAAAACAACACACACAACTCAGTGAGCAACAACGCACACCATCAGAAACATTAGCACAAGAAAACTGGGATTAAAGTGATCATATTCAGCACTAAATGCAGGAGGGAGCTGACAGCCATATTATGCACATAGAGACTGGTGGACCGAGCAAAACAACAACACCAAGAAGTGAGGGATCAGAAGGGGGACAAGGACATGAGCTTGTGCGCCGTTCTCAGCTAGGATTAGGTTGTTCAAAGGGGATTGTCTCAAACTCTCCAAAGCAAAAGGTGGTTGGTACTGTCGTCCCGTCCAACTGTTTCACTGCTATTGGTAAGTCTGAAGTCCTCGTAGCCATCACCACCAGAAATAACTAAATGGTTGGTTTTTGGAAGGGTGTGGGCAGAAGATCGGCGACGTGCAGAGTCACGTCTTTGGAGGATCTTGTCAGCTGTGTTGCCACTCTGGGACTGGTTGCCTAAAAAAACAGAGAGGAGGGGTTAAAGGTTGTAAAAGGTTCCATTCATTTTATGTACAAATGTTTTGTAAGTATTTTAGCAACAAATGTAGAAAACACTAGAAGACTCAGTGTGAGTGTTATGTCACTGTATGACAACGAACTATTGATCACTAAAAAAAAATATTTAAAAAAAGCAGAAAAAAACCTATAGAGTCAGTTGTCGGAGGGGGAAGGTTCATGTCAAACCCCTCTGGTAGTTCAATTGTTGTCAGGAACCGAACGTGTCCCGTATGTCCGTGAGCTGAGCCCATCGGTACCAGGGGGGACTTCAGCGCCCCAGGCCCAGTTCCTGAGCTCACTGCTGGGATGGCCAGGGTAAGGACAACTCCTGTAGAAGAACATCTGCTTGAAATAGGCTTTGTTTTTTTAATCCAAGGAAGATGATTGATGGATAAATTGGATACAAAGCAAGGCAAAGCATTGTACACTTTTGTTACTGATAAAAACATTTTAAAGCCTTGTCACTTTTTGTTTTTTAATCAATTTCAACAAAAAAGGAAAAAATTTAAGCAAATTCATGTTTCCTGTTGAACAAAAGATTTTTACTAAAGTTTAATTTGGGAGAAAGTGGAAATAATGATTATTCGGCAGAGTGCCTATAGTAAGTAACAAGAAAATGACCTGGTACATGCTTTATCAGTGTTTGCCCTGCAAATCCATTTTAACACATTTTTAATATTCAAAATAGAAGCAAACAATTTCCTAAGCATACACAAAGACTAAATATTTTTGAATATGTTCTGCATATGACTTTTACAGTGCTGTTTGACTATGTGAATGCACATTTGAAGAGTTCCAGAGCTGTACACACTGTCCACATCTGATTTAATAAGGAAACAGAGCAAAATGGCAATTGAGTTTAATTATCAGGTTAATGTAGTTTGAATTTAATAGACTAAAATGTATGTTTTTACCTGCGCTGGTGCCGATCCACAGCAGATCCTTACAGGCTAGCAATGCTGTGATTCTCAAACAGGCGGCCTTGTGCTGTCTGATGATCGCATCTGCACCTGAAAGGAGAAAGCGAGCAGGTAAAATGGGACGGTCACAGGAGGATGATGACAGGATAAAGTAAGAGAAAAAGACATGATGGTATGAGTGTGTAAAGGTACTGAATACCTAAATTGAAAAATTAATTTAAAGAAAAAGCTCCTACAAATTAGCAACTGCTGACATCTGGAATTATAATGATGCCGCAGTTGCTCTCTCCAGGGTTTCTGTATTAATTCTTTGCCACAGAAGCATGCCTGATCATATTCAGCCAGTGCATGTGCTTCTAACATGACACCACCTGCCTTTAAAGAGCTCTACTGTCTTTCTGCATGAGCACATAATGCACCAAAAACCCTGCACACGTGTCCTCATATTACTCGTGTGTCTACCTGCAAGCATCTTGTGCACAGCAGGCGCCACGTCCACCTCTGTCAGGCTCTCCCAGGTCTGTGCATGATACAGTTTGACCTGTGCACTGCCCTGCAACGCCAGCCACACACCCTGGCCATAGGCCACCATGCATGTCACACATCGACTGCTGTCTGTGCCCACCTGGAACCAGTGCTGGGATAGAGGAAGGGAGAAAGATGGAGGCAAGTATTGTTACACACGAATACTTCTGTTTAGGCTCTGTCTATGTTTGTTTTCCACTTTTCCACCTACCTCTTGTACCAGTGTAAATGTGTTGATAATAAGGACTCTGTTCTGTGAACCACACCAGAGCTTCCCTCCCACAGGAACCATTTTGGTGACAGGACTACTGGGCGTACCCAGAACTAAAGTCTGAGAAGACTGAGGATCCCAGAAACTACCTGCAGATTAAGATAAAAAAAAGAGTCTGAATCTTTTTTAGGGGTCATATAGAGGTTACTGTGCTGGAGAATAGTTATCATCAGCACACGTTTTATTGACTTACTACTCAACAGAAGTTGAGTATGTGACGTTTACTGTGTTAGTGTCTAGGAGAAGATAAGTAGAGTAGGTAGGGAATACAAATGCATGCAGTTTGGCAATGGTGTCAGAAAACATCAACCTGAGAAGGTTGAACAATAAATATTTTTAGTCTTCTGTGAACAATCAAACTCTTTTTCACCTGTTTTAACCCACTACTTTTTACCTCATACCGGTATTTAGAATTTCATCAGTATTTGGGTGCAGGAGACATGGGATTGAATAATATGGTGCAGAGAAAAAAAAAACTGAAATGAAATCAAAAGGAACCAAAAACAGTCATGCAAGGGCATCTTTCCAAACCCCCCTTCACTCCACCATCCCAGCTTACCTGCTTCTCTCTGATAGACAATCACCTCTCCATTGGCCAATGACACAAATACTTTGTTGTCTAAATAACTGAAGGAGGCAAAAAAGAGAGGAATATAAAGGAAATGATACAGTAGGAGATAAAATATTCATGTGTGCTCTGCAAGTAAATAAATGTACAAGTAGCACAATGTTGAGGCAGATGCCAAAACAGCAGCAAACCTGACACAACTCATTTGAACAGAGCTGTATCAAATTCTTTCATCCATGACTTCCCTCATTCAGTATGATACAGCCTTAACTACAACAATAGTATTCTTTTAAAAGCAAAAATATTGTCCCAAAAAGGTGAACTCACAGTATACAGAGGATAGAAGCTGGGTGTTGCATCTTCATGCTGTTTTTACGGTTGCGGATGTTGTCCGAAGACTGATACACATGGATGCTATCAGAAACAGAAGCATTATAGGAAGTTAAGATATGAAAGCCAGAAGACCAACAAACAAGGAAGCTATTTCTGTGTGGAAACAGAAAAAATGGTTAATTTGTCAGCGTGACTGTGAAAGTTTAAAATACTTTTTATTGTTCAAACCACACAAAAACAAAATGTGCATTTTTCAGGATATTACATACCATCCATCCTCTGTGCCCAGCCACACTGAGCTCTGGTAGGCCTCTGGGTCGATGCTGAGCAGGTCCTCCAGGCTCGCCCTGGTAAAAGAGCCACGGGAGGAACGGCGCATGGCGCGGCCGTCCATGGGGCTCTCTGCCTGGGCTCGATTTCCTCCACCAACTGCTAACATCCCTGGAGCCCCGTAGGAACTCGCTGCTGGGAACTCCTGTTCCTCCTCACTGCTGGTCATCTCTGTAGCCATGTCCTTGCAGCTGGGACCCTCATCAACTTCAAGAGACATAATTACAGAGTGTGAGGGTCTGAGAGAACAGTGAGGTTATATAATTATGTGTATGAGGTTTTTTTTTTTTTCCCACTCACTGCCATAGCTGGAAGAGATGGTGGAGTGGCTGGCCTGACTTTGCAGAGTGGAGGAAGGACTGGGTGAATCCTCGTCATCTGTGTCATCACTGTCAAATGGAACAAGCTCAGCCCCTGGTCCTGGAATCAAACAGTCAGCTCATCAATCAACCTCTGATTTTTATTTATAACTTAAAACACATACAGGCAGAAAACAAACGAACATATTTAAGAAATGCCTTAGGATAAACTATATCAGAGTGTATCATCCAGTTTGTTTGAAAGATGTTGTTGCTTGTCAAACATTAATGGATCAAAACCTGTAGGTTGCTCTGCCAGCTCCAGAGATGAATGAGAGATAGATATATGGAGCTGCTGCTGGGTGTGACCAGGTGCTCCCGAGGTGGGGGCCAGGGTGGGCTCTGATCCTCGCTCCCTGAGAGAGTGAAGAATGATGGTTAATGGCACAAAACACAGTAAACCTTTTAGATTTCAGTGAGTTCTTTAAGCATTTGGAGAGAAACAGATGTTTGATATTTAAGCTCCATATGGTGAAAGTAACAGACTTTTGACAACATATATTCAGGTTTTTTCTAGTTTATTTTCATTTTATGAGACTTTAAATTCTCATACAAAGCTTACAAAGCTTTGTTAGTTCAAAGTGTACCTCAGTACTTGTGTTTTCATACAGGTGTGTGTGTTTGTGTGTGTGTGTGTGTGTGCACTGACCTTCCCTTGAGTCCTGGTACAGCAGCGATGCAGATGATCCTTGCTGAGCAGACAGCAATACAGGCCTCCACTGTGGGCTCATCTTTAATGTTCAACAAACACACCTGGAGAGGAAACATCCTCATCACATCAGTCATATTGTTTTTTCCAGCAGTAAACACGTGGAACAATCGTTCTTACAACTGTCACCAAAATCTTGGAATAACCAGTGATTTATTTTTGGCATATATACAGTTTTTTCTCACCTGTCCCACGTATCCATCACTGTTGCACACCCACACTTCACAGCCGCTGTCAGGGCAGCTGTGGCTGGGAGAGGCACAAGAAAACTGGAGACAAACAATCACACATGAGTGGAGCTGCTCCAGAAAAAACATACAGCTGTGGTTTGGGTTGTGTGACACTAAAAAGAAATGTATATGCATGCAAACTGTGCACTGTGTACTGTGCATATACACACGATATAGATATTTCCTGCTGCTCTCACCTGCATTCCACTACGTGTCTTCATAATAGGAATGGCCTTCAGGAACTCTGGGTCCCACTGGTCCTTGTTCATAGCTAAAAAAAAAAAAAAAAAACATGGACCTAATGAAAAAAGATCTAGGCCTGATGAATCCTAATCAGAATCATTAACCAAATAATAAATCCAGCATTAACAGGAGAATCACTGCAACTCATTTTGACAAGAAACTCCTACTACCCCCTTCTGTTCTTTACCTAGCAGGCTAACAGTACAGTCTCAATATTTGGGCTTATCAGCATAATATAAATTACAACAATGCTTTCTCACTAACCTAACTTCTTCTTGGCTTCCTCAAAGGCCTGTTCGAAGTTGGAGCGCGCATCGGGCGAAGTAAACTCAAAGATGAAGCTGCTCTCAGCGGAGGCCGTGGTAAACTCCAGCTTTGTGGGCAGGAAGGCCATACTGAAGGCCAAAGACTGCTTCTCTGAGAGCTCCCTGTGCACCGACGCCATCAGATCCTTTATTACCTCGTCAAGAGACTGAGACAGATAAGAACACATAAAAAGTACTAAATATTTCTTCTGTTGCATTTCGATAGACTGGAGAATTGATTAATAAAAATAATAGTGGACACATAAAAGAGTCATCAAGCACACTAGATGTTTTACACCTTGATAAAATATAAAATACCAAGAAAGATCAAAAAAATTCACCAAAGAATTTCTTCTCCAGGTGGGTGGTAGATGGAAAAAAGTAGGAAAGGTTAAAAACAGTTTGTTGTGTGTGTACCTGGTGTGGGAAGCTGAGGGTCTCAGAGAGTTTGCTGATCTGACCCAGCGTGCTGAGATCCTCATCTAATCGACTAATCATCTTCTGGATGCTCTCTTTGTTAGTGGCCTGAGTGGAGCCTGAGGAAGGAAAGAACAAATAGTCAGAGAAGCAGATGTTAACATTTCCACTTAAAGGACAGTCTGGAGTTAACTATGATCTAACTGAGCATAATATAAATCACGACACTGCAGTCTCCTGAGTTGAGAACGTGATATTAGGAGTCTTACTTTTCACCACCTCTACATCCTCTAGAGGAAGTTTCCACAGGAACTTGTATTTACTGGAAGTATCAATCACACTAGCAGCAGAGTATCTGTGAGTGAGAGAGTAGCAGACAAAGGGACAGAAAAAGACAGAAAGTGTGTGAAAAGAGGTAAATATTACAACACATTCTGTAGAAAGACTGTTTGTATATCTGTTCTTCAACACCAGGTGGCAGTGTGGTTTGAAAACTGTATTTTGACCTTGTGTTTGTGCCTCTGTTCTCCTCTGTGTTTTTGCATGTGTGTGTGTGTGTGTGTGTGTGCACGTTACGTACAGGCTCATGGAGCTGCGTCTTAATGAGCCAGACTTCCTCTTGAGAGTGGTGCAGATAATCAGATCACTGAACAGGAAGAGAGAACGGTCTTTCTTCCCACCCACTGTCTTCTACAGAGGACAGAGAGAAAAATAGTGTGTTTTAACATTCATTACTGATTAAAGAAATCAAGGCAAGTGTTTGAATTAGGTAGGACAGAAAATGTGTAAGGGTCACAGATCATAATGCTAATTGGATTTCTCTTATATTCAACCTATTTTTTGAGACATGAAATCCATTTCATAAAGCATTTCTTACCGCCTCCATGACCATTTCCTGTCTCAGGAACTTCCTCTGGGGATTCAGAATCTACCACAAACACACACATACAGAGAGAGGTGAGCATCACTTCATACCATTAAAATATCTGTAAATTATGTCTCACTCTTGAAAGATTTACAAATAACAGTACATTAGCCTTAGATCTTGAAAACCAAAAGCAAAAGCTGTTTTTTTCTGTCCTTGTTTCTCATGCCACATGACTTTAAACAACAATTTTTTTTGTTTTGTCAAATTTTTGACAAAAAATGCCAAATGCCCATTCTGTGATTTGGTGCTTCTCTGCCTGATATAATAACAAGCTTAATATTTCTAGATGCAACAGTCATAAGATGTAAACTGTACTTGCCCCTTGAAACAAATTTGTGATTTGTAATATTGAGCTATAGAAATAAAAATGTGACTTGCTTTGAGCATAATCTTAGCTGTTTAAATTGTAATTGTTTTCTTAAACCATTTTCTTGTATTTCACAATAAAAAAAAAAAAATTAAACAAGAAACTACTTCCCCCCCCCCCCCCCAAAAAAAACAATTGCCATAGAAGCGTAACTGCAGACTAAACCACAATTATAAACTGTTAGTTGTACCCTCACATACATGTATTTTATTTTTATGCCATATTAAATTACTCACATGTTCAACACCCTCTATGTGTGCCTCGATCTCCTGAATGACCCTGGCCTCCCTCTCTGCCTCCTCAGCGGAGCGACGGCCCTTATTGATCTTCTCAGCCAATCGCTTGATATCTCTTTGGGCGTCCAGTAGTAACGGGTGATCTGGGTGATCCTCTGAAGTATGCTTGAGCAAGTCCTAGAACGAACGACACAAACACGAACATGTTAATGTGCCTTTACACAAGGTTCTTGTCACTAAACACAGAATAAGGCTAATTACATACTAGTGAACACTGGAGGTTGTATTTTTGATACTATTCACCTTAACCAGAAGCTCGTATCGAGGAATCCTCTGCACTGGTTTAATCATCAGATCTCCCAGAGCCTGTTTCTCCTTGTTTTCACGCATGTTTTGCTGTTTGAGCAAAAGAAGGAGGAGGATGGGGACAAAACACAGACATAAGAGAATGTGACACAATAAGTGAGGCCAACTAACAAGATGATTGACTGCACTTCACTGCTCCACCACAAGATGGCGAAGTGGTTTCACAGTGGAAAATGTTGCTTGGCAAGAAATCGGGTGGTTGTAAATTGAGAACATGATGAGGCCATGACAGATTTTTGTCAACAACTTCCTGTTTTTCCAGTACATTTATTATAGGTGACACAAAACATCAAAGTGCACAAAAGTGGTTTACAAAATGTAATTGATTTTTCAACATGAGTAATCCAGTTGAAAACAGTTTAGTAAATCTATATTTTATTCTAAAATTGCAAACATTTCACAGAGCTCATAGTCAGAGTAAGAAAAATGTTATTTAAAATTGAGAGTTTCAGAATTAAAGGTTTCAATTTCACAGCTTAAGTGGGAGAACAATCAGATGTCTGTTCTATAAAGATATATGTTCTATATGCACTGCTCTGCACTGACAAACATGACAGGAAGGAAGCACAGAAGCGCCCGCGCGCACGCACACACACACACACACACACACACACACACACACACTTAATATATACAAAGCTTACATTTAAAGGCAACAAGCACTTTTTAGTATAACAAGGGTAAAGACAAAAAGCGTGGCAAGAAAAGGCTTTCAGACTCGCTTCCATTTTTTTCCCCAAACAACCACAAAAAACAGCCACTTGGATGAAACTGGATATCCTGAGTCTAACACTCACCTCCAGAAACTTGTGAAATGCTGGCTTGGCCTCCTTGGCAATCCTCACAGCATCTTTAGCATTGAGAAAATTGTCTATGTATGCTGAATACATATTAGCTAGAGTCTCTTTGGAGAACTACAGAGAGAAGAAAAAGAAGACAATAATCTGTTCACTTTCATGTGATCACAGCAAAAAAAAAAAATGTATAATTTTTTTAATGGTAGAAAATAAATAAAGTCAAAATTAGTGCAGTTATGAGCGACATGTCTTTAAAATCATAACCATGGTAAGATGATAGCTTTCCTGATGCTTGAGCAAATGTAAGTGTTTTGTAGCTCTTCTAATGTAAATGATGTGTTACACAAAGCTGCAGGGGTTTAATGTTGCCTGAGAGGCAAATCCACTAACAGACACACAGTAAAGACCTGAACAAAAAACATATGCCCCGTGTGAGGCTCGAACTCACGACCTTCAGATTATGAGACTGACGCGCTGCCAACTGCGCCAACGAGGCTTGATGTTCTTCTCTTCTGCTGCAGTTTTAAGAGCAGCTGCAGGAAACGCGCATTGAGGAGAGGGGGGCAGGGTCAGTCAGTCTGAAAACAATAAACTCCTGCCTAAACAGCATGAAGGATCTGCAGCAGCTTGGAAACGAATGGGAAAAGACTACTAATCCTCATTACTTACAAATACTTCTATTCACGGTCCTTCTGTCTGTCTCCTTAATGTTTTTAAAGAAACCCGACTAGAAACAAGAAAATGTATCTGTGCTTCCACAATGACTTTATGTTTGCTCAAAGTTTGCCCCAAACTGCCGAATAGAAACTCTCGGATTCTCAAAAAATAAAACCTGACATTTAGCCTGACACTAATTTTTTAGAGCAGTGTTTTTTAAGGTCTAAGTTGACCTCAGGTCATGGAAATTTTCAATGCGTCAGAGAGCGGCCATCAGGAAAACAAGATATTAAACCAGCATTGGCAACTATAAACCACTGCTTAATATTTTCAGTCCACCCTCCTGTCAAAAATGCATTTAAAGACAGTTTATTAGTTATAAGCTCCAGTGTAGAGTAAAATAGATTTTATGTGACATATTTGTAGAGGTCCAGACTGCAATAGATCATAACATTCAAGACAAATTTAGGACAAAGTTTTGGATTTACACTTGGAAAACCTTTATGTACTTGCCACACACACACGCACACACGCACACACACACAATTTCCATCTTAATAATTCATTTAACTTCACTTTTCAAGTGTTTTGGTTAAAATGAGCCTTCTGTGAAGAAAAATCACAGTTTAACAGCTGGAAAAACTGTCTATGGTTACACTGTATTGAAACCTCTGGGCATTGCCTTGTCTTTATCTGGGCAACTGCATGCAAGGAGAATAAAAATAAATACACCATGAAGAAATAAAACTGCCCTTCAAAAGCAAAGAAGTACACTGCATTATTTTTCTATGATTTAAGAAAGAAGTGGAGCCTTGTTAGTTCTGCTCACTGATTATTTTTAAGTTGCTTATAGAGTCTAAGGGTTGTTTTATGTCTTTCTCATACATCATGGCCTTTTTGTTTTCAAGACACAGGTTGTTTAGAGTATTAACAATGCTAATGTGCATTCCTGTGGTACAAAGTTGAAAACATTTTTGATTTTAACAATATATATTGATAAATACTGTATATATTATTTTTTAGCATTTTGGTGCAACCAAATAATGGCAGTGTAAATGTAGATGGGTAAGAAGTTAAACCTTAAAATTAAACTTGTATTAAACTTGGGAACAGTACACCACCCAAAACGAAAGGACGAGTTGGATTCCACTCACAGACTGGATGAGGAGGTGCCCAATGGTCTGCCTGTCGTGCCACTGGCTGACACAGCCAGCTACTTGCTCCAGGAATTGCTCGTGGTGCTCCAGGATCTCTGGAATCTGGTAAAACATCTCGTCTACCAGCAGGGGGTCCACTATGGAGCCACTGTCTGGCTGCTTGAGAGGACGCATGTAACCCTGAGAGGACAGAACAACCAGGTGATTACTGACTCTTTCAGCTCATTTAAGCATGGCAGAGATCGGAGTCGGAGCATATTCAACTCTAAAACCTCTGAGCAGAAATTTAAGAAGAGTAACAGTTTAAGATATTCAAAAACCTATATTCAGTCAGCTTCAGCTAAATTTATTTGTATCACTGCAGCAGATCAGCACAATAACACGAGGAACCAGTCTGGTTCTGCCCCAGGTTCTGCTTTTACCTTGTAGACTTAACATGTACACAAACATCACACAAAACTCATTGTTACCAAAATACTGAACTATCCCTTGAGATTTTCTTGTTGGTCAAAATAGTGTTTCCGAGGTCAGTTATGAACATTCAAGCTCAAATCTATTCATTGTCTCAACACTATATCTTATATATTCAGAGTCATTCTGATGTGTTCTCCATCAGACTCAAAACACTGTATCATTTCTATTTGTAACATGACACGGGGGATAGCAGCATTAACACAGTCTATATTTATCTACAGGGATGTATCATAACCATATTTTCAATTACTAATCTATGTGTGTTTATAACTTTTTATGAGGAAGAGGGAGACGCAGGGGGTGGTATGTATTCTGGGAAATCAGGAAAGGGGGAGGTTGTTGCTTTTCCCTCCACTGCTTCTCCAGAACAACATGACTACAAAAATGCTATTATTAGAAAATACCTTTGAATATTTTGTTGCTAAGATTCCCTTCCTGTACACATGAACACACACACAGGATAAAATCTTTCTATTTTTGGCAATTTCACCTTAATTCCTGACAGTGACAACATACCAGGTCTATTGCACACATGTATACACATATTTTTGTTTCCAACTCCTTGTGTGTGTAAGTGTGTTCGGGGTACACAAATGCAATTGAAGGTTAGATTCCACTAAATCTTTCACATTTTACAAATCGCACCTTTAGGTCAACGTAATATTAACACAATGAAAAAAATCCATTACAGTGAGACAGCAATATATGGTTTGAGCGTTTTCCTATTACTATGTTTATACATTTTCATTAAGATTTAAGTTTGTGTTTGTGTGTGGCATGTAACTGATGTTGCATTCACACATTGTCATAGTTCCTCCAATTGCTAGCCTTAATTACAACAGACCTCTTATGTGCTTTTTACTTTGTGAGCTTAATTGAGTGTATTAGTGTTAATGTTGGACTTTATTTTGATGAAGCAGCAGTAACAGTTGTAACAGTGATGGTGACACTTTGCACCAGGTTTGGCAACAGTTCTCTAGTCTATTTTTATTTTTTTATTTTTATCATTATTGAGGTAGCCCCCAAAGACATGGTTTAGCTGTTTTCAGCAGTGTCTTAACAAGCTTCACTCTGACTCACTCTCCCCCACAGAGACACACACAGATGGTGATCCATTAAACCTGAGAGAAATATGAGATTCAGTTTACTCTCTGCAATGGACTGTGGATGGAAGCTGTAAAGTCCAGTCAACTGTGTGTGGCTCCCTGCCTGACTTCATGACACCTTGGACAACTAAGCCAATCTGCTGTTTTAAAAAATTTTGTATTTGAAGAAAGTTGGGACAGAGAAATTTAACATATCTTTGAAGGAGCAATGATTGAGCTTGTGTTTGTATCTTAAACAAAACAGCAAAACTGAAGACTGAAAAACCAAAACATTGAGCTGAAAGACAATAAATGACTCAGGGGAACTGCAGAGTTGAGTTATAATTCTCTACGTGTTTGTCATTAGGAGCAAGCCCAATCATATTAAACACAGTTACACAGTTATTCATTTTTTATGTGAGGCCAGTTATCTGAATCTCTCTCAGCTGATGCTTTTCAAAACAAAAACTGAATATAGTTATGCAAAGAAACCTTCCCCAAAAGTCCCGGAGAGGAAAATCGCAGCACCAGATTTCAACTTTTGGACAACGCTGCTGTAGAGCTGTCTCACATCTGACACCATCCTTCAGGGATCTGCCCTTTCACTGCAGTCACCGTGGTAACACTTACTTTCCTTGTGTCTCCATGGGAACACATCCCAACATTATCCACTTTGTGGCAACACATACACAGACTGAAACACATGCACAGGTAGAGTGAAGTCAGTTCATGCGACATACACACACAAAGACACATGCCCACTTTTAAAAAAAAAAAAATGCACACACAGAAGTATACAAGAAACACAGACACTGCTTGCTCACACAGTGATTGGTGACAGGTTATGCAATGGGTGAACACAAGTTGGGAAGGTGGGGAGTATCTGGGGGTGGGTGGGTGTGTTGTGTGTGTATGCAAATGTGTCAGTGAAAGAATGATGTGGATAAGATCTGGGGTAAAGGTTAATTTATTTGTAGAATAGAGAGGGTAGTTGGATATAGAACAGTGCGTGTGTGTGTGTGTGTTGGGGGGGTTAATGCTGATGATGGTGAGATGTGACAGGGTTAGCAGATTAGCCTGATAGCCTGACAGGATAAACGACAATAAATGGATTACACAACACCTTTGTTAAACTACATTTGTTAATCATGTCGTCAGCAATCTGTGAATCCACAATGGTGTGTTTGGTTTTGTGCGTGTTTGGTTTTGTGCGTGTCTTTATCTGTGCTGGACTATATCAGCTCAATAAAAAACAGTGAGTGTGTCAGTGAATGCTTGTATAAGACCAGAGATGCAAGGGTGCACCTTTCCCTGCATTACTGTGTCTGGTCTGGTGTGTGTTACCTGAATGAGAGTTCGCAGTGACTCCACATATGACTGCTCTGTGTCCAAGAGGGTCATCATCACATGTTTCCTCATGTCCTGAGAAGACAGAGGAGGAGGCAGGTCAACAATAAAGCATTTAGGATTTGTCTCTCTCACACATATTTCATACATACCATGGATCAAACAATTCAAAAGACAAATATGACTGAAAATTGCCAGTGAGTCTTAATGTGGACCAACAGTTGGGACTAAAGAAAATGGGAGTTAACCTTTCATAATACACTGTGACCCTGAAAAACTCTTTATCAAACGTAAATATATCTTGATGATGTAAAGGGTTTCTGACATTAAACTTTTGGATAGCAAAATGTAAAATGCATAATCATCTGCTCCTAGGTGGTGCTTTCTGATGGTACAGGGTACAATGCTCAAAACTGCAACAACGTGTAGAAATTCATTTCGTCTGCAAGTATGCACTGGCTGGTATCAATGTATTATGTTATATTATCAATATTTTGGCAGGTGAAGAAAATATCTTTTAATACTGAAGATGTTTAAATAACAGTTTCCGGCATTTTAGATCTCCCCCTTCCATCTCTGCACATCTGCTTTTATTAACATCAGACACACAATACTGAAACACAAAGATCACTTGCTTTTTTTCCCCCATGTGTTTATAAATTACTTCGAACCCATTGTTCATATTTTACTCTTCTACACTAGCAGATGAATCAAATCAATGGGTGACCTGTTACCATTTAAACATAAGGTGGTCACTAGTAGTAAAATTCCAGTTTCTTGAGAGAGAGAGAGAGGTGGGAGAATAACAAGGGGTCATGGAACAAGTCAGGCCTATTATCTCAGGGGTCTCAGGGGAGGCTCCCAAAATATTCAGGCACCAAACATGACTTCAGATGCCAGATTCAGCCACAGGCAACATCCTATTGTGCATATAGAACCACAAAATCTCTTTCTCTCTCAGTCAGTCCTTCACATACCCACGGCCACAAAAATACACAGAGGAGGGCGTTTTTTCCTCTTCCCCTGCTATCCCTGGCCCTATAATAACTGAAACAACTTCCCAGAAAGGCTATGTTTACTGAGTAAGTTGGAAAATTGGCCTCTGAAATTAGATAATACGACAGAAACGTATATTCATTTATTGTTTTTTTATAGTGAAAGTTCACTTCTACTTCACCCGTGAGTCGTCTTTCTTGTCACATCACAGAGGGAGTGATACATTTCTGGTTTACTCTGCCCTGACATGAAAGCACAATGACGTGGAAGGAACATTTCCAGGGCTAAACATGGCTAAAGAGAGAAATACACAATAACTCAGCAATCATCCATTTATCCCTAATTGCCTTCCAGGTTGGAACCTATTACACAGTACTCTGCAGGTCAGTCTGCAGAGTATGCAGTATGCAGAAGCAAACTGAAGTGTGATGTGTGTCTCACTAGAGCTGCAGTCATTTTTTTATTGCTGATTTATTGTGGTGATTGCTGTTGACTACTACAAACATTGTGGACAGATACATAGGAAAAATAAACCATGAGAAAAAAAGTTGAATTCTCACAAACTGAACAGTGAGTTTATCAGAGATACATTTCAATCATGGACTGACATCAGATTCATAATATGCTACATAAATATGAATCAAAGCCATTATTTTTTACTCCAACTGCAGAAATGATGTACATTACAATGTCCTACAGTACATTTAGTAAAAACTGGATTTCCCTGTCAGTACTACTGTCACTAATCCCTGACAGTGCTGCACACTCACACTGCTCACCACACATGCACCCTGTCTGTGTGAATTACAGCTCATTAAACTGATGAAATTAACAAAATCAGACTCATTCTCCTTCTCATGACAAAAACAAATATAACATTGACTGCTTTCACTACAATATAGTGACACATGCATGCATACAAACACACACACACACACGTATATATACCATCTCCTGGATGTCGGTGATAACAATGGTGACCACATGACAACAGGAAGCCAGTAAATAACGCATGTTTGTGTGTGTGACAGTGAGGTAAAACAGGAACATTCCTCTGTTTTGTGCTTACACACACACACACACACACACACACACACACCATAACACGGTGAAATAATGTTAGGAATGCTAGTTTCATTTTGCTAAAAAGGTTGCCATAGTAACCCCAGCTGAGAGGCTGAATGGTTGCAGGACAGGCTGGTCTCAAACAGTAAAGCCAACAGTGCTGTAGAGCAGAAGGCAAGACACTGAGCAGCCTCAGTCTGAATCAGCCATGACATCGTTAATGACATACAGACAAACCTAAATGCGTACGCTATTCTATCTTAATTTAGCCTGATTAAATGGTGATTACATGAATCATTTTACAAATATGAATTTGTAAAACAAATCATCAGTACTCAACTGAAATGTTTGGAAAGGCTTAATCACCATCTTCCCTAATTTGAGACTTTTAATCGGCCATATCCATGCCTAGTCTCCTTATAGCCTGACTCCTGATTTGGTCTCAGATGATTTTGGATGACTTTACTGGAATATTGCAAATTATATGCACTGTTGCTTAAATATCCTTGAACTGTCCTAAAACTTTATCTTTTAAAAAAAATATTCTAAACTGAATATTAACAAACCTAAACAGTGACCTATTTTTTCCAGAGGTGAACCTTTTTAGATCACAGCCTCGAATTATTTGTAATCAGATAGGTTTAATCTTTTAACAACTGGGATCTTAGGAAAGATGGGGTCTAAAGATCAAGTGGGCGTTGGTGTAATTTAATCAGCTCGAAACAGCCCAGGTAAGATCTGTTCACAACAGACAGGTCTGTATGTCTCAGTCGGTTAATTTAAGATGGAATTCACAGAGAAGCCCAAAGAGCGTAAGTATGCCAAAACATGCAAAATGTCAGGGAAGTGGTTCTTCTTTTCTCTTCAACACATTCATAAGCGCACACATTAAGTTTCCTTTGTAAGTCAGGGTCATAAACTGTGGCACAGTGATAATGTGATGGGATGGACGGATCAAAGGTTTCCTCTGTCAGTTATCAGCAGCTCCTCAGCCTGGCCCAGACAAAAAGTTTATCAATATTTTTTCTTAGTTTCTTTTTTTACTCTTTTTTGTAACTGATATTATTCATTTCCCTGGGATTTTGTGTTGCTGCTTGTTTTTGCTTTATTTTGTGCTGGGTGAGAGGAATGATACACAAGGTGCATGGATCAATGTTTGGAAATACAAGTTTTTTTTTTACAATAGCTGTCTTTTATAAACCATTTTGTATATAAAAGTGGTTTTTCGTCAACAAAAGGACTGAGGTTGCCTATTATTTTTTCAAACACTGCAGCTGCTTTCAATTTTGCACTATCAAATATTTTGTAAGGTTATTTATCCACCAGCAAGACGACTTAAAGGTGCCATTATCAGACACAGCTGTAAAGGCTGCAGCTGCATCGATTTGAGTTCAGGAGGACAAGGCTTTTTAAAAAGAATTATATTTGCCATTAAGGTTATGTTTCAGTGCTGTTTATGTTTGTTTGTAATTTACAGGGCCTGCACACCCACAGTGTCTGGCTGATTAGACCACTGCTCAGGGTGAAGGAGTAATTACATGGGGTTCATCAGACTGCACACCCTAATAGGAAAGCTAAAGGTGTAAACAATAAAATGAAGGTGTAATTTTTCCAGCTTCACAGGGTAAAGCTAATACGGTAATGTAGGAAATGTCAACCATCACAGTCTGTAGGTGCCGACAGGATCAGGAGAAGACATCCATTTAGTCAAAAAAAATAATGAAAATCACACGTGTCAGTGTACTGTAAGTGTGCAGGCCCTTAATTTTTAGTTTTCAGTGCACATCTAGGACTGACAGCTTATCATTAATATTTCAAACATTTTCCTATGTTGTACACTCACTTATTAAATCTGGAATAAATTGTAAATATATGTGTAAAATCATATCCTAAAAGTCTTTTTCTGCTAAATAATTTTAGAAGAAAATGTCAATCTATGTCAATATCAGCACAACATATTTGCATCTTCGTTGTAATACCGCTGGCTTGTCCAGAGCAAATACTGTTTGAGACCTGAACAGAGGTGATTAAACGGCATCAGAAACACAGCTCTTTCCCCTCATTCTATCGCTGTCGTCACACCTCTCCACCCCTGCTGCCTTCACCCCCTCCCCTCCACTTCCTGCATCTTTATCCCCTAGCAACAGCCTGGTGAAAGCATCAACAGGCAGCCTCTTAGCCCAAAGAGAAAACACCCTCATCACCTATCTCTTCCCTTATTCACCTCTGCAAAACACCAAAAATGATTTTCAGATCCTGTTCACGTTTCGAGGCAGCTCTAAAAATAAAGCAGTCTCATTCTTCATTGCTTTAACTTCTGTTTTATATATTTCTGGCGTGCTGATGTGAACAGCTCTATCAACTCCCTAATTGTCATTTTCAGGCCACAGACTGCTCTGACCTGGTCTATACTGATCAATAGCTTTATCTCTCCTTCAGACACACACGCACACACTATTGATGCAAAGACTAACATCTCCATCATCATCACCTTTTCTCTCTCCAAGACTCTTAGTCTTTTCTCTTTATAGCTCCTCAGTCAGTCTGACTTCACATACATGCAGTCACTTTGTAAAATATGCAGTTTTAAGGTGTGTAATTAGTCCTTCTCTGCCTCAATATTTTTATTTATTTTCTGATAATCAGTGTTTCATACTTGTTTGTTTTCTTCTCCCAATCATCTATGAAATAAAACAGAATATTATGGGTCTGGGACAGTTGCAAAACAAGACATCTGACAAAACAAGACACAAGTGAGTGTACAAATCAAAACAAGACATTTAAAAAAAAAAAAAAAAAAGAAAAATGTTCAACACATTAACCAATAATGATATTGCTAGTATTTATATTATTATCTTTTATGAGCATTTTGTTTAGAAAGATAAATGATTTCTAACAAACAACGTATAACACATCCATAACTGGAAGCTGGTATTTAAACATGTATTTAAACATTGAAGTTGTGTGGAAGAGATCATTTTGCCTTGTCCTTACACAGCTATATTTGAAGCTTCAATGTACAAGTACTTTGCAGTCCTTGATGTGGATTAGCAGCAGGCTGGGTGCTGGGATTACCAGAACTACAGTGGCTGTGTTATGTCTATAGTATGTGAGCATTAGTGTGTGAGCGCATACATGTGTACATGTCTGTTGATCCTGCTCCCACTCAGGCACAACTAACTCAAACATGACATGTGAAATGATGCTTGATACAATTACTGTGCACCCAAAAATAAAATAAAACGCACTTTAAAATAATTCAGCCAGGAAGATTTAAAGATCACCAAAAACAGACAGTGTTTGTGGAGATCCATGAGCGCGTGTAGAAGGACAGTCAGACTACAGTGATGCTTAGTTGTGACAGTATAGGTGTTGGAGCTAATCATGTGACTTACTCAGCTCTAATTCTATTATCAACATGCATAAGACAGGGAGAGGTGGAGAAGAGGCTCTGAAGAAAAATAGATTATCCTACAGGCACAGACTGGGAAATGTACAGAAATACAAAAGGAAGTAGGAACTACAGTAGTTAAACTAAGAAAAAGGAAAGAACAAGAGAAGACAAAGTAGATTAATAGAGAGGAGGAGACTGCAGAGGATGGAGTGAAATTTAAATTGACTTGGACAGAATGCAATGACATCCCAGATACACAGCAAAGTTGCCAGACAGTGACAACACACACACACACCCAAGAAAAAAAAAAAAAATCCCACACACAACTTAACTGACTAAAAAACACTAGTCTACCTCTGTGTTGGGGCTTCCAGCACAAAGTCCATTCCCATTCAAATTCCCGCTGGTGTTCGCATTCCTGTTGTTGTTTCTGAACTGATCCACAGGATCTCTGTCCACCACCTCTTCTCCTCCTCCACCATCTCTCTCTCCTCCACCACCTCCTCCTTCATCTCTTGTACTCTCCCCATTCTCATTCATTTCTTCCAGAGCGATGCTGAACTGGGCTAGGGTTCGAACCATCTGCAGCATACGGAACCGTCCGTGTGCCCGAATGCACACTCAGTTTGGCACATAGACACAAAACAACCTGAGAAGGCTTTTATCTGTTCGTTTATTCACGCAAACTTCATATCCATGTCCCCTGAATGATGCTAGATAGGAGGAAACAGACACACCTGAGGGTGGAAGAAATCGCCACCTTTCCTCTTAGTCACAACATAACAAACATCTTCCTTTCAGTTGTTTTTTTTCTCCTCTCCTCTTCTGGCGACAAATGCTTTTAAATAATTCAGTACTTTAGAAAGCAACCTTTCTGCAAATTGCCTGCTCTTCCATAAATTCAGTTTTGCGTCTTCAGTGCGTGTCAAAGTGTGTGTCTGTGTTCTGGAGCCCGAAGGCTTGGCTGCGTGTGTCATATATGAAAAGCAAAGGAGCACGCCTCAGCGTGTATGCATGGGTGTCTGATCTGTTTCTACTGCATGGATGATGTAAGCAAAATCTGAGCGCATGTCGAGGTCTGTGTGGACCATGGGAGAGATAGAAAGTGTGTGTGGGCGTGAGTGTGCGTGTCACGGCCCTCCCCATGGGTGTGTATAATGAGACAGCAGGCAGGGCAGACGCTCACGGCACTCAGCTCCACTTCACCAGACCTGACCAATCCCTGCTTAAACAATCGATAGAGGCATCTGAGGGAGGATGACGGTGCTGTCAATCTATCTATGCCCTTTGAACAATCTATCAAAGCCTCTGCCATGATAATATCTTAATCTCACATGCATTTGTTTCATGACAACACTGTCTAAAGTTCCCTTCCTCCCATTGTACTTAAATGCTCCATTGAGAAATACAGACTTCACTGGGAAAGCCCTTTCTGTCTGTTTTATGTCTATGCAGGCAGACCGAGCAGAGCGCTGAATGGCAGCAGCCCACAGATAACCATGACAACAGTGAGCAAGGACGCAGCTTTAAAGGACCATTCCATGTTTTAGACCATCAGCTACAAATTATGTAAGCAGCTAAATTGTATAAAACTGTATAAAACTGTACTTTTGATGAATAATAAAAAAAAGGGGTTTGTGTGCATGTATACTTCATGTGTATCTGTGCACATCAGCCAGATAGCTTGCATTGCCTGATTGCCTGAAAGCTTTCATGAGTGCAGAAATCTAAAATACTGCAGAAGAAGAAGGCGGCACAGCATTTGGGTTTGACCTGAACTACTTGCAATTGAACTGAGGGAAGCAACAGCAATTTTAAAAATACAGGGCACCATGCAAATATTAACATAAAGCCAGTGTCATGGGACTTGATGTCAAAGAGCTCAATACAAAGTACTTCTATATCATGTAATTTTATAATTTAAGACAACAATAAAAACAGAAAATATTATGTAAAAGAACATAGTGATTCACCACAGTCAGTTTAGTCATTCACTGAAATGTGTTGAATAGCACGTCCACTGGCTTTTGTCTTCTCTTCCAGCCAGCGGAAAAACCCAAACACACTTCAGACTTTTTCTCTCCAGCAGAGATCAGATGGTGACAACAAAAAAAGGTCACAAAAGGACATTTAAAGGGCAAGCTCGTGGCAGGAAATTGGCCTTTAATCCTTGTTGCTATAGAAACTATAAGACAGTTTTCAAGGTCTGGTGATCAGAGATGACAATCTCTCAGGCATGTTAGGAGTCTGAGCATAGAAATTGTTGTTATGAACGCACAGGTCTCTCTGCCATAGATCCATTTACTTTGCAATTCCAGTCTATTTGAACAAACCACCCTCAACATTAAATATAAAGGCCACGGTAAAAACCAATTCACAAATATAATCAAACTGATGACCGTCCTCTGAGGTCTGGCATTCTTCATCTCCATATCTTCATTCATTCACTCAACCCCATGTTGAAGCTGATACTACTCAGTTTATAGTTTGATTTCTAAACATTCTTCCATTAGTCCATCTCAGTATTTCCTAATGTTCCTACCCAGTTGGCATCACTCAACCTATTTGTTCCTATTGAAAGCTAAACCTCTAAAAGGCTGGTCACAAATATATCACAAAATTCTCTTAGTCCTGTCAAAACACAAGAGGACTCATCTTTATTTTTCTTTTTGACCCAGTGCATATTAGAGAAAGCAGCAGGATAGCACCTGCACAATTACTTCTAAACCAACTACAGTGTCCCTGTTCATCATAATGAAGGAACAGGTCACCCAGTGCAACAGTGTGGCTTGCTGATGTGTTTTGAATAGCTTCTGGACCAGACAGTGGAGCTCTGTGGCACAGAGGAGTAAAATACCTCAGGCTTTGTCTTACACAGATAGTTCTTGTTAATACGATCAATTCACCATTGCTTTTGGTTTTTTTCCACTGGATATTATGACTATAAGAAAAATATAGTATATCATTGGGTTTATCCTAAGATAAATGCACAGTCATCACTTGACCAATTACATTAGCATCTGTAGCATCAGGTTTCCATAGTAATTCCAAAGTGCATATCCTCAACATTTCTTAGTTTTGGACTAATGCAGTTGAGACACATTCAAGTGTGCTTGCTCATGTGTGTGTGATTCTATATGTGTGCATGCAAACATATGTAGAAAAGTTGACAGTCTGTTGATGGACAGCTGAAGATCCCTGGCTCTTTTACTGGGAATGTGTCTCTTAATTATTGTCAAAGCAGATTGGCAGAAATCAAAACAAAACCTTGTGAGTCAAACACAATGATCATAAGCCAAACTGAATTTCACAAGCTCACTGTTCAGTCCGCACATCCAACAGAAAAATAAGCCTGATAACCACCTTCATAGTTCTATATTCATGTATCCACACATCATGGCTGATCAAGAGTGGGCTGAATTTGCAACCATGGTTCAATCTCTTATTGCCTCCCCACCCTGCAAAGAAATGTGTGTGAGGTTTAATTTGTGCTCAGCTGCCCTCCTGCCTGTGTCTGTGAGGATTACTAAGTGCTGTTAAATGACAAGCTGATGTGACATCTGTATCACAGCCGCAGAGCCAGCAAGAACTGAGTCAATCTGAAGTCAGTCTATGGATAAACATGTAGCAGGACTGATGACACCTGTCAGCATACCCACTGGTTCACAGGTGTATGTTTGTGCACGTGTTTGTGTGTGAGGGAGAGAAAGAAAGAGTAACCTTAGGAGAGGTGGACGCTTGACTGCCCAAACGGATCAAAACAGATTTCACACACCTGTGCTTGCATATAGCTTATACCATCTGAGCTGCTGTGTGTGTGTCCAATTATCCATCTGGTCTATATCACAACAACCCTCATACAGTTACATGTGCATTCGTACACACTACACTAAAAGACAGAATAAACAGAGTACAACAAAACAGAAAATGTTTTATGCACCTACACCAGGGAATATATTATGCCAATGAGTGTCCTCACATCTACAGAAACACAAGCATGTGTATGTGTCTGTTGGTGTTTGTTCCCCATGTCATTGCAGGGTAACAGGATAATGACAGATGATTCCTGGAAAAAGATGATTCACAATGCTCCTTGCAACATGGGAGGGCAAAATAAGGCTCTGTCTGCACACATTCACAACATTTTAATGATTTAGCTGTCTTCCATTACTTTAATCTCTGTCTCCAGGTACATCTTGGCTAGTCTCACTCTCTCTCTCCTTTCTTTGTAATTCAAAGAAAAAGCTACTCAGATACTGCTTAAATTAAATACTGTGCGCTGGAGTATAGTTGTGATCTCTGTATTGGATTACAACTGCCATTTAAAATCCTAAGATTGAAATGCAAACATCACTAAATCTTCTGCATGTTGTGCTGTACACACATGCCAAAACAGGACCCACAAGGGGGCAGTAGCCATAAAGAAGAAATAACTAAGAAATTAAAATGTTTTTTTTTTTTTTCCTTCTTCCTGCCACAGGGTCAAGGTAAAATTACTGTTAAAACTGCCAAACAGACAATTCACAAAATCTATAGAGAAGTCATACACCTCGTATATAAAACACCTGTACACAAGAATAAGATCAGACAACACCAATTTTGACAATAAGATTATATATTATGTTACAAATGTAATGAAACATAGTATCCTAGTTTCCAGGGAGTTTCCATTTTCCATCAGGGCATAAATGACAATTATTAATTATTTACTGAGCAAAGTAAACAACACCTAGTTTAACTAAAGAGGGACTGTTCTGCAAACTGTAGCATGTGAGAGTTGGAGAGGACGCACAGGTAACCAGATCTACCTGCTCTCCAAATACACCCTTATGGGATGGTGTGGACTTTTGTAAGTGAGAGAGAAAGACAGTGAGAGTGAGAGCGAGAGAAAGAGAGAGAGAGACAGAGACAGAGAGAGAGAGACAGAGAGAGAGAGAGAGAGCGCGAGAGAGACGGGTCTGTGGAGGGGGGATGGTTTGCTGTGAAAAGAGCCTTTGTCCCTTAGAGGTGAGGCTGAGGCAAGGACAAGATTGGTGCATGGGCTAATATACAACATATACATATATAAGTGTGAATATACACAAAAGAAAAGTAGTGCACAAAGGTTAAATGATACCATATAAAAATATGGTCACTAAATCATGATGCAAATCTCTGGGAGTCTTCAGCTCTTTTGTGAAGTTAAAGGCACGGTATGCAACAGGAAGACAAGGAAAGATGGACAACATTCCTGGTACCCGCTAAAGTGAAAATCTCAAACAGTAGAGGAAACTCGTGCACACATGGAGACATGGAGACAGACACACACACACACACACACACACACACACACAGATGTTTTGAAGGCACCCATCCACCGGCTGTCTGGCATGCACATAAAAAACGACCTGACGATGAGGTATTGGTTTGAAGAAGCAAACGGACAAGGAGTCACCTAAAAATTCACTGATGCAATTAAAACCCAGAGGCAAACACTGGCCTGTTTGCATCTTAGGTCAAGCACTAAACACAAATATTGAACCTCCAGAAGATAATGTCCTCCTGAGACCCAGCCTATTCATTTATGTCCTCTGCAGTCTCCATTTTGTCTCAGCATGAAAACAAAGTTCCCCCTATCCCACCTAAACACATGAGATATCGGAAAGGTCAGGATGTCCTCTATTGAGCACATCAGGACTTAGCAGGGTAGCTCATGTGAATCAAAAGATATAGACCAGAAACAAATGTCCCCTACAGAAAACATAAATGAATAGGCTGGGTCTCAGGAGGGTATGTATGGGCAATATAGTATATGTCATTTTATATCACAGTAATGACAAACATGATGGCTTAGTGCATTTTCTAGAATTTCAATTCAGAGACTTTAACTTTGTTATTTAGTATTAATAAATATGGATTGGTCATCACCTTGAATCAAGATCCAACCTGAAATTCAGAATTCAGAATCCAACCTGAGAGTGAGGTATACTGTTGACATGAGGCATACTGTTGGCTTTAAACTTTACTTTAAAATTCAAGCAATGTCACTGATTCAATCTCAACTGTAATTTTAAGAAGCACGGTGCATGGAAAGTACACAATAAATCTATTATGTGCGTTTTCTGTAAATCTTGTTGCCCTTGCCATATTCACAGGAGTATTATCACCATCCTACATCAGAGTTCAACCAGACACACCAGGAGGAGCCTTTGATCCACTTTGCATCCATGTCCCCAATTTTGCAGCCAGCAATTTGGCATCCCATCCACTTTCTGTCCAGCGACCTACTCCGCAATGCTCTAGGCTCCAGAGATAGCCATCAAGCCACAGAGACTAGCCTTAACCCCAACACCACTCCGGAAATACCTTCTCACTGTCTCTGTCTCTCCCACCCAGTTCGTCATTTCTGCCGCCCTCTGCCATCCCTTTCCCTCTGTCTGATTACTTCCAGAAACTTTTCGATTCGTTCTCACGCTCTCCCTCATCAAATCTTTGAAAATAAAATTGCAGACCCATCTCTTGTTTTTAGGTGGTACAGGAACATACTGTCAGCTGGATTTACCCAAGAAACTTCATCATATAACAGATGCACACAGCTCTTCAGCAGCAGTCCCCCCTGAGCACGGTGATATGTATAGTAGTTTCAGAGCGGGAGCAAGAGAAGAGGAAAGGGAGGAAAAGACAAACAGGATGAAAAGACAGTAATGATGGTAAAAAAAATTTTAAAAAAAAGCTCAAGACTGCAAGGTTTTGTCAGCTTTGTCAGCACTGCTTCCCACAAACTACACTGTAAGAAAACATCTTCACTGAGACCAGGACAGTACTGCAGACTAAGACAATCCCTCTTCCTATTTCATACCGTTGCTTTGGTCCTCTGCATCATCCCTATTTCTGTCCATTCTCCCTCTTTATGCTTCTTTCCTTGACATCCCTAAACAAGCTGTAGCATAAACTTCTTGCATGTATGTATTTTGTATGTGTGTGTATGAGCTTGTCGGCTATAACAGCTATAACAAAGCATCTTTCTCCATCTCTGGCAATCCAAACATGTTCCAGGCTCTTGTAGAGGTAGACTGGAGCTGAACATTTCCAGAAAAATGGTGTCGGCAGCTTCGAGTATATTTATGATATTGAAAATGCTCGGACATTACAAGCACTGGGACACAGGAGAATTTCTGTACTGCACCTGTGCACTATAAGATGCTAAAGAGGCAGTTTGAACTGAAATGATGAGAGATCAGAGAATAACACACACAGGGGAGTGACATGACATAATGCACCAGAACAAAAGCAGAGGGTGTAACAGGGTAGAGCCGAAATATAAAAAAGGAAAGAAAGATCTTTTTTGTTTTATTTAATCAGTAAAAGCTAACCTGAATGTTTACGTTTGCAGATATAGGTTTAGTTATGTTACTCTCAGAAGAATAAATCCTTCTCAACATTTAATTCAGTGTTAGAGTGACTAACAATCCACATTTTATGTCTCTGAATTCCCAGTGAGCATTGCAGCTGAGAGCATGAACATACAGCAGAGCTAAAGTTGAATAAAGCTGAAAATTGTTTCACTAGAGATGCAGCCAGGTTCACCTGTGACGCGGCAACAAGCAACCGATGAGTGACTGTGCACTGGATTTGACAGATGTGTGCATGTTTTCACACTGACCGAAGATATTGGGGAAACCTGCTTTTTCTTTCCCACCCTCTCATGATGTCCTTAGCGCTCTCAGGGGACGTTATTTTTTTGAGCATAGCCTCATACAACAAATCTCTGCTGCACACACACATAATTTAAGCATGTAAAACTTTTGCTACTTGCTGCTACTATGCAGGATCAGCAATGTGGCTTTCACTTTTCCCTCTAAAATGGTCTTAAAGGAACAGCTTGACAGTTTAATGGGAGCACTGTAGAGCAACTGTCAGGAGAGTCTGTGGGTTCAGACAGGAAGGCAGGTGAGCTAAGGAGAGACTGAGATGGAGCTAAAGAAAAGCAGAAAGATCAAGGTCTGTTATTGGCCAGCCAGTTGCTATGTAACGCTGGTTGCCACAGAAACATCTAAATGGAAGAGAAAGCATGAATGAGAAAGAAAAACCAAGCAGCACAGAGCACCCATGATTAGCACCTACACACAGAAACATTTACCCTGCAGTGTCGCCCTACAGAGGCGTTGCAGTTGCGTCAGTGTTCTCCTAGCAACAACATCTGGCACCATCATGGTGGTCCAACTGGATAATGGCTGTGAAGCAATAATACATATAACAGGCAGGCCAGAAATAAACACCTGAAGAAGTTTTTAGGTCGTTAGGCCTCTTGCTCCTCCACAAAGCTCATGGCTGAGACATTCAGCAAGAAAGGTAATGGTCAGAAAATTCAAGTCAAATCTTTGCTGTAACAATGACACACCACGTTTAACAAGCACAACAGCCTTTAGTTACTATTTAACCTCACAGTTGGGAAAGCAGAGGTCTATATGATAAAATTAATGATGGCTGAATTCCATTTAGCTGATTCAGTCTCAGGGTCCTTCGTGCTCCTACATGTGAACAACAGAGGACCTGACTGAGGACCACACTCCAATGAGTTACACTCCCTGTGGAAAAGAACTAAAAAAGGGAAACATTTTCTTTATCTCCACTGCAGACACGCATGCAGAGAAATACACACGCGCACACACACACACAGACTCTGATACCGGATACTCCCAGGAAAGTGCATCTGTTTATAACTGCTCACATGAAACACTCACATTCCATTACAGTACATAATGCACACACACACACACACACACACACACACACACACACACGCACACACGCACACACGCACACACAAACAGAAGCCACAGGGGGTGCTCTCTGTCATCCTTACTGTACACATTAACCACTGCTTTGTGAAAATATTCACAATGAACTTTCGGACTCCTCGTAAACACACTAATAATGATTGTTATAACAAGAAGAGGGACGCCTTTGTCCTGACTGTGGGATACTAACTGAGGTTATACCATCAACCCAGCACAAATAATCAACAATGTAAACAAGAAAACAGTAGAAGATGACACTCATTCAACTATTCAGGTATTGTGAGATTCCTACAAGACTCTCATATTGCCAAATAGAGATATCACCTGCAAAATTACACAAAGTGGTTTATAACCTGTGGGTCAAACCAAACCTTTAAAAACACATTAAGAAATGTCATTTACACATGGGGTCACCTGCAGGGCTCAGTCACTAAAACATTTTGCAACACAGTCTGGAGAAAACAGTCAATAACAATGAAGCATGAAAAAACAAGCACACAGTAAATATCTGCCTTTTTCACATTTTATCAGTGGGGGTGGGAATGCTCCTTTGTTTATGGATACTCTAGATTAAAACTGACTTATTTCCTAATGGCCTTACACTCCTGTTAGCCATGTGTTTGGACTGGGTTAATATCAATGTTCTATTTGAAGAGGGGCTGGCAAACAGTGGGACATTTGGTTAATATGTTCTCATGAATAAAGTCAAGTAGGAAAGAAAAGGTTTAAATTGCACAGAGTGCTTTCTAAAAAACTGGGTGTGCACCGTGTTCAGAGAGAGAGTGTTTCGGCCTGGGGGGGGACGACAAAGTATGAGAGCACAGGGAGTTGGATGAGAGAGCAAACTCAAACGGAAGATGATAGCATGAATTAAAAAAGAGAGGGAGCTGCCAGTGAACTTCAGGATAGCGAGAGAAAATGGAAAAAAAAGGAGAGAAGAAAAGAGACCCCCGTGTTTCAACCCTGCCTGGCTCCCTCTCGCTCTCTCCTTATATGGCAGTGTTGCGTGCGTGTGTGTGTGTCTGCAAGTGTGTGATACGGGCTCAGTCCCAGTGTTGCTCTCAGAGGGAGCGATTAGATCACCGAATGCATGCTGACTAAATCAAACGAAAAGGTTGCTAGCCTTTCCATTGGTACACATTTTACTAAGTCATCACTCCATCATTCATCATCTCTGGGTAATGCCTTGCCAGTTAATACACACTTAATAAAAAGTCTTTTATCTATATTTATCTATATCTGCTAGGTGCTCATTAATGTGGTAGGTATTGAAGTCTTGTTGGTTGGTGATTAATGGTTTTGACCAATTTTGGTCAAGACTCATAATTCTAGATTTAAGAAAAACAACATTTTAATCTTTCAGAGACAGTTGAAAGGGTGGGAAGGAGGACAAGAAAGGAGAATAAAAGAAGGAAAGATGAAGAGAAATGACATCATAATCTGCCCGTTTACGGCTATGGATCCTCAGAGGGGACAAAAATAACTCCTGGGATCTCGGCCTCTGAATGGAAGGAATCATAAGAAGCCATAACCTTGTCATTCTCTCTTTTCCTTTCTATTTTCATTTCATCTTGCCCTCCCTCCTAGTTGCACCGGACTGCCTCCCAGAATGTTCTGGCCTGATCCCAGAAGACTGGAATGCAGGAATCCAGGTAGCATATCTGCATGAACAGACAGACAGACACACACACGCACACACGCACACGCAATGCATAATTTTCCATCAGAAAAGTAAAGCCCATGTAAATATATAAGCATCTTTGCAAACATAAAGCTACATCTTTTTGCTTCCAGTCTTAAAAAGGCTACTTGAGCACTATATACGCCCCACACAGTTTTTTCAACGCTGACACAAACCTGCTAAAAATTAAAGCTCAGTTCAAGTGCTAACAGTTTGGATGGTATAGTGTTGGTCAATAGGGGTCCATTGAAATATGTTTGCCCCTTAGGATGTTAATCTGGGGCAGCCTCAGCCAGTTATTTGAGCTGTGTCTAACCATACCCTAACTCCAACTGTGAATGGGCAGCACATTTCTGACAGTAGGGAAATGCTATTCAAAAGGAAGAACAGTCAAGACATATTCAAAAGTCTTGACCAAACCTGTTGAATGTTGCAATTCCATGGAAAACAACAAGAACAGAGCCAGGAAGATGAAGATATGAAATCCCATTTTTTTTCTAGCACAGCAGTTTCAGTCCAGACTACAGTTTTAGCCAGACCATGAAATACTACTTCAATAATAGTAAAACAAGCTCTGAAGTTTATAACAGGTCCTTTGACTGCAGCCATGTGGGAAGTTAAACCATAGAATAGTCTAAACTGCAAAGACAGCCGACCAAAATTTCTGGCATGCCAGGAACCCATTTGATCATCCAACAGCCTAGACTTACTAGAATTACAGTTGGAGGGTGAAATCCTGCATAATGTGTACAGCGTCTGTCTACCACAAGTCTGTGTATCTATTTCAGTTTCTACTTTCTGTAATGGCTAGCACTCCGAGCAGGTGGGCAGACAGAAGCGGAAAGCAAAGTCTGAATGGGGATATGATTTCTGATGTCATGCTCTCATCAAGTAAGAAAAGATTAGCTACATGTGTTTTTACAGCGTTTTCTCATGTTCCCTGTGATGGATGAGTTCTTTTTTTTTTTTTTTTTTTAAAGAACAGATAAATCTCGAGACTGAACATATGACAAAAAGAGTTAGTCAACAAAAACAGTGTCAGCAAATAATTCTGTCATCATTTTCATCTCTAAGGAAAAGATTAACTGCTCCCTTCTCTCATCTCCTCCTGTGCCATCTTCCTCCCTTTATCCCTTATCTTTGTCTTGTTTTCCTTCCCTCCCCATCATGTCATTTCCCTCTCACATGAAGAAGCAGAGAAAGAGAGAGAGGGATAGAAAAGGGGGGGGGGGGTTTGTTTTTCCAGAGAAGACAACATTCCCAGGCCTGTACCATTTCTCTTCCTATTAATAGAGTGCTCATACACACACACAAACACACACACAGATCCAACCCAAACACAAGCTTCTGGATCACTATAGTTACTAGTCAAGTCCCATACCCTCACAATGTGGCCTGTGAATACACGTGTGGTCCAGTCCCTGTCCTAACAGTCCCTGTTCTAACAGAAACACTCATGTATTTCACCAAAACTCTATGACAGTGTGGTGCTCAAAAAGTCTTTTTGGCTAACCAGCCCCTGGCAAGAGCTCGCACTCCTCCATCTCTTTTTTCATTTATTTACTTCTCACCAGGACTGCAATCTGTCATTAGAAAGATAAGAAGCTGTCACGCATCCAGCTTTTAACTTTCTGCTGGGTTAATGTATTGCATGTAGTGTTTAGCTGCCACAGAGGTGAGAGAGAAAAGGTCAAAAGGTTTTGGTGTCAACCTTGCAGCCTGCTCACCTCAGCGCCTGAGGTGGTTGACAGATATATGGTATTCTGCGAGTCTCTACATGACAGGAGTTATGTGTTCAATAACCAAAAAGTCCCAAATTAGGACTGGACTTCACAGAGTGCTGACTGGTTATTAAAAAACTGTCTCTAACAGATACAGACATTTACAAATCAAATCTGCAGCTGACAGCTACCAGCTCCAAATGACAGTGAATAACAATAATACTGTGTGTGCACTATATCACTGTGTAATGTGCTTTGTACCAAAAAGTTTCAACCAGGACCTCCTGTGTACACACAGCTGATTACAACATGACAATGGGGCTTTCATCTTATGTTTAATAACTGCTGTTTATCACTGAGCAAATACTTTAAGACTCAACAGAGATACAATACAAAGCAGCCATACCATAACCCCTGTGCTCATTCAGTGACATGACCTCTAATCATAGATGGATTACTGAACAGGCCTACTGGGCACAGGTCCAGCGGCCCAAGGGCCCTAGAGATCAGGGGGACCCTAGACCGGAGAACCATGGAGGGACTGTTACCTTTCTGTTGGAAAGTCAAACAAACAATTGAAAAAGCCACAAAATAAGACAAAAATTCATGCAAATCTACACAAAATGATGGCCATTGTCACAATTGATGCCCAATTCTTCCATGTCTTTAATTAAGAATTTGTTTTTGGAAAAGAAATATTATTATTACAGTAAAAGAATCAATCTAACTCTATCAAAGATGACAGGGTAAAAATCACATAATTTCCTTAGTTAATTATTAGACTGTAAGGGCTGGCATTTTTAACTAATGAGGGATTACAGTGCCTGATCTGATGTATTTACTCTAAAGTGACATTACTCAGTGCATCATATATAATAACATACCAGACTTTCACTGTAGTATTGTCTATTATTGGTACAATGTAATGCTATAATACTATATAATAATGATTACTAGTG
Source organism: Mastacembelus armatus (assembly GCF_900324485.2). Lineage (NCBI taxonomy): Eukaryota > Metazoa > Chordata > Actinopteri > Synbranchiformes > Mastacembelidae > Mastacembelus > Mastacembelus armatus. The sequence goes on along the minus strand of NC_046645.1, from coordinate 7,201,908 downwards.
TTAAGTGGCTTTATAACACAAAATATTTCTTAACCTAATTTTCCAAATTTGAATGACAAGTATTTTTTTCCACTCAGACTATTACAAAATATGGGTAAAAGAAAACAAATCAGAGACCATAAATAGGTCACCTCTCAACCAATCCTTTCATTGTTGTGGCATGAATGTTCATACACCATGTGTAAAAGCATGTGTGGTTGGATGAAATCTTCCTCTAATCAAGAACTGTTTAAATTTAGGTCTGCCATGCTTTGCCAGGCACACACAGTACACACACAAAGTCCAGAGAGGCTTTTATGGCTGAAGGGCTGTTCACTCTGTCAATAAGATCCAGATGTGAGCTCAGTGGGAGAGGGGATAAAAATAGAGTGAGAGAGGTGAGGGAGACAGTAAGAGAAAGACAGAAACAGGGTCACAAAGAAAGCAAGCAAGACAGACGTATTGGCAACAATGTCGGGGAGTGAAGGTGTGAGACAAACAAGTGGGGGGATGTCGACTGATGAGGTGAACTGAAAGGTGAGGAAGATATGTGAGTTTATTTTATTATCCCCAACTTCTTTCTTTCCACCGTTTTCTTCTTTTTGT